>NC_044308.2:73954771-74604528 GCF_007474595.2 Lynx canadensis
TGACTTGAATGGGGCTGACCAGAGAATGAAGTGTTTAGTCCAGCTTATGACCCATAGGGGTTGTAATAAGGACGGGGGTCAGCAGTGCATGCTGTGAGGGAGGGCTCAGAATCTTTGTAGAATTAAAAAAACAAAAAAAACCCACAACAACCAGGGCACAACTAGGTGAGGGTGTCCAAGACCCTGCTCTATTAGTCTTCCTCATCAAACTCAGAAGGGAGGAGGGCCTGCCCAATACCTGTCCAAAGTGGGCGGGGTAGCCCAACATGTGGACGTAGAGCAGTTTGGCCAGCTGGCGGTGCCTGTGCAGAGGGTCCCCATCGCGGAAGGAGGCGCGGATGTGGGCGCACTCCTTTTGGATCACCTCCCGCTCCTGTGCCTGGGTCTTGGCCCCACGTATCTCCTCGATTAGATCTTGAAGCTTCAGTGAAGGTACCACCATCCTGAAGGGGCAGAGCCCGGAAATGGAGAGGGCTTTAAACCCCTCGGGCCGAATACCTGGCCTTCTAGTCCAGGCTTGCCCTGTGCCATCCTGAGGGACCGGGCCCCGAAGCTACCCTAAAACCGAGCCCATATTTACCTTTGCCCACGTGGGTCTCCACATCCCACCCCTTCCACACGGCGGGAGGAGATTCCACACCACGCATGCGTGCCCGCCCCACCTCTGCTCCCGCTCGTACTGAGCATGCGCCAGAGCCCCGCCTATTTCCCGCCCCCACCCCCCCAACCCAGCCTCCAGCCCCACCTGGTTTCCCATCCCTAGCTCGGCCATTCATTTCCTTTCAGGGCCTCGAGCTACCTCTTTCGTGGTATTCTTCCCCAGGGTCACACCTCAGGCGGCCTCAGCTTCACACCAGGGCGCCAGCCCTAAAGACAGCCTCACCTGCCTGGTCTCAACTCCGCTCCTTTCCCCCCAGCGCTTCCGGGTACAGGGCCCGACAGGGGTTGGTCCTTCGACTGGTCCTTCCGTCTTCCCGCCCTCTTCACGGGACCCCGCCCCTCCCGGGCAGCCCCACTGAGCCGTCTAGAGTATAGAGTACTCTGACCTCAGGCCTCAGGCTTTGGAGTGGGGGGAAGGAGCTCTTCTGGCAGCAAGACTGCATGGTAGGCCTGGGGTTCCCCAAGAGGGCTCTTTGTACATTCTCATCACCCAGAGAGCCTCAGAGAGCTTGGATTTGAAGCCATCGCACCCCAAAGGAGATGACAGTCCCCCCCCTTTTTTGAACTTTTTTATTAATATATTTTTTGTTAAATTTCTTTGTATTTTTTTCCTGCAAGACTTGGTGTTGGCGGCACTGTTGTAGTTTAACTTCAATCCCAAATTCCATGAAATAGAAATCAGAAGTAAAGGTTTAGAGGGGAGGGAGGGAGGCAGGCCAAGGAGTAAACAGAGTTTGACTAGAAAAAAAGAAGAGGGTATGTATGGTGGGCATTCCCAGGCAAGGCCATTCCTTGAGGGAGGGGGTTGGCAGGCAGCTTGCGTCTGCCTCATGCAGGGGAGGGAGGAAAGATCCCCTGGGGACCCTACAGAGGGGTCCCCCTCTTCCTAGGGCTTCCTGCCCCCAGGGGAAAGCTATTAACAGGGATCAGCCACAATCTCAAACAGGGCTCTCCACCCACCTCTCACCCTGGTTTGACTGCCACCTCTGCCCTGCCTGGAAAGTGTGTGAGAGATTGGCTTCCTTTGATCCCTCTTTCTGTTGTTTTCCCATTTCACAAGATCCTGATGTGATGGGGGGAAGGGATATAACCCATTTAGACTACTAAACTTGTCACAGCTTCTGCTGCTCTGTGAGTTCCTCTTATCTAGGCTGGTTGTGTTCCCCAAAATGCCTCCCTGCAACCCGCACACCACAACTGCCAGAGTTGGGGAGTGGGGTCCTAGCTCAAGTGCCTCTAACCCTCGGCAATAGAAATGTCTTCTTCAGGCCCCTTAGAAGTCTAATCAAAGGCCACAAGTGAGTCCAGACCAACCAAATAAATTTTAGGGGGGGAGAAGAGGGTGGGAGAGGTCAGTGGGTAGACGTGACTGCGTTAGACATTTTCTTTCCTTTACACATTGCTCTTGACAAGGCATGCCACCCTAGGGGGGTTGGACGAGAGGCTGGCTGTTGAGGAAAGGAAGAGGGAGATCCTAGGGAGTCATTCTACTTTTCATCTCCCCTATCTCCTTCAGGGAAGGATGGAGTTAGGCAAGAACCTAGTTCAGTGCTTGGAGGTGAGATCGGATCCTCCAAGGTCAGAGATGGAGGCCATACCTCCTCCAGCTCTTCCACTAGGCCTCAGAGGGACACCAGGCCCCTTGGGTCAGGGAGCCACAGCAGCTCAGCCAGTGCCTTGCCCAGTATACAGTCATCCCTTCTCCATTTTCTTCTTCCTTCCCACTCAGCTTCCAGGAGACCCCTCAGGATACCAAACCCCCACCCTCACCGAAGTTCAGGTCTAAAGAAAAGGCGGGGAGGACATGGGGCAATGGTCTGACTTAGATTTGTGTGTCTCAGAGAAGAGAGCAACTCTGAGTGAGAAAAGCCCTTCATATGTAAACAATCTAGAGAGAGAGGTGGGGCAGGGTGGGGAGGAGAGTGAGGAAGACAGAGACAGGTCCAGAATAAATGAGAGAATCTGAAAGGACAGCTGGAAAGAAAAAGCAAAAGACAAAAACAAAGGGGGAACAGAAAA
Source organism: Lynx canadensis (assembly GCF_007474595.2). Lineage (NCBI taxonomy): Eukaryota > Metazoa > Chordata > Mammalia > Carnivora > Felidae > Lynx > Lynx canadensis. The sequence goes on from NC_044308.2 coordinate 73,957,451, forward strand.
GAATGGGAAGGGAGAAGAGAAAGAAAGAGAGGAGAAAAAAACAACCAGGAGGAGGAAAAGAGAAAAAGGCAGGTCAAAGAAGTGAAGAGGCAGCAACCGAAGCCAGAACTAGGCTGGGCAGGAGCCTCAGGTGAGGAGCTGGGAGAACAGGAACGCCAGGCTGAGGTCCAGGAGGGCCACGGCTCCCACCACCAGGGGGTTGGCAGCTCCCTAGAGAGATAAGGGGAAGGAAATTCAGTCTCAGTCCCTAAGGACCGTGTCCAGCGACAGGTCCCAAATTCCTGCCCTGGCAAGTGGCAAAGCTGAAGGGTCCCAGGCACCTCTCCTCAGAGGTCAGAGCAGGGGCGTGTCCAACCTTTGTTTTAGATTGCAGAAACACCTCTCTTCTCCCAGGCAGGGCCCCGCCTTCTCTCAGGCTCCCTCAAGTCGGGAACAGCCCTTCCTCCCTCCTCCCTCCACTCCCCTCCCACTAGCAGCATGTCACGTGGCCCAGGCAGAAGGTGCCTGGCCTTAGTAGCAGACGCTGGCAGCAGCAGCCAGTACTGCAGTAAAGCAGAGAGGGATGAAGGGGTGAGGATGTAGTTGCTAGGAAACAGGAGAGGCCTGGCATCCAATCAGAGTAGAGGGTTCTGGGGAAACTCCACCCCTCCCAGTTTTCTGCCTCCTTTCCCATTTCCCTTCTTCCCAGGAGAGGGAGGGAGACTCAGGGTAGGGAGGGAACAAGCTTTTCCTTTTTTATTTCTGGGCACCAAAGAGAGAAACTGTGGAGGTGGGGGTGGGGGTGGAGTAGGAAACGAGGAGCTGGAAATGATATGGAAGGAGAACAGGGAAAGATGTTTTGGCTCTACCATTACTTATTGGTAACCTTCGGCAAATTACTTTAAGTGCTCTGGGCCTCAGTTTCCCCATCTGTCAAACGAGGGAGCTGGAGATGAAGGTTTCTAAGGTTGCTTGCAGTTCACAAGTTCCCTTTTTTTTTTTTTTTTTTTTTTTTTTTTAAGGTGGGATATGGTCCAAGACTGGGCAGGCAGAAAGGAATCGGAGTCCAAATCGGAGCCCCTAAAGGGATCAGAGAGATGTCTGGAAAGGATGAGAGGCAAGGCTTGGAGGAGAAAAGGGGCCACAAAGCGGGAATGGAGGGCATCTCACCGGCTGGACGGGCCTCTCCGTTGCAGCAGGCTCCTCAAACTCTTCCATCAGGCACCCGGCTTCAGGACCCCTTGAGAATGGGCCCCTCAGGACTGGCGTGGCCATGGGCTCAGGCTCCAAGCGCCCAGGGGTTCTCAGCTGGGGCAAGGGCTCTTCGTCTTCCCCTTCCTCCTCTCGAAGACTTCCAGAGCTGTCACTGCAGCCTCCGAGGAGTGGGGAACCGTCTCTGGGCCCTGGCCCCTGCATCCCAGCCTCATCCTCGGCCTCATAGCCAGCTAGTTCCTCTGCCTGCTCACCTGGCCCCCCCCACTCCTCAGGCCAAGCTTTGGGGCTGGAGAAGGGACCCCGGTCCCCTCCAGGAGGCAGTGGGCTCCGGCGGGCAGGGGGTCGCCAGGGTTGGCGGGAGGAGGCAGGACTGCTGGGCAGTTCAGGGGAGCCCTCTGAGGGGGTCAGTCCATTCTCGTATACCCCAGGGCTGTCCTCATCCAAGGGTTCTGTGTCGGAACCTTCTGAGTCTTGCCGGGGTCTGCGGCCTGCAGCAGGGATAGCTGAGAATCAGAGGGGCCTAACTGGCCTTTGGAAGCAAGAGCTATAGCTTTATCCCTCTCTCTGGGCACCTCCCAGGACTTTGCATCCCCAGGCTTACAGCCTCTCATAGCCAGACCCCAAGCCCCTAGTCCTTATTACTAAATTTCATAAGTTCCCGGTTGCACTCTCCAAACAACTGGGTCTGGCCCCCCTCTTCATCCCCTTGGACCCTCATACCTTGGCTTTTTCATCCCCAGTCCTCTGTAGGGACTTCCTTCCCTTTCCCCACACCTGAGCCCCTCCAGCTCCCCAGGCTGCCCACGCCTCACCTGGGGCCTCTAACATGGGTTGCAGGTCCTGGGCTATCAGTTTGGCCATTCGAGCTGCCTCCACAGCCTTCTCAGCGACGCTGCTGGCTGCCACTGCCTTTAGAAGGGCATCTGCCGCCCTGTCGGGTTCCAGGGGCAGGGACTTAGCAGACCTGCTCCGATGCTCCAGCCCCCTGGCCCATGTCCCTGCCACATCATGTGCTCTGGATTTGAGCTCACCTCTGGAGTCCTCACTCTTGCTCACACACTGCTGGCTGCTCCCTTCCCTGGCCTGGCAGGGCACCTGGCTTCTGGTTTCCTCTCCTAGACCTGGGCTGTGACTGCTCTCATCACACTTTCTTGCTCCTTTCATACCTGCCACCATCATGTCCTGTAGTAACACCTTCCTTCTTCCAGCAACAGGGGCCAGGCCCTCCCTGGCTGCCCTCAACTCTGTTATCCCAGCCCCATCCTGCTCCCTTCCCAGGGACAGAGGAGACCTCATGCTCTTAGCACATCTCTCTGTAGTTGCACCTGCTTGGTACTTCCCAGCAGCTTTCCCTGCATTGCCCCTTGTTCTGGGCCATCTGCTCCCTGTGCTAGGAGCCTTTGCCTCCTTTCCCCTTACTGCTACTAACCCTGCCTCTTCATTGCAGACTTCCTGACATGAGAATTTCACAGGTTGCTTTTCTTCAGCCTCTTCTGTTATCACACTGTTCTTGCCTCTTGGTCATTGCCTCTGTCTCCCTGCACCATCACCTCCTTTCTGAGTTCTGGAACTGGGATAAGCATGGGTCTCCCCTTTCTGTTTTTCCTACTTCTTCTCCCAGCTACCATGCATGCTTTCTCACTATGGTGTTTACATCTTCTGAGGAAGCTCTTAGTTTCCTTCCCTTTCACATGTGTCTCCCATTGTGCCCTGCTCTGTGGGTACAGGCCACCATGGAAGCATTATCAGTCCTTTCCCCATGGTTGTTTCCCAGTTCTCCCTCTGATGTCAGATGCTTCCTCAATTTACCTTCCCTTTCAACTTCTGCTGTTAATCACAGATGCCCTGTGATCATTAAATTAGTTCTGTAATCCTGACTGAAGGTGGGGCACAAAGGAACAGAGATAAAGGTAATCAGATATACTTGGGCTTAAATGGATCAAGACCCCTCTGGCCCCAGGCTTGTTTCATCTGGCTTAGGAAGGCTGGGTATGGGGGTAGGGAGAAGTGTGGTGGTGATAGTCTTAAGTCTATCCCCTCTTGATGTACCTCAGGAGATATGGTCAGCCTCCTCCCCTCAAATCTGCTGGGTTAAGGACTTTTAGAGCCTGTTTGGAGGGACCTCAGATAACCATGTTCTTCTGTGTTTGCACTGTTAGACTCTATATGGCTAGTCCCTTCCTGAAAGTAAGCTGGTCTCAGGGTTTAGGGCAGGGGATGATGATCACAGTCTTGGGTTGCATGGAATTCTATCGGCGGCCAAAAAACTGCAACACTGACAACTCGAGCTTGTTTCTGAGTTTGGAGGGTGTCGATGAGCAAGTCCTAGGCAGCAGAATCAGTCATCAGGCTACCTGGCAGAGGCACCTGCTGCTGAGGCTCTGCTGTTTCCATGGTAGCTGGCAACCAATCAGGTTTGCCAGGCCTGTTGCTGGGGAGAATAACCAGCCTCCTCCCACTGACTGATCTCTCAGCTCCTGGGATCAGTTTTTCCTGCCCATGCCTGTTCCTCATCTAGGCTAAAGTGCTCCCTGGTGCCCTGCCCTCCCCCTTCCCTGGCTTAAGGCTCTGGACTCTAACCACCCAGACACTGAGATGTATCTACAGATAGACATCTCTGGCTCAGGCATCTACTTTGGAAATGACACGTTCCTACACATAACTTGATCACCCATTATACAAACTCACTGAAGCATATTTGGACATATCTTGGCCTCTGATCCTCTGTAACAGTCTCAAATTTAAACAAAATCCTTCAACTGTACACTCCCCTTTAAAGAAAATCCAACATATGAAAATTTACATGTATGAGTTATATAAATTAGGGGCCTGTGAATCGCATTACAAATGGGTTTTTGGCTTTCTTTAGATCTGTGCTATCGAATCCAGCATTTAAAATGTAGCTAGTCTGATTTGAAATTATGTGCTATACATATAAAATATATATACTAGATTTCAAAGGCTTAGTAAAAAAAGTAATGTAAAATCCCTCATTAGTAATTTTATGTTGATTATATGTTTAAATCATCAAAATTTGGCTATACTGGTTTAAATAAAAATGTACTATTTAGGGGGCACCTGGCTGGCTCACTCCGCAGAATGTGCGATTCTTGATCTCAGGGTCATTTGGGTTCAAGCCCCGTGTTGGGCCTAAGACTTACTTAAAAAAAAAAAAGTACTATTTAAATTCAATTTACCTGTTTCTTTTTATCTTTTCACATGGCTACTAGAAGATTTAAAGTTATATATTTGGCTTACATTATATTCCTACTGCACAGTGCTACTTTAGATAATAAGGTCCTCTATATGCATGGAAATGTAATCTGAATTACAGAAAGAAAATTTCATTTACAGGCAAGCCTCCTCCCCTCAAACCTTTATCAGTTGGGTAAAGGAAGGCAGAGGAGGCAAAGCTGACAGGAACTATCTTTTCATGTGGATAGATCAGCTGTACAAACTAGATCTCCTCAAGGCCCAAGGCTGGAATTCTATCAGTCTGGTGGGCACGCTAGGAGGTGGCTAGGAATGCACACTCCGTCTCCCTGCCCCAGGCTGCTGCCCCCAGCTGCAAGAGGAAGACTAGGGACATGTCTGACTTCCAAGAGGTTTCTGAGCCTGTATAAGCCAGTGCTCATTGCTACTCCCACACACAACAATGACACACATCCCCACAAAAGACACTAAGACACACTTATAGTCTAACACGGCTTCCCTCAAATACCCAGCCACCCACAGTTACACCCACATCCACCTGTAGCCTCAGATATAAACACTCCCGGTACCCAGGGCTACAACTGCTTGGCCCTAGGCCTGTTCTTCCCCACCAAGCCCTAGGCCTTTGGTCATGGCCCTCCTTTAGGCACTAACTACCCATCCCCCACCCAACTGTCCCCAGGGTACCTTCTCCACTTAGCCCAGCTTTGGCCTCTGCAGCAGATGCCCACCTGGCAGCAGCGATCTCCTGACGCTGGCGGGCAGCGCTCACGGCTCGACGGGCGCCTTCGACAGCCCTGTCCACCTTCTCCTTGACTTTGCCCCGCCGAAGGGCCAGAGGCAGGAGGCTGCGCACGCGCCCCCCGTGCACCAGCCGGTTGCGCTTGTACTTGCCCTCCTCGCGGGAGCCGTCCGGGCGGGTGGTTCGTCCGTAGCCGTGCCGCCGGTTGCCCAGCCACTCGCCCTCGTAGCGCAGCCCGTTGGAGCGCTGGCTCACACCATAGCCGCTGCGCCGGTCGGCGCGCCATTCGCCCGCATACACCTCAGTGGCAGAGCCCTCGATGAGGGCGGGCGGAGCTGGGGCCGGGGGCCCGCTGGCTTCGGAGCCCGGGGGTCCTGTGCTGCCCACCTCACTGCTCACCTCGCTGCGCAGGGAGCCCCGCTTGCTGCCCAAGGAGCTGCGGCGCCCGCCAGCCCGGAGCCCGCTGAGCAGCAGCGAGCGGCGGAAGAACCCGCCGGCCGCGGGAGTGCGCTTGCGGGTGGACGCGCCTTCAGCGTCCCCTGGCCCGGCCAGCACGAAGCCGCCCCGGGAGCCTGAGGCCGGGCTGCCTCCCTCGTCGCCCGGCAGGGGCAGGGGTGGGGGCGGTGTCGGGGGGTCGCTGTGGCCGGAGTCCAGGGAGGTGCGGCGGGGCGAGCGCAGCAGCGCCGCCTGATGGTAGGGCACACTCTGGCGCACCCCGTAGCCGTGGCGCTTCCCGGCCTGCCACTGGCCCTGGTAGGTGCCTGTGGGCGGGGTAGGACGGGGAGAAAGGGTCAGGACCCGCTGCTTCCTGCACCTTAGGCCCCAAGCGCCCCCGAAGGCCCAAGTGTAGGGAGGGAGTGGTGGGGACAGCTAGCGTGGAGGTCGGGGAAAAGCACTAGGAGCTGGGACAGGCCAGGTTGGGTCAGAAGGTGTGGGAGAACACGGTGAAGACCGACAGGTAGTAGGAGATCTGTGGATTTGGGGCGTGCAGGTAGACAAGGGAAAGGGGTAGGGACGGGCAGGCTGGGGTGTATGAAGGACAGATAGTCCAGAGGGTGTGAGGGACAGGCTGACGGGGTGTTTAAGATAGTCATGTGACAGGCAGACAGGACTATGAGGAGCAAGCTGACTGAGGAAATGTGAGGGGACAGGCGGAGCAGAGGTGTTATGGACAGGCAGGTGGAGAGGGGAGGTGTGGGACAGGCAGCAGGGGTGGAAGGGGCAAGCAGATGGGAGGGTGTGAGAGTCAGGTAGATGGGGGGGGGTGTGAGGGACAGGCAGACAGGGAAGAGGTGAGGGCAGGCAGACTGCAGACTGGGTAGAGGGAGAAGCAGGCAGGGGCCAGACAAATGAGAGAGACGTGTGCGATGGGAGGAGAGGGCAACAAGATGGGAGCACGGGGCGCATATGAATGGGGAAGGCATACAGGAGGACAGCGGGGCACGGGTGCAGATGGTGGGGAAGGCGTACGCGGGACAGGCCGACGGGAAGGCGCACGCGGACGAGCAGACAGACAGTAGTGGGCCGGGCCCCGCACCTCCGTCGGAGTAGGTCTCGGTGCCGTAGCCGTCCTGGAAGCCGTCCTTCCAGAGCCCGGCGTAGCGCAGGCCCGACACGCTCTCCCACACGCCGCTGCGCCCCTTCAGCCCGCCCAGCCACTCGCCGCGGTACGTCCAGCGGCTCTTGCGCTCCACGCCCAGCCCTTCGCGCTTGCCCTGCTGCCAGTGGCCCTGGTAGCTGTGTCCGCCGGGCCCCGTGAAGACGCCCAGTGACTCGAAGCCGTGCGCCCAGCAGCCGCTGTACTCGCCCTGGGCGCCGGGCCCCGTGCACACGCCGTAGCCATGTGCCCGCCCCGCCTCCCAGCCCCCCACGTAGCAGCCCCCGTCGTCAAAGTCGAACTTGCCCCCGGGGGACATGCATGTAGTTGGCGCGGCCTCAGCCCCCCGGCGGCTCAGCGCATCCTGGGGCTGGAGAGCCGGCTGGGGGCCTGCGAGCGGGGCGAGGCCTGGGGGCGGGGGCAGTTAGACCGGGGCCGGGCGGGGGGGCCCCAGCGCGGGCTGGCAGGGCCGGACCCTCATCCTGAGTGGCTGCGGAGAAAGAGGGGGGAAGTGGCGAGCGAGGCCCCTCCTCTTTGCCCGCCGCTCCCTGGCCCAGAGGCTCTGGGGCATCAGCACCGCCCCCCAACCCCCCACCCTTCGGCAGCATCTTCCAGCAGCTCTTAAGCTTTGGGGGCATGGGGGCTCCCCCACCCCTCCCTCCTATTGAGAGCCCCTCCCAGGACTTGGGGCCCCCAACCCCAAGCAGGAGTCCCGTTTCTCCAGCCTGGAACCCCAAAGTGTCGGGTGTGGATGGCAGTTGCTGGGGCGGGCGGGGGGGGGGGGGGGTGGTCCTGAGAGGGGGTTGGGCAGAGTCGTAGGCCGTCCGCTCCTCTGGCTGCTGTCAGGACCCTTCTGCCCCGATTCTCTGGCTTCCCAGGCAAGGGGTGGAGGATGAAAATGTAGGGGGGGGGGGGGAAGATCGGACCAAGGTGGGCAGTGGGTTTGGTGGGGGGAAAGATGGGGATGGAGGAGGCTCCGCAGGGAAAAGACGAGGGTGGGGATGGGCAGACAGGCGGAAGGGAGGGGGCAGGTTACTCACCATGTGGGCTGGGGCTCAGGCTGCCTCCCAGGCACAGCATCCATGGCAGGATACCTCCACTCCCACCTCGTCCCGGCAAGTCAAAGCCCCCTCCCCTTCCGGAGAGACTGCTCCTACCCAGAGAGCGAAGGTGGGGGAGCCGCAAGAGAGAGTCCCCTCTCTACCCAGCTGGAGGAGCAGGCGATGGGGGTGGGGGGCGAGGTAGTGGCAGGGGTGGGGGGGGGGGAATGAGAATAGTGGAGGGGAAAAATTTTGCCTTGGATGGAGATAGGGAAGAGGAGCTGGGAACTAGATGGGAAAGGAGAGGGGGCTATCAAAAGGAGGTGTTTTTTATTATTTTTTTCCCTTCTTATGGTTGGGAAAGGAAAAAAAAAATCAAAATTCCGATTCCATCCCAGCACAAATCAATGTTTGCTCCATCCCAGCATCACGGGGGAGGCTGGGCCAGGCAGATTTAAAGGGGCAGGGAGAAGAGAGAAGAGGAGAGGGTGGGGAGAGAAGGAGAGGAAGAAGACACAGTGGCGATGTTAGCAGTGTGTGTGGGGGACCCAGGCAGGAAAGGATGGGTGCCGGCTAAATCTGAGGTGAAAGTAGAGGCAGGTAGAGAGGAGAATGAGGGGCACAGAGACCCCCCCCCCTAGGGTGGAAAGAAACCCAGGGATGCCGGCGGGGAGTGGGGTGAGACCGAGGGTTGGGGGAGAGGGGGAGGGGAGCACAGCGAGAGGGAGGAGACTGAGCTGAAGATGGGGAGGCTGGGGGAGGCTGAAGGCAGGCGGGGGAGGAGAGATACAGGCGAGGCCGGGAGAGGGCGAGAGGAATACAAAGAAAGGTGCAGGGGTGAGAGCTAAGGAGGGGGAGATGCTGTGGGGGAGGGAGGGGGGACCCATTCTGGGACTGCTGAGGGTTGGCAAGGAGGAGAGAAGCAGGGGAGGAGGAGGAGGGAGAAAGAAATAGATAGGGAGAGTGCGAGTGAATAAGGGTTGTAAGGGAGAGCGAGAAAGCTCTGCACAGGGAAGGCCTGGCATGGGCATAGAAATCCAGGCAGCTAGAGCCCAAGCAGAGACAGGAGGGCCGGAAGTGGTGTTCGTGGGGCTCTAGGGAGAAGGATGAACCTGCCAGCCGCTTGGACTGAAGCCAGGAAGCCTTTGGGCATGGATGCCTGTGTCCACCAAACCCACTGTCCTCCAGAAGTAACTGCTGCAGGGGGCCAGAAAGCTCCCCTGCTTGCACTTTCTGGGGAAGCCTGAGATGGGGCCCTGCAGGAAGCCTGGCTTCACCAGTGCTTTTCCAGATCTCACCATCTTCCATCTCTGCTGACTATTTCTCCCTGGGTTGTCTCTCCGAAGGGGGAAGGGTGGTATGAGGGGTGTATTGTTTTTGAAGGGTGAACAAGGGTTCGTCCTTGGTAGTGCCATGAAGACTCTGGGGCTTTGGAGCCTTTTGTAAACCTAGGGGCTAAGACACATAGACATGTTTGGGTGGGCCCTTATTGTGGTAAGCCCCCCTTTGGTCGACCACCACTCCAACCACTCACTAGAGGGGCAGCACATCCTGGGCCTTCCTTTTTACAGACTGAAATAGGCACATGCTGTCTTCCTGCCCCTCGGCTTACTGATGCATCTATCCTGCACCTAAGCATTTAGGAGGGAAGATACTGTCCAATTACACACAATGGGGTAAATAGTCAGATATACCCAACTGCTTTTATTTTCATACAAAGTCAGGCCCATCCATTTTACAAAGAGAACTGAGGCCCAGAGGGGAAAGTCATTCACTGGAGGTTACACAGCTGAGGTGGCAGAGCTAGGATTAGAACGCTAGACTTCAGACCTCTGAGCCCTATAATTCTTCCCAGGATTCCATGTACTTGGGAACCTCCCTCAGACTCAGGAGCTCCGTTTTGAGTACTTTAGTAAAATAAAGAACATGAGGTTTGGAATAAACAGGAATTACCCTTGCAATGTATTTTCCCAAAGATGGATACAAAGTTGGAGAAATGTGTATATTTTAAGTCTCCAGGGCAGGGATCGCATCTTCTAAGTGCTTTGCACAGAACAGGGCAGCTGTGAGTCTACTTGGGCCAAGACTACCAAGTCTACTTGGTAGAGAGGACTTTCCTCCCTCCCTCCCTGCCTCCCTCTCTTCTTTCCTTCCTCCCTCCCTTCCTCCCTCCCTCCCTTCCTTCCTCCCTTCCTCCCTCCCTCCCTTCCTGCCTCCCTCTCTTCTTTCCTTCCTCCCTTCCTCCCTTCCTTCCTTCCTTCCTTCCTCCCTCCCTCCCTCCCTCCCTCCCTCCCTCCGTCCCTCCCTCTCTTCCTTCCTTCCTTCCTTCTTTCCTCCCTCCATTTTGCCATTTAGCAGACATTTACATAGTTTACTGTGTACCAGGCACATTGCTAGGTGCTAGAGATCGAGTATCATCCTCATGGAGCTTACTAGCAAAAAACTAACCAACTCACTAGTAAACTAACAAGTAACTCTAGTGTAGTTAGTGCTATAACAGTTTCGAGGGGTAGAAGTAGAGTAGAGATGGAAACTAAGTTAGGCTGGCTCCCTAGGGAAAGAGGTATCTTAAAGGATGAATCCAGAAAGGATTCTGGAGCAGGCCAACCACCCTCGCATTCCTCACCCTCAGATATTCAGGACTTCCTTCTCCACACAGGGCCTCTTCCTACTCAGCCCCTAAGATTTTCCTGTTCTCCAAGAAAAGGGAAGAATAAGAAATCTACAGGACTGGTGAGACCTGTGCCCTGTTCTTTAGGGAGAAAGGGTGGGAGGGGTAAGTGGAAGGTAGGAATTGATGCCTGCTCGGTGAAGTGACTCTGGACGGAATTCCAGGCTGCAAAGTAATGTGTAGAGCTGATGAAGCCCTGAAGAAGTCACTGGCAGAACTACCCTGGAACTTGGCACACTGTCCCAGCCCCCATATCTCCCTGAGTGAGGCAGTCTTCCAGCCCCAGTCTGGTTTGTCCCTGCAGATCCAATAATCCCTTCTTTTAAATCAGAGATGCTTTTTTTTGGAGGGTGCACTGGTTTGTTTTGCCACAATGTACCATTATGCTGAGGTCATAGAAAAGGGAACCAACCAGTAGAGCAGCTCTGTGCTTGGAGCCGGGCACTGTGTGTGGCACTTTACCTGCATTCAGTCCAATGGAAATGTAACTGTAGGGGCGCCTGGGTGGCTCAGTTGGTTGGGCATCCGACTTCGGTTCAGGTCATGATCTTGTGGTCCGTGAATTTGAGCCCCGAGTTGGGCTCTGTGCTGACGGCTCAAAGCCTGGAGCCTGCTTCAGATTCTATGTCTCCCTCTTTCTCTGCCCCTCCCATGCTCATGCTTTCTCTGTCAAAAATAAATATATATAAAAAAGAAAGAAAGCGAAAAGAACTGTAACCATAAGCAGACCAGGCTGAAGGGTCTGAGAACAGGGCTTTCAAAGATGGTCAGATCTATGTCTGAATCCCACCTGTACTGTTTATTAGATGGGTAAAACTGAGCACATTCCCTAATTTTCCTGAGCCACAGTTCGTGTAGTTCTTAAGATGGCAGTGCCCTAATCTACTCCAGAGCTTATTGTAAGGATTGAAATGACCATGTATGAATGGTGTGTGTGATTGTATATGCAGAAACCCCCCCAAGCATACTGCCTAGGACATAGTGAAGACCCAGTAAATGGTGCTTGAAAAATAGGTTGGTGTTATGCCAGTTTTATAGGTGAGAAATCTGGGACCCAGATGTGAATTTCTCAATGTTGCACGGCTAATACATGGCAGTCCTTGGAGCTGAATGTATCTCAGACCCCCAAGTTGGTATACTTCCACAAAGGCAATTTGGGGACCTATTTATAAAAGACATGCTTATTGTAGAATTAAGAAAATAAGGGACAATATCAAGAATAGAAATCATCCCTAGTCTCACTGTATAACAAACATGTTAGTGTATTTTCATATAGTTTCCTTCTATGCACTTTTTATTTTTTATTTTTATTTTTTTAGAGAGAGAGCCAGCGTGAGTGGGGAGGGGCAGAAGCAGAGGCAGAGAGAATCTTAAGCATTCTCCACCCTGCCACATGCCTTGATGTCACAATTTTGGGATCATGACCTGAGCCAAAACCAAGAGTCAGACACTCAACCAACTGAGCCACCCAGGCACCCCTATGCACTTTTCATTTAACATACTCAGTTAAATACTACATATGCAATTTTGATTCCTACTTATTTGCTTTGCATCACATAAGCATTTTTCCACATCATGAAAACACTCTTGCATTTTTAATGGCTGCATAATATCCCACTATTTGGATGCAGCATAATTTGTTTAACCATCCCAGCATAGCACTTTTTTTTTTTTTTGCCATTTGCACAGTTTTTGCTATTAAAAATTAACATCTTTTATACAAATCTTTGCATCTCTGATGCTTTCTTCTAAAAATATCATGGCAAATTCACAGCATATAGCAAAGCAGACAAAAACAAAACAAAACAAAACAGAATAAAGAACTGTCATGTAATCATCATCCAGCCTCAGTGATGATCACGCTTGGCTTATCTTGTTTTTTCCTCTCCCATTTATTTCAAATTTTGGGTTTCATGTTATTTGAGTATTGATTTTTTTGAAGCTGGATTCCTAACAGAATTACTGGGTCAGAGGATAGAATGCTTAGTAAGATTTTGGATTTATTTTGCTCGGATCACTTGCAGAAGGGTTATACAAATTTGTACTCTCACGAATTGTGCATGAGAGTGCTGGTCTAATTGCACCCCGGCCTGCATTAACTTTTAGTTATAACACACACACACACACACATTCACACAGACACACACCTCTTTTTTAACACACCTTTTGCCAACTTGGCAGATGAAGGGGCTTTCTTTATATACATTTGTTTAATTGGTCTCTGGACTTACATTGAGAAGGCACCTGGTGACCACAGTGGAGTAAACCCTCCTGAAAAACCCCTAGGAAACACACTTGTACTTCCTGGGGACCCTAGCCAGGACCTGTGGGGTGGGGGATTCATTTTTCCTGCTATGCTGGGACCAGGGCAGGGAAGAGCTCGGGAAGAATGCTCACCTCATCCCATGGGCAGCCACCAGGGGTCAGGATGGGGCCAGAGATCCTGATGGTGGGAGCGAGGGTAAGAATGGCCAGCAGCCAGACCCTGCATTTCCTCTGTCTGACCACGGCTGGCTGCACACACAGATCCCCTCTGCTCCTCAGATGGTGATTCCAGAATGTTCTGGATGGCTGTCCCCTGCCTGATCGCTCCTGCCTCTGGCTGCTCCAAGGTTTGGCTTGCTAAAAAGAGAAAGGATGTTTGAGAATTCTATTCTGTTTCTCTCTCTACACACTGTGAGACCAAGTTCACCAGGAGCAGGGCTTTTTAACAGGAGGGCCATAGACTAAGGGACTCAAATAAAATGGGCAAGTGGGGCATGAATATCCATTCCCCACCCCTCCCTTGGGGAGAGGACAATATTTGTTTTGTGAGATTCTGAAAGGGGGATCCATGCCGCTCTAAGTCCAGCATTTTCTGGTACCCCCACATGCCTCCTAAGCCCATTTGCTTCCTGTGGGTGCTGTGAAGGGAGCAGGTTAGTGTTGAAAACAGGGGTGGTCTTGGAGGTTATGCTAAGGGGTTGAACCTTCTGTATTATGCAGTGGAGCTGAGAGATAAGAGTCTGGGGGAGCCTGGGTGGCTCAACTGAGCGTCAAACTCTTTTTTTTTTTTTTTTTTGAAAGAGAGAGCAAGAGAGTGAGAGCCGGAGAGGGGCAGAGAGAGAGAGAGAATCCTAAGTAGGCTTTGCACTGTCAGTGCGGAGAGCAATGTGGGGCTCAAACTAATGAACTGCAAGATCATGACCCAAGCTGAAATCAAGAGTCAAATGCTTAACCAACTGAGCCACCGAGGTGCCCCAAGCATTCGACTCTTGATTTTGGCTCAGGTCATGATCCCAGGGTCGTGGGATTGAGCCCCACATCAGGACCCACATTGAGCATGAAGCCTGCTTGAGATTCTTGATCTCTCTCTCTCTCTCTTTCTCTCTCCCCATCTGCCCACCCCTCTCTTTCAAAATGGGGAGGGGGGAGCTGAATTTTTCCTAGGGTGGGGTGGGGTGGGAGAAGGGAGGTGGACACTCTAACCATCTGAGCAGTCAACGGGGCTGCACTAGATTTGGGTACACACCGACGTACCCTGCCTCACACTGTGTTTATGTGTGTTAAATGACTGGCATGGTGAGCAGAGGATCAGGGGAAGGAAGGCTGATCCCAGGCCAGTGGTGGCCAGTGGTGGCCAGTGGATCTTGGAATCTGTACCTCTGAGCCATGGGTGGCAACAGGGACAAGATGTCCAAGGGGGAGATAAACCAGTCAGGTTACTATCTGCCAGGGCACTGCTCTGAGTCTTACCTCAGCACTGCTGGCTCTCACAGCCCCTGCACCTGTGCGTCTGCAAGGTGGGGTTAGGGCCCCCTGGGATTCTCAGACCGGTGCTGGCTGGCCCCATGGGTGCAGCTGGGGTCTTGGAGAGGCTGAGAGTCAAGGCCAGAGTTATCCAGCACATCAGATATGAAGGAAAATTCATGAGCATTCCTAAATCCCACGTTAGTACTCCATTTTATTTCATAATAATGGTTTCAATTTGTATGTAAAGATAAGCTGAAGATACAGCAAATTGTGATTATTACCCACATCCCTGTTTGGCAGCCATGGGAAGGGAAGGAGGCAACCATTTAAACTACAATGATCATACTTATGTGCATACAGGACATTTGGCTTCAGGCTTCCTGGTGTCTGGTCTTCATTCTGGACTTAGCAGTTCATCCGTCTTATTTTCCAGGGCAGAATTTCACCTCTCGAGGCTGCAACTGCTTCTTCTCACAGAACTTCCTTATTAAATGGGGAACGACCACATGTGAAAGGCACATTCACATCTAGTTGACTCTTTCTCTATGATGAAAATAGAGAAATTGAAAAAATATTTTAAAAGTGACGTCTTCGAAGTAAACTGGGAACGACTGTTCAAAATGCTGTGTGCCAAGAATAAGTGCGGGGAGATTTCCACACCTGGGAAATTTGTTTTCAGGTACAGAAGTTCCTCCTTCTGGCCTGGGGAGCCTGCAGGGGCCCCACCCTTTCCTCCTTTGCCCTTGTGTGAGGCCTCCTTCCAGACATGGCAGCCGCAGACCCGGTTCCTGCTGTTTACACTCCAGGTTCTCCGTGGCAAGGCTGCTCTTGGTAACCATAGAGACCAGGAAGTGCCCCTGCACTGAGTGTTAGGTGGAAGAGAACAAGGGCTTTCACACCAGGAGGTCACCCCCCCCCCCCACATACCTCCCTAATGAATCTCTGTTTACACGAGCACATTTACCTGTCCCATCTGTTGTTTGATTCATAGCTTTCCAACCACCCTGGAATAGGTCGAGATGGTGCAGGCTGATCATCATGTGAGGCACGGAGAAGTTGAAGGCGATTTCACCCTTCAGTGCGGACTAAGCAGCCAGCATGTCCCTGTTCCGTGGTGTGGATCACTCGCCAAGCAAAATATGGGGCTGTATGCCTAGGTCAGCTCTAGAGTTTCTTATGTGGTATTATTTGTGGTTGTGCTGCCCTCCACCCCCTACCCCTTGGCTCTGGAGGGCAGGGGCCCCAATTCAGTGCTAAGCAAAGCCTGAGGAGCAATAAGAAGCCAAAGGCAGTCACATGACTTCCGGTGTTGTTAGCCCCTTCCCAGGTCCCCCTGGGCTACTGGGTTCTCTGGATTTGTTCTAAAATTCAAAGCTCAAGCTACTCCAGCCAAATCCCCACGCTGGTGAGGAGGAGGCAGTCAGGGAGAGGGGAGATGAGGTGTGGGGGCGCAGCAAAGCTGTGACGAGCTGGGGACTGTTCCTTATGCTAGGCTCCAATGGCGTGGGAATATGCTGCAGAAAGGAGAGGGAATGTTGGTGGGAGGCAGACAAAGAAGCCCAAAGCACTAAAGGTTGGGACAAACCTCTAGCAGCTGTGGTAGCTACGACTGGGCTGGACCCCCCTCCCTTTGGAATGCATTCGTACTAGTAAAACCCATTATCCGATGGGTTTGGGATGTGGCCAGCTTAGGGTGAGAAGGGCAGAAGGGTGGGGGTCCCTGTAGGAGACAGGGGTGGAGTGAGGGTAAGGGGTGAAGTCACTTGACATTCAACTGTCCAGTAACTCCTCATGATAGACACGACTTGGATGTTAGGCGTGAGCTTGACCACAGGCTCCACACAGGTAGCTGGGGCCCTTGACAAGGCTGCAGGGGCCTCTTCCCAGCAGCCTCGGTGTCTGAACAGGCTCTGGAGTCTGTAGATCGTGTGTTTTGGGCAAAGTTGTGTGACCTCTCTGAGACTCAGATTTATTATCTATTAAGTTGGACATAGTCCTGCCTCACGAGTATGAAGAGAGTTAAGCTGCACGGCCCGGGGAAGAGCGTGGCAGAGTGGTTGCCACAAGCCTGGTCCAGCAGTCCTTGCTCCGGACCTCCCCTTCCTTCCTGGACTCTCGCTCCTGCCACTTAGAGGCCATGCAGCTAATACACAGCTGTCTGCCACAGCTTCTGGGCCAGGAGCTTCGTCCCCAGCCCCTGTGGTCTCCCAGAGCCTTTGGCTGGTTGTGTCTAGTCTCCAGGACTCTGCCTGGGGCTCTGGAGCAGGAGGCTGGACACAGAGCCACAGACCTTTGGGAATCCACAAGGCTGGCATCTCCAAGCTCTGGAGAAGGAACCTTTCCCTGCCTCTTGGCAGGGTAGAAACTAGCTCCAGTCTCTGGTCCAAATAAGCCACTTCAAGGTTTCATTCTCATTGGACCCAAGGCTAGACTGGGCCTCTCTTCTCTGTTACCTAAGAGGGAAGGAGATAGTGATTGGCTGTGACCCTGGTCCTGCTCTGACCATGTAGGACCTGAGCTTGCCAGGAAAAAAGGCCCCGTTTGGAGGTGGGACGGGGAGAAGTTAAAGAGCCCTCGACTCCTTGCACCATTCTGCCAACCCTGGCCCTGTTTTTCTTCACCTGAGACTGAGACTAGGTTGCCAGTCCTGACCCAAACTGAAGCCAGTGATTTTGGGCTGTAGAGAAGTCCTTTGTCTGGCAGGGCAGACATTCCAAGAGTGCATCTGTGAGAGGTGGAGAAAAAGCCCTCAGTTAGAGGGCAAACCAGAAGGGGCTAACAAGAGAGATTTGTGCCAACAGCAGACAGAGCTCTCTAGGCGCAATTAACAAAAGATTCAAGCTCCAAGTCCTTATCAGAGACTCTCCTGTGGCGTTCTTCATTAAGTTTTACACATGGTAGTTGCTGAATGAATGACAGCATTAGAGGCACAGCCAGAAGAGAAGGGAAAACAGTGGGACAAAACACTTATGGAGAGAACAGGCCTGTGTGCAGCCTGGGCCGTGGGACAGGTGGGAAGCATTGCAAGCATAAGGCAACTGTGTGCTAGGGGGCCCTGTGTAGGCCAAACGTGGCACAGAGTCAGTGTCCTAGTCTTCATGGGTCAGATGTCACATATTGCAGGATTGCCTGGTTTACCACACTACTGTCTCATGGTTGGGGTGTAGACAACTCTGACCTATAGCTTTTCTTCTATTATTCTTGGTACCCAGCCAGTTGAGCACCAGCCTGTATTTGTGGGGTTTGACTTTTATTCCTATCTATAGTAATATTGTTCTAAGAATGGAGGGATCATCTCAACCCCCTATAGTGTCTTTTCCACACACTAGTCACTGTCAACCTTTTACAGTGAATATCAGATACATCACTTCTCTGCTCAAACCCTATTCTTATCCTCCCCTTCAGTCCATCCACTCTAGCTACACTGGCTTCCTTGCTGTTTCGTGAATGATACCACGCACCTGACTCTGCCTTAGTGTTTCCTGCTGTCCAGAACATTCTGTGCTCTCCCACTTCCTTCAGGCCTTTGCTCACTTACTGCTTTATCATCTTTTGCCTGACCTGGCCTGATATGAAACACCCCATCCCACATTCCCCAGCCTCCTCACCTTGTTTTGTTTTGTTTTGTTTTCCAGAGCACTTGTCAGCATCTGCCCTTTTGTGTTTCTTTCTTGATTACCTGTCTCCCTCCACAGGAATGTAAGCTCCTCCTTGAAGGAATAGACTTTTTAGTTTAGTTTTTATTTTTTTTTATTTTTTAAAAGTTTATTTATTTATTTATTTATTTATTTATTTATTTATTTTGAGAGAGAGGAAAAGAGAAAGAATCTCAAGCAGGCTCCACACTGTCAGCATGGAGCCTGACAGAGGGCTTGGGCCCACAAACCATGAGAGCATGACCTGAGCTGAAATCAAGAGTCGGACGCTTAACCGACTAAGCCACCCCTAATTTAATTTTTAAACAGATTTTATTTTTAAGTAATCTTTGCACCCAGTGTGGTGCTCAAACTTACAACCCAGAGATCAAGAGTTGTACATTCTACTGACTGAGCCAGCCAGGTGCCCAGAGGAATAAGTTTTTAAAAACTCACTGTTGTGGGTGCCTGGGTGGCTTAGTCGTTCGAGCATCTGACTCTTGGTTTCTGGTCAGGTCATGATCTTGTGGTTTGTCAGTTCCAGCTCTGCATCTGGCTCTGCACTGACAGTGCAGAGCCTGCTTGGGATTCTCTCTCCCCTCCCCCCGCCCCCCCACCCCCCCCTCTCTCTGCCCCTCCCCCACACCTGCTCGCTCGCTCACTCGCTCTCTCTGTCTTTCTCTCAAAAATAAGATAAACATTAAAAAGAAATAACTCACTACTATATCCTTAGCACCTAGAGTAGCACTTGGCACATAAGAGGTGCTGAATAAACATTTGCTGAATTAATAAGTCATGAAGACTTTGAAAACACCCCTCTTGCAGGGTGTTCCTGGCTGCCATACTACGGTTAGTCCTCTGCAGGGGCTGAGAGGTGGCCATTGGCAATCTGCTTGTGTTTGCCTATCCATAAGGGTGTTACCGGACAAGGGGCCATTGCCCAATGCCCAGTAAGCCAAACACCCACACGGATTTTGTGGCACCACATCAGACACTTCCCTCAAGCTGCGCGCCCTTCACAGTCTCCCAAGAGGAGGCCGAGTCTTTCTCTAGCTTGTTCCTACCCCCGCCATCCCCAGAGGCTGCTTCTGGAAGGTCTGGCCATTCTTCCTGCTCCTCTAATCATCAGCCTCTTCTCATGCTTCCTCCTCTCTCAGGGTCAGTGACTCCTGCTCACCATTCCCAAACATTTTTTTCCCTTTCATTCCTTTTTTTTAATGTGTATTTATTTTTGAGAGAAAGAGAGTGCACATGAGAGGGGGAGTATCAGAAAGAGGGAGACAGAGAATCTGAAGTGGGCTCCACACTGTCAGTTCAGAGCCCCGAACACACCAACCGTGAGATCACCACCTGAGCCACTCAGGCGCCTCCTCCCTTCAGTTTCGAGACACACTTACTTTGCCTCTTGCCTCTCTGGCTCCTTTTCAGCTTTCTTTTCCTCTTCCCACCCCTAAAACAGAAGGATTTCTGTGTCAGTCTGGACCCATCCAGGAAAATGAGCCCACACAAGGCACTCCATATAGGCTGTGTGTGCAGGGAATGGCTAGTCCAGTATTGGAGGGCTGGAAGAGCAAAGGGAGGCACTGTGGTGACCAGATGTGGTGACTACAGGAAGCACTATTACCCCGGGCTGGAGGAACAGAGAGAAGAGGTGGTGTCACCAGAACCCCTGGGAGCAGGAGCAGCCTCCCAAACCACAGAACAAGGAGGCGCTGTGACTCCTGTGTGGGTCTTTGGTGGCATGCACTTGGTGACCGTGCTGGTGTCTCTAAGGAGGTGCCCTTCAGTGGCTGTTAACGCCTAAATTGGGAGCCAGAGCAGGGCGAGCTACAGCTCCTAGGCCAAGTCTGGCTGCCACCTATTTCTCTATGACCCGTGAGAATCTTTTTTTTTTACACTTTTATTTAAAAAAAAATTTTTTTAAGTAAGCTCTATACCCAACATGGGGCTTGAACTCAGGACCCCAAGATCCAGAGTCACATGCTCTACCGACAGAGCCAGCCAGGTGCCCCAAGACTGAGTCTTTATAAGATTTGTGATCATTTTCCTCCGCTTTCCCTTCCCAGAACCATCATCTGGGGTTGAGCCACCATTACCTTTTGCCTAGGCTAAAAATATGGCCTAATTATGGACACTACTCCACGTGAGTTTCAGTCTAGTTCACCCCCTCGTAGTCACCAAGTTCATCTTTTGAATCATCATGTTCAAAGGTCCTCCTAGCTTCCTTTCGTATGGGTTGGCCAGGCATTTACAGCTTTCCATATAGTCCAAATGACTACAATTTGGTTTCCCAACTTTGTTTTTTATTTCTTCCTTTCCTATACTTTGATATACACCATTCCCCCCCCCACCCCAGGTTCTGTGCCCTTTACACTCTCCCCTCTGTGGGAATGGATTTGGTACCCATGAAAATTAGTTCAGCTATGAGTGACCGAAAACCCAGTGTAAGGGGCCTGTTGAGATTGTACTGGATCCCCTTGGACCTGTTTATCATTTCCCACAGCTTCTGCATATGCAGAGAGCCTGGGAGCAACCTTTAGCTTGAACTAGTGAGGAAGGACAAAAGCCCAGTCCCTTGTCTCAAATTAAGACAAACTCTGAGGTGTAATTTGTGCTCCGGAGCTCCCTTTCAGGATGAGCCTGAGGCTGGCACTTTGCTTGAAAGCACACCCTTACTTTCCCCTTTCCTGTCTTGCTTCCCACACTCCCTTACTTGTTCCTCCTGGGAACATTTAATAGTTCACTTGCAAGTGAAGCCTGGTCTCAGGATCTGTTTCAGGCAGCCCACCCTAAGACATAAACACAACAGCAGCTTAAACAAGACCACGGTAGGTCTCATATGGTCTTTATGATTTTCATGGACCCGGACTGATTCAACCCTATAGTGCAGCATTCTCAATGTGTAGCTTCCTCTTAGGTCAAAGGTAGCTGCTCCGGCTCATTATTAAGTTCACATTCTAGCCAGCAGGAGGGAGAGAAAGAAAGGAAGAGCATGCCCCCTGCTTTGAAGAATACTTCCTAGAAATTGAATACCTCACTTCTGCTATATCCTTTTATCCAGAATTTGGTCATGTGGCCATGCCTGGCTGAAAGGGAGGCTGGGAAATGTAACCTTTATTCTGGGTGTCCAGTTGCACAGCTAAAATTTTGGGGGCATGATTACTGATGGAACAGATATTAGGGGACAACGAATCATCTCAGTTACCCCCTCCTTCTTATCTCTGCCTGTCCAGATTGTTCAAAAGTCAGTACAAATGCCATTTTCTTCATGGATTCTTCTGTTAAGAAACAAAATTCAACTGAGTAAATTTGAAGATCGAATTGGCTTATTGAAGGATTCATGAATCAGGCAGCATCTCATCTAGCAAGTAGAGGAGAGCTCCACTGAGCTAAACAAAAGAAGGGTTTTCAAAGGCATAAGAAAAAAAAGAAGAAAGGAATTTATTAGCAAGGAGTGCATTGTTTAGGCAATGTTGCCCTCCTAAAGGGAGGGGAAGGGAGCCATCAGGAAATTTTCTAGTATTGGCCAGGAAATTCTTTGTTGATTGGTTAAACATTACATTCCTGGAGGGTTAGAAGTGCAGTTAGGTTAGGCTTTAAGTCTTGGCTTACTGACTTGGGGCCTTAACCTGATTGATGCCATTTGGGTCCTGTGTTTTGTTTTGTTTTTTAATGTTTATTTATTTTTGAGAGAGAGAGAGGAAGAGAGAGTGCAAGCAGGGGAGGGGCAGAGAGAGAGAGAGAGGGAGACAGAGAATCCCAAGCAGGCTTCACACTGCCCAACGTGGGGCTGGAACTCAGTAACCATGAGATCATGACCTGAGTTGAAGTTGGATGCTTAACCAACTGAACCACCCAGGTGCCCCTGTGGTTTTCTTTTTAACGTAGCCCTACTTGAGGATAAAATTACTCTTTTTTCCCTCAACAAAAGTGCATCTCTGGGGGGTGGCTAGCTGGCTCAGTTGATAGAGCATGTGACTCTTAATCTCAGGATTGTGAGTTCAAGCCCCATGTAGGGCATGGAAGCTACTTAAAAAAAAAAAGTGCATCTGTCATACCTTGTCTTAATGAAAAGATTTTCTAAGTGAAAACTAATAAGTAAGTGGGACACCTGGCTGGCTCAGTCGGTAGAACATGAGACTCTTGATCTCAGGGTTGTGCACGCTGGGCATGGAGCCTACTTAAAACAAACAAATAAATAATAACAACAACCACTAAAGAAGTAATTGTGAACTGCCTGTTATACTGATGAGGTTTTGGGGTGATGGTGGGGTTTGGAGCTATTGACCAAGAAAAAATTCTTGATGTCTTTGGTGCAAAGATTTTATTGAAGTGGGAATGGGGGGAGTGGGAGGGGAACAAGAGTTGCCCTGGGGTTGTGGAGAGTGGCTCATTATATACTATGGGGCTGGGGGAGGCAAAGACAAGAGGAAGTTTCCAAAGAAACTTTCATATGCTAAAGACTCACAGATTATTGGAGGCCTAACTATTGTCAAGCTAAGGTTGTTTTTCCCTCTAGCAAAGCATTAACATTAAGACAGTAGGGAGTTCCTGGAGAAATGTTTTACTCTGCCTGCCTCAAGTATTTGTCAATGGGCTGCAGGTTATAAGGAAATTTAATTTTATCTGCCATTTCCTTCTTGCCTCTGTTCCCCACATCACTATGGAGGGGAGGGTGATGTTGGGGTTCCAGGAAACTGAGTCTATAGGTTTCTGGAGATTAGGCTATTGATAAGATTGCCTTTTTCTTGTAATTTACCAAGACATTTGTAGACTGATGGAGACTCTGTCAGTTTAACCATTTGTTTTCTTTCTTTTCCTTTGTTTTGGGCAGCCAGGAGTGCCTGAGGAATATCATACATATTCTACCTGGGGGGAGAGAGAGTGGTGTGCTAGCTTGTACTTTGTCCTCAGCCCGCCTTATGCTCCCTCACCAATACCAGCATTCTTTAAATTTGCAAATGTATAAATACCTTTCATAATTTTTAGAAGCATTTGTCTTTTAAAAATTTCCTAATATAGCACTAACACATCCCAATATCTTTTAGTTTCCCTGTAATAAGAAGTCAAAAGTAGATAGCCTATGTTCAGTAATTATGATGAAGTTTTGGTGTGATGGCGGGGCGGGGCGGGGGGGGGGTGCTTTCATGGGGTCCAGAGCTGATGGTCAAGAAAGAATTCTTGAAGACATCTTTGGTGCAAAAATGGTGATTTATTAAACCATGGAGACAGGACCCATGGGCAGGAAGAGCTGCACTGGGGTCGTGAAGGGTAACTCATTATATACCCTCAGGTTGGGAGGGGGTCAGGGATTAAGTAAATCTCTAAGGTATTTTGGAAGCAAGGTTTCCTGGACCTTGAGGGGCTAGCTGTTGCTAGGGAAACACCATTTATCACCATTTAATAAAACCCCAGTCATGAGACCCCTCAGATGCATAGGGGACATGGGGCATAAACTTGGAGCTTGATTGCCAGCATATATCCTGGGGCAGTTGAGATAAAGGAAGTAGATTTACAGGATTCTCAAGGTTGGAACAATATTAAGCCAAGATTCTCTTTTGCCCCTAGCAAAGTGTCATCTTTGAGGCAGCAGAGCTCCTAGAGGGAGGTCAGTCACTCTGTTGGTCTCAAGGACTTGTCAATGGACTATAGGCAGTAAGGGAATTTAATTTTTCATTTGCCTTAGTTGCCCACATCACCATGGCAAGCACTTAAACCCCTTTCCTTTGTTCTTGGGTAGCTAGGAGTGTCAGAGGAATATCACACGGATTCCACCTGGGGGTGGGGGGATGGGGTGCCAGCCTGTATTTTGCCCTCAGCTTGCCTCATGCTCCTACATCAATTAATGATTTATTATTTTATCTTCTTGGGAAATGGTCCTGAGATGGGGATATTCAATGATGTTAATGAACTCACCACTTAACTTTTAAGTTTTAGGTTAGCAAAGATTTTAGGTTACTAAAAAGATTTGGGGAAACTATTTAAGTAGACATAAATATTGCTGAAAAGTTCATTGATAAACTTTTATATTGCTTACATCTATTTAATTCACTTGTTTTTAAGAATTGTTTAGGTTACTGTGGTGCCTGGGTGGCTCAGTCGGCTAAGCGTCTGATGCTTGATTTTGGCTCAGGTCATGATCTCATGGTTGTGGTATTGGGCCCCCCACACTCCCAGTCGGGGTCTGCTCTGACAACTGTGGAGCCTGCTTGGGATTCTCTCTCTCTCTCTTTTTCTGCCTCTCCCCTACATGCACACACATGCCTCTCTCTCTCCCAAAATAAATAAACATAAAAAAATAAAAAAAAAAGAATTGTTTAGGGCACCTGGGTGTCTCAGTTGGTTGAACATCCAACTTCAGCTCAGGTCATGATCTTGCAGTTCACGAGTTCAAGCCACACATCGGGCTCGCTGCTGTCCCCCTCTTTCTGCCCCTGCCCTGCTTGCACTCTCTCGCTCTCAAAAATAAATAAACATTGAAAAAGAGAGAATTGTTTAGATTACACACAAAAGCTTTATTAAACATTAGACAAAATCAGTCATTATCCCAAGCTATTTTTTTGGCAGATCTTATAAGAGATAACATGAACTTATTTGGCTAGTAAACTCAAGTGGAAAAGAAGTTTTATATTTGATGTTAACTCTAAAGACATGCCTGTTTATGGGGCGCCTGGGTGGCTCAGTCGGTTAGGTGGCCCACTTCGGCTCAGGTCATGATCTCGCGGTCCGTGAGTTCGAGCCCCGCGTCGGGCTCTGTGCTGACAGCTCAGAGCCTGGAGCCTGTTTCGGATTCTGTGTCTCCCTCTCACTGACCCTCCCCTGTTCATGCTCTGTCTCTCTCTGTCTCAAAAATAAATAAAAAATGTTAAAAAAATAAATAAATAAAAATAAAGACAGTCTGTTTTAATTAAACCAATGAGTTTAAACTTTAATTTACTGAAGATTATCCTAGATCGCGTTGTTATGCCCAGAATTCGTGATCCCCAAAGACCACTAGGGAGCCGAGTCCGATGCAAAAGCAAAAGAGTCTTTATTCGAGCTAGCTCCAGCTCAGTCCCCTACCTGCACCGACGCAGTGGTGAGATACCGGAGAGAGAGAGCGAGTTTCAAAAGCACAAAGGTTTTATAGGGGTCTAGGGGCAGTTGGTGAGGTAAAGGCTGTGGCCTCAGCTGATTGGCTGGGGAAGGGTCGGAGTCCTGTTACGCAGGTTGCTGGCTGTTTTGATCAGGAAGTTTGAACGGGTGAGTGGGAGGTTACTCAAGGGGAGGAGGCTTGGTCTAGGTGAAGGACACAGAACAAGATGGAGTCCGCCGGCGTAGGCCCGTCCTTTCAACGTGAACTTGAAAGACATTTGGATTAGTTTCTATCTTTTTGAGAATTTTATTTTATTTTATGTTTAAAAATTTTTTTTAACATTCATTTAATTTTGAGAGACAGAGCACAGGTGGGGGAGGAGCAGAGAGGGAAGGAGACACAGAATCCGAAGCAGGCTCCAGGCTCTGAACCATCAGCACAGAGCCTGGCGTGGGGCTTGAACTCATGAACCACGAGATCATGACCTGAATCGAAGTCGGATGCTCAACTAACTGAACCACCCAGGTGCCCCTTTTTGAGAATTTTAGAACCTTCAAGTCTTACAAGCGCTTACTTTCAAACCAACTAGAGCTCTTTAGAAATTAATTTTAGTAATGCCATCCGGAGGTAGAACAAGACCTCACATGTACAACATATGTATATAGACAAACACACAAACACATAGACGGATATAAAGACCTTATAGTTACTAATATTTGTGGATAAGATTTTTGAAGATTGTATGTGTCTTTGGACAATGAATCTTAAGGAGGCTGTGCTAGCATTTGCAGACCACAGCCCTTTTAGAAGTTTGTGTTTTAAAAAGGCCTTTTCCCTCTTTTCTCCTTCGGTCTCAGGTGATTGTGGGCTGTGTTTACATATCCTTTTTTTTTAAAACCTTTTTTTAAAATGTTTATTTATTTTTGAGAGAGACAGAGACAGAATACGAGTGGGTTAACAATGCGAGTGGGTTAGGGGCAGAGAGAGAGGGAGACACAGAATCTGAAGTAGGCTCCAGGCTCCGAGCTGCCAGCACAGAGCCTGACACGGGGCTAAAACTCAAGAACTGTGCGATCACGACCTGAGCCAAAGTCGGATGCTCAACTGACTGAGCCACCCAGGCGCCCTTGTGTTTACATTTCAAAGACGTGATAATGGATAGAGAAAGAATAGAAGTTCTTCAAGAATGACTTTGGTTTGCTAAGGCCAATGATTTCCAAGTCTTTTGCATTCAACAAGGTAAGTTTTGGGATTTGTAAAGAAGTAGGTGAATTTTGAATTGCCTCCTAGAGCTGATTTTTGTTTTCTCAAAGATTTGTTGCTCTCACATACTCAAAGAATCGGGTTGTAATTTAAATGCTATCATATCCAATGACATTATCTTCAATTTGCTTCTTTCCCTCTGGGTACCTAATTTTAATTTTAAATATTTCAGGCAATATTGAATAACCCTGCTTGGATCCAAAAAGACGGTGCAAAGGATATTAACTTCTCAAAACTCGGAGTCATTTCCAAGGATAGCCAAAAGAAAGAACCAACAATCTGCAAATTCCAAGCCAGCAGAAAGCCAAGTCCAGTTATGCAAACAAGAAGGCAATAACTATTGTTGGGAGAGAAAGAATAAATAATGGGTTTGGATTTGCAAAGGGAGGGATGTGACATTTTATTTTCCTCTCTGGACTGGGTGCTCCAGACAGAAATTTAGAAGAATTGATTCTGGTAAGCATTTTTACCTTTGGCTGGCCTTTGCCAGTTTTTCCAAGATCCCCTCTGCAAGATCTGGTATCTACCAGCATTTCCCCTTGGCTGTTTAAAGGAATAATATAGCAGTTTACCAGGAAATCCTTCAGTTTGGACAACACTAGAAGGTGTTCAAATGAGGCCTCCCTTGAAGGTAGATATGGGGGATTTTTGTTGTAAAGCCATGAACTTGGCAGATTTTTGTTTATGGTTGTGTAGTCTTTTCAGAGTGGAAAAACAAATCAGACAATGAATACTTGAAGGAAGGAAGAGGGGAGCAGTCTTTTCCCTTATGTGCCTTTTATATCTTTACTTTTTCTTTAGCCTTTTGCAATGAATCTTTCAATAAAACTGCTTTGGAATTTTGAAGTCTTTGGAGGAGTGTGCTTGCCAATTTAAATGGGTATTCCATTCTGTTTAATTTGGGAACCCTTGCTTTCAAGTGCATGTCTTAAATGATGGAATTGAAACATTCCCCATAAAGGCCATTATAATTCCATGTTATTTTTAGTAAAAATTTCCATCTTGCTAGACATCCACAGATTCTAAAATGCTGGTCCTTAGACACAAAATAAGCAGGTGTGCCAGATAGGAGCTGGCCGTGGAGGGGCGTTGGGATTTGTGGGGTGTTTACAGTGTGCCTCATTACATGGAAACTTTCTTGAGATTGGCAGATGACCTAGTGTCAATCTAACCCGTTTAATCAGCTTATCCTAACATGGGAGTCTGAGTTAGGTGACAAGTGTTCTAATAGCTCTTAAATGCCCAACCTGAGCCCACCAAATTTTGCAGCTTTTGGCCTCTGAGATCCCCACTAGCAGTGGCTTTTATTTACACAAGAGAAGCAAACATGTGCAAACAAATCTTAACTCACCTCAGTCACCAAAACATGTCAGACTGTCCAAGAGAAGACCATGCAATTGTGAACGTAGACTAACCCAGCTGACTCCATTATGAAGACTACAGACAGGAAATGGGGAAAGGGCTAATGCAGCAAACCCCAGTA
Organism: Lynx canadensis; assembly: GCF_007474595.2. Classification (NCBI taxonomy): domain Eukaryota; kingdom Metazoa; phylum Chordata; class Mammalia; order Carnivora; family Felidae; genus Lynx; species Lynx canadensis. The sequence continues at coordinate 73,985,096 of NC_044308.2, forward strand.
AAGTGTAACTCTGGGCTGGAACTAGGACAGGGTTCCAACGTGGAATTATGGACTGAACCAAGGGTTAAGGAATGACACTCTGTTAGAGGCTCCTGTCAGTCTACACTGACCCGTTAATCCTGGGCTGGAAAGCCAATGAGATCGGTAGCCCAAACACAACAAGAGGATTTGAAACCCAGAGGACTTACCAACGGCCTCATGGGGAGAAAGACTCAACTCAAAATGTTTCCTGGGGCACCACCCCTGTGTTTCTCATTGTCCTCAAACGCTGTCACAAGTTTGCATTAGATCTCAATGCTGCCGCCAATCTGTTAAAATACAAAATTCAGGGGTGCCTGGGTGGCTCAGTCGGTTGAGTGTCCGACTTCGGCTCAGGTCATGATCTCACGACTTGTGAGTTCTAGCCCCTCATCAGGCTCTGTGCTGGCAGCTCAGAGCCTAGAGCCTGCTTCGGATTCTGTCTCTCTCTCTCTCTTCCCCCCCCCCCCCCCGCTCTCTCTTGCTCAAAAATAAACATTAAAAATAAATAAAATAAAATATAAAATTCAGCTGAGTGAATTTGAAGACCTTATTAGCTTTGTTAGATGATTCACAAATGGACAGCATCCCATCTAGCACGTAGAGGGGGCTCTGAGGACAAGTACAAAATGGAAGGTTTTTATAGGAAGCAGGGTGGGGCAAGAATGTTGCTAGCAAAATAAAAGAATTGTTTCAGGCCTGATAGCCTCCCCATAGGGGGACCAGCAGGGGGTCTTATCATGCAGATTACCTCAATTTGGAAGGGGCAGAGAAGGAGAGAGCCCACGAGGCAGATTCACTGATACTGATCAGAAAATCCCTGACTGATCTGTTAAGACTACATTTCTGGAAGAGGTTAAAACTCCAGTTAGGTCAGGTATTAAGCCCTGGTTTGGGGACTCGGCCCAAGTGATGCCATTTGGGACCTGAGGTTTTCTTTCTAACAGTTCCCTGAACTTCAGTGAAAAGTTATCAACCCCTGAGCAGAACCTCATGGCACTTTGAGTGTCCCTCACTTGTGGTGCTTATATTTTGCTACTTTGCTTCTTTGTTTTTTGCATATGCATTTCCCAGGAGATTGTAAACATCTTTAGGGGAGACGGCAAATTTCAATGAATTTCTGGTTTGAACCTAGTAATTCTCCAGTTCCTATACTCTGGAAACGAGGGTTTGGAGTCCAGACCACTCTGGCTCAAAAACAGGCTTGTTTTGCAGCATTCATTTGTGTATCCTAGGGAGATTAATTGGTGCTTTTTCTCTGCCAGGCTCTGTTAAAGCTGCTATAGACATGGCAGAGGACAATACAAATAAGGGCCCCACTCTCTTGACGGTCATAAAGCAGGAGGGTTAAAAGCACACACTTCACAGCCAGATTACTTGGGCTTGTATCCTAACTTCACTGCTTACAAGCTGTGTAACCCCTGGGCAAGTTACCTTGCCTCTCTGTACCTGAGATACATCCTCTGAAACATGAAAATGTTCATAGTGCAGCTATTCAGGGTTACGGTGAGGATTAAGTGAATGTACATGTGTAAAGAGCTTACAACAGTGCCTGGTGCAAAAATAATTGCTACATAAGCATTACTTATTATTATGAGTTTTGCAGAGCTTGTGTCCTAGTAGGGGAGGTAATAAAGAAGAAGAAATATTAGGCAGTGATAAGTGCTATGAAGAAAATAAAAGATTTGCAAGGACGTGGAGAAAAGGAATCCTCATGTGCTGTTGGTGGGAAAGAAAATTGGTGCAGCCACTGTGGAAAACCGTGTGAGGTTTCTTAAAAAATTAAAAATAGAAATACCATATGATCTAGTAATTCCACTACTGGGTATTTCCCCAAAGAAAATGAAAACCCTAATTCAAAAAGATATATACACCCTTATTTTATGGCAGCATTATTTACAGTAGCCAAGATATGGAAGGAGCCCAAGTGTCCACCAACAGATGAATGGATAAAGAAGATGTGGTATATATACACAATAGGATATTACTCAGCCATAAAAAGAATGAAATCTTGCCATTTGCAATGATGTGGCTGGAGCTAGAGAGTATTAATATGAAGTGAAACAAGTCAGTCAGAGAAAGACAAATACCATATGATTTCACTTATGTGGAATTGAAGAAACCAAACAAATGAACAACCAAAGGAAAAAAAGAGACAAACAAAAAAGCAGACTTAAATACAGAGGACAAACCGGTGAGTGCCAGAGGGAAGGTGGGTGGAGGGTGGAATAGGTGAAGGGGATTAAGAGAACAATCAATTATCACCAGGAACATTGAGTAATGTATAGAATTATTGAGTATTATATTGTACACCTGAAACTAATATAACACTGGATGTTAATTATACCTAAAAAAAGAAAAAAGAAAAGAAAAGAAAAGAAAAGAAAAGAAAAGAAAAGAAAAGAAGAAAAGAAAGGAAAAGAAAAGTGGAGAGCCTGGGTGTCTCAGTCAGTTAAGTATCCAACTTCAGGTCATGATCTCATGGTTCGTGAGGTTGAACCCAACATCAGGCTTTGTTATGACAGCTCAGAGCCTGGAGCCTGCTTTGGATTCTCTCTCTGCCCCATCCCCTGCTCGCACTCTGTCTTTCTCTCTCTTAAAAATAAATAAACATTTAGAAAAACTAAAGAAAGAAAGAAAGAAAGAGAAAGAAAGAAAGAAAAGAGAATGGTAGGAGAAGTGCTTCTGAGGGTCTACCTTGTGCCGGACGATCAGGGAAAGTCTCTACAAGGAGGTGACATTTAGGGACCATGAAATGTAGGTGGTGAGAGTTTTCAGGAAATAGCAAACGCAGAAGCTATGAAGGCAGGCCTGGGGTAGAAAAAAAGCCTGTGGGCCAGAGCATGCGGGCCAAGGGGAGAGCAGAAGAGATGGTCTCAGAGATACTTGGGAACCAGATTCTTCAGGGCTTTTCAAGATGGTAAAAAATTTAAGTTTTGGTTCTAAGTGCAGTGGGAAGACATTGGAGAGTTTTAAACAGAAGAGAGTTCTTTTTAAAAAGATAATTTTAGCTGCTCCTGCAATGGTAGTATGGATGATAGAGAACAGAGAGGATTTGACACATGTTTTGGGGGCGAAATCAACAGGAGTTGCTGATGTATTGAATGTGGGACTTAAGGTGAAGAGAAAACTCAAAGGCAATTCTCAAAGTTTTGATTGGAACACCTTCCTGGGATAGGAAGATGTGGAAAGACAGATTTTAGGGTGGATGGGAATCAAGAGTTCTACTTTGGCTGCATTCAGTTGGGCAAATCACTTAAGCTGTCTGTTATTTAGAGTATGAAAAGAATACTAATGTCCCCATAAAGAAGGGTATTGTGGTTAAAAGAACAGATACCTGGGGTGAAATCCTGAGCCTGCCATTTATTAGCTCTGTGGCCTTGTGTAAGTTATTTTATCATTTGTAAAATAGGGATAATCAATAGATAGCACTTACTTCAAATAATGGTTGTATAAGGATGAAAAGAATTAATGTTTACAAAGTGCTTAGAATAGTTTCTGACACATAGTAAAAGCAATACCAGTATTATGGAAATAAAAAAAAACAAATAGGGCAGAATCGAGCCTTGTATTAGATAAGTGGTTTGCCTCCTCAAGATAATCATTAACTATGTGGAAGGAAGGAAGGAAGGAGAGAAGGAAGGAATGAAGGGAAGGAGAGGGACAGATGGACCTGTTCCTCTGAAGCATGGTATATAAATTCAACCAGTTCGACATAATCTCTTGTAGAAATAGAAAAGGAGGGGAAAGTTCTCCAACTTATTTTATGAAGCTAGTATGATCTTGATACTAAAATCAGAAAAAGACAATATTAAAAAAAGGAAAAAGAAAACTACAGCCCAATATCCCTGAATATACACACAAAAACCCTTAACCAAATATTACCAAATAGAATTCAGCAATATATAAAAATTATTATACATCATAACCAACCAGGGATGCAAGGGTTCTTTCAATATTCAAAATAAAACCCATGTAATTTACTGTATTAACAGGCTAAGGAAGATTCTTCTATGTTTTCTTCTAAAAGTTTTATAGTTTTATGTTTTACCTTTAAATCTGCGCTCCATTTTCAGTGAACTTTTGTGTATATATGAGATTTTGGAGGAGGCTGACTTACTAGATGTACCTGGAGCTGGAAACCCAGGAGGGGTGGGGAGCACCAAGGGTGAGCAGAGTCCCAGGACATTCCATATATTACATTGTAAATTAAACACTTCACTGATTCCTAGAGAATAATTTATGACTCAGCAACTATTTGTTGAGTCAATACCTAGAATTAACAGGGAGATTATACCCTCAGGAAAAAGGAGGGTGGAGATAAAATCTCCTAAAGGTCATTGGTATTTAGGGCATGTCCTCAGTCATTTCCCTAGTGACCGTAATCTCCAGGAGCCTGGCCTGTATTCAACTGGGAAAGGTCCTGGGGTAAATAGGCTTTGATAGACCTTCAGTTAGGGTAGAGTCTCCTAGAGGAGGAAGTTGGACCTTCTTGCCTGTGGGGGTTGGTAGGAACGGGTAGATGTGTGGGGAGCCTGTTCTCTGAGTAATTTCCCTTGTACAGGACCTGGGTGGTCAGGATCTGTGGAGAGTTCTTGTCAAGGGGCCTTACTCCTCTGCCCCTCAGGTGGCAGAGTGGACCTCTCAGATCTGAGAGACAGGGTGGGAAGGCTGGCGGGGGCATGGCTTCAGGAAGTTTCAGGCGGGTACAGGCTGGCAAATAGGATAAAGCCTGAGTGAAAATGGAGACCCCCCAAATAGGCCTCAGGAAGTTTGGGGTAATGGCACCAGATTCCCTTCTCAGATCTTTTGTAAGGCAAGAGACTGCATCTTCCTGTCATTGCTACTCCCCTGCAGGGAGTTGGGGACTGGGCCTTCTCTGTGCTCCAGCATTAGGTGTCCCGAAGTATTGAGGCAGGCCACACAATGAAGGGGAAAGCAGGGGAAAGGGAATTGGCACCTGATCAATGCCTGGGATGCCTGCAAGCATGCTGCTTGGCACTTCGCAGATATTACCTGATGAACTCACTGCAGTAGTCCTAGATGACATCTAACTCACTGCAGTAGTCCTAGATGACATCTTCACCTCCATTTGCAAGAAATCGATGTGCTAAGAGTGAATATGTTCATTTTATCAGCAGTGTGTTCTGTTTGCCTGTGCCAACATCACTGTGTCTGATTCTGCAAGCCTTGTCAGAGTGGGTCCAGCATAGCCTTTCTGACCACGCTTTCTATTGATGGTGACAATCCCAGGAAGTTCCTGATTTATCCACATCCACCATCCGAAGGGCACTGTTACCCTGGCCTTTCACTCTTACCCACGAATCACAAAGACCTATGATAACCACTAATTACTTTGATTTAGAATGCTTTTCTTGATTAAAAAGATTTTCTTGTATTGTATACAAAGAGATATGTACAAAGATGCTTATTACAGCATTGCTTGTAGGAAAATAAGGGAATAAACAAAATGCCCATCAATAGGGGAATAGTTATATAAACTAGGGTAAGCAGCATTCTCAAACTTTTCTGTCTCAGGGTCCCTACATGTTCTTTTCTTTTTCTTTTTCTTTTTTTTTAAGTTTTATTTATTTATTTATTTATTTATTTATTTATTTATTTGAGAAAGGGTAAGAGCAGGGGAGGGGGGCAGAGGGAGAGAGAGACAGAGAGAGAGAGAGAATCTTAAGCAAGCTCCAAGGTCAGCATTGAGCCCAACATGAGGTTTGATCCCATGATCTGGAGGTCATGACCTGAGCTGAAATCAAGTGAGAAGCTCAACCGACTGAGTCAGCCAGGCACCCCAGATCCCCTATGGTCTTAAAAATTATTGAGGACTCTGAAGAGCTTTTGTTTATGTGAGTTATATCTGTCAATCTTTACTATAATAGAAATTAAAACTAAGAAATTTAAAAATATGTATTATTAATTAAAAACAATAAACCAAGGGGCACCTGTGTGGCTCAGTTGGTTAAGCGTCCGACTTTGGCTCAGGTCATGATCTCACAGTTTGTGAGTTCAAGCCCTGTGTCAGGCTCTGTGCTGACAGCTTGCTCAGAGCCTGGAGGCTGCTCCGGATTCTGTCTCCCTTTCTCTCTGCCCCTCCCCTCCTCACACTCTGTCTCTGTCTCTCTCAAAAATAAATACACATTATGGGGTGCCTGGGTGGCTCAGTCCATTAAGCGGCTGACTTCAGTTCAGGTCATGATCTCGCGGTCCGTGGGTTCGAGCCCCGCATCGGGCTCTGTGCTGACAGCTCAGAGCCTGGAGCCTGTTTCAGATTCTGTGTCTCCCTCTCTCTGACCCTCCCCCGTTCATGCTCTGTCTCTCTCTGTCTCAAAAATAAATAAATGTTAAAAAAAAAATTAAAAAAAATAAATACACATTAAAATAATAATAATAATAAACCCATTGTATGGTCACATAAATAACATTTTCCAGCTTTACTGAGGTATAATTGACAAATAAAATTGTAAGATATTTAAGGTGTGCAGTATGGTGATTTGATACATGTATACACTATGAGAGTTATGTATACATTATGAGAGGGCTTGTCCCATCGAGTTAATTAACACACCTATCACTTCACATAGTTTTCTTTTTTTGTGTGTGAGAATATTTAGGTTCTACTCTTTTAGTAGACTTCAATTATACAATACAGTGTTATCAGCTATAGTCATCATGTTGTATCTTAGATCCTCAAAACTTACTCATCTTATAACTGAAAGCGATACCTTTTTAGCAACTTCTATTTCCCCCACCCCAGCCTCTGGAAACCACTTTTTTACTCTCTGTTTCTTTGAGTTTGGCTTTTTTTTTAGGTTCCACATATAAGTGCTACTGTATAGCATTTGTCTTTCTGTCTGGCTTATTTCACTTCATGTTGTTGCAAATGACAATATTTCCTTCATTTTTAAGGCTGAAATATCATGTGTATTGCCCCATTCACCCACTGATAGACACTTAGGTTGTTTCCATCCCTTGACTAGAGTGATCATATACTGCGATGAACACAGAAGTATAGGCATCTCTTCAAGATAATGGTTTTATTTCCTTTGGATATCTATCCAGATGTGGGAGTGCTGGATCATGTGGTAGTTCTATTTTTAATTTCTTGAGGAACTTCCATGCTGTTTTCCATGGTGGCTGTATCAGTTTACATTCCTGCATAAACATTATTTTAAATGAAAAATGGCCATATTTTCTAAAATATGAAAATAAAATAAGAAAAATTAATGAGAAAAGTGGCATTGTTGTACTTCAAAAAAATATCTTTGATGTCTGGTTTAATAGAAAACAGCTGGAATCTCATAGTTGCTTCTACATTTAATGTTACCATGTGTCTATTTTAAAAATTTTTAATGTTTTATTTTTTGAGAGACAGAGAGAGACAGAGTGTGAGCAGGGGAGGGGCAAAGAGAGGGAGACACAGAATCCGAAGCAGGCTCCAGGCTCTGAGCTGTCAGCACAGAGCCCAACGTGGGGCTCCAACTCACAAACCATGAGATCATGACCTGAGCTAAAGTCGGATGCTTAACCAACTGAGCCAGCCAGAGGCCCCTGTGTTTATTTTTTTAAATTACATCCAAGTTAGTTAGCATACAGTGCAATAATGATTTCAGGAGTAGATTCCAGTGATTCATTCCCTATGTATAACACCCAGTGCCCATCCCAGCAAGTGCCCTCCTTAATGCCCCTTGCCCATTTAGCCCATCCCCCCTACCCACAACCCCTCCAGCAACCCTCAGTTTGTTCTCTGTATTTAAGAGTGTCTTGGAGTGCCTGGGTGGCTCAGTCGGTTAAGCATCCGTCTTCGGCTCAGGTCATGATCTCACGGCTTGTGAGTTTAAGCCCCGTGTTGGGCTCTATGCTGACAGCTCAGAGCCTGGAGCCTGCTTCATGTTCTATGTCTCCCTCTCTCTCTACCCCTCCCCTGCTCATGCTGTCTCTCTCTGTCTCTCAAAAATAAATAAACATTTTTAAAAAAAAGTCTCTTATGTTTTGTCCCCCTCCTTGTTTTTATATTATTTTTGCTTCCCTTCCCTTATATTCATCTGTTTTGTTTCTTAAATTCCTCACGTGAGTGAAGTCGTATGATATTTGTCTTTTTCTGACTAATTTTGCTTAGCATAATACCCTCTAGTTCCAGCCATGTAGTTGCAAATGGCAAGATTTCATTCTTTTTGATTGCTGGGTAATACTCCATTGTATATATATACCACATCTTTATCCATTCATCTGTCGATGGACAGTTGGGCTCTTTCCAAACTTTGACTATTGTTGATAGTGCTGCTATAAACATGGGGGTGCATGTGCCCCTTCAAAACAGCACACCTATATCCCTTGGATAAATACCTAGTAGTGCAATTACTGGGTTATAGGGTAGTTCTATTTTTAACTTTTTGAGGAAACTCCATACTGTTTTCCAGAGTGGCTACACCAGTTTGCATTCCCAACCTACTTCTATTTTAGCATGTAGCACTCTGCGCTACATTTGTTTAATTTCTCCATTAGACTGTAAGCTTCTCAAGGTGGACTGTTCCTTCATTATTTTGGTGTTCACAGTACTTAATGCAGTGCCTGGCAGGAAGTAGGTGCTCATTCAAATATTTGGGCCTAGGTGACAGCCTGGGGTGGTGGGTGGACACCTGAATACAAAAGTACATCTAGAACTCTACAGCCATCAGTCCTGTATAGTGCCTGGGGCCTGATCCCCTGATCTGGCCAGTAGGGCCTGTTTCATGGCTTTGGGGCTGAGGCCTGCAGTCTCTTCTCTGTGCTTGTAGAAATATCTTCGTGGCTTTGTACCCAGTGCTGCCTCCCCAGCCGGCTAAGCCTGTAGGCCCCACAGGTTGGGGTCTGTCTGCTTCTATTGTGTGAGTGTCTGGGGACAGGTGGACTGATAGGATTGGCTTCCTGGAGAATGGCGTGAGGGGCATTCAAGTCCTGCATTTTCCCTCAAGCCACTCCCAAGGAGCTTCCTCGCCAGCTGTGGGGGAGGACTTTTCTCATCACCGCTTTTCATAATTCTAGGAAGGTAGATTCCAAGAATCCTTGAGTTTTTCAGATGGAGTAACAGTGCCTGAAACTCAGCCTGTTGTTTCCTCACATCTTCACACTCAGTCAGCTGCAGGCTCCACAGCAGAAGGGCTCCTGACCTGCACTCAGGAACGACGACGAGAGCATCGCCAGGTAAGACCAGAGCAGGGACAATGTGGCCCAATGTAAGGCTGGCTGGGCTGGGGTCCCTGTCACCACTACTGCCCAGCTTCACCCTTTTTTTTATTTTTTGTGCTGATGCTTCCTTCTCCCTGGCTCTGTCTGCAGCTGTCTTTATTTCTTCTTTGATTCTCATAATAAAGCTCTTGGGGGCTATCAGAGCCCTTAGGGCCACCCAACTCAGCACCTCATCTTACCCAGGTGCAGATGGAGCCAGAGTGGGGAACAGACTTGCCCAAATCATGCACCTTCTGTTGAAATCTCCCTCATCTCTCTCTTTCCTGATTGTCAATGTTTCTAACTACTAGCTCTCCCCTAATCTTTTCTTTGCTTTTCCCTTTCCTTTTCTCTTTGGTGAGGGCCATCCATCTCCAAGATGGGACTGAGTTGAGGGTGTGTCCACTTGGCTTCCCCACCTCCACTTCTGGGCAACTGAACTGATCAGCATGGTAAGGGGCATCAGAGTGGGCAGTGCCAGGCTCAGAGACCACTCTAAGCTCCCGGGACCTGTGGTTGACTCTGGCCTAGCTGGCCCAGCTGACTGCTCCAGAGGAAAGCAGAAGTGGGGATGAGGGCAGAGTGAGTGGGAGCCTGGACCCTTGGAAGCTGCTCAGTCTCAGGGAAAGAAGGACATGGAATGGGAAGGGGAACCAAGACAGACAGATGGGGCCTGATCAGTTTCTCCATGCTCTACCTGCAATAGGCCACAGCTGCTTTTCCCTACAAGTAGGGAAGCTTTCCTGCAAACCGTCTCGTGGCAAGTTTAGAAAGGAGCAGGGCTTGGTAAGGACTGTTGTAGAACAGGGGGGACAGCCACGGACTTGCTGGTATGGGAACAGCATCTCAGATGTGCCATAACTCTGGTCTTCCAGCAGGGGGCGGCCCGTCCTGACAAAATTCTAGTCCCTCTTTTTCCTGCTGCCCTCCCAGCCAAGGAGACCAATTCCCTTGACACTTGGTGGGGTTAATCTGTGCTCACAGCTGGGGGTAGAGAAGTCCCCCAGGGGTCATAACAGTGTTCAGAATCTGGTGTCCTGTTTAGGAAAAGTAGAATAATCAGAAGCTGAAACCCCTCATCCTCTGGAATGGAAAGGCTGTAGGTATGACCTTGCAGAAAAGAGAGAGCATGTGAGAGAGAAGAGAATGACAGCAGCCAGGACAAAAAGGAGAGGAGGTCAAGGACCTGCAAAGGGTGTCTTTGGAAATACGGTATCCGAAGAGACATAAATTTGAAACCAAGGCTGTCTCTCTTAAAGCAGAGCATTTGGTTACCTTCATTATGGCACTGATACAGACTGATATTTAATCTGAAATTTCTCCCTAATTCCTGAGCAGCACCCATTCATTTGTTATTGTAGATAAGGACCCCTAACTGGAGGGAACTGGGTTATGTAAAGGTTGGTTGCTAAGGAACAAGGGAGATGCAGTAGGTATGGCAGGGGTTGCTTAGTAACAAGGAGTCCCTTGGTGTTAGAGTGGCCAAGGCAGGTCTGGAACAGATGAGGGTCTGCAGACGGTCAGCCCACACCAGAATCTCCTGAAAGTGCGTGTCTGATGGCCCCTGCAGTCCAAGCTGCCAGAGACTGCATCTCTTCAGCTTCCTGGCACTATCTTACATGAAAAGTACATCCCGAGTCGCTGTGTATCCTCAGTGACCCTTTTCTCCAACCATTCCTTCCCTCCCGCCTCTGCAGGAAACAGATCACACTCCTAGATTCGGGACCCCACAGGGCTCCTGGGCAGGCAAATGGGAATCTCACACTGGGGGGAGGCAGGGGCCTCTGGGCTCACATTGATGTGGAGCTGGGAAATTTGGGGTCTTGGCGAAAGAGGATCCCCTACACAAGCATCTCTCCTGTATTTCCAGTTCATAGACAGTGTCTGCATATGTGAGTCTCCCACGCCAGGTCCTCACCCTGCCTTCACACTTGTGCAGACCTACCCCTACCCACACTTTCGAAAGGCCTACCCCTTTCCTTCCTGAGGGTGTCATGAGGGCATGGGTCTGCACCCTGCAGCCTGGTGTGGGGCTGCCTTGTCTGTCTCAGGCTCCTCACAGCCTCTATGCAATTAGCTTCACTTCAGCACAGCCTGGTGAGGACGTTATGCAGGCGCTCAGAACCTTGGTCTACTTTCTCTGGCATGTTGCAAGTGCTCAGTGCTTGGTCGTGGAATGAATGGGAAGATAACCCTGTCTGCTGAATGGTGGGTCTCACACTCTAATTTGCCTGTTTTATAAATAGAGAATTTTCACAGAGTTTGCCTGACCTGAGGCTCACGTGTTTGAAATTCACCCTGACTAGCTCGACTCTCTCTGGCTCTCTGCTGCTGGCCTTGTCTGTCTGAAGGAGCTGGAGGTAGATTGCCATCACGCTCACTAATGGCATCAGTGATAGTTGAAGTTGATTCTCTCCTCCAGGGCCAAGTTCAGCAGGAAGCAGAGACAGGAACTGGCCTCCATGCTCCCAACAGTGGCCTGCATCCACAGAGGCTTGTTCCCTTCCTGTGCTGGACTCTCTGTGCGCATGACCAGCAGGGGGATAGGCCAAAAGGGCATCCTGGCCAATCGGGTGGCCGTGGTCACGGGGTCCACTGATGGGTAAGTGCCCTGATTGCCCTATGGGTCTTGACCCCTCACAAGGATTTTCGCTTCCACAGAGAGACCTCAGGGTTGTAGATTAGGACACAGCCTTATTGGTTTCCGTGGGTCGAGGGACCACGGTGGCAAGAGGCTGAGGCTGTCTTGTTCCCTCCATTTCTGCCACAGGATCGGCTTTGCCATTGCCAGGCGCCTGGCCCGGGACGGGGCCCACGTGGTGGTCAGCAGCCGGAAGCAGCAGAACGTAGACCGGGCAGTGGCGGCGCTGCAGGGGGAGGGGCTGAGCGTGGTGGGCACCGTGTGCCGCGTGGGGAAGGCCGAGGACCGGGAGCGACTGGTGGCCACGGTGAGGGGCCACAGGGGTGGAAGGACATAGGGAGGAGAGTGCACAGAGCCTTTCCCACTTTGCTCAGCCCTGGGTGGGGCAGACACCCGGATCGGGGTTGGGAGGCCCTGCAACAGTCTTGAAACCAGGATTGTTCATGGTCTAAGCGGGTAGGCCTCATTGTTCACGCTGGCTTTCTGGAAAGTGGCTCGTTCGTGAAAGGACCCTCACCCCCACCCCCACCTGGAGAACTGTGGTTGAGGAGGAATCTAAAGGGATTCCCCATCCCGGGTATATAGACGGATTCCTGGAGAAGACAGACCTTCCTCTCCTGAGGCCCTCAGCTCTGCAGAGCCCGTCCTTGGGCCTACCTAGGGCATTGCCTTCACCAGTGTTTGGTTCTCACACTGGCTTTGTGACCATTCCTGGTTGAGACAGTATCTAATTAGCAAGTGTTGTCTCAATGCCCTGTGCACCTGGCAGCAGTGCCGGGCGGGTGAGGCTTCCTCGGGCCATCTCCACACTTATGCCCTTCATGTCACTCTTTCCCCCAGGTCGTGGAGCACTGTGGGGGTCTCGACTTCCTGGTGTGCAGTGCAGGTGTCAACCCGCTGGTGGGAAGCACCCTGGGGGCCAGTGAGCAGGTGTGGGACAAGGTGAGAGGCCGCTGGGGGGAGCTGGCAGAGGGTCTGAAGTGCTCCCTGGTTGAGCCCCCCCTCCCAAAGTTACTGTAAAAACAGACACTGACCACTTGTCCCCTGGAGTGTGCTGTGGTGCTCCTTTCCAATCTGTGTGTTTTTAAAGTGGCTTCCTACATTCTTTCTGCCATCTTTTCTCTTCCCATCCTTTTTGCATTTATTCATTTAGCAAATATTTACTGAGGGTTTGCTATGTGCCAGGCACGGTTCCAGGCTCTAGCTTTACAGCTGTGGGGGTAGGTCTCTGCTTTTGGTAAGAGTCAAGAATAGTAAGGTCTCTGCTCTTTGTCAACAGCAGATATATTTTCCTTTTTTTTTTTTGGTGATTTTGCTCCTTTTTGGTGACCTGTACCTGCCGCTGAGATTCTTTCTTCACCCTTCCTAGATGAGGCTTCCTTACTGTCCCTCAGATGAACCTGCTACACCTGTCAGGCCTGGGCCTGGCCACTGGCTTCCTATGAGCTCAGACATTCCAACCCACCGCGTCCACCTAATGATCCTGCCACCTGAGCCACAGGGTCCAGAAGAGGCCTTGCAAAATGTCTTGAGGTCCATTTTGGGCCTTGTTATCCTATGACTTCTGTTCCATTCACTCCTGTCTTTGGTTCCTGAGTCTGTCAGACAAGACGAACTGCAATGAAATCACCTTGTTAGCACCCCCCTCCCTACCAAGCACTGGCCAGAGCATTCCCTTCTGCCTTCCCCAGCAATCCGCGCTCTGTAGACATCGTTCTCGAGCCACCTCTCCTGTGCATCTGCCCTTGGTGGCTTGCCCTTTCCTCCATCCTCAGAGATGGCCTGAAATCTGAGCTCCCTGCAGCCGCTGCTAGCAGCCTCCCCAGGCTCCTCAGATTCCTGATGCTGCCGAACGACCATTTGTGATTAGGTGGCTGGGACTGCATGGCTGACCATCTCCTAACCCTCCTGAGTCATACTCCCTTATAGTGTCTTAGGTCATGGGATCATGACTCTCTTTTTCTCAGAACCCGTTTCAAATCTTCTCTCCTGAAGCCGAGCGCACTTGCCCACCGCCCAGCCTTACTTTCTCTGCCGCTACCCTGTTTTCCAAGGTCTTGCTAGTCCACAAGCCGTCTGCCCCACTGGGCAGGAGTCATCTCCAGTCACATCCGCCACCACCTCAGAGGTGAAATGGTTACAAAACGAGTGTGACATTGACCTGCTGCTCTATCTGCATGCGGTTTTCAGCAGGTGTCCTGGGAGTTCCTTCTTGTTCACCTTATCCCTGGGCCGGTTTGAGCGTCTCCCCAGGCAGACCCCCGTTTTCTCCAGCTGGTTGGGAAATCTCTCATCTCCCATTCCACCGCCTCTCCTCCACCCTTCTCCTGCCTGAGGACTCTCCAGCACCCATCCTTCTCAGGCCCACAGTCTATACTCAGGACTTCGAGGCACTCAGAGATACTCTACCCGATTTTCTAAGACAGCAGTCCTCTTCAGCCCGGGAGGGGCTGTAACTTTTCCTTGGCTCATGTTTGGTTGCCAAGTCTAGGAGTGGCCTTGTCTGAGCCCATCACCCAGCCTGACATACATGGAGCTTAGGGCAGACATCGGTGGAGTGGCGGGGGTCTGTTTCGAACAGAGAATGACCAGGAATACCCTTAGTCTAACCCTCAATTCCTTCTTATTGGGGATTTCATGCTGGTCCCCCCTTTAGACATCTGAGCCACTTCTTACAGTCTTGGGGGTCATCCCCAACACTGGCAACTTGTCATCACACTGGCCTCAGCAGCTCTCCATTGAAGCATTTCTCCTGCCCACATCCAATGGGGTGGTTGGGTGTGGGATGAAAACGTGGGAAGGAATTGCAGATGTGCAGCCTCACTCCCTAGAGACATAGACGCACTGACCTCACTCGAGGTGGTGCCCCACAGGAGGGATCCTGCTCCCATGTTAGTCCCAACTGGTACTCTGGCCTAGCCCCCAGCCCAGTTTCTGCATCTTTCCCTGTCGGCTCCTCTCATACTTTTCCTCTGTCCCCAGTGCCACCAGACAGAGTTCCCAGACAGAGGGTCAGGGACCCTTAAGTCTGAGCCCAGATCCAGGTTTTAGCTGCAGGCAGGCCCAGCGTGGGCACCCACCTCCCAGAATGGCAATTCTCTGTTGTGTCTCCCTCTTTGTGGTGGCCGCAGGAAAGCTTGGAGCCAAGTTTGCAATAAACTGGCATGCATGTAGGCCCTCACAGCTTGCATTTTTGTGAACGAATAATAGACTAATGTTCAGTCCTTACCACATGCTGTGAACTGTGGGCACCAACCTTACTCTTGCTTTTTCTTATTTTTCTACACTTATTTTTTACTGTTCTCCATTTCTTCACACATAATACCTATTTGATTTGTTTTATGCTGTTGCATTGTGAGTACGCCTTTAATTCTATTGGGACAAGACAAGGACATAAACAAGTAAAAACACAGACAAAGACAACTCTTCCAGAAATCTCCTTTGCTCCCAGCACCTACATTCCCTCCATCTGTTCTACTTTCAGTCTTTTTCCAGTGGCCTCTGCTTATAGCTTCTGTCTGCACAACCAGAACATAGTCCAGTTTCTTTAAAAGGCCTGAACGTTGCCTTCCTTCACCCCAGTCCTGAACAATTCACATTTTCAGGGCTCTGCTCACAGGCCTGTCACTTAGCCTGCCTGCCTGTTAAACCATTAGCAAGTGGGAAGCACCTCTTGTCCTGATCAGAAGGGGAACTGATCTCAGATCTGCACATATCTGGGTTTACCGCACAAATTCTGGGACCCCATGTGTCTTATGAGAACAGGTCCTGGGCTGAGGGCTGACTATGTGTCTCTGCCCTCCACCATGCCTCTGCTCTGACTTCAGATCCTGGAAGTGAATGTGAAGGCCCCGGCCCTGATGCTGAGCCAGCTGCTGCCCCACATGGAGAAGAGGGGGTAGGTTGCAGGGTGGGGGTGGGGACTGGTGGGGAGCCAGGGCATGAATTGAGTCTAGAGAACATGAGGCCATAGCCGGGAGGGGAGGACAAAGGAGGTGTCCCTGAGGCCTCCACATCCCCCTCCCTCTGTTCTGCCTCACCTTTTGTACAGCTATGGTTTCTAATTCTAGTGGCTGTATGATGAGGGTGATGTCCAGGGGCTCAGGCATGCTCTCGTTGGCCTTGACATCACCATGTTTGGGAAAGGGCTGTGCTTTTAGCTCCTTAGCCTTGGGCAGGTCATTTTCACCCTCACCTACTCTGATTCTCTCACAGCTGGACAATGCCTTTTCACCAGCTTACAGTCTGGGACAGGGTCTGCCCCTTTGCTCCCAGCAGGGAGAGGTCCATCCCACGCCCCTCCTCACTCCCTGCTTCTCAGTCTCCAGGGAGCCTGCTGTTCTAGGCAGGACCTGTTCTAGGTCCTGCATATCTGACTGCACTCCACACATAGTCTCAGGGGTCTGAGGTTCGGGACTTGGGCCACCACCTCCCTCAGCATGTAGCTACTCCTCCAGTATGTCCTCCATGCAGACATACCCTTCAGGAACTGGCCTGGGGACTGTCTTGGATAGAAGGAAAAATTCCTGACTCTCATTTCTTGTCTCTTCCGGCCCCATCTACTTGTCAGAGGCCGCCCATTGATAGGCATTCACTGTCACCAAGGCCACTCTGCCCCCTTTCCCAAGCACCTGGCTGTCTGTTCTTCACTACCCCAGGGATAGGCAGAAGAGTGTAATGGTTTGAAGTAGAGACATTGGGTCAGAGAGAGATAGGGTTGGAGTCCCAGCTCTGCCACTTATTGGCTCTGTTGCTAAGCCCTGCTGAGCCTCTGTTTGCTCAGCTGGAAAATGGGGATAATAATAGGAACTGTATGGCTGTTGTGAGGACTGCATTATTCAATGACTATAATCATTAAAATGTTATAATTATAAATTTTTATCTTTTAAAAATAATAGTGGCACCTAAGTCCGTGGTAAGTTATTGGTTTCCTGTCTCCCCTGTGTCTGTTTCCTCTCAGGAGTGGGGCGGTCATCCTGGTCTCCTCCATTTCAGCATATGTACCACATGTGGTGAGTTGTTGCTTATGTGCTCCTGGTAGGATTAGGGGAAGGGGTCCCCACAACGCCACAGGGACAACGTTTGGGATAGACCCACACTTTACTCCTGCTGCCCTAGGCTGAGCTGATGCCCATGTGGCTGCTGGGTCCCTCAGATCCAGCTTCTGTTCTCAGACCAGGCTGGGGAGAGTGTGTCTGAGTTCTGTGCTTGGGCCAGGGTGGGATCATCTGTAGGAGAGAAATCCAACTGATGTGTTCCTCTGCTTCCCTATATCCTTTAAAAAAAATTTTTTTTAAGTTTACTTATTCATTTTGAGAGAGACAGTGTGGGAGGGGAAGAGAGAGAGAATCCCAAGCAGGTTCTGCACTGTCAGCACAGGCCCCAATGTGGGGCTCAAACCCATGAACCATGAGATCATGACCTGGGCCGAAGCCAAGAGTCGGACACTTAACCGACTGAGCTGCCCAGGTGCCCCTGCTTCCCAATATCCTAATCACTATCTTGATTCCCTTCCCAGGAGCTGGGTCCCTACAACATCAGTAAGACGGCCCTGCTGGGCCTCACCAGGACACTGTCATTGGAGCTGGCCCCCAAGGGCATCCGGGTGAACTGCCTGGTTCCAGGAGTAATCAAGACTGACTTCAGCAAAGTGGTGAGGACTGGGGCATGTCCTCCATTTCTCAGCCTGGCTTGGCGAAACCTCCCCAATGACTAAGTGATGAAGGAGTGACTGGAGCCTCAGATCAGCATCCTTAACAGCTGAGGTCCTTGCTGTCCTCTGAATTCAGCCATGACTCAGTCCCTCTCCCCTGAGAAAGGCAAATCTGCTATGGGATCACCTTGGTCCTTGCTCATCTCCTTGTTTTAGCTAGCACTGACTCTTTCATGTTTTCTCTTTGCCCAGGTGTACAAGAATGAGGTTTTCTGGAACAACTTCAAGGAAGATCACAAAGTGCAGAGGCAAGTTGGGTTTGGAACTTCAGTAATCTGGGTACAGTTGGGGAGGAGGGGCTGGACTATCTCACTAGCTGACCCCTCCCTGGGCACTGGTCATTCCTTTAGCTGAAGTCTGGTTTCTGCAGAGCCCTGGAGGATGCAAGTAGCCTGCCGGGTCCACCCTGTCCCCTCTTGGAGTCCACTCCCACCAGAGCAGCAAAACCAGAGTCTGAGATCATTGACATGTGTTCTGTCCTCCTTCTGTCCAGGATTGGGCAGCCTGAGGACTGCGCAGGACTTGTGTCCTTCCTGTGCTCTCCAGACGCCAGCTACATCACCGGCGAGAACATCGCGGTGGCCGGCTTCTCCTCTCGTCTCTGATGGAGCTAAGGGGGTCTGGGCCTAGGAGCCTGGGGCTCATGAAGGTCTGAAGCTCTGCCAGACAATAAAGCTGGGGGCTTGTTTGTGCCAGGCTCAAGGAAGGACCCCCAGTATTCTCATCTGCGTGACTATTGTTGATTTAGCTGCTGTGATTCGACCAACATGTGGGTTCTTGGTGTGGGGCTGTGGAGCTGACTGAGTTCATGGGGCTGGCACTTCAGAGGAACCGTAAGGGAAAGGAACAGAGACTCCTCTGGCAGCAGGCCCCTGATGTATGCTGGCTTCTTCTCTCTGCCTCTTGTGCTTTAAACATTTTTTTTCCCCAGAATAAACTCAAATTTATCCTCGAGCCTGGAAACTCCTGGTAAGGGCAGAGCCAAGGGGAATGAGGCTGAGGACAGGCCTCTCCTGTCTCCTGACTTCTGCCTGAGCGCGTTCACAGACCCATGGTGGTGGTCAGTGAGTGTTCACAGCAGGCTCTGCTCCGTTCTCTGAGCAGGCTGGTGGGAGTAGTGGGAGTGGCGGGAGGGAGTGGGAGAATTCTGGAACTCCCGTCTGGATTCTCCAGGCTAGTGGTTCTTAATGTTTTCTGGGCCATACAGGCCTTTGAGACCCGAAGAAAAAAGTCCCACCAAATCTTGCGTACGATTCCAGGTTGAGAACTTCTAATTTAGACAAAAGAGAGAAGTCAGTGTGAAGTTCTTCTTAAGGTTGTCTCCTCTTGGCAAAGGTTCTTTTTATTGTCCTGAGTCATGTTCATGGGCACCATCCTACTTTGTGTACATGTCCAAGGCTCAGCAGAGTTGGGGAGGAACAGTGGCACTGAGAACGCCTCTCTTCCTCTCTTGCCATCCATAAGGGGTGCCTAAGCGAGGGCCTGAGACAAGGCTTCCACCCTGCCCACCAGCCTTCACCTCACCGAAGCCCCTCACCACCGCCCCCTCTCTGGACCTCTTGGGCATGGGTCTTTGTCTTGAGACTGATTCTATTAAAAGCTTTATTTATCCCTACCTTGTACATTGGACCACACAACCTGGAGAACATAAATATAAAAAAGACCCAACCTCCCTCAAGTTCCTTCATTGTGGTAGGAAAACAGGGGTTTAAAATAAGGCAGAATGTATTCATTCATTCATTCATTCAATGAATTTAGTGCCAAAGCACCACTCCCTACCAGGCACCGTTCTAGGAACTCAGGGGGTGACTGTGAACAAAACAAGGATCATTTCCCTACAGAGCTTACACTCTCGTGGCGGAGGGGTACAATAAGCAACAAACATGTTAAAAAATAAATTATATAGTGTCTTAGTAGGTACAGAAGAAAAAGACTAAGAGTAGGGTAGGGGTACAATTCTGTAGCCAATTCTTTTTTTCTTTTTTAATCTGTAAATTTTTGTGCTTTTCGTTAGTTTTTTTAGTTTGTTTATTTTATTTATTTTTTGAGAGAGACAGAGACAGTGTAAGTTTGGGAGGGGGAGAGAGAGGAAGAGAGAGACTCCCAAGCAGGTTCTGAGCTGCCAGTGCAGAGCCCAACTTGGGGCTCAAATTCATGAAACTGTGAGATAGTGACCTGAGCTGAAACCAAGAGTCGGACGCCTAACCAATCGAGCCACCCAGGTGCCCTTGTACCTAATTCTTTTTTTTTTTTAATGTTTATTTATTTTTTTAGAGAGAGAGAGAGACAGACAGACAGACAGAGCATGAGTTGGAGAGGAGCAGAGAGAGAGGGAGACACAGAATCTGAAGCACGTTCCAGGCTCTGAGCTGTCAGCACGGAGCCCGACATGGGGCTTGAACTCATGAACTGCGAGATTGTGACCTGAGCCTAAGTCAGCCACTTAACTGACTGAGCCACCCAAGCACCCCCCCTTGTACCTAATTCTAATGTGTGGGCTCTTCTCCCATACCAAGCAGTTCTCTAACACCAGCTGCATGTCTCACAATTCAACTTAATTCTGACACTATCTACCTGGAGATAGGATGAGATCCCATAGGTCAAGGGTTCAGTTCTACAAGACCAGCCCTCACCCCACTAGCCAATCACAAGTCCCTGTTGTCACCTGTGCTCTGACTATAGCTTGGAGATTCCAACAGCCTCCTCCTTGAGTTTGATTAGTTTGCTGGAGTGGCCCACAGGACTCGGAGGAACATTTTTCTTGCTAGATTACCAGTTTATTATAAAAGCTTATCGCTCAGAAACAGCCAGATGGGGAAGTTCCATCCGGCACGGTATGGGGAAAGGTATGGAGCTTCCATGTCTGTTGCCACTGTCCCCAACCCAAAAGCTCTCTGAACCCTGCCCTTTAGGGTTTTATGGAGGCTTCATTAGGCACACTTGGCAACTGATTCAACCTCCAGCCCCTCTCCCCCCCACAGAGGTCAGGGGAGTGGGACTGAAAGTTTCAACCCTCCAATCATATGGTTGGTTTCCCTGGCAACCAGCCCATCCTTAGGTGTTTTCCAAAAGTTACCTCATTAACATAAACTGAGGTATAGTTGCGAGGAGGTTGTTATGAATATTGAGACACCTTTATTACTCTCATCACTTATGAAATTCCAAGGGTTTTAGGAATTCTGTGGCAGAAACGGGGACAGTGAGGTCTCCCTAGGGTTGGCACTTGTCCAGGCCACAGGTGCAGGGCTAAGGTGCCACCAGAAGTGTCTTGAATGAGGCGTCTGAGGTGGGGAATCAGAATACAACAGTAAAGCAAGAGCATAAAGCTCAGGCTGAAGGCCTTGGTTGGGAAGGTGGGGGGCTTGGGCATCAAGGTGTAGTGGGCAGATGCAGACAGGCAGAGCAGGACAGGATTCTACAGGTGAGAAAGCCAGGCCCCAGAGGGGAGACTCTGGAGGTTCCCACAGCTCTAGAATAGCCACGGCAGAGGGCAGAAGCTTGTTATGGGTTCTCCAGCCCCATGACCCCCTCTACACTCTGTGGGGGCAGAGTTAGAGAAAGACAGGGAAGTGGCCAGGCAAGCAGGGACAGTGCTCTTTAGGCCGGCAGGGAGGACACTCAGAGTGGTGCAGAGGATGACAGGGACCCCCAAGGGGAGAGAGCAGCCTGAGGGTGGGGCAGGGGCTGCTGAGCCCTCTCCCTCCCAGGATGAAAGCAGTGGAAGAAGGTGAGGGTATGTTACTGGGAAGGAAGGCCCTAGTTCTGGACCCAGTGCTGGAGGCAGGGCATTGAGGCTGAGGGAGAAGAGAACTTTGCTTGCAATGGAGCAGTGCTCAGAGAGGGGATTTGGTGTCCCAGTGATACATGCTGTGTGTTTGTTATAGCGAGTGTGTGTCCCTGGTAGAGTGAGACTGACCTCAGCAAGGAGAAGGGGCTGGGAGAGAGAGCAGGTGAACATATTGGGGAGTGAAAGGATGGTTGGCACTCAGTTTATGGCTCTTGCCCTTTCTTCTGTTGAGAAGTGTCTGGAAAAGCCCACTCTGGGCCCACGTTGCCCAAGGCATGCCAGGAATGGGAGGGTGCAAGGATGGAGAGAAGGACAGGCCCGTTGCTCTGCTCCCATGCTGTTCTTGCCTTACAGCCACACAAGTGGATGGGGGCTCCGGACTAGGTTGAGTAAGGACCAGGGCCAGACTGAGTCTCCCCCTCCTGTCTCCTCAGGCTGTTTCCAGCCAGGAGACAGCAGGTCACAGACACCCGAACATAAGTTCTTCCTTGGGATAAATAACCTCAGTATTTACTGGGTTCCCAACAGCCCTTGGGTGGCACTGAGATACTTTCACCTGGGCTAATAAATGAAAAACAAAACAACAGCAGCCAAGCTTGGCTCATTAGAGGGTTTCTGCTGGCTTGGAGTACTTGTGTGCTTGAGGGACGGGGAAGGAGGGAGAGGAGGAAATGGAGCCGGGTGAGTGGGGACTTGTAATATCTGACTCTCCACCTGGGAGCATTTTGTCTGTATTTATACATTTCAAGTTAACCCCTTCATCTCTGATTCTTCAGGAAAGATCTGGAGGAAAAAAGTATCAGGGTACTGGGGAATTCTAGGGTATCCAGGGATGGCCATAGGTAAGGATTATGATAAACAGAGTGATGGCAATCCAGTCTGAGGGTTCTGTGTCTTACGACTCTCGAGGGTACCCAACCTTGATTGGATGCTGTGGCCCCAGGGGAATAAAAAGCTGCAGTCCCTGGCCTGGTTTTTTCTTATTTATTTTCCAGACCACACTGTAGTGGGTCTCTTGTCCTACCACACTGTATATCACTCACTCCTGCAATGAACATCCAGGCTGTGTCTGTCCAGGCCTCACCTGTGGGCTGGGCTCACAGGTGGGAGGGCAGTTTGAAGGGCAATGCCAGGGCAGAGGGTCCTGGTGCTGCATTGGAGAAGAAGGGGTGGTTCCAGAGTGGCCCGAAGCAGTGGAGCTAAGCGGAGGTTTTGTGGAGGCTGGGTTTTGTGGGGTGAGGTGAGGACAAAAAAATGGGTGAATGGCCAAGGCTATGCTTGTTCACCGCTGACTCCATCAGTGAAGGTCTTGCATTAGATTTTACCAAGGAGATGAACTCTTTCCATCTAAAGCAAAAAGTCCCCTTGGCCAATTAAACAATGGGGTAAACATTACCAGAATAAACGAAAGATTGAGAGTAGGATGGAAATGGAGGAAAAGAGCAATCAGATGACACAAGTGCCCTTGGGTTTCCTCACCTGTGGGGCTGGGACCCTGGGAGCAGGGGTGAGGGGGCACTGAAGTTGCTATGCAAGGCTGGGCTGCTGTGTGTACCCTCAGTGGCTGGACTCAAGTTTACAGTTTCTGTTCCTTTAGCCCTTGAAGGCCCAAAGATGTGTTCCTCCATGTAGGAAGGGTCCTCATGAATCCCAGTGGTAAAATGACTCCATATGCTGATCATTTTAACGGGGACCTTTGACATTTCCTAATCGCTACCTGCTCCAGAGAGGTTAGTTTGTGTAGATATGTGCATCTTGTAGGAAGGCATTGCTGAGATTTGAATCCGAGTCTGTCTCTCAACCACTTTCCATGACAAAATGATGGCCAAGGCTCTGTCAGCCTAATTCTCTCTGGCATATCTGTCTTAGTTTGGTTTCTCTTGTAAGTAGAGCCTAAGACAAGAGCTTTCAGACAGGAGATTTGCGGGAGCAGAAGCATGGGGGTGAGCAGGGAAATAAGGGGTCAGCTAGGGAGGATGCCACTGCATGCCATAAGTTCTCTCCATCTCCCAAGAAGAGCATAGACTCCCTCACAAACATACTTTAGAGTATGTCCACCCTAAAGATGGCAGGTGGAGCATTTATCCATGTGCTCTCACCTCCTATCGACTGAGGGCTGCCTCTGGGGACTATTAACTGGGCCACACTTCCAGTCAAAGAGGAAGGTGCTGTCCAAAGTGCAGTGAGTCAGGCCTACAAGAAATGGCTCACCCCAGCCATGTCAGAAGTCATGCAGGTGACAGCAAGAGGGCCTGAGTCAGGACACCGAAAGTGTCTGATACAAGGTCTTTAGGATGTAAGCACCCCAGGTCTCAAATTTGTTTAAGAACCAAAACTCTCAGGGTGCCTAGGTGGCTCACTCGGCTAAGCGTCTGACTTTGGCTCAGGTCAGGATCTCAAGGTTTGTGGGTTTGAGCCCTGTGTCAGGTTCTGTGCTGACAGCTCAGAGCCTGGAGCCTGCTTCGGATTCTGTGTTTCCGTCTCTCTCTCTCTGCCTGCCCCCCCCCCCAAAAAAATAAACACTGAAAACAAAACAAAACTCTCAACCCTTTTGCTCTTGTGAAGCCCCAGGGAGAAACAGTCTCTCCTCTTCCCAAAATAACAATTAATCCACTTCCCCCAAGGGACGTCCATCAGAAATTTTCACTGAGGCTTTCAAGCTGCCAGATCTTAAATCTCCAGTTACTGGTTTGAGTGGTGCACGTGACTATTCCGCAGGGTTCCCAGAAGACTGAAGAGAGAGGAAGGCAGGAAAGGAAGATCAGAGAGGAAACTCTTAATAAACTAATCACACACACAAAGAGCTTCGGTCTCTCAACAACTGGATGTTCTACTTGTTAAAAAATGAAAATTTAAAATGTAACACTCAATGTCATTAAATTTACATACCAATTTAAAAACTCTCTTTACTTCTCCCTAAGTAAAAAATCAGGATGGTTTTAGAATGTGAGGTCCTGGGAGGGAAGGAATCCAGGGTCACCTTTGTCCCATTTCTGGCAACCCAGCTTCTGGAGGCAATTGACAAAAGATGCTGGTGGTAAAGATGGGTCCTTGGTGACCTGAAACACCACAGGTGTGGGGATGAGATGTGGGGCCTTGGAGTTTAATGAATGGATAACTCAGTGGCCAGCCCAACCCGAACACCAGGCATTTTGGGTCTTGAATGTCCTGCATCAGATTCTACCAAGAAGATGACGGTCTTCCATCCAAAGCAAGTGGCTCCCTTGGCCAATTAAACAGCTTACAGACAGCACTGTTAGCTCACATCTAGAGAGTGTCTTTCAACTGGCAGAAGGATGGAGTATGGAATGCCAAGCAAAAGAAGCTATTACCCAACCCCCAACTTCAGAATAGCCCACCTCAGATGCAGCCATTTCCAGAATTCTCTTCTACCTCCTTTCTTCTCTTCCCTGTCCTGAAGTTTATCAGCTAACTAACTCCATGCCAATCCTTTAGGGGACGCTCAGTGCTCCTCCTGTCTTGCTTCATTTGCTGGGGGTTAAGAACTGACACAGGTTGGGGCGCCTGGGTGGCTCAGTCGGTTAAGCGGCCGACTTCGGCCCAGGTCATGATCTCACGGTCCGTGAGTTGGAGCCCCGCGTTGGGCTCTGTGCTGACAGCTCAGAGCCTGGAGCCTGTTTCAGATTCTGTGTCTCCCTCTCTCTGACCCTCCCCTGTTCATGCTTTGTCTCTCTCTGTCTCAAAAATAAATAAACGTTAAAAAAAATTTTTTTTAAATAAAAATAAAAAAAAAAGAACTGACGCAGGTGTGGGGAGGTGTAGCTCTCTGAGTCCATGAGATCTAAGCCCACTCGCTTGTCATGGAGGCTATGTTTTTCCTGCCAGATAAACACTGGCTTCTCTCCAGTGCACCTGGTCTCTTGCTTTTACCAGAAGAAGTTGAAATGGGCTCATCACCTGCCTTTGGAACAGTTGTGCCCCAGAATCACAGAAAAGGTCATACAAATGATCTGGTTTACTTCCCCCTTCCCTCGCCCTGCCATTTTACAGATGAAGAGACTGAAGCCCATGGAGGGGAAGGAGCTTGGCCAAGTGGTGGGCTGGTGGGAAAACTGACCCAGAGACTAGATTCCCTGATCCTCAGTCTGGGCTTGCCATGAGAAAGTTCTGTGCCTGGTTCACTTTGCCCATTACCTGTCCAACTGATGATCCCCTAAGAAGTTCTCTTTCCCAGGGCAGGAGTTTCTGCATTTGAACAGGGAGTGCTGTGGACTGAAAGTCTATCTACCCCTAAAATTCATATATTGAAATCCTAATCCCTAATATGATGGTATTTGAAGATGGGCCTTTTTTTTTTAAAGTTTATTTTTATTTATTTTGAGACAGAGATAGAGAGTGAGCAGGGGAGGGGCAGATAGAGAGGGAGACCGAATCTCAAGGAGGCACCACATGATCAGCACAGAGCTTAATACGGGGCTCCAACTCAAGAACCATGAGGTCGTGACCTGAGCTGAAATCAAGAGTTGGAGGCTTCATCGACTGAGCCACCTGGGTGCCCCAGGAGATGGGGCCTTTGTAATTTGGGTTAGATGAGGTCATGAGAGTGTAGCCTTCATGATGGAGTGAGTGCTCTTATAAAAGGGACATGAGGGGCGCCTGGATGGCTCAGTCGGTTAAGTGGCTCACTCTTGATTTTGGGTCAGGTCATGATCTCATGGTTCGTGAGTTTGGGTCCCACATCAGGCTCTGTTCTGACAGCATGGAGCCTGCTTCGGATCCTGTCTCCTTCTCTCTGCCTGTCTCCTACTTGTGCTTGCACTCTTTCTTTCTCTCTCTCTAAAATAAATGTTAACAACAAATTAAAAAGTGCTCTCACTAGATCCTGACTAGGGAGGCACCCTGATTTCAGATTCTGAGCCTCCGGAACTGTGAGAAATAAATGTCTGTGTTAAGCCAGCCCATCTATGGTATTTTGTCATAGCAGCCCAAGCTAAGACTGTGGAGCTGACACTAACCCCTGCCCACGTGACTTCGCTATGGTGTTGACGGGTCAGAGAGCCTGGCCATCTGTGCCAGCCACCAGTGGTCCCAATTTCAGGGACCTGCCCCAGCTCAGGCTTTAGAACATACTGTATTAAAGCTTGCTGGTATCTCATAAAAAGTTGCTAAAGTGATCCTTACTTAGTGTTGAGTCTATATTAAAAAAAAAAAAAAAAATTGGCTCGATTTCTATACTACTCAGGCAGTATAGTAAAAACAACTAATTGAATTAATATCTGTACTCTTTAGTTTGAAGGGTGCCTAGAAAGAGAGGAGCAGCCGCTGCTAGCCTGGAGCTGACTTGACACAATTAGCCAGGCCTTGGTGCCGATGGCCTGGCCTCCCAGCTAGGTGAGGGTGTTCAGTTAGACATAAGCAATTCTGGGGGATACCACCACCAGACAAGCCCACTCTGTTCACTTGATGAATGAAGACAAAAACAAGATCACTCTGTTATCATGTCTGAACACAGACAAATTATTTTTTTAAGGGAGATTTTTTTTATAGTTTACTTATTTATTTTTTTTTTAATTTTTTTTTCAACGTTTATTTATTTTTGGGACAGAGAGAGACAGAGCATGAACGGGGGAGGGGCAGAGAGAGAGGGAGACACAGAATCGGAAGCAGGCTCCAGGCTCTGAGCCATCAGCCCAGAGCCTGACGCGGGGCTCGAACTCGCAGACCGCGAGATCGTGACCTGGCTGAAGTCGGACGCTTAACCGACTGCGCTACCCAGGCGCCCCTAGTTTACTTATTTATTTTGAGAGAGTGTGGGAGAGAGTTAGCAGGGAAGGGACAGAGAGAGAGAGAGAGAGAGGGAGAGAGAATCCCAAGCAGGCTCCATACTGTCAGCACAGAGCCTGATGTGGGGCTCAAACTCACAAACTGTGAGATCACAACCTGAGCCAAAATCAAGTCAGATGCTCAACCGTTTGAGCTACCCAGGAGCCCCTGAACACAGACAAATTATTGTCCAAACTACAAAAATCTGAACATCCATCCTCCATCCTGAATAATGAGTGACAGCTGCTGCTTTGTCAACAGCTCCCATAACTTTGCTCTTTTCTTCTCTCCTTCTATGTACAAATTAAGATACTTATGATTAAGATTCTAGTCATAGAGTTATCCCAGTATCCAATCCAGAGCAAAGACTTGCTTCTTTGAATCCTCAAAATCACCTGAAATAAGCCTGATCTGATTAAGTCCTTTCTTTTTTTTTTTTTTTTTTTTAAACGTTTATTTATTTTTTTGGGACAGAGAGAGACAGAGCATGAACGGGGGAGGGGCAGAGAGAGACAGAAACACAGAATCAGAAACAGGCTCCAGGCTCTGAGCCATCAGCCCAGAGCCTGACGCGGGGCTCGAACTCACGGACCGCGAGATCGTGACCTGGCTGAAGTCGGACGCTTAACCGACTGCGCCACCCAGGCGCCCCTGATTAAGTCCTTTCTAACATTCTGTTAGTGAGACACTCCACGTCCCCACAGGGTATGTTCTCCCTCATTTGCTAAGAGTCAATAAACCCAATTTTATTTGACTACGGTTGTATTGGTGGTGGTCTTTGGTTGGAGGGTATTGACAGTACATGCATTTATTTTTAAGAAGTATTTTATTTATTTATTTATTTACTTATTTACTTATTTATTTATTATTATTATTTTTTTTTAATGTTTGTTTATTTTTGAGACAGAGGGAGACAGAGTGCGAGTGGGGAGGGGCCGTGAGAGAGGGAGACACAGAATCCGAAACAGGCTCCAGGGTCTGAGCTGTCAGCACAGAGCCTGATGCGGGGCTTGAACCCACGAACTGTGAGATCATGACCTGAGCCAAAGTCGGACATTTAACCGACTAAGCCACCCAGGCACACCTTTAAGAAGTATTTTAAATGAACATGGTAACAAATTGAAGTACTTCAAAAGGGTGAGAAGTGGAAGGTGAGTCTCCCTTACCACACTTGAACTCTAGAATCTGCTTCCCTTCCCCGCAGGCCATCGCTGTTCCCAAAGACAGTCTGGGCACGTACAAGCCCATATGTGTATTTATCAGTTTCAGTGCTCATCTCATCTATCGTTATTACCACTGTTTGGCCTTCCTTTCATCCACCTGTCCACCCAATATTTATTGCACCTGGGACTCCACAGCAGTGCTATGAACTTTCTCTGTGGAATTATAAAGGTGACTCAGGATACTGAGTGGACGATTTTTCAGTAAGTAGAAGAAGAGGAAGAAAGGGCTCATGGCTGGCCATGTTTTAAGCAGAGGCCCAAACTTTATTGGCAGAGAGGTTTGCTGGTTGCTTTCCATTCTCCCTTCACTTCTAAGATAGTCGGGGATATCATCGTTGATGCAGGAGCTACAGCTTTTACAATGATGAGGGGCTACACAGAGGGGTATGGAATAAGTCCTGTGGTGGAGATAGCTTTCCATCAGCCTCAGGATGAGAGCCAAATTTCTCTGTGTAGGGAACACCTCCTCAGATCCTGACCTCTGCCTCCTTTGTCACTGTTTTTTCATTTTGTTTTGCTTACAAAAATTTTTTTTAAGTTTATTTATTTATTTTGAGAGAGGGAGAGAGAGCACACAAGTGAGGGAGGAGCAGAGACAGGGGCAGAGACAGAATCTCAGGCAGGCTCTGCGCTGACAGTGAGAGCCCCCTGCGAGGCTCGAACTCACGAACTGTGAGATCATGACCTGAGTCAAAATCAAGAGTCAGACACTTGGGGTGCCTGGGTGGCTCAGTTGGTTTGAGCGTCCAACTTTGGCTCAGGTCATGACCTCATGGTCCATGAGTTCGAGTCCCATGTCGGGCTCTGTGCTGACAGCTCAGAGCCTGGAGCCTGCTTCAGATTCTGTGTCTGCCTCTCTCTCTGCCCCTCCCCTGCTCATGGTCTGTCTCTCTCTTTCAAAAATAAATAAACATAAAACAAAAAAAGTCAGCCGCCTAACTGACTGAGCCACCCAGGAGCCCATCACTCTGTTTTTTAAACCATCACTTGCCCTCGGGAACTTTACTCTTGCTGGTGGAAGGATTCACAGCCCCCCATGGGCTGTGCTCTCTCTTGCTTGAGGTCTCCACACACACTGCTGCCTTTGTCAGAACCCATCCTCCAAGGGCAGCCGCTCCTGTGGCACTTACTGCAGTGCGTGGGCATCGTTGTCAGCGTGTTCTGTTTTCTTCTTCAGTTGCCCAGAGATGGTCTTGTATCTCTGAAGCCCCAGCCTCTAGCAGAAAGCTCAGCACCTAGAAACTTTTCAATGCAGGTTTGTTGAATAGTTGACTGGATTGTGAATGAATGAATTCCTCTTCTGGAGGGTGAATCTGGTGTGTCTAGCTCTTCTTGCTTCTGGGAACCCCTTCTTAGACCCTAAATTCCTGGAAATGGCAGAGCCAAACCATATAAGGAAATGGTTCCTTCTAGAAAAAGCAAGATTTTCCTCTCCAGCCACTCTGGAGCTACAACCCTTTCTGCCTCTTGCACTCCAGAAAAAGTTTGTCTTCCCTTTGGGAAAGGAAGGAAAAACTCTTAAGAGTTTTCTAGACCCAGAACTCAGGCTGCTTCCTCGGGATTCATCTCCCAAATGACTTCCAGTCCTGCCCAATCTGGGTCCTGTCAAAGAGAGGGGGTGGGGTGGGAAACAGACCCCCAGGGCCTTAGTGCAACATAGGTGACCCCCACGGTCCCCAGTCACAGGAAGAGTAGTAACTGCCACTTACTGAGCCTTATTCTGGATCAAGAACAGTGCTAAGTGCTTCTCAAGAATTCTCTCTTTTAAAGATAGTAACAACTCTGTGAGGCAGGGCAGATCTTAGCCCCATTTTACCTGTGGAGAACCTGAAGTTCTAGAAAAATTCAGTAACGTGCCAAAGCGTGGCCACATCCCCTCAGTCCACCTCAGATGTCAGCCACAGCATAGATGGACAGTACTCGCCCCACAACACCTACCATGAATCATTTGCTTTTCTGCCCAGGGGAGTATACAGGGAGTCCTGCATGTCGGTGGGGGGGGGGGGTGACTGCCAGGGGCAGGGGCAGCCTCGGCCAGTGGGGAACCCTGTGGGAGGAGACACAGGAAGGCATCCTACTTTCTCAGTGAGTCTGTGTGGAGTCCATTCCCATGGCCCAGAGACTGCCCTGTCTCTCTTCCCGCCCCCTCACTTCTGTGCCCCATGACCACATCACAAAGGATTTACTTAGGCTTTGCTTTTGGAAGAATTCAAGTAAAGACAGTCACGTAGTGAAATAAGTGGCACAGCTGGTACCTGAACTGAAGTGTACTTGATGAAGTCCTTTCTGATTTGTTTTCAGGAAGTGAGAAGTCCTAGAAGGAACCCAGGATTACTGAGCAGAGGAGGGGAGGGGAGGTAGGGTGGGGTGCCTTCCCCCCTGCAGGCTGCTCTGTAGGTGTGGTGGTGGCTATGAGGCTGTGCCCTTGGGTTGCTAACGAGGAAGCAGTGATATCAGGCAGTGAACATAAAGTCCTCTGTGGGGACACCACGCCTAGCTTTAGTGTAGCAGAATTTTATGAAATCACACTCCTTGGCTTAAGAACTAGAAGTTAAAGCAAAACAGACCCTTTATTGTCCAAGGGAGTCAGCAAGTGCAAAGAAACGCTTTGGAAGAAAGAAGATCCACATCACTTCTTTCTTTTTCTAAGAGCAAAGTCCAAACTCTACTCTTATGGCACTTGTCCTTTGAACTGGTGGCTGAAAGTCCACTTAGGAGCTCATTCCTTACAATTTAACTTCTGACCTCCCTGAGAGAATCCGCTTTTATCTGTCATTGCTCACATTCAAGTGTGAATGCATTTGTGATTCCTCTGTGAGAACAAGGATTGATGGGGAGAGGGAAGGGGTCACTGGGTACCTGAGGTAGGTAGGGGAGACAGATTCCTGCCTGGGAGGCTGAGGTAGAAAAGGCCATATCTTCTAACCCAGCCCAGCCTGATTCCAGTTGTGCAGGTGTCGGGTTAGAAAGGGATTAGGAGCAGGGTGCCTGGGTGGCTCAGTTGGTTAAGTGTCCAACTTCGGCTCAGGTCACGATCTCACAGTTCACCAGTTCGAGCCCTGTGTCAGGCTCTGTGTTAACAGCTCAGAGCCTGGACCCTTCTATGGATTCTGTGTCTCCCTCTCTCTCTGCCCTTCCTCTGCTTGTACTCTGTTTCTCTCCCTCTCAAAAATAAATAAAAACATTTAAAAAATTAAAAAAAATAAAGGGATTAGGAGTTTCAGAGAACCCTAGTGCCCTCCCTGTGGGAACCATGCCAAAGCTGAGATTCGTGGTGTGAAAAGCAGGAGAGAAAGGCACACATGCAGGGCAGAAATGTCTCCCAAGGACTGCAGTGGGCTAGTTGAGATCTGTTGTTCTTATTATGGAAGATCCTATGATAACACACAAGCATCTGGGGGCAGGGGAGGCACTGTTTCATCTGTATCTGCTCACACCTTAGCAAGGAGGAATGGGCCCAGGGTCCTGTCAGATGGGAGAGAGACTTTGAGGAGAAGCAGAGCGGGCAGGGAAGCTGGCTATGCGGCACAACCGGGTCAGGCATTCTCCACACCAACCGTGCTGTCCAGACCAGCAGTTTTTATGGGTTCAGCCAGGGATCTGGGTTGGGCTTCCTCCATGGCTGGAGGGTAGACAGAGATGGTGGCATCGCTGTTGGAAACCTGAGCTTCCCAAGGCTGCTGGAACGGCTAAAGAACTTTGTTTCCACGAGGGGCATCTCTCCTGACCTCTCAGGAAGAGCTAATTTCCCAGGAGGGTTCTTGTGAGTTCATTTCCAAGGCCAATGTCCTTCCTCCACAGATTCTTTTCATTGCCATGGAGACAGTCTGCTGCTTTGTCCAGTGAGGAGTCTGAGCAGCAGACACCATGACAACCTGTGGGGGTTGGAAGGACAGCTCTAAAGCACCTCGCAGACCAGAGCAAGGACAGAGGGCCTGGGACATTATGATTGTCACAGGTGCAGCTGATGAAAGGTGGACAGCTCTATTTTTTTTAATGTTTATTTATTTTTGAGAGAGAGAGAGAGAGAGAGAGAGACAGAGCATGGGTGGGGGAGGGGCAGAGAGAGAGGGAGACACAGAACATGAAGCAGGCTCCGGGCTCCAAGCTGTCAGCATAGAGCCTGAAGTGGGGCTCAACTCACGAACCGTGAGATCACGACCTGAGCCGAAGTTGGACGCTTAACTGACTGAGCCACCCAGGCACCCCAGGACAGCTTGATTTTTGACCTCCTTCTTCTCAGTGAGCAGTGAGGGAGGGATGGGCATGGTGGATGGGCCCGGGGCTGGCAGCACTGAGGTCTTGTGCTGCCAAAGGCAGTCAGCTTCATTCTTTTTCTGACTGCATGTTTTGCTTGTCCAGGCCAGGCCAGCAGATTCGTGCCTGGAGACAAGTCAAAGCCAGAGAAGGTCAGATCTGTCTAGCCCCGGGTGGGGAGAGGGGCTGGGGAGGACAAAGTAGTACATTCTTAGGAGATGACCCACAGCAAAAGCAGTGCTTTTCTGCAGAAATCACGCCACCCCTCCCAAGCTGGCGGAGGCAAAGGGCTTGCTGTCGAGTTGAAATGAAGCAAATCCCATTCCCATGTTGGGACATCCCAGCTTCTCCAATGGGGGAGGTTTGTTTGTAGTATGAGGCCGGACACCTGCCACACCCTCCTCATTTGTCCCCAGTGTTTGCCTGACTCCTGCTGGAACCTGCCTGACATAGGGGGATCCAGTGACCTCTGTGTTCAGCCCATAGCTGGTTACTTTGAAGAGCCCATCTCCTTCCTTTCTTCTCAGCTGTCTTTCCATCCCGTCTGCCTGAGCCCTGAGCTTCCTGACTCCTAGGTCAGTGCTCTTACTCCCACTATTCCATGGTTGGGTATTCAGAGAAGTGGCTTATATCTCTACTGCAGTCCAGCCCTCACTCTGGAGAAGCATGGTACTGAGATCTGCCCATTCCTAGAGGGGTTTAGGAAAGTCCCAGACATGGCCATCATCCTGCTGGGGGTTATCCTTGTGAAGACCACATCTTAGGGGACAGCAGGTGATCTGTAAAAGCATCCCCTAGGGTTAAATGGATGATCAAATTTTGATAATAGATGCAAGTTACGTGACTTCAATTCTGGAGGGTTAACCTCTCTGTGAGTCAGTTTTCTCTTGTATAAAATGGGGTTAAATTTGTTAAATTTGCAGGGCTGTGAGGGGAATCAAATGAATTAATGCCTGGCGTGGTTATGGTAGATATTAGCTGTTATTATGACGTCTTATTCCCAAGTCCTTATGCAGAGCTTGGAAACATGACTTACTGTTCAGTTATTCCCTGTAGATGCCCCCACCCCTGCCCAGCAAGAGATTTACTTGTTCCCAGCAACTCCAGCACTAAGGAGAAGCTTTTGCCCTCTTCTGCTATGCACACCGATTACTTGGGGATTGGCCATCCCACCCCAGAAATATTTCTCCTCATCTCCCAGGGATCTCCAGCTAGTAGGGCTTACACTTCAACCCATCTGGATAAGAGAGCATTTTCCTCAGATGATCCTTAAACTTGACTAGGTTCCCAGCTCACATTTCTCTCTGTGGCATCCTCTATCTGCTCTCTACCAGACATGGACAGAAGCTTCCAACTGTACACCATAGGCCCTTTATATTCTCATATAACCAAAGGTTGGTTCTGCATTCAGAGCTCTGGTCTGACCCCGGCTGGCCTTGCCTCCTCGGACATTACCCCGCCTAACACTAGAACATGCCTCCATTCCCTCCAGCCCAAGGCCAACCCAATTAGCCTGCATCCACTAATGGCACATCTTCCGAACCAGCCCACAGGGAACGCCTCACATACATCACCCACAGTTTGTCTTCAGAAGCTCCTCCATCCTGGGTCATCCCCATTTGGTTCATCCCATGACCGTAATCATGTGATATCTTTCTCCCCTCCCCAGGTCAGAACGTCATTCAGATGCGTGACTTTTGGGACTTAGACACTGAGAGTTAAGACATCCAGGGAGCCACCCTTAATGCGGTAGACTGACTGCATGCTCATAAACACACCTGATGGTGTGCCACAGTGAATGCTGTTGGTCGTCACCATCACCACTGTCACTGGTAATGTTTATAAGCACCAACTATGTGCTGGGTAAGATATTTGGCCATCGTAGAGTATAGTGGCCAACATTTTTACTGAATTTCTACCTCATTTGTAACCAAAATTCCAGAAGGACCAAGGATTTGCATGGAATGTAATATAACTTATGTTGAGATTTGTGGGCAAGCATACACTTTTCAGCCCCATGCATAATAGCAAAAGACAGGAAACCACCTAAATGCCCACCAACAGGGGATGATTAAATAAGGTAGAGTAGATCCATTTATGGAATACTCTAAATCTGTTAAGAAGAATGGTTATAGGTCTGTAACTAGTGATAATGGAACAATCTCCAGGAAATAAATTAAAGGGAAGAAAAGCAAGGTGTAGGACAGTATGCAGAGTATGCTACTGCATGTATAGTGAAAGCAACTCTATAGAAAGGAATATGCACATGGCCTTGAGTGAATCAGTTACCCATTTCCAGCCTCCTCCTCTGCAGGAGGGGAGTAATGGCACCTACCTCTTGGGCTATGGTGAGGATTAAGGGGGATAGTGCCTGTCAAGTTCTCAGCACAATGCCTGGCCTAAAGCAAGCCATCAGTCGTGAGGTGGTTCACATAATCATCTCTAATTATCACTCCAGGTTCAGTGCATTCAACTAAGCTATGTGCTGTGCATCAGCACCCAGCAAAATCTGCCGATACAAAAGCAACGGGAGAGTTGGACAGTGGACAACCAACAATAACCATCCAGGAACAAAGTGCTATAGGACTTCAGAGGAAAGCATGTCTAACAATGCCAGAGGGATATAGGCTAGGAGTCCAGGAAGTGTTCACTAAAGAAGTAACACCTGAGATCTGATTTCACAGGACGAGAAGGAACAGCTCCAGCAGACAGACCTCACATGAAAAAAGGCACAGGTGGGAAGGCTTGGGGCTCGGGGCGCTCTGTCCCTGCCATTAGAGTGCAGAGGGTGTGGAGGGAGGGGCAGAACCTCAGTGTTGGGGATAGAGGCAAAGGGCATCAGTTCCTCTCAAAAGCAGTACCTTGTTCCCCTTTTGCCTGTGGTCATCTCCTTGAGACCCTAACCTGTTTCATGTTGCTGCAGTGGAATCTAGGGCAAAAGTACTGGGGGCCTTTATGCAAATGTGCTTTGGGGACTTCTTTTCTAGCCACAGCCCCCATCTCACGTTAGCTGGGGAAGTAACCCAGTGACCTGTGTTCTTTAGGGCAGGAGTGTTTCTATCCCACACGCTTCTAATACTGCAGTCAGTGCCCAGAGACATTTTTCTCCCCCAAAAGATTCACACACGGGATTTGTGTGGATGCTCTGTTTTCTCTGTCAATTATGTATCTGTCTATAAAATATAGATATGTTTCTCCCTCTCTGCTTAAGAAGGGAAGGATCACACTTCTGGGAATAGGAAGAGCCAGAACAACCGATGGGCTCTGGTGGTGACCCTACAACAAGAAGAGAGAGACCCGAGAGTGTATTGTCAGATGATGGATGAGCCACGCCTACGGAAGACAGCTGAGTGCGCAGCTCCCCCACTGTCTCCTGGGCAACGAAGCCTCCAGATGACCCCGCCAACAATAATGAGATGAAAATGAAGAGCACTGCAGTATAATGAGCACGACAAAAATAGAGACATTGCTAAGTAATGGGTCGGCCATGGTTGAGGAGCAGGAGGAGGAAGACAGGACCCTCCCTGTGTGGTCTCCTAGCCAGACTGCGCTGAGTGTGGCTGAGACTCAACCAGGCCAAGGCCAGTTTGGACTCCGCAGTGGCAAGGATGTCAGAGAGGGATTAAAAAGTGGGCCTAGATGAAAAGCACAGCAGACTCTATCCCGCTCCCTGTGGAGGAGGGACGTGTGGCCTGCTGATGGCAGTAGTGAAGTTGTGGCCTTTAGCATGAATCCCTTACCCGCCTGTGAGTATCAGGAAATGGTCTAAGAGTTAATGTGCCAGATTTCTTTCAAAATATTGCATCTCATGTCTGCAGTGTATAGTGGGAGAAGCTTGTCAGTTATGGTTTTGTTCAATTGGCAGTTTGGTGTATCTGCCAGGAAAGGTGGCCGTGCCCGGGGAAGGAGGGATTTGGGTGCTGCAGGGACAGCTGTCTGGGAAGCCTTCTGGCACGGAGTCCCTCTGCGGTCTTTATTTTTCATTATTTTCTAAAAAATTCAATTAAAAATTATTTTTGAGGAAGGGCGGGGGCAAAATAAAAATTCAAAAAGATGATTTTTGAATAAGCAATACATGCATAAAGTACATAATTCAAAAGGAACAAAAAGGCTAACAGTAAAACTAGATATTCCTTCCTGCTTCTCTCCACCCCCAGCCACCGCTTCCTTCCTAGAAGCAACCACTGTGAGCAGCTTCTTGTGCAGTTTCGTAGAGACACTAAGCACACATTAAGTGCATGTGTCCCCCTCCTCAACAGACATACGCTTTTATTATTATGATCTAAAATTTTTTTAAATGTTTATTCATTTTTGAGAGACAGAGCACGAGCGGGGTAGAGACACAGAGAGAGGGAGACGGAATCCGAAGCAGGCTCCAGGCTCTGAGCTGTCAGCACAGAGCCCCATGTGGGGCTTGAACCCACAAACCATAACATCATGATCCGAGCCAAAATCCAATGCTTAACCGACTGAGCCACCCAGGCGCCCTTATTATTATTATTATTATTATATTTTTACCTCAGTGCTAATATACCGTATCAGTCAGAGTCCTGACAGAAAACAGATGGCCCACATAAAGTGAGTCATTTGAGTCAAACATAATGAATGGACTGTTTACAGAAGCGTGGGCCAGCCACAGGAAAAGCACAAGAGATAGTGCAATACCCAGGGCCAGCAACAGTGGAGGGAGACAGCACAGTGACTCCTGTGAGCAGCACAGCCAGCAGGGCGTCACAGGGAGGAGGCCAGGGGCATATACCCACTCTTCCTCTCCTCCCTCTGTCTGCCCTCCTGCTGCTGTACTGCAAGGGCTGAACCCAACATGAGCCAGAGAACAAGACAGTCTGTTGCTGTCGTTTACAGAGGTCACTCTCAGACAGGAGAGAGGGGGTGAGTGAGGAGAGCAAGCGGTGGCATGATACCCACACACGCGCTCAGCACCTTGTTACACATTTCATTGTTTTCTACTTAGCAGTCTGCCTGTGCCTATAGCCTCATTCTTCTGCTGGCCTAGAGCATTCTGCAGTACTTCTGCTGTGGAATACTCGATCACATATATAGTATGTGTAACATTTATATGTATATAATATATAATAATACAAACTGCATATATATGTTCATATATATAGAAAACGAATCCCTCACTGATGGACCTTTATGATTGTTTCCAATCTTCTGCTATTACAAACAGTGCTGCAAGGCATATCCTTTTACTTAGTCATTTCACATGGCCAGGATATGTACAGAATAAATTTCTGGGGAAGAGATGGCTGGATCAAAGAGTGTATGCTTTTAAAATTTTGATAGACACTGCCACATGCCCTGCATTGAGGTGGTACAAATTTACACGTGCATCAGCAATGGATGACATTCCTGTGCAGTGTTTAAACATCTGGGTTATGAAGACATGGGTAAACTTATTAGAGCATCTCTCTAGCAGTGTCTGTCACCTTCACAAAGTATAAATTCCTCTTTTGTGTGTGTGGGGGGGTGGATTATGAAAATCTACATTTCCCCTGTGTTTCTGTCATTTCTTTCAGAATGATTCAACAGGGATAAAATTTCTCCATTCTTGAATGGAGTGCTGCTCACTCTTCGGGAACAGTCTTGTGTCAATTTAAGTTATAAATAACAGCCTCAATTTAAAAGTTAAAAGTTTCCAGTTTATCTTCCTAGGCACAAACACATCAACTGTATTTTTATTTTTATTAAAATGTTTTAAAAAATGTTTATATTTGAGAGAGAGCGCGCAAGTGCGCCAGTGGGGAAGGGGCAGAGGGAGACCGAGACAGAATACAAAGCAGGCTCCAGGGTCCGAGCTGTCAGCACAGAGCCCGACTCAGCGCTTGAACTAACCGTGAGATCATGACCTAAGCTGAAGTTGGATGCTTAACTGACTGAGCCACCCAGGTGCCCCCATCAACTGTATTTTGTATTTATTTATTTTTAAATTTTAAAAAATGTTTTTATATTATTTTTGAGAGAGAGAGACAGAGCACGAGTGGGGAAGGGGCACAGAGAGAGAGGGAGACACAGAATCCAAAGCAGGCTCCAGGCTCCGAGCTGTTGTCACAGAGCCCGACATGGGGCTTGAACCCAGGAACCATGAGATCATGACCTGAGCAGACGCTGGACGCTCAACCAACTGAGCCACCCAGGCGCACCCCCCCCCCCCCCCCCCGGCTTCAACTGTATTTTAAAAATTTTTTTTTAATGTTTATTTATTTTTGAGACAGAGAGAGACAGAGCATGAACAGGGGAGGGGCAGACAGAGAGGGAGACACAGAATCTGAAACGGGCTCCAGGCTCTGAGCTGTCAGCACAGAGCCCGACGCGGGGCTCGAACTCACGGACCATGAGATCATGACCTGAGCCGAAGTCGGACGCTCAACCGACTGAGCCACCCAGGCGCCCCTCAACTGTATTTTTTAAAGAAGACGTCTTGGAGACAGTTAAGAAAACCATATATGTCTTGGGCATCAGGGGACTACAAAAAAATCACCATTAATCCCACTGTGGGCGACGGTGTTGCTGGAGCATACAAGAATATGTTCCTGGGGACGCCTGTGACTCAGTTGGTTAGGCGTCCGATTTCAGCTCAGGTCATGATCTCACAGTCTGTGAGTTTGAGCCCCGTGTCAGGCTCTGTGCTGTCAGTTCTGAGCCTGGAGCCTGCTTCAGATTCTGTGTCTCCCTCTCTCTCTGCCCCTCCCGCACTCATGCTCTGTCTCTATCAAAAAATGAATAAACATTAAAAAAAAATTAAAAAAAAAAAGAAAAGAAAATGTTCCTGTTCTCTGAAAAGACGGTGTGGAGTCCCCAGGAATGTGAAATGACAGATGTTCTGCAATTTACCCCAAAAAACCTTTGGAAAAAAAAGATGGAGCAGATACACAAACATTAACTATCATTAAATCTAATGACAGACACCTTCCCACATGCTCAGAAACCCTTGTAACAGAAAAACTTAACAGAATGTCCAACCAAGATAATAATCAGCATTTCACCCTTTATCCAAAGGTAAGACTTCTTGTCCTTCTCCTTTGCTCCTAACCCCTCTTCCTCTAGCTTCCGTTCCTCTGGTTGCTGCACCCATGTTGCTCCAGCCCTGTTCTTGTGGTCCACAGCACACCAGCAAACAGACACTATTCACTTTCCACACGGTCTTCTTGGAGGAGAGTATAAAGTGGCTCCAGCCTGGGTTTCCCTCTGCTGAGTGGCAAACACTTGTTGCATGGAAAGGCCTCAACTCTCCAACAAAATGTAGGCTCCGTGTCCTGTCCCACATGCCACAGCTTCAGCTTCCCCATGCCTGAGTTAGGCGGGTGTCAAGGACCACCCCCATCTTCAACTGCAGAGAACACACACTAAGCTTTCAGTGTGCCCTGAGAGCCCCTTCTCAGTATTTGTGGTTTATGTTGGAAAGTAGCTTCCTGTCCTCTCCCTGGAGATGGGGGAGTGAGAAAGTATCAGCGTTCCCCAAAGAAATCATATAAACCCTCCCAATATATCTCTTGGATAAGATAACTTCCCCCACCACAATGTTCCCTCCCCACCCATGATACTGAATATATCTTAGTATAATTAATCTTTTACTTTCCATCACATGTGTTTAGAGATTTGTCCATATTTACATAGTAGGGTTTATGACATTAAACTCCATTTGTTTGTAATTGTGCTATAGAATGTTATTTTATTATCTATTGCTACAGTGGCTTAAAACAACAAACATTTATTATCTCAAACAGCTTCTGAGAATCAGGAATCCAGGACTGGTTTATTTGGGTGTTTCTGGCTCAGGATCTCCCATGAGGTTGCAATCAAGATGTTGGCCAGGACAGTAGTCATCTGAAGGCTTGACTGAGGCTGGAGGATCCACTTCTAAGAGGGCTCACTTACATGGCTGAACCTCAGTTTCTCTCAGCTTATTTGGAGACCTCCATTTCTCACCAAGTAGTCTTCTCCATAGGACTGTTCAAAATATGGCAGCCAGTTTTCCCCTGAGCAAGAGATCTGAGGGAACAAGGGAGAAGGCATGATATCTCTTATGACCTAGCTCCAGAAGTGACATGCCATGCTCCTGCTATTGGTCACATGGATCAACCATGGTGCACGTGGGAGGAGACAAGAATGTGAATACCAGGAGGCAGGGACCACTGGGGCCATCTTGGAGGCTGGTCACCTTGCCTACTGACATCATCCTGCGTGTCCTCAGAGCTGTCAGTGTAAGTTGTGACACATGGATCCATTCCCCACAGAGTCGTATTCCATGGCGGGGGGAAATTCCTACAAGGTTTTGAGTGTGGCACTTGGTCACTGCGTACCAATACCAAGTAAAGTCTGTGTCTCTCAGAGATCATAGTGAAAACAACACCATCACTCTCTGTGGTGAGTCTGGGCCAGAAGATACATTTTCCAGGCAGATCCTGTTCTGTGCTTCTAATCTCCTGTCATAGTGCCCCGTGCTCTCTTGTGCCCTTACCATCGAATCTCTTATAAAAGAAGGCCCTGGGGGGGGGGGATTGTGCCTGGGGGGCTCAGTCGGTTGAGCATCTGACTTCGGCTCAGGTCATGATCTCAGAGTTTGTGAGTTCAGGCCCTGCGTTGGGTTCTGTGCTGACAGCTCGGAGCCTGGAGCCTGCTTCGGATTCTGTGTCTCCTTCTCTCTCTGCCCATCCGCCACTTGTGCTCTGTCTCTCTCTGTCTCTCAAAAATAAGTAAATAAATGTAAAAATTTTTTTTTAAAAAAAGAAGGCCCTGGGGGGCCCAGCATGCAAACATGACTGAATCCTAGCAGAGATTAGCCTCAAATCAGGGTATTCCTAACTGCTCCCTCCCAACCCTGAAGTATCCTGGGATAAGGATCCTTATCTGCAGTGATCAGTGTGAGAAATGAGACAAAGCAAGGAGGGGAGTGGCATTCTAGTTGGGGCAGAGGGTGTCTATCTTCCTGTCACAGAAGTGAATCCTAACACAGGAAGTCTTCAGTGGATGAGAAGAGAAGGCACCAAAAGCAAAGGCACAGAGTACACACAATACTCCCTACAGAGTACCTTCAAGGAATCTATGAATTCAGTGGTCCTGCGACATCAGGAGAAGAAAGGGGTAAGAGAAAGGAAACTTTCTTTTTTTCTTTGTTTTAAAGATTTTATTCTTAAAAAAAAATTTTTTTTTAACGTTTATTTCTTTTTGAGACAGGGAGAGACAGAGCATGAACAGGGGAGGGTCAGAGAGAGGGAGACACAGAATATGAAGCAGGCTCCAGGCTCTGAGCTGTCAGCACAGAGCCTGATGTGGGGCTCGAACTCACGGACCGCAAGATCATGACCTGAGCCGAAGTCGGCCGCCTAACCAACTGAGCCACCCAGGCGCCCCTTAAAGATTTTATTCTTAAGTAATCTCTATACCCTACATGGGGCTTGAACCTACATCCTTCAAATCAAGAGTCACACACTCTATTGACTGAGCCAGCCAGGCATCCCAAAGAAAATTTCTTTTTGAGTCTAGAGAGAAACTGTCTGCTTGGCACTTATACTAACTTAAAAAAAAGAAAATTACATTTGTGTTTGCATATCAATTTCTTACAGTTTTGGTTTGTGCAAATTCATTTCCCTGGGGGTAAAAATGAGAACTGAGAAGCAGGCCATGGGCTGAGATGGTACTGCCTGTGGAGAGGGGCAGTACAGTGTGATGACGGGTCTTCGTCTTAGTTACCAAAGGCTTGCCATGTCCAGACTCTGGAATCTAGTTTAGCCAGCCCCCAAACTTGGAGAGACAGCATTGCTCTTTTCATTCTATAGGTGAAGAAACAGGCCTGTGGAAGAGAAATAACTTGCTAAGTTGCTCTTAAAACTCGAGAGGAGGTTCGTATCCAGACAAAGCTCCCATGATTTTCACCAGTGTTTTTCACTTTCTTTACAAACCATTATCAATTGTCCCTTCTCAGCAATACCTTTCAAGTTACTATGAAGAAAGAGCAATCTGAACTGATGCACCCACTTTGTGGGTCATTCTCATTTCCTGTCCTGACCTCCACTAGCATTGGGCTTACTGCCATTAACTGTTGCTGCAGGTGCTGGCCAAGGTGTAGTTTCCACAGGGGCCATTCCCAGAGAGGTCACGGTGAAGCCAAAAGAATAAATGGTGTGCCTTTTCAAACAGTATTTATTTGGATTAAAAAAAGTCGACCCGAGGCACCCCATTTTTTTAAAAAAATAAGTTTAGTTTGCACTTTTTTTTTTTTTTTGCAATTCCTGTTGTATGTATTTGGACATATTTCTCCTTTACCAAGGTTTTCCTCCCTATTTCTTTTCTCCTATCTTGCCTTTTGTTGGATTAATGAAGTTTCTTTGGTTCTTTCGTTGGTTATAAGTACTACATGGTATTTCTACATCTATGTTTGGGACTCGGTGAACTTTTTTTAATTGTTTTTATTTATTTTTAAGAGACAGAGAGACAGAGCACAAGCAGGGGAGGGGCAGACAGAGAGAGGGGGAGACACAGAATCCAAAGTAGGCTCCAGGCTCTGAGCTGTCAGCACAGAGCCCAATGTGGGGCTCAAACTAATGAGCTGTGAGATCATGACCTGAGCCGAAGTCAAACACTTAACCAACCGAGCCACCCAGGCACCCTGAAACTTTTTTTTTTAACACCCATACTTAATTCTATTTTTCTATATAAGTCAAAAGTTCATTAAAGGGGTGATCCTGCTCCTCAACTAAAGACATAGAATACCTTATTTTCCCTCTGCAATTTTTTCTAACTTCCTTATTGTAGGCCTCTGGTATTTTAATACCCCTATGCTTTTAACCTCTCAATAGTTATGATTTGCCATCAGTCGAAGATTAGATTTGCCAACATGTTTTATCACTCTTGGCCACTACTGCTTCTCACAGCCCATTCTTCCTTTCTGGCTTATTTTCTTTTCTGCTGAAGTAATATTTCTGAAGTTCTTTCAAGTTATTCTTTTTCTTTGATGTTTTGTGATAAAACTCTGATGTCTCCAGCCAAGGTGAGGATTGTCTTTAATTATGTTCCTTAATGTTTGGTGTATTCTGTTAATTCTGGAAACCCTCAGCCATTATTTCTCAACAGGGCAATGTCGTAGAAGTATCAGGAAGTGGAGACAACATGACATGGGATGGTCAAGGAAATGTCTCTGAGGAGGTGATGTGGGAACGGAGATCTAAATGATGAGAAAGAGCCAGCCCTGGTGAGAAGAATGTTCCAGACAGAAGGAAGAGCAAAGTCAAGGGCTTGGCAGGATTTGGGAATTGAAGGAAGGCCCCTGAGACTGAGGTGTGGGGAGTGAGGCATGTGGTATGTGGCCGGAGGTTAGGTTAGATCAGAGAGTGAGGCAGGAGCCTGCTGTGTAAGGGTTCCTGAGCTCTTTATGGGAGTTTGAGTTGAATGCAACCCAGAGGACCTTGGCAAAGAAACCTGAAGTCCTGTGGATCACATGAGGGAAGGCTTGAATGTTTAGGGTAGTATTAGATTTTACAGACTAATAGTGCCTTGCTGAGACAGAACAGCGTGCTGAGGGGGTAGTGCTCTTCAACACAAGAAGCAATCACGACCCAGAGAAATTAGCTGCTCTGCCCAAAGACACTCAATGGCAAAGATCAGATTATAAACCAGAACTCCCAGTTTCTAGTCCAGGTTCTGTTCTGGGGACAGCAGGAAGGGAGATGGGGAGAGTTGGAGGAGAGAGGTGAATGAGTCTGCATTTAGATTCATTGGTCACCTAGGGCTGCACTCTTCACTGGTGCTTTAGGACACCTCGGCAAGAACTTTAATCAGCTGCATCTTGAATTCTTTAGACAAGTCTATTCTCCCTCCCCATGGCTGAGGACACATACATCCCGAAATGATGCTTTGGGCTCTGTATCAGTTTAGAGCCTTAGCAGGAAATGAGTAACAACTCAAACTGGGTAATTGTAAATACTCCTTTTATTAAACTCCCTTCAAAGGTATGGTGGGGTTTAAGAAACCAAGTAGGATGGTGCAGTGCCCTGGGGCCTGTGATGGTGGAAACCATTGTCTCCTGTAAGTCTGAAGGGGTTTATTGATTTCCCATCAGTGCTGTAACAAATTACCACAAATCTGGTAGCTGGAAACAGCACAAATTTATTCTCTTACAGTTCTAGGGGGTCAGAAGTCTAAAATGGGTCTCACTGGATCAAAC
Source organism: Lynx canadensis (assembly GCF_007474595.2). Lineage (NCBI taxonomy): Eukaryota > Metazoa > Chordata > Mammalia > Carnivora > Felidae > Lynx > Lynx canadensis. Next base: position 74,029,919 of record NC_044308.2, read on the forward strand.
TCTAGGGCCATGTTTCTTTCTGGAGATTCTAGGGAAGGGTAGTTTCCTTGCCTTTTGTAGCAGCTTCTTCAAAACCAGCAGTGGCTGGTCAAGTGTTTCTAATGATGCCATCTCTCCACTTCTGACTCTTAAGAGTCCTTCCTCCACATTTAAAGGACACTTGTGATTACATAGGGCCAAACTGGATAATTCAGAATAATTCTCCTTATTTGAAAGTCAGGTGGTTGACAACCTTAATTCCATCTTCAAACTTAATTCTCCCCTTGCCATACAACCTAACATATTCACAGGTTCTGGGAATTAGGATGGGGACATCCTTGGGAGCCATTATTCTGCCAACAATAAAGGGGCAGACATGAAACAGTTACTAGAACCCAGAGATGTAGCTGTGTGAAGTCATGCGACTAGAATGTGACCTTTGGTAGAGAACTGGGTCCCCCAAATTAGGAGTTGTAGATATCATCTGGCCAGTTTTCTATCTGGCCACAGTGAACCAGGAAGCAAAGGAAAGACTGCACTGGTTGGGTAATCAATCCTGATTAGCATGAGGAACTAGGGTTATTGCTACACAAGGGGATAGTAAAGAGAATTTCCAGAACTCAGGGCCTTTATTTGGGTGTCTCTTAGTACTTCTATGTCCTGTAATAATCATGGGAATGCAGAAACCACAACCCACCAAAGGCAGGGAAAATAAAGGGCCAAAAGGTCTCAATCAACTTGCACCAGCCTAAATGCTGTCAGGGGAGGAGGGAAATTTAGAATGGGTGTGGAAGAGAGAGATGATGAAAATCAGATACGACCAGGGACCAGCTTACAATAACAAGTACTCTTGTTTCTGAATTTTTCCAGGAGTTTGCAACTAGGAACCACTTTGAGGGACTCTAATTCAGACCCAGACCTCCCTCTAGGGCAAGGAATAGGATATCTTGTACTCACGAGAAATGAAATCCCTACAATAATATAGTATAGGAGTCAATACAATGGAGAATGAGTAGATTGGATTGGTAGGAGAAGTGGGTTGTATCTGATGCAAATCTATGTTCGTCCTTAGATTTCCTCAGCACTAATAGCCTCCATGACTCTGTTGACACTACCAGAGGTTGATCATCACTCTCTCTGGGAACACTAAGTCCTTCACCTTGACCTCCATCATGCAGCTAGGCCAAACAGCCATGAACCCAGAGTTTCTGGCTCCTCCCACAACTTCTAGACTTAGGTGAAATGCCACATTGATTCTTGCTACAGAAAAGGCCACTTGGCAACCTGTGGAAGTGCTGGGAAGTTAACTTCCTGTGGACTGAGTCTACTAATGGAAAACAGGAGATGAGAGATTGGCAGATAAATTCCCCGTCCTCCTCCCTCCCGTGGCCTATTCCAAAGTGCCATTTCTCTCTGCAGCCTGTTTGGAGCAGAACCATCTGCCAACCAGACACGCTTGCTGAGTAACCTGCTGTGATCTTGGAGGCTTCTCATGAAGTGTCAGCCAGAATGACAACGTACCATTTCACACTTCCTCATGTCTTTTTTGCTTCACTTCCCCTTTCCTCATCTTTGCTGCCTTCCTTGTACTTCCCAAGTGGAATGGTTAATTTTATGTGTCAATTTGTCTGGGCCATGGTGCCCAGATATGTGGTCACACATTTTTCTGAATGTTTCTGTGAGGGTGATTTTTGGATGAAATGAACATTTGACCGAGTGGACTTTGGGTAAAGCACATCATTCCCCATATGTGGGTGGGTTTTGTCTAAACAACTATAAGCCTGATGAGGACAAAAAAGATGACTTCCTCTAAGCAAAAGAAAATTCTATAGCAGATAGCTTTCAAATGTCAAATGTAATATCAAGATGTCCCTGGCCTCCAGCCTGCTGGCCCACCCTGCAGATTTTGGACTTGTTAGCCCCACAATTGCATGAGCCAATTCCTTTTTATTTACTTATTTAGTTAGTTATTTTTTATTTTTTAATTTTTTTAATGTTTATTTATTTCTGAGACAGAGAGAGACAGAGTATGAGTGGGGAAGGGGCAGAGAGAGAGGGAGACACAGAATCAGAAGCAGGCTCCAGGCTCTGAGATGTCAGCACAAAGCCCGACGCAGGGCTCAAACTCACAAACCGTGAGATCATGACCTGAGCTGAAGTTGGTCGCTCAACTGACTGAGCCACCTTGGAGCCCCAGTTAGTTTATTTTAGAGAGAGAGAGTGTGAGCAGGGGAGAGGGACACAGGAAGAGAGAGAGAATCTCAAGCAGTCTACATGCTCAGCATGGAGCCAATGCAGAGCTTGGAATCATGACCCGAGCTGAAATCAAGAGTCAGACGCCCAACTCACTGAGCCACTCAGGCACCCTGCATGAGCCAGTTCCTTAAAATAAGTCACTTCCTATATAAATATACATCCTACTGGTTGTTCTTGGGAGAACCTTGACTAATAACACCAAGTAAGGCTCTAGCTCTTTCATCTTTGCTTTAGCCTATGTTTTAGAGGGAATCAATCCAGCCAAGACAAGGTCCCTACCTTTCATGGACCTGAGACTTCATCTCCATCCCCATGTGAATATTAAAACCCCAGGCCGTAGACCCTAAGGGTCTATCTCCAGGTCTATACTCCACTGACTGCCCTAGTTTCTTCATCTTTCTTACCACACTCGCTTTGGGTTCCTTATTTTTTTCTGGGACTTGAGAATTTCTTATTATTTTATAATAAAATTTCCTTTTATTATTTCCTTTATTTTATTCCTCAACTAATAATGTTATACACTATTCAGTATCTCTTTGTATTTGTAGCAGGAAGGTAACCCTGTCTCTATATAGCACACTGACTGGATTTCCTCATGCAATTTGTCTTTGTACGTATAAAATTAGTAAACAATCACAAATTCTGTGTGTGTGTGTGTGTGTGTGTGTGTGTCTCACAATTTCCATTGTATGGGATTCCTTTTTGCTAACTATTTCACTAGTGTTGGATATTTAGATTGATTTTCGTTTTTACTATTAAAATTCATTTTCTGCTGAATATATTTATGGTTAAAACTCTTTAGTTATGTGGCATTATGCCCCTAGTATAGATTCCAAAAAGTAGAATCACCACATCAAAGAATATAAACATTTTAAAATCCAAATCGCTCTCATCAATTATGCCTTCATGTGACTTCACTCTAGACATCTTGATTGAAGTTTGGCATTGACTTGTCTCTTCCGACTTTGATCTGTTCCTTAAGGTGAATTCTTTAGATAGCTACTCTCATCCATTAAAGATTTCTTTTCACTGGTTTAAATCTCAGAGGGCAGTCATCTGCAAGTTTTATCTTTTTGGTTGTAAAGACACAGTTATGTTAATGAACAAAATATTCCACATGCTCTTAACATAGCGATTGCTTTGGATTACACCTTACCACCATGATATGTGTGTGGACATTTTACTTTTGCTTGCTAGAAAACACACTTCACAGCAGCATGGTTAAGGGTCTGAGCTCTGAGGTCAGATCTGCCTGGATACAAATCATAGCTCCACTGCTCACTTGTTTTGTCACTTTGGCAAATCATTTACCCTCACTGAGCTTTAGATTTTTTATCTGTCAAATGAGAATAACAACAGTACGTAATTCAAAAGGCTGCCATGAGAATTAACTGAGATAACACACCTAAAGCCACATCCATTAATTGGATACACACAAAAGAAGGACCACAACAAGCCCCCATAAGTGTAGCACTCTTTAAAAGTGTTTATTTACTTATTTTTGAGAGAGAGTGAGTGGAGAAGGGGCAGAGAGAGATGGAGAGAGAGAGAATCCCAAGCAGGCTCCATGCTGTCAGTGCAGAGCTCAACACAGGGCTCGATCTCACAACCGTGAGATCAGGACCTGAGCCGAAATCAAGAGTCTGACACTTAACCAACTGGGACATCCAGGCACTCCAGGAGCTGTTATTAACCATCAGACTTCAGCACATGATGAATCTCCCTGTGGCCCCAGAGGTATCCTAGTGGTAGACAGTGGCCGTGGAGAGCCTGACTCACCCCCCAAGGCTCCGTTTGTCATCCCTCTTTTCTGCTTCTGCTTTTTTTTAAAAAATGTTTTTATTATTTATTTTTGAGAAAAACAGAGTGTGAAGGGGAGAGAGAGGGAGACACAGAATCTGAAGCAGGCTCCAGGCTCTGAGCTGTCAGCACAGAGCCCAATGCAGAGCTTGAACCCATATACTGCGAGATCATGACCTGAGAAGAAGTTGGACACTCAACCAACTGAGCCACCCAGGCACCCCCCTCTTTTCTGCTTCTAACAGTACTTTACAGATTAACTAAGTGTAACATAATTATTTGTCTTATTCTATTTTCATTTTAGTGTTGTAAATTTTTTTTTTTAGTTTGTTAAAAGCTAAGGCATTATAAATACCACTAAAGTCCCTTTTTTTCTTAGGTTTTTAAACATTTTTTTAAATGTTTCTTTATTTTTGAGAGAGAGAGTGAGTGCACAAGAGGAGTGGGTAGAGAGAGAAGAGGACAGAGGATCCGAGCATGATGTAAGTCAAAGTCCAATGCTTAACCCACTGAGCCACCCAGGCACCCCTCCAGAACTCCTTTCATCTTGTAAAACTCAAACACTATACCCGTTAAATAACTCCCATACTCCCTACTCTAGTCCTGGCAACCACCATTCTACTTTCTGTCTTTACGAAGTTGACTCCTCTAAGTACCTCATATTAGTGGAATCATACAGTGTTTGTCTTTTTGTGACTGGCTTATTTCACTTAGCATGATGTCCTTAAGGTTCATCCATGTTGTTGTCAATGTCAGAATTTCCTTCCTTTTTAGGCTGGACGATATTCCACTGTACATATTTACCACATTGTGCTTATCCAGCCACACTAAAGCCACTTTGACTACCCTCCTACCCTCCAACCCCTCTCCCTCATACCCAAGTTGATCACACTCATAAACTTAGTTTTTCCTTCCAGACTTAAAAAAAATTTTTTTATTCAACTACTTGTACTCACAGAAAATGCATACAATATGTGTGGTGTTTTGCATAATCAGTATCAGACCCCATATGATATTTTGCATCTTGTACTTTTCACTTAATGGTTTTGAATTTATCCATGCTGATACATATGGATCTAGTTGCTCCATTTTAACACTGCATAATTTTCCATTTTATGTATACACTCCATGCTTTATTTACCCACTGTCCTATTGACCCCTAGGATTTGAGCCCAGTAGTTTTTGATGGCTTTCTGAAACTTTAAAATACATTAAAAATAATTTGTCCAGTTTTTTTAGTCCTCAGAGGAAGAGCTGGTCCTGGCTTTGTTTGTGGCTCTTCACGCTACAAAACAAAGGTTCAAAAATGTATGCACAGAATGTTTTACGATGTCAAGCTCCAGACAAATTTTCTGCCAGAGAGAGAGTCAACGACAGTCTCTGACTTCAATTCAGCAAAATGAGAAATGGAAATAAATTTTAAGGAGCACGTCATAAGTACCAGGCACAAATCCAGACTCTAAACATACTAAGCTATCAAATCTCATTCAATTAACAATAAGCCCATGAAGTGGGAAAAGTGTTGTTATCATACACAGATGAGGAAATGGCAGTGAAATGACTTGCCCAAGTCCTCACAGGGTTTTATGGGTGGAGCAAGGATTCAAAACAGAGCAGCTGTCTGATTCCATTGTGCTTAATCATTTCGTTATACTACTATATTGAAAGTAGAATTAGAAAAAAGAAATAATAGTTGCAAATTAAAAGTCAAAGGAGAATAAGTGGATTGGAAGACACTATGGGAAATGTTGTAGCACAGAGGGGCTCCTGGCTGGCTCAGTTGATAGAGCATGCAATTCTTTTTTATTTTATTTTTTTAATTTTTTAAAATGCCTGTTTATTTTTTGAGAGAGAGAGAGACAGACAGAGAGACAGAGAATAAGCAGGGGAGGAGCAGAGAGAGAGGGATACACAGAACCTGAAGCAGTCTCCAGGCTCTGAGCTATCAGCACAGAGCCTGAAGTGGGGCTCGAACTCATGAGCTGCAAGATCAGGACCTGAGCCGAAGTTGGACGCTTAACCCCCTGAGCCACCCAGGTGCACCTAGAGCATGCAACTCTTGATCTCAGGGTCATGAGTTCAAACCCCACATTGGGCATGGAGCTTACTTAAAATAAAGATTAAGAAAAATTTTTTAAAGAAGATGCTGTAGCATAGAGAGGAAAAAAGAAAAGAAAGAAAAGAAGACAAAAATAGACTAAAAGACTCAAAATACATCTACTGGACAACTGGAAGCCTAACTTACTAAATGAAAGTAAACTAAGAGGGAAGATGTAGGAAGCAAGAAGCAATGGAATTATTGAGTTTTGTAAAACACTTTCATAAATGTAATTCTAAATTGACAGTAAATTTCTTAACATATTTGGTGTGTTATTTTGAAAGTGAAAAGAATCTCCATACAAGTAGTGTCCAAAATAGGGTGCACGTGTCCCAGAGGGTTAGCAAGGTAATCTTTTTGTGCTCAGAAAGAAAATATCAGAATTTTTCATCTTTATATATTAATCTATTTTTATCTTTTCATATGTATTGTACAATTTACATAATACATTGGAAAGTGACGTGTGTCTATAATTTATAAATAAATGAATGAAGAAGTAAATATTGCAGATGGGCGCTCAAAGTTTATTAATTGGGTATTGAAATTTTTGGACACCATTTCTAGGCAAAATAACAAAAAAGAGGGGTGCCTGGGTGGCTCAGTTAAGCATCGGACTCTTGATTTCAGCTCAGGTCACGATCTAACAGTTCATGAGTTTGAGCCCCATATTGGGCTCTGAGCTGACAGTACAGAGCCTGTGTGGGATTCTCTTTCTCCCTCTCTCTGTCTCTCTCCTCCTCTCGCTCTCTCAAAAATAAATAAAAAATAAACATTTAAAAAATAACAAAAAAGACTGGGTTCAGGTTTATTCAGTGGGAAATAAAAGTATGCTAATTTGGGGGATCTTTTCTGTGAAAGAATGGAAATACCAAAAAACCACAGAATTTATTAGAAAATTTTATGACTAAAAAAATAGTTTAAAAAAAGGGGCACCTCAGTGGCTCAGTCAGTTGAGCATCTGACTCTCAATTTTGGCTCAGGTCATGATCCCAGGATCATGATCCTAGAGTCGTGGCAATGAGCCCCGAGTCAAGGGCCAGGTTGGGCTTGGAGCCTGCTTAAGATTCTCTCTCTCCCCCTGCCACCCCCTCTCTCTTTCTCTCTCTCTTTTCTCTCTCTTTCTCATGTGAATGTGCACAGGGCTCTTTCTCTCTCACTCAAAAAAAAAAAAAAGGTAAAAAAAGTTTTATCACTATATGCATGTTAAAATTTAAGGATACTTACCAAAATTAATGTAAATATCTAATACTTTCTGAACAACTAGAGGTAAAAAGATAAATCTTTATCAATCTGACAGTCAAGGAAAGAGGGGGAATAACAGAAGAATAAGGAATAAAGATGGTGTACAGTGGGTTGAGCCCCTTAAAAATATGTTCACATCCTAATCCCTGGAATTTGTGAATGTGACCTCATTTGGAAAAAAAGTCTTTGCACATGAAATGAAGCTAAGGATCCCTAGATGAGATCATCAGTTATCTGGGTGGGCCCTAAATCCAAATTAAATGTAGGGAGTGGAATGCTGGTCATATGAAGACAGAGGCAGAGATTGGAGTGATGCACCTGCCAGCCGAGGAATGCTGATAGCCACAGAGGCTGGATGAGGCAAGGGACAGAATCTCCTCCGGAGCTTCAGGAGGGAACTCAGCCCTGCCGACACCTGGATTTCAGACTTCTGGCCTCTAGAACTGTGACAAAAAAATTTCTGTTTTTTTAAGTTCACCCCATTTTGTAGCAATTTGTTCTAGCAACCTTAGGAAATCAATATAGATGAGAGAAAACACAGTAACATATGGTTGAAATAAGTCCAAATTTATCGATAATCACAAGCAGGTAAACTAATCTATTCAGACTAGCAGATTGGATGAAATAAAGCAATACAAAATCCAGTTGTATGCTGATGACAAGAAGCTGAGTGAAAAAAGTGGTTGCAAAGGTTGTAAATATAAGGACGGAAAAGATATAGTGGTCCATTATTAACCGAAGGAAGCTAGAGTAGCAACATTATATAAGTCAGACCATATAAAATTCAAGACAATAAAGAATTAATGAGAATAAGAAATGATAGTCCATAATTATATAGGGAGGACTCCAACAAGAGGGCTTTATTTATTTGTAAGTAACTTTAAAATACAAATAACAAACTGGAGAAAAGTATTTGCAACTCATAGGATAGGCTAAGGCCTTATTTTCCTAATGCATAAAGAACTTCTACAAATTAATAAGAAAAGACAGAAACTCTTAGAAAAAAAATGGGGAAGGGATATGAATAGATGTTCACAGAAAATGCTCCACTTCAGCAGTGCGGAAATGTAGTTTCAAACTATGCTGAAATACCATTTCTATTTCATTTATTTATGAAAACATTTTTATTATTGAAGTATAGTTGACATACAACATTTTATTAGTTTCATGTGTACAACAGAGTGACTCCATGATTCTGTACATTATGCAGAGCTCACTATGATGGGTGTGGTTACCATCTGGCACCACATTATGTTATTGGAATGCTATTGACTGTATTCCCTATGTTGTACTTTTCATCCCCGTGATTTATTTTGTAACTGGAAGTTTGAACCTCTTAATCACCTTCACCATTTTTAAATGATCAGATTGGTAAAGATCCAATAAGTTGATTCAACACTGGTTTAGCCAGTGTTTAGGGTGTGATGACACAGTTCCCCTCACACCTGGTAAGCAGCAGGGAAAATCAATACAACATCTGTGGATGACAATTTGGCAATATGGAATAAAATAATATCAGAATATTCCTCTTGACCTATCAATTCCACTTCTCCTAATTTATTCTACAGATACAAATAAAGTGATGTATGAAAAAGGCTATTAATTATACTATTTATAAAAATGAAAGATTGATTACAATTTAGTGAACAGTCATAAAATACAAATACTGTGTGTAACTATTAATAAGAACAAGGGGGCGCCTGGGTGGTTCAGTCAGTTAAGTATCCGACTTAGGCTCAGGTTATGATCTCATGGTTCAGGGGTTCCAGCCCTGTATCGGGCTCTGTACTGACAGCTCGGAGCCTGGAGCCTGCTTCGGATTATGTGTCTCCCTCTCTCTCCACCCCTCCCCTGCTCACACTCTGTCTCTCTCTCCCTCAAAAATAAATAAACATTAAAAAAATTTTTTTAAAGAATGAGGACCGGGGTGCCTGGGTGGCTCAGTCGGTTAAGCATCCAACTTCAGCTCAGGTCATGATCTCGCAGTTTGTGAGTTCGAGCCCCATGTGGGGCTCTGTGCTGACAGCTCAGAGCCTGGAGCCTGCTTCAGATTCTCCCCCTCTCACTGTCCCTTCCCTTCCCTGTTCATGCTCTGTGTCTCTCTGTCCCTCAATAGTAAATAAATGTTAAAAAAAATTTTATAAAAAAAAAAAAAGAATGAGGACCCTCGGTATGTAGTGATTCATAATCATCTCCAGTATGTATCATTAAATGAAGAAAGTAATGGACAGGACAGTGTGCACAATATGCCACTCTTTTATAATAAGGAGTTACAGCTACACAAGTACGATTTATAAATGTCCATAGCTGCTCATACATGCACAAAATCTTGCTGAAATGATAGGTAAAAAACTAACCAGTAACACTGGTTGCCACTGGAGGGAAACCCAGAGGCTGGTGGAGGGGAGTGGGAGGGAGACTGAGAACGAACCAACCACCAAACCAAACAACAACTACACCAAACCACCACCATCATCCTCCCATCTCCATAGAATGGAAAAACTGTCGAGGGGCGCCTGGGTGGCTCAGTCGGTTAGGCGTCCAACATCAGCTCAGGTCATGATCTCACGGTTCGTGAGCTGGAGCCCCGCATCAGGCTCCGTGCTGACAGCTCAGAACCTGGAGCCTGCTTTGGATTCTCTGCCCCACCCCTGCTCATGCTCTTTCTCTCTCTCTCAAAAAAAAAAGTTAAAAAAAAAATAAAAAAAAAAAAGAAAAAAACTGTAGAGATAATTGGCAAAACTGAGAGCTAGTTCTTTTTTTTTCTTTTTTTTTGGAGCGAGAGAGAGGGAGAACACACATGAGCATGTGAGCAGCAGGGGAAGGGGAAAAGGGCAGAGGGAGAGAGAGAATCTCAAGCAGGTTCCATGCTCAGCACAGGAGCCCAACTCAGGGCTCGATCCCACCCTGGGATCATGACCTAAGCCAAAATCAAGGGTCAGACGCTCAGCTCACTGAGCCACCCAGGTGCACCAGGGCTGGTTCTTTGAAAATGACTGATAAAATAGAAAAACCTATGGGAAAAGCTGATCAAGGAAAAGAGAGAATGTACAAATAGTATTTGGTGAGCTGTGTTCATTGTTGGTCCCCACCTATTGTGTGTCAAGGCTGTGGGTGACTTCCATGTCACCTAGAACAGGTCAAGGCTTTCTTGGTAAAGGGATCACTTCCAAAGCCAAGCTGTCAAGAGAAGGCAGGAGTCCCCTCTTCTTCATCCCACAGAGGCATGCCTCAGTCCCCACAGTGTGCATCTCTTGCCCTTGTAACCTTCCCTTAAAAATGCAAATGTAGGAGCAACCTTATCAGCGAAAGAACAAACGGATCATTCGGCATCAGGAAAACTTGAAAAAATAAAAAATTATTAGAGAAAAGGAATCAATAGTTAATCAAACTCTGTCTTCTGTCCTCTCTCAGTAAAAGGAGAGATGGTTTTAGAGATGTGTTTTACAAACTAGAAATGGATCATTAAAAAAAAATAGAAACTGTTTTAGAGAAGAGATGGAATCAGAGAGAGAGAGAGAAAGAGAGAGAGAGAACTATGATACTCATTTATATCCCCCCAATTTTGACATATTTGTGTTTTCATTTTCATTCAATTAAAATTTTTCTAATGTTTCTTGTAAATCACTGTTGATGTGCGAGTATTTAGCAGAGCATTGTTTCATTTCAAGATATTTAGAGATTTTCCAAAAATCTTTGTTATTTACTTCTAGCTTAATCCTGTCGAGGAGGCCAGAGGACATGCTTGTAATATTTCAGTCTTGTTAAATGTGTTGGGATTTGTCTTATGGTCCAGGATATGGTCTATCATGATGAATGTTTCATGTGTGCTTGGGGGAAAAAATGTATATTTTGCTCTTGTTGAGCGGAGTGTTCTATATATGTCAACAAGGTCAAGTTAGTTGATAGTATTGTTCAGGTCTTCCATATCCTCATTGATTTTCTGTTTACTTGCTCTATCAATTACTGAGAGAGGGGTGTTGAGGTCTTCAACTATAAATGCATATTATCCTATTTCTCCTTCTAATTCTAACAGTTTTTACTTTATCTATTTTGAAGTTCTGTTTTTAGATGCATACACATTTAGGACAGTTACATCTTCTTGCTAATGTGATCCCTTTTTCATTGTGTAATGTTCCTCTTTATCCCTGGCTTTGTTCTGAAGTCTATTTTTTTTTTAATACTAATATAGCTCCTCCAGCTTTCTTTTGAGCAGTGCTTGCATGATTTTCCTTTTCCACCTTTTTACTTTTAAACCATTTCTTGTTTTTAGAATGAGTTTCTTGTAGACAACATATTTGTTTTGTCAGAGATCTGGCAATCTCTGTTTTGTAATTTAGGGTTCTCTCTGCCACTGTCCTTTACATCAGTACTAGGTGAAGGCCCTTGGAAAAGAGCTTGTGAGACACCCTGTGTCTGGGTGTCCACTGTTCTAAACCACTGGCTCTCAATCAGGGGCATTTTGCCCCCCAAGGGATATTTGGTAATGTCTGAAGACACTTTTGATTATCACAACTAGGGGAGTGGGTACCACTGGCATCTAGGAGGTAGACGCCAGGAATGCTGCTAAATATTCTACAATGCCTGGGACAACCTTTGACAACAAATAATTATCCTCCCCAAAATATCAATAGTGCTAACGCTGAGAAACCCTGTTCTAAACTGCATGTTAGCCCACACTAGGCCTTAAGGAATTCATTAACATTTTAGCTGCTTTCTTCCTACCCACTTTCATGGCAGCCACCTCTTCCTCCCCTGCTTTAACAAAAGTGAAACAGTTCATGTATCCCATGTTTCTTTCGAGGGTCTTCTCAGTCTTCAGAATTCAGTTTGCATGGTTGCTTCAGCTTTCTGATGGAGTCTAGGAAAGTTATGATTCTGTAGATGATCTATATTTTTTCATTCCTAGGGTGGGAATTGATGTTTTCTTGTGCCTTTGTGCATTCTAAGTGGAAGCTAAACTTCCATTTGTTTGTTTTGAGAGAGATGGCACAAGTGAGCGAGGGGCAGAGAGAGAGAGAGAGAGAGAATCCCACAAGAGGCAGAAAGAGAGAGACAGTGAGAGAGAGGGAGAGAGAGGGAGAGCGAAGTGGGGCTCATGTGAAGCAGGACTCTAACTCATGAGCCATGACCTGAGCTGAAGTCAGATGCTTAACTGACTGAGCCACCCAGGTACTCCCCCGCCATTTGTTTCTTAAATAATCAATTCTAAACCAGGATAAGGACAATTATCAACCAGTCTCAATGAGGAACATAGATGTAAAAATTCCCAAGTTGTAGTAGCAGTATATAGTATATACAAAATCGATAACAGCAGCTGGAAGTTGATCTCATCCCACGTTCAGAGATAAAAGGGTTAACCATTAATTCCATTATTTTCTGCGGATGAGTCCTTTTTTCATACTGAAATCCGATGGCAATTAAATTCTGATATTTTTCCAAGCTACTGTATGAAGGGGACGCTGAAGGCCATCACTATACAGTATACTGCAACGTAAGGACTCTGCTGTTCACCAGTCCCGGTGCAGTAGTATATACAAAATAAATCTTGGCCATGTAGAGTGTATCCCAAGAATACAAGGATGTTCACCAACAGAAAATTTATCACCATAATCCAGTTTCTTAGGAGATCAGAGGAGCAATCCATATGATCATTTCAATAGAAGCAAAAACATTTTTTCTATAGAATTTAGTATCTATTCAGGATGAAAAAAAAAAAAACCTCTTAGCAGACTAGGACTAGAAGGGAATTTTATTAACCCAATATAGAATCCTAACAAACATCTATAATAAATAGCATTTAAAAATGAATCCTAACTATATTCCCATTGAAGTCAGTAATAAGACAAGGATGCCTGTGGCACCCCTACTATTCAACTATACTGGAGGTTTTAATCAATACAATAAAATAAGTGGAGGTAAGATGTAAGAATTCGTAAGGAAGAGAAAAAGTCAGTATTTGCCGATGCATAAAATCTATGACAAGATATTAGAATAAGTCAGCAGTTTTCTAGCTGTAAGATCAACATGCAAAATCAGTAATGTCCTACAACATAATAACCACTTAAAAATATTAAAGAGAAAAGGTACCATTCATAAAATCTTTAAGATATCTAAGAATAAAAATAACATAGAATTTTCTCTTTAAAAAATATACATATAGAGAGAGTAAGCATGAGTGGGGAAGAGGGGCAGAGGGAGAAGGAGAGAGAAAAATCTCAATAGTCTCCACACCCAGCGCACAGCCCCAAGTGGGGATTGATCCCACAACCCTGGGATCATGATATGTGCCAACTGGACACTCAACCAACTAAGCCACCTGGGTGCCCCAGAATTTATTCTATCTTTATGGAGAAACATATAAAATCTTTTTGAAGAATAAAACGAAGATCTGAGTAAGAGGGGAGATATGTGTGGAAAGGCTTGGTAACATGAAGATGTCCATTTGACCCCATTTTAATTTATGAAGTCAATGTAATTCTGATCAAAATTTCAATAGGTTTTTTTAAGTGGAATTCAAATGGAAGAATGAAACTTCAATAATAGCAAAAACAATTTTGATGAAGAAAAAAAGATGGGAATACTTGCCTTACTGTATATCAAGACTTACTAAAATGCTGTGGTAAATAAAATAGACAAATAGACCAATAGAACAGCATAGAGAGCCCAGCAACAAACTTTCAGATGGATGAAAATTTGGGAAATGACATGAGTGAGCTTATACAAGTTTATGGAGGAAAGGAAAGACTAGCCAATAAATACCAATGGCATGATTCGTTTTCCACATAAAAACAAATTAGATCCTTATTTCAAATCATATACAAAAATAAAGTTGAATTAAAACTACATTTGAGAATACAAAACTGTAAAACCTTTCTATCTTCCTTCCTTTCTTTCTTTCTTCCTTTCTTTCTTTTCCTATTTATTATGTTTTAATTTACAGCCAAGTTAGTTAGCATATAGTGCAATAATGATTTCAGGAGAGGAATCCAGTGATTCATCCCCTACATATATCACCCAATGCTCATCTCAACAAATGTCCTCCTTAATGACCCTTGCCCATTTAGCCCTTCACCCCACCCAAAACCCCTCCAGCAACCCTCAGTTTGTTCTTTGTATTTAAGAGTCTCATACACTTTGTGCCCCTTCCTATTTTTATGTTACTTTTGCTTCCCTTCCCTTATGTTCATGTGTTTTTTATCTTACATTCCACATATAAGTGAAGTCATATGATATTTTTTTTCTCTAATTTCACTTAGCATAATACACTCTAGTTCCATCCACGTTTTGCAAATGGCAAGATTTCATTCATTTTGATTGCTGAGTAATACTCCATTGTGTTTGTGTGTGTACGTATGTGTGTGTGTGTGTGTGTGTGTGTATACACATACGTACACACACACACCACATCTTCTTTATCCATTCATCCATTGATGAACATTTGAGCTCTTTCCATACTTTGGCTATTGTCGATAGTGTTGCTATAAACATTGGGGTGCATGTGCCCCTTCGAAACAGCACACCTGTATCCTTTGGATAAATACCTAGTAGTGCAATTGATGGATTATAGGGTAGTTCTATTTTTTATTTTTTTTAGGAACTTCCATATTGTTTTCCAGAGTGGCTGCACCAGTTCGCATTTCCACCAGCAGCACAAAAGGGTTCCTCTTTTTCCATATCCTCGCCAACATCTGTTGTTGAATGAGTTGTTAATTTTAGCCATTCTGACAGGTGTGAGGTGGTATCTCATTGTGGTTTTGATTTGTATTTCCCTGATGATGAGTGATGTTGAGCATTTTTTTCATGTGTCTATTAGCCATCTGGATGTCTTCTTTGGAGAAGTGTCTATTCATGTCTTTTGCCCACTTCTTCACTGGGTTATTTGGTTTTTGGGTGTTGAGTTTGATAAGTTCTTTATAGATTTTGGATACTAACCCTTTATCCAACATGTCATTTGCAAATATCCTCTCCCATTCTGTTGGTTTCCTTTTAGTTTTGCTGATTGTTTCCTTCACTGTGCAGAAGCTTTTTATATGGATGAGGTCCCAATAGTTCATTTTTGCTTTTGTTTCCCTTGCCTCCAGAGACATGTTGAGTAAGAAGTCGCTGCAGCTGAGGTCAAAGAGGTTTTTGCCTGCTTTCTCCTCTAGGATTTTGATGGCTTCCTGTCTTATCTTTAGGTCTTTCATCCATTTTGAGCTTATTTTTGTGTATGGAGTAAGAAAGTGGTTCAGGTTCATTTTTCTTCATGTTGCTGTCCAGTTTTCCCAGCACCATTTGCTGGAGAGACTGTCTTTATTCCATTGGATATTCTTCTTGCTTTGTCAAAGCTTAGTTGGCCCTACATTTGTGGGTCCATTTCTGGGTTCTCTTTTCTGTTCCACTGATCTATGTGTCTGTTTTTGTGCCAGTACCATACTGTCTTGATGATCTCAGTTTTGTAATACATCTTGGAGTCTGGAATTGTGATGCCTCCAGGTTTGGTTTTCTTTTTCAGGATTGCTTTGGATATTTGGGGTCTTTTCTGGTTCCATACAAATTTTAGGATTGTTTGTTCTAGCTCTGTGAAGAATGCTGGTATTATTTTTATAGGGATTGAATTGAATATGCAGATCGCTTTGGGTAGTATCGATATTTTAACAATATTTGCTCTTCCAATCCATGAGCACAGAATATTTTTCCATTTTTTTTTGCCTTCTTCAATTTCTTTCATAAGCTTTCTATAGTTTCCAGTGTATAGATTTTTTTACCTCTTTGATTAGGTTTATTATGAAGTACTTTATGGTTTTTGTGCAATTGTAAATGGGATCGATTCCTTGATTTCTCTTTCCGCTGCTTCATTATTGGTGTATAGAAATGCAACCTATTTCTTTTTTTATTTTTAAAAAAAAATTTTTTTTTCAACGTTTATTTTTATTTTTGGGACAGAGAGAGACAGAGCATGAACGGGGGAGGGGCAGAGAGAGAGGGAGACACAGAATCGGAAACAGGCTCCAGGCTCTGAGCCATCAGCCCAGAGCCCGACGCGGGGCTCGAACTCACGGACCGCGAGATCGTGACCTGGCTGAAGTCGGACGCTTAACCGACTGCGCCACCCAGGCGCCCCGAAATGCAACCTATTTCTGTGCATTGATTTTATATCCTGTGACTTTGCTGAATTCATGGATCAGTTTTAGCATTTTTTTGTTGGAATCTTCTGGGTTTTCCATACAGAGTACCATGTCGTCTGTGAAGAGTGAAAGTCTGACTTCTTCCTTGACACTGTGGATACCTTTTATTTCTTTGTGTTGTCTGATTGCTGAGGCTAGGACTTCCAAGACTATGTTGAATAACAGTGGTGAGAGTGGACATCCTTGTGTTCCTGACCTTAGCAGGAAAGCTCTCAAAAAACTGTAAGAAAAATAATTTGTCCATTTGTTCATTCATTCAGCAAATATTTATTGAGCTTCTGTTACATACCTAGCCTCGTATTGAAGATATAGCAGTGAATAAAGTAAAGTTGATGCTCTTGTGATTGTTTGCATTCCCAACAAACAAATAAATATATGTCAGGTGATGGTAAGTGCCAGGGGAAAAAGAAAGTAGGATAATGGGATAGAGTATAGAGTGGGGCTGCTATTTTATAGGGGTGGCTGGGGAAGGCCATCCTGATAAGGTGAGTCTGGCATGTGGGAATCCAAGAAGAAATTTTCAGGCAGAATTCCCAGGCTGAGTGGTAGCTCTGAAGCAGGAGTATACCTGGTCTTGAGGAACAAGAAGGCCAGCGTATCTGGAGGAGGTAGGGGGAAAGAGTGATAGAAGATGAGGTAAAAGAGGAAATGGGGGACTGGGTATGCAGAATCTTGAAGGCCATTGATAAGGACATCTGAAAAGTGTGGGAAACCACTGGAGGATCTGAGCTAAGGGATGACAAGATACAGCCAACAGTTTATAGGTATTACTCTAGCTATCATGTGGAGGGTGGACTAGGGAGGGGTAATGGTGGGGTAACGGCGAGTAAGTCATTCTAATAATCCAGGCAAGAGACAATGACTTGCCTCTGGATGATGGTGGTAGAGGTAGTAACAAGTGCATGTGTTCTGATGTAATTTGAAGGTAGAGAAGACAGAATTTGCTGACACAGGGTGGGAGAGAAGGGGAGAAGTCCAAGTGTAGAGACTCCCAGGCCTCAGCAACTGGGTTAACAGTGGTGTTTTTTTTTTTTTTTTAATGTTTATTTATTTTTGAGACAGAGAGAGACAGAGCATGAACGGGGGAAGGTCAGAGAGAGAGGGAGACACAGAATCTGAAGCAGGGTCCAGGCTCTGAGCTGTCAGCACAGAGCCCAATGTGGGGCTTGAACTCACAGATTGTGATATCATGACCCGAGCCGAAGTCGGACGCTTAACCGACAGCCACCCAGGCACCCCAACAGTGGTGCTTTTTAATAAGATGGTGAACTCTGCAGGAGGAAGAGGCTTGTGGGAGAGAGCATTAAGAACCTGGCTGTAAGAGAGGTTAACCTGGTTGTTAAGTTAGAGATGCTTATCAGACATCAAGTATAAGTATCAAGTAGGCCGCTAAATAGTATGTGAGTCTGGAGTTCAGGCAAGAAGATGAAGCCAGAGATGTCAATCTGAGTGGTCAAATTCACACAAATATGGTGTGTGAAACCGTGGGCTGGATGAGATCCCCTAATGAAATACTGTTCATAGAGGACAGGAGGTCTGAGGCCTGAGCTCTAGGGTACTTTAGTTTTATATTTTTATTTTTGTATAAAGCTTATTTATTTTGAGAGACAGTGCAAGCAGGGTAGGGGCAGACAGGGAGGCAGAGAGAGGGGATCCCAAGCAGACTCTGCACTGGCAGCACATAGCCTGATGTGGGGCTCGAACCCATGAACTGCGAGATTATGACTTGAGCTGAAACCAAGAGTTGGACACTTAACCGACTGAGCCACCCAGGTGCCCTGGGATACTTTTGTTTTAGACCTGAAAAGGAAGAGAAGGAACCAGTAAAGGAATATTCAATGCATTTTGAAGAGAACCGAAGAGAAGGAGGCATTTCAAGAAGGAGGGAACAACTATGTCACATGCTGCTGAGAGGCTGAGTAAGATGAGGATGTGGCAAAGGGGAGGTCACCCACAGCACTGCTGATAGTTGCAGCGAGTAGCAGTAATGAAAGCCCATTAGGACTAGTTTCAAGGAAGGACAGAAGAGCAAGCAGAGAGAATGAGTATAGATGATCTTTTTTTTTTTTTTTAATTTTTTTTTTCAACGTTTATTTATTTTTGGGACAGAGAGAGACAGAGCACGAACGGGGGAGGGGCAGAGAGAGAGGGAGACACAGAATCAGAAACAGGCTCCAGGCTCCGAGCCATCAGCCCAGAGCCCGACGCGGGGCTCGAACTCACGGACCGCGAGATCGTGACCTGGCTGAAGTCGGACGCTTAACCGACTGCGCCACCCAGGCGCCCCAGATGATCTTTTTGAGGAGTTTCCCTGTAGAGGGAGGAGGGAAAATGGGATGGTAGTTGAGAGAGGACATGTATTAAAGGAATCTGGGGTCTTGTTTTTCATTTTTTAACATAGGAGACATACAGAGTGTATGCCAATGGGAATGATCAGTACAGACAGTATCTTTGAGGAAGTGAGAAGGAACAGGACCCAGGGCAAAAGTGTAAGCATTGGCTTTGCATGGGAGCGCTGACAGTTTATCCACTGTAAGAGAAGGGAAAGAAGAGGATTGGGGTTGGTAATACATTTTAGATTGCTTCTATATGCTTCATACATTCAGAAGCAAGGTCATCAGCTAAAAGTGAGGACGTGGAAGGAGTTGGAAATTTGAGGGAAGGGGAAAAGTTATGAAGTAATTGTCCATGAGGATTGGAGACAGAGAATCAATTAGGGAAGTGGAGCAGGACTGAAGGACAGCACTGAAGACCTTCCTGAGGGAGGTCATGAATTCACTGTGATTGTGTGTTTTTCCCTAGCAAATATCATTTGCTGTTGTGCTATTGGGGAGTGAGTGGAGAGTTATATTTGTTCAGTGTTGGGGGTTTTACAGAAAAGTTCAAGGGAGAAAAAGAGAAGAAAGGGAACAACCACACAAATAGGGAATGGACTATAATGACGGATGGTGGATTCTAAGCCAGACAAGATCAGAGGTAAGGACTTGAAGGGGTGTGGGATATTAAAAATTGGCACGTCAATGGATACCAGGTTCCATTAGAGTTGAAGAATTATTGAAGCCAGGCTTTTGGAGGCCATGTGCTGAAACATAAGTACTGAAAAAGGGGGATGCTTGTCATCAAGATAATGGAGGGAATGTGATTATTGATAATTGGCGAGGTCAGGCATGACTGGAAAGGGGTGACTTAGGAAAGGGTGAAGACAGGATCACTGGGAGCGAGGGGCTCAGGAACCAAGAACATCCTCATAGGTATTGAAATCCCTAGTAATTGAGTACTGGAAAGAGACAAGGAACCAGGTACTAAAACCTTCAAGGAATAAGGAGTGACAACCTGGAGGTCAGATGACTGCAAAAAGTAGGAGTAAAGTGAGTAGTCTACTAAAACTAGCACTCAGAATGTGCAAATAACCCTTAGAAATGAATGAGAAACAAACAGCCCAATAAACAGTGGACAGGGAATGAACAGCCCATCAATTTACAAAAGAGGTACCCTGAACGGACATCGAACATGTAAAGAGGACCAACTGCATTGGTAATCAGGAAAATGCAAACCAAAATGAGATGATATTTCACATCTAGGAGAATGATGAAAATGGAAATGTCTGAGAATACAAGCATTAAGAATGATGTGGAGGAATAGGTGCTCTCATACAGGTGTAAGTTGGTACAACGGTTTTGGAAAACAAATTGGTAATATACAGTACAGATCAAGATGTGCGTGCTCTCTGGCCCATCTTCCCCTTCCAACATAAACTCTCTGGTGTGGGGGTGCCTAGGTGGCTCAGTGGGTTGAGCCCTGCATCTAGCCCTGCGCTGACAGCTCAGAGCCTGGAGCCTGCTTCGGATTCTGTGTCTCCCTCTCTCTCTGCCCCTCCTCCACTCGTGCTCTGTCTCTCTCTCTCAAAAATAAATAAACATTAAAAAAAATTTTAAACTCTATGGTGTGTGTGGAGATGTGCGCAGGATGTAAGGAGATGTGCACAGGATGTTGACAGCAGCATTTTATGGAATAGGTAAAAATTAAAGCAATGCAAATGTCCATCAACATGAAAATGGATAATTGTGTCTGTTCATACAATAAGATGCTCTGCTGTATGCAGTGAAAGTGAGTGGACTAGAGATGCGAGTGTTGCGTATGGTACAATTCCAAAAACGTAAAGTTGATGAAAACCAACAAATTGCAGCATGATAGGTACAGTGTGGTAATACTGTTTTTGTTAAAGTGTAAAAACAAGCAAAACAATCCATATGATTTATGAATGTAAGTGTAATAAAAATGTAAAAACGTGGACAAGAAGTATGCACACAATTTTAGGATGGCAGCCTCTTCTGGGGAGAGTGGAGGGAGGGGAACAGTATCTTAGAGAAGCACAAAAGGGGATTTCTACTCAATTTGTAATATTTTACTTTTTTTTTTTTAAGTAGGCTTGATGCCCAGTGTGGAGCCCAACACAGGGATTAAACTCATAACCCTGAGATCCAGACCTGAGCTGAGATCAAGAGTCAGACACTTCACCAAATGAGCCATCCAGGCACCCCTGTAATGTTTTACTTTTTTAAAAAAATATACAAAATAGGGAAAAATGCTAATATTTGTGAAATATGGGTGTTGGTTGTATTACACTGTTCTTTTCCATTCATTTGAAATATTTTACAATAGAAAAGTCCATGGCATATGTAAGATGACAGCACTTTCAGAGATCAGATAAACATATTTTTAAGGCTCATGTAATCCCGCTGTTCAGCAACAATCTGTCAATTTGTAAGGACTTCTGGAGCACCTAAAAATTGCATAACAGTGCTCCTGGTGTCAGGACAGCCACAGAGGATGAGCAGAATTTGCAAACAGATGTCAGGAATATGAACCTGCCACTTGTGGAAACATAGAATTCATCATGACAAATGTACATCAAGAGGAGATGGTACTGGTAGCTTGGTCTAGAATGGGCTGAAATTGACAAAAACCTACTGAAAGATTTCTCTGTGGCCACAGCTCTCCAGTGCTCCAGTCTGTGACTCTCCTTTCCCCTCAGGCTCTCTCTAGGCCATTCACGGGCATTTGGATACTTGCCTCTCCTTCTTCTGTGTGACATATAAATATTTATTTAACAAATAGATACTTTTGGCTTCCTGTCAGTCTTGTGCGTGTGCACATACACAGCCCGACTAATGCTTTGACCATATTCCATAGGGTTTTGTTCTTCTGCAAAGTGCTGATGTTATTGTTCATTTCTAAATAGTGATTTCTGCTTTGATTTCCCCATTTTTTTTTTTAAGGAACACATTTTATTGAAGTTTATGGATTATTTTATGGAAGACAAAGATAGGAAGGTCTTTCAAGGGATGGAGCCAGATCCTGGAAAATCCTTTTTTTTTTTTTTTTTAATGAATTCTTCTTTACTAGTGTTTTCCTTTTCCTTTTATTTTAATTTTAATTTTATTTTTTATTTTTTAAAATTTACATCCAAATTAGTTAGCATATAGTGCAATAATGATTTCAGGAGTAGATTCCTTAATGGCCCTTACCCATTTAGCCCATCCCCCCTCCCACAACCCCTCCAGCAACCCTCAGTTTGTTCTCCATATTTATGAGTCTCTTCTGTTTTGTCCCCCTCCCTGTTTTTATATTATTTTTGTTTCTCTTCCCTTATGTTCATCTGTTTTGTCTCTTAAAGTCTTCACATGAGTGAAGTCATATGACTTTTGTCTTTCTCTGACTAATTTCACTTAGCATTATACCCTCCAGTTCCATCCACGTATATATATATATATATACCACATCTTCTTTACCCATTCATCCATCGATGGACATTTGGACTCTTTCCATACTTTGGCTATTGTTGATAGTGCTGCTATAAACATGGGGGAGCATGTGTCCCTTAGAAACAGCACACCTGTATCCCTTGGATAAATGCCTAGTAGTGCAATTACTGGGTTGTAGGGTAGTTCTATTTTTAGTTTTTTGAGGAACCTCCATGCTGTTTTCCAGAGTGGCTACACCAGCTTGCATTCCCAGATTTCCTCTTCTGAAAGTCATTTTAAAAGGGGACTTAAAATTGTTATCTATAGGGGCGCCTGGGTGGCGCAGTCGGTTAGGCGTCCGACTTCAGCCAGGTCACGATCTCGCGGTCCGTGAGTTCGAGCCCCACGTCGGGCTCTGGGCTGATGGCTCAGAGCCTGGAGCCTGTTTCCGATTCTGTGTCTCCCTCTCTCTCTGCCCCTCCCCCGTTCATGCTCTGTCTCTCTCTGTCCCCCAAAAAATAAATAAACGTTGAAAAAAAAATTAAAAAAAAAATTGTTATCTATATAATATTTGGGGGGGTGGTTAATTTCTGTATTTATTGCATGTAGTGAATGTGGATGACCCACATGATTTCTGCTCTTCAGAATTTATTAAGATTTCTCTGTCAATTATTATTTAAATTCCTCTATATTTTCTTACTTATATCTTGTCTGTTGAAGTGTGATTTCAGAAACATACATGTTACAGTTACTAATCTTGTGAATTTGCCAATTTTAAACTTACATGTTAAGGACATAAAGGTTGATGACTATTATAATTTTTATTTCTTATATATTTTATTAATATCAATTATTAATCAGTTTCCATCTTAATGTTTTTTGCCTTGAATTATATTTTGTCTAATTATACTATTGTCATACTTGTTTGCCTTTTGATATTTGCCTACTATTCCTTTCTTGTCAATCTTGTGTCAATCGTGTCAATCTTCCTATGCCATTTTGTTCCAGCTGTGTCTCTTGTGAACTATATTTAGCTGGGTTTCAAAAAGATTTCATATGGGGGGCACCTGGATGGCTCAGTCGGTTAAGTGTCCAACTTCAGCTCAGGTCACAATCTCATGGTTTGTGAGTTTGAGCCCTATGTCAGGCTCTCTGATGTCAGTACAGAGCCCACTTCAGATCCTCTGTCTCCCTTTGTCTCTTCTCCCCCCCCCAAGAATAAATAAACATTTAAAAATAAAAAAAAAATTAAAAAAAAATCTCATTTGAGAAACGTAACTTTTAAATAGAGGAATTTAACCCATGCTCATTTATTGTGAATATTCACATACATTCAGAATTATTCCCTTTTTTTGTTTTTTTTTGAGAGAGAGAGAGAGAGAGAGAGAGAGAGCGCACATGAGCATGAGCAGGGAGAGGGGCAGAGGGAAAGAGTGAGAATCCCAAGCAGGTTCCATGCTCAGCACTGAGCCTAATGTAGGGCTTGAACCAATGACCCTGGGATCATGACCTGAGCTGAAATCAAGAGTCAGACACTCAACCCACTGAGCCACCCAGTAGGCCATCCAGGTGCCCCTGGACTTATTCTTAAAATCTTTTTTTTTTTTAATTTATTTATTTTGAGAGAAAGAGAGAGAGCATGAGTCGGGGAGGAGCAGAGAGAGAGGGAGAGAGGGAGAATCCCAAGCAGGCTCCAGCGAGGTCAGTGACTGACAGGGGGCTCCAAACCATGAAACCATGAGATCATGACCTGAGCCGAAATCAAGAATTATAAGCCTAATTGACTGAGCCGCCCAGGTGCCCCTATCTTATTTTGTGCTTTGCATTATGCTTTTTATTTCTTCTTTCATTCCTTTAATTGTGTTAACCAAATTGCTTCTGGCCTTCTTATGATTACCTTCTTAGCATTGATGCTTTTTCTGAAGAGGTGCTTGGCAAAATGGCAGTGATTTGGAGAAGAGATCTAATGGCCTGGCTTCTCCAAATCCAAGTACCTGTGTTGTGACAGTTGCCTAGGTCCCTCCTCCTCTGTCTGTTGCCTCTGAGCTTGGGAGCTCCTACAGCTGCTCCTGCTGTTTACTATTGTCCTCCCTGAAGGCAAGTTGGACTGTGGTTTTCACTTGCAAGGTGACCCTATCTATCTTTCAAGAATTCTTCATAATTTTTATAAAGTTTTTTTAAACTGTATTGCTTTGGATTTGTTTTCTTTCTTTCTTAAAAATATCTTTTCATCTAGTGATTTGTGGTGAAGGGGAAGGCGAAGTACATATTTAATCTGTCACTTTTATTCCATCACAGCTTATTTACTTTCAAGCCTTTTTCTACGTAGACATTTATGTTAATATAATTTCAGTCATTCTGTATATAAAAGCTTGTGTCGTGATTTTTCAGCTAGCGTTTTAACCGAAGCATTTCCATATTATTATAAACTACTTATAAACACCATTTTTAATGGCTGCATATATCCCATCAAGTGACATACCATATTCAGCATTTAAATTTTATCTATTTTTCACCTGTTACAAATAAGACAATAAATGTTCCTGTTCATAAATCTATTTTTTACATAGAAAATGTTTTGGGTGGATGTCAAGATTTTTGCAGATTCCCAGCAAATCCCAATTAGGTCATTACAGATCTACTAACAAACAACATGTAAAGACATATCATATATTACACATATTTGTGCATTTATGTACATTACATGTACATAGCATGCATAAAACCTATACACATATTTCTCAGAACATACAAATCTCTGTATGTTATCATGGTTCTTTTGGATTCTATGTCTTTGAAAACTAACGTAGTAAATCAACTCTATACTAGGCAGAATCCAAGAGTGAGAATGAGAAATATTATATCGAATGAATGAACCAGAAACCACTGGTTATGTCATTCTCTTTGGGAGGGGGAGATGCAGCAATAGTGACCACATTTTCTGGACCAAAAATGGGGACACGTATTTTTATGATCAGTGTCAGAAGATCAGGGATGGAATTTGAAAACACAGATATGTTTGCTTTCTACCACCTCTTGCCATATACCTTTGACATTCTGATCCTATTCTATACTATGGAAGCTCAGTCCATTTTACTTGTATCACCAGAGATACCTTTGCTTTCTTCAAATTTGTGAATCTGAGGCTCACAGTTTCCTTTCTTTCTTTTTTTAAAAAAGTTTATTTATTTATGTTGAGAGAGAGAGGGAGAGGGGCAGCGAGAGAGTCCAAAGCAGGCTCCACACTCTCAGTGCAGAGCCTGAGTCGGGGCTTGAATCCACAAACTATGAGATCATGACCTGAGCTGAAATCAAGAGTCAGACACTTAACTTGACTGAGCCACCCAGGAGACCTTCCTTTCTATTCTCTATCTCCTGGATTTTTTTTGTTTGTCAGAAACCTGTAGTGTACCTTTTTCATTAAGAGAAAGGTTGAGGGAGATTAACAGGTAATAATGTAAGGTTATTATAATATTAAGGAATATTACTGAGATTTGTTCTTATATTAGTCTCCTAGGGCCGCCATAATGAAAATGCCACAGATGGGGCTTAAACAACAGAAATTTATTTCTCATAGTTCTGGAGCCTGGAAATCCAAGATCAAGGTGTTGGCAGATTTGGTTTCTCCTGAGGCCCCTCTCCTTGGCTTGCAGATGGCTGCTTCTCACTGTGTCCTCACATGGCCTTTTCTTTGTGTGTGCACACATCCCTGGTGTCTCTTTTGTGTGTCCAAATGTCCTCTTCTTACAAGGACAGCAGTCAGATTGGATTAAAGCCTATCCCAGTGGCCCCATTTTAACTTAATCACCTCTTTAAAGACCCCATCTCCAAACACAGTCATACTCTGAGGTAATGGAGGTTAGGGCCTCGACATATGAATTTGGGGGTGGGGGTGGGGGGGACACAATTCAGTCCATAACACTTCTTGAAATCAAGATTGTACTTGTTTCAAAACCCAGAGATTTAAGGAGAAAGCACATGGTTGTTTCAAGCTTTTATGTTGAATACAAATGTGACCTTGTCTGTTCTCAGAGTCCTATGATTTTATTCCCTAAGAAGGGTTAGGTTAGCTATCTGCATTAATGCTCCACTTGTGTAGGAGTTTCATGCTGGTAGAAAGTCTGTGACAAACCACTCAGAAAGTGGAATAAGAATTAAGACTAAAGAAGGAGCACCAGAGAAACAAGTATTAGCTATTTCAGCCATATGCCTCCTTGAGTGTGATCATTTATATAAAATCATTTATCGATTTTTAAAACCTCCATGAGCTTTTTTTTTTGTCCACCAGAGAAAGCCCCAAATCCCATGGCCTTACCTCAGCATCCCACCTTACCTAGGCCCTCTGCTGTATCTCTGCTGGCTGCCTCTCCATCCCACCTCAGGTCCACTCTAACTAGACTCTTCTTGGAGCATTCTCAGCCCTGGCTACCAGGATTAGGTGGCTCATAGCTTCAAGCTCCACCCCATTTCTTTTCACACGTGCTTTCTTACCCCTTCTGGCTCTGGGTGTTCACTCTGAGTCTCACTTCATCTCCTGGAGACCAGGCGCTTGTTTGTATGGTGCTATGTTTCAACAGCCCAGCCTGTGCCTCATTTCCCAGCTCTGTCAAATTGTAAAGACTCACAATTAATGGGGTTCTTCCCCTGTTAAGAGGCAGGGGCTAAATATTGCAGAGTTGATGTCTGCTTTAATAAACTAGTTGCTTTAAAATGATTCTAGAAATATAAAAATAGCCCCGATGGATGAATTTGTATTTTATTCTTCTATAGATCTTAGTTCAGTTGTTTCCTATAAGTCAAAGCCAAGTGCATTTCTTTAGAAGCTTTTAGTTTGAAATAGTTTTAGATTCAGGAGAAGTTGCAAAAATAGTACAGAGAGGTCCTGTGTACCCTTCATCCAAAATTTCTTATTTTCTATCCATCTTCTAAATGATAGTACAGTATTTAAAAAATATTTTTTTTAATGTTGGGGTGCCTGGGTGTCTCAGCTGGTTAAGCGTCCGACTTCGGCTCAGGTCATGATCTCACCGTTCGTTTGTGAGTTCAATCCTAGTGTCGGGCTCTGTCCTGACAGCTCGCAGCTCAGAGCCTGGAGCCTGCTTCAGATTCTGTCTCCATCTCTCTGCCCCTCTCCTGCTCGCACTCTCTCTCTCTCGCAAATATAAATAAAACATTAAAAAAAAGTTCTGGGGAGATCAAGGAATAATTGTCTTAGGTTGGCCCTGCCAAAAATTTTTAATGTTTTATTTATCTTTGAGGGGGGGAGGGGCAGAGAGAGAGGGAGACACAGAATCCAAAGCACTCTCCAGGCTCCAAGCTGTCACCACAGAATCCAACACGGAACTCGAACTCATGAAGGGTGAGATCATGCCTGAGCCAAAGTCAGATGCTTGACCGAATGAGCCACCCAGGTGCCTAAATGATAGTACAGTATTAAAACCAGGAAATGGACACTGATACAATCCACAGATCTTATTCAGATTTCACCAGCTTCATGTGCAATCATTTGCATGTGTAACGCTGGCCTATTATCACACGCAGATTTGTGAAGCCACCAGTACAACTGAGATACAGAATTGTTCCAGCAGCACAAAGATCCCTCACGCTACCTCTTTATAGCCATACCCATCTGCCTCATCCTTAACGCCATCCTTAACCTCTGGCAATCACAAATCTCTTCTCCATATGTATAATTTTGTCCTTCGAGAATGCTATATTAATGGGATCATTAATGGAACTGCCTTTTTCACTCAGCATAATTTCCTTGAGCTATATCCAAATTGTTGCTCCTATCAGTAATGTGTTCCTTTTTATTGCTCTGGAGTGTTTTCTCACACCAACCAATTCTGCTGGGTGTCCAATAATCTAATTCAATTGTGACATTAACTAGTTAGTGTCAGATGCCACAGGTTTAAGGGTTTGGTCCCACACAACTGCCTCTAGTTTAGAAACCAACTGCAAGTCCCAAGTCACTCATGCTTCTGACCAAGCAGCTATAAATCAGGAATCTCCATAACATCCTCCTCAGGTCTGATGATTTGCTGATATGACCCTGCAAAGCTCAGGAGAACACTTTACTTACTTATGTTTATTGGTTTATTATAAAGGATACAACTTAGGAACAGCCATATGGAATTTATGTACAGGGCAAGGTACAGGTGAGTGAGTGAGTGTTTAGTTTTAATATCTTTTTCTGGAATGTCTCTGAATCTCATTATTCAAGAGTTTTTATAGAGCTCCTCCTCCAGCTCCTCTCTCTCTCTTCCTGAGGTGGGTGGGTGGAGGTGCCGTTTCCAACTTTCTCATTGTAGATCTTTCTGGTGACCAGCCCCATCCTAAGGCTATCTAGGACCTCCACCTTAAGTCACCTGACTAGCATGAACTCAGGTTGTGATTGGAAAGGGACTCCTATGAATAACAAAAGATATCCCTATCACTCAAAAAAAAAAAAAAAAATCCCAAGGGTTTTAGGAACTCTGTCCCAGAACCAAGGATAGAGACCAAATATATTTTCTTTTTTACCATTGGGTAGATGTACCACACTTGGCTCAACCATTCATTGAAGGACTTTTGAGTCATCTCCAGTTTTGGTTAATACAAATAAATCTTCTATAAATGTTCATGTGCATGATGTTGTGTGGACATATGTTTTCATTTCTCCGGGATAAATGCCCAGGAGTATAATTGTTGGTCATATGGTAAGTATATGTTCATTTTTAAAGTTTGAAGGTAGCCAAGACAAATATATAAGTTCTGTGGGCTCAGAACAAGTGGCCCCTCCCATAGAATTTAGATATTAAAATTGCAAACTATATTCAGTAGACTTGGTTTTGAACCTGAGGTTTCTCTTTCTGGTGAGAGATTGAACAATTTATCTCTTTGTTTCTGTTCACAGTTCTGCAACATGTGGAAGATAACTGTCCTTCACTCAAAATGCTATCATGAGTATTAAATTTAAAAAGTCATATAAAGTGTACAGCACTATGCTTATGGTGTAACGATCCATAGATGTGACCTATGTAACAGACGCTGTTGGTGCCCTGCTTACGTCCCCTCAGCACTCACCTTGCTGTACATGGAAGCCCAAAGTCCAACAGCAAGCAGCTGTGACTTTTCCTGAAGGTTTCTGAGCACAGGAGGGGCAGGTTGAAAGTGCTATGGGATTAATGCTGCTCAGGAACAGTCCTCAACAAATGACTGACAGGAGTTGGATATAAACTCTCATGAGATTAACCAAATGTCCTGGTTTGACTAGGACTGAGCAGTTCCATGGAATATGGGTCTTTCCGTGCTAAAACTTGCAGTGCTGGGAAACTGGAATGGTTGGTCACCTAAGTCCCCATTGCCCATGTCTTTTGGGTGGGATAACTCTGAAACTCAAAACTATCGCTCGGAGTTCCTCAGCCCAATTGACTTTCAGATCCCCATCGAGGTAACTAATTTGATAAGGCACCTCTTATGGACAACCTTCCCTTCTGTCTCTCTCCCTCCATTCCCCTAACATTGCTTCCCCAGGCCATCTGCAGAGCCAACCTAAGACAATTATTCCTTGATCTCCCCAGAAGGGGGTGAAGGATATGGACTGAGCAAAAGTTGTGGGAGAAACGATGTGTTGCTGATGCACTTGCAATGACGTAGCTGTCATGGGATCTTTGGCAGGTGGACCAGAACTGTAATGGAGGAAGGGTGAGGGTAGAGACTCCACAGAAGTTTTGGAACCAGAAGAGAGTGGTTTTATCTACAGTTCGATGAGAGTCATTTGTGATGGGGGGGGGGGGGGAACCAACTTGCCTGTCAAATGCTGACAAGTTTGGTAAACCTGGTGCAGGGGCTAAAGCTGTTGCTTCAGTCGGGAGCTGAGAAAAGAGGAGGTTGGGGCAGATTGGAGAGATGACAAGAGCTTGGGCCATGTGGTTGCAGCAGGCTGGGGAAAGTTGAGAAAAAGTTCAAAGCTGTTTTTTGTGGAAGAATGGATGTGTGGAGGGAAGTACAGAGGTGACTCTAAGAAAAATACAGTGATATTCCTTGTTTGGGGGTGTGGAGGAGTTAGGCAAGTATCACTCAGGCATCTACCAGGATCCCAGTACCATGGCTAGCCACATGTGCTGTGGCGGTGTGATGCACTGTGACGAGGAAGCCCATTAGGGGATAAGTAGTGGAAAGGCATGAGATGCTCTACCACCCTGGGAAGTTTGAAGGATAGGTAGACATCTATCAGAGACGTCAGTGGAGTCCTCCTAATGTATTGCACAATGTGATTGTCTTCCCAGGTTTGTCCTTAGTGTGGGTACAGATGGAGAAAGGCCAAAGATCACCATGTTCAGAGAGCTGTGTTGTGGGCCTTCAGGGGTCTTCATCGCTTCTCGGTCCCTCTCCCAGCAAGAACAAGCAGCAATATGGCAGACAGGAGCTGTGCTCCAGCTGAGAAAGTGGCTGTGATCACTGGGTCCACAAAGGGGTGAGCAAATAGGAATCCCTCACTGGTGTACCACCACAAGATGTTAGCATCCCCATCCCAGAGCAAGCTCCAAAGTCAATGGCCTTCTCACACATCCCTGCCTGACACCCCCACAGCACTAGCATTTACAATGAACTCTTCCCTTATCACCAGGTCTCACCTCTGAGACCTTACCCCCTCCTCCTTTCCTTCTCACCCTTCCCAGGGAAATCAGAAATTGAGCAGGATACTTTCTATCTGCCCCTGCTTTGTTTATTTTTTATCTTTCAGGTTTCAGATCAAACAGAACCTTCTCTGAGATACTTTCCCTTGATCACCCTATGTAATGTTGCTCTCACTATCTATGTCACTTTCTATGACATCATCTGCTTTCTTTTCTTCACAGCATTTTTAACTCTTTGACTTTACTTGAATGTTTGCCTGTTTGTTATATACTTTATTCATTCAAATGTAGGTTCTGTAAGACCAGGCATCTTGTCGGTCGTGTTCATAGCAATGAACACTTTGCATAAAAAGATGCTCAATAAATATTTGTTGAATGAATTCACTGCCATCTTCCATTCTGGCTCAGGGTTTCTCCTTCTCGTGTTTCAGACTGAGGCTCATCCATCTACTCAAGGTCATCTACTAAAGGTCATCACAAATAGATGAAACACTCATTTCTGGATTGGCCAAGATTTTTCTTTCTCTGATGTCCCACCTTCCAATATAATTTTGACTTCTAATATCATCTGGCAATCTTTCTACATGGTCTTACTCAGGACCATCTCCCTTTCCCTTCAACGTGTATTGAAACAACAGATATTTTTTTCCCCTCACAGTTTTGGAAGTTAAAAGTCTGAGATCAAGGTGTCAGCGGGATTGATTTCTTCGGAGGCCCCTCTCCTTGCCTTGCAAATGGCTGCCTCTTCCCTCTGTCTTCACATAGTCTTTCCTCAGTGCACCTCTGTGTCCTAATCTCTCCTGATAAGGACACTGGTCATCTTGGGTTATGGTCCCCCCCCCCAAGACCTCCTTTTACCTTATTTCCCCTTTAAAGACCCTATCTCTGAATATGCTCACACCTAGAGGTGCTAGGGGTTAGGACCTCACCATAGGAATTGGAGGTGGGGACACAGTTTAACCTACAACCTCAATCTCCTCAAGTCCACTGCTGTACCACCCCAACCCCATATGCATAGAGGAGGCAGAAACAATGACTTGGGAACTCCAACTTCTTGTCCCTCCTGCTGCCTTATGAATTTGTCTGTGAGAAGCTCTCTCCTTTCCCCCCTCCCCTCAGTGAAGGGCGCCCTCCCCCATTCCGCCCTAACCCAAGGTGGCTCCCGTCTCTGCTCTAGCTGGTCTTCTCTTCCCATCCCCTTGAGGTGAGTGAGCTGCCAGTTACTCTCTTATGTGTTTCTTCAGGACCTCAACTGGCAAATTTCAGCCAGAGTGCTTGATCTACCGCACCTGGCTCCACAGATCTCTGCACCCATGACGGGCCCTTTTCATGTTATTTTGTGTTTGGGACGCTGCTGTGGGCTATGGGCTTCTTGCCTGGAGCAGGTGTTCCATGCAGTTATTTCCCCACAGTGTCTCGGGAGTGGAAGGAAGCTCACCTAATGGCTTTTCCCTTCCAGTGCCTATATTCGCTCTCCCTTTGGGGATGGGGGTAGGTGGGGAGGCCCAGCTGGGCAGTTCAGTAAGTACTAGCTCACTCCTGGTCTGGGGGGCCTCTGGCAGTCACTCTTCTTCCTGAGTCAGGAGGAAGAGCTGTGGGCTCCCAGAACTTTTTGCTCCCTTCTTGGCTTCCTCGTTTCCAGAACCAGCCATACTATCCCCTCCCGTACAAAACCATGTTCATTCCACGTCAGAAAAATCATTTGAAATTTGCAAATAGGCAGAAGAGCTGGCAGGATATTTTCTGTGCACTGCTGGGCTTGACTTACTGTCATCTCTGAGCAAAGGATAACGTGGAGGTTTTTATCAGAGATGAAAATCATTCTATTAGAACAGATGATCCCAAAAGTTACAGTTTATTGTCTTGTTGGACATCAAGCAGTTTTCTGTCTAACCCCAAAATGTTATTCTAACATTCTCTATAAGACCCTAGCTTCTCAAATGTTCTTTGAATTAATCTTAACATTTTATTGGTTCTCCCACTAATTGATGAGGTGAAGAAGATTTTGACACCTGTTCATTTTATATTTGTATGAGAGTCATGATATTATTATTTTTTTTTGGAAAATTACATTAACACTGTTTTATTGTATTCAGGGATAAACAAAAAGGAGAGGGTTAGACTTTGCAGTATAACCATTTTTATAAATTATGCTGCTGAACTTCTCTCATCCTATTATTTACTTTTCACATGAAAAATTGTTTAGGGGCGCCTGGGTGGCTCAGTCGGTTAAGCGGCCGACTTCGGCTCAGGTCATGATCTCACGGTCTGTGAGTTCGAGCCCCACATCGGGCTCTGGGCTGATGGCTCAGAGCCTGGAGCCTGTTTCCGATTCTGTGTCTCCCTCTCTCTGACCCTCCCCCGTTCATGCTCTGTCTCTCTCTGTCTCAAAAATAAAGAAACGTTAAAAAAAAAAATTAAAAAAAAATTGTTTAAATCCTCTTTTCATTTATAAAGAGAAAGCCCCCAGTAATCTTCTACCATTCTGTAGCTGCCATATAATACTCCCTTTGTTCGACAAACTAGTTTTAAAAAGTTGTGTGAGTTGTTTAAAAAGTTGTCTCAGACCAAAATCTAAGGCAATTCATGAAAAATATCATTGAATATACAAAGTTAGTGGTAGATGGGTGTGAAAATTTTCATGCCTACGTGAGGTAATTACAACGACAAGAAAGGAGTTCTTAATGCTTTCCCACTGACTCTGTGCAAAGTTTTGACCTCAGCTGGACAGTTTCAGGATCTCCACTGACCCTTTACCTCAGTCAGTTTTAACTACCTCTCATAGTAAGTGAAAGTTTCCAGTTGCAACACCTCTGCACAGACTTTCTCTTGTATCACCATAGAAACAAGACCCTCACTGTAGGGGAAAAAAGAATCCACATTATAATGAGGAAGATTGCTGTAAGATATGGATTAATGAGCTGAACAGCAAACACAGTGGAAGTTGTAGCAGGAGGGAACCGAGTGACAGCAAGGACGGTTGGAGGAAGGAGACAGGATGTTTTGTTGACCTCGGAAGGGAGAGACAAGATGTAGAGTCTAACTCCTGTTCTGTGCGCCTGAGTTCTCACTCATCGCGATACTTACAAGGAGGCTCCCGCTATGGTGATGGACCAGTGATAGCAAGAAGCATACTCATGACCCTGGCTTCACATTATTTTGGGGGATCCGGCAAAACTGATACATGCGATTTAATAAGTGTTATGGACTGAATGTTTGCGTTCCCCCCAAACTACATGTTGAAATCTAATCCCCAGTGTGGTGGTGGAGGCTTTCAGAGGTAATTTGGTCCTCCTGGTGAAGCCCCCACAATGGGCTCAGTGCCCTCTAAGAAGAGGACAGAAGGCTAGCTTGTTCTCTTTCCACCCTGTGAAGGCACAATGAGAAGTCAGCAATCCGTAACTGCAAATAGGGTTTTCACCAGAACCTGACCATGCTGGCACCCTGATCTCAGACCAACAGCCTCCAGAAATGGGAGAAGTAAGTTTCTGTTGTTTGTAAGTGACCCAGTCTATAGCTTTCTTATGGCAGCCCAAATGAAGACAATAAGCTTAACAAAGAGAGTGTGCAAATTAACAAGAAAAATAATTTTTAAGCAGACAAGTGGGCAAAATTTATGAAAAATAGTGCATAACGAGGAAATGTAACTGGCCAACAAACATATGAAAAAATTCAACTTAATTAATAATTAAGGAACTATAAGTAAAACTCACAATGCCTTACCATTTTGCCCAACAAATCGACAAAGATTTTAAAAGGATAATATTTAACCGTGATGAGGGATGAGATGAGTACATTCATACATTTTTGGTGGAGATGGAATCTCTGCAACTTTTTGGGAAAGTGATTTAGTATTATAAGTCAAGAACTTCAATCCACTTATTTGTTTGTTTGTTTAAAAGTTTATTTATTTTGAGGGGCACCTGGGTGGCTTAGTCGGTTGAGCATCCAACTTTGGCTCAGGTCATGATCTCTTCGGTTTGTGAGTTTGAGCCCTGTGTTGAGCTCTGTGCTGATAGCTTGGAGCCTAGAGCCTGCTTAGGATTCTGTGTCTCCTCCTCTCTCTGCCCCTCCCATGCTCATGCTCTGTCTCTGTCTTTCAGTAATAAATAAACGTTAAAAAAAAAGGGGTTTATTTATTTTGAGAGAGAGAGAGAGAGTGTGTGTGTGTGCATGCACTCGTGCACACATGCAGGGGAAGGATAGAGAGAGGGAGAGAGAGACTCCCAAGCAGGCTCCACTGAGCTGCAAGCGCAGAGTCCAATGTGGGGCTCAAACTCACAAGCCATGAGATCATGACCTGAGTTGCAATCGCTTTGGAGACTCAATCGACTGAGCCACCTAGGCGCCCCCAAAACTTCAATCCATTTAATCTAGGATTTCCACTTATGGGAGCCTATACTAGAGAAATAATTTATGAACTGTTGAGTGTAAAAATTATTTATAAAATCAAAATATTGGTAAAAGCCTGAGCACTCCCAAATAGGGAAACTGTTCATTGTGTATATTTGCCAGTCTCCCCTGGCTCACTTCACTTCAACCACGTTGCGCCCCAGCTTCTCTGTGAGCAGGACAGGCTTGCTCCAACATTAAGATAATTGCTCTTGCTGTTCGCTTTCCTTGGAATACTCTCCCCCACAGATACCTGTGTGGTTGGCAACCTTCCCTCATCCAGGTCTTCATTCAAATGTCATTTTCTATGTGACGCCCTTTTAAAAACTGCACCCCTCCACTATATTCCTTTCCCTGGCTTCATTTTTCTTCCTAGCCTTTATCCCCATCTAACATGCTATGTAGGACTTCGATTACAAGTCAATCTATCTACAAAGTTCATCATTGTCTAGTAGCCTTGAAAAAGGTTTTAAATTTTAAAGCCCAATTAAATTCTACATTTCATTGCACTGCAAGTTATTGCATGTTTCTAAAAATAAGACAGAAAGATGGACCTTTGAGTCAAATCAAGATTTAAAAGGGCAGAGACTCCAAAATGTGAAATTGGCTGAGTGAGAAGCCATCTTTCCTTGTGATGTGATAGTGACATAGCTGGTTAAACTATTCCTCGCTGCAGTCCAGGATATTAGAAAATACTGGCTGCGTAGAGGAGGAAAAATAAATTTCCCTCTATCCTCCTAGGTTTTCGGCTGAGATACCCCCCTGGAACAAAAGAGAGATTAACAGGAGAAAAACAAATTTAATTTCATACCTACAGGACCCCAGAGATATGAGGCCCAAAGAAGTGACCAAAGCAGGCAGCTTTTATTTTATGTGTTGACAAGTAAAGGATAAATTTGTGAAGAATGGACAAGACAGAGAAGTTAGAGCTTGGGGTAAATTAGAGAGAAAGTAAAAAGGTTTGTTTACACAGTCTTCTCAGTTCCAAATTCCCTGTCTCTGGTGATAAGGACGTTCCCTTTCCTCCTGGCACAAAGAGGGTACATTTCCCAGGGGAGATTTCTTTTCTGCTTTTAGGGAGACAAAGGACAGTCAGAGTGTCCTTTTTATATGGGCTGTTTCTTACGCAACTCTAATTCAAACTAATCAATATGCACATTTTGGGGTGGCCTGCCCTGAATCCCCTCAGCTGTTTCTTGCCGCTTTTAGAAAGGTCTTACAAAACAGAAACAAGCTTTGATCTGAACTGACCTGGTTGGAAGCAGAAAGGAGACAGCACACAGCTTTGTTAATAGAGACCCCTCTGCCCATGGCAAGATTGCTAAGGCTCAGTGAGTTACTTATGCTTCTTGTGGAACTGCAAAACCCAGACTTTCTGCCCTGTTCTAAAATTAGCATAAAATTAGCATAAAAGGCAAGCGGTGGGGGGAACACCACAGGGACACCTGAGAGGCCAGAGAAATGAAGGAAGCCAGATTCCTTGGGCCCTTCCCACATACCTTCTTCTTGGAATATGATTTAGGTAATCCTTCCTGCTGTCAGGGTCAGACAGTGGGCTATAGCCTGATCACAGGCACAGATTATTCTGCCTCGGCTATTGTTTCACAATGCCAAGAGAGAAACAGTTGGATTTATAAGAGCTCCTCCCAACTCCCCCTTTCCTCCATAAAAGAGTGTTCCTCTCTTTCGTTCTCCAGACTCGCTGATGGTTTTGCTGTAGCTTGCATGTACCAAATTGCAATTCTCTGTTATTCCCCAATAAACCCATCTTGCTGGTCGAATAACTGTCAGTTTTATTTTGATAAATTTTCATAAATTTTATAAACTTATTATTTTCTAATAAATCCCTTTCTTGGTAAATAAATTTGAGTTGGATTTCTGACTTGTAAGAGAAAGGCTCCTGCCTCATACAGTAACTGACCATCCGATCTTCCATGTACCACAACCTGGCTTTGGTCCCAGGATGTCCACAACTGCTCTTGCCATTCACCATTGACTTTCTGGTTTCTAAATCTGATGAACCCTTTTCGATCTTTAACTCCCTGGATCTATTTATTGAGTTTGATGCTATTTATGACTTTTTTTTCTTCCTTGAAATTCTCCTCCATTGACTTTGAAGAGACATTGGCTTTTTTTTTTTTTTTTTTGGTGGTTGTTCCTACTTTTTTGTTTCTCCTTAATTTATTTTCCAGACCAGTGCTTTTCTCTAAAATGATTTGCTCCCAGTGTTATGCTCTTGACCTTTTTATTGTCTCATGAGACAAGTTCTCTCTGGGTGACACTGTTCATGTCCAGAGCTTCAGGATCTTTACCTTTTGACTCTTGACTTCTAGACTCATATAGTCCACTGCCAACTGGAGGTCTCCTCTCAACTTGCCTCAGACATCCTCAAAAGTAACATCTCTCAAATCCAATCTCACTGTTTATCAACCCAAATACACCCTTCTTCTTGCGTTCCAGTCACAGTGACTGGTACCACATTTAAGTATTTGTCTTTGTTAGAAATCTGAGTGTTGTTGCTGGCTCTACCTCTTCTTTAGCCTTTCATCCAATTCTGTCAAATATTTCTCAAATCTGTAGCTGAATCTCTTACTGTTTTTGCCTTAGTTTGGTCCAGGACTATGTAGGCTCTGCATCGCATGACTCCAGGAGCATCAAGGTAACCTCACGGTGAATGGAGTTATGATGGTAATGGCCCTGATTTAGGCCCTCATAATTTCTCACTTGGGCTTCTACTGCTTCTTTCTAATGTTCTCTTCACCTCCAGGCTCATTTCTCTTTAACCCTTTCTCCAGGTGGGGTGAAAGATTTCTTCTAAATGCAAATGGGCGTATATTAATTTTCTGCTACAAATTTCACTGCTTGCCATACTTTTCTACCTTAATCTTTCACCAGTTCAACTTTCTTTCGGTGCTTTAGTCTTACCAAGTATTTGGATTTCCCCAAATGTTCCCTGCTTTTTTCTGCTCGATGCATTTGCATGTATGCCCCCAGTGCTTTGAAAATACATCCTTCCATCTTGCTAACTTATTTTACTACATTCCTGATTCAGTCAAGGATTAGTGTGCCAGACCACCCCAGTTTGAATTGGTAACCTTTCCTATCTATGTCTTACATTTATCTCCATCATGCACACATCACACTGTGTTGAAATATGTAGTTACTTATCAGTCTTGTCCATTAGATGTAGAGGGAAAAGACCTTGTGTTATTTATCTGAGTTATTTATTCTCAGGTCTTGGTATGTCACTTGGTGCATATTAAATGTTCAATAATTTTTAAAAAATAGTAAAAAGTTAACAATTTTTGGCATCTGGCATCCAGCCAGTCTAGTCACATATGTTGTGAATATAAGTATGAAATTATCTATATCTATATATCTATATGACAAAACCCATAAAATTTAAAGATAAAAATATAAACAAAATTAAAATCTAGAGTAATATTTAGGGATAACCTTAAATTGGATGAGATTTTTTAAAAAAGATTTTATCTTTAAGTAATATCTACACCCAACTTGGGGCTCGAACTCATAACCCCAAGATCAAAAGTCACATGCTTCACTGACTGAGCCAACCAGGCACCTCTGGATGAGATATTCTTAAATATGGCATGAAACCCAGAGCTCATGAATGAGAAAGATAAACGCAAAAGATAAATATATTTGGCTACATAACAGTTCAACATTTTTGCATAGCAAAAGACACCATAAACAAAGACAAATGATAGCCCTGGAGCAAATATGTGCAATACATACAATTGATTATATAATGAGCTCCTATAACTCGATTCCCCCCAAGCCCCAAACAGTTCAATAGAATAATGGGGAAAATATGAAATAAAAAATTCACAGAAGCATATAATCAAAATGATCAATAAACATGAAAAGATATTAATTTCTAGCAGTAAAGAAAATTCAAATTTAAGTAAATATGCAATACCAGGTTTTTTTGAGATATATATTTTACTTCTCCTTCCTGATAAAAGCATCCTCCTCCTCAGCCTGCTTTTCTTTTTTTATATTGCCCTTTATCTTATTTTTCCTTCCATTCCCCTATGTTCATCTGTTTTGTTTCTTAAATTTCAGAGATGACTGAAATGATATTTATCTTTCTCTGACTGACTTATTTTACTTAGCATAATACCCTCAAGGTTTCATTCTTTTTGATTATGCAATAACACTATTAATGTATGGCATAATCTTCACCCTCTTTCCTAAATAAAAAGGAATCTGAAACTAAAAGCCTGGTGTCTACCTTTTGCAACTTTCTCTATGTTCAAAAATATATGCAAAGTATGATTACAAATACATAGAGTTTTGTTGCTGATTTGTTTTTAGTCGTAATGATTTATTCGGTGTCTCATATTATCTTTTTTATTGAGGTATGGTCTATATACAATATTATATTAGTTTCAGTGTACAACATAGTGATTCAACTTTTTTTTGAGAGAGAGAAGAAAGAAAGAGAGTACGTGCGAGCATGAGAGGGGCAGAGTCAGAGGTAGAGAGAGAATCTCAAGCAGGCTCTAGCCCAGGGTGGAGCCAACACAGGGCTTGATCTCATAACCATGAGACCATGACCTGAGCCAAAATTAGGAGTCAGGCACTTAACTGACTGAGCCACCCAGGTGCTCCATGATTCAACATTTATATACATTACAAAATGATTCCCATGATAAGGTACATACCATCTGCACCATACAAACTTATTATATTATTGACTATCTTCCTCATGATGTACTTCACATCCTCGTGATTTATTTATTCTATAACCGGAAGTTCATGTCCTTTAATCCCCTTTATCTATTTCACATACCTCCCCACACCCTCACATCTGGCAACCACCTGTTTGTCTCTGTATTTATGACTCTGTTTCTGTTTTTTTGTTTTGTTTTGTTTTTGTTCTTTCAATTCCACATGTAAGTGAAGTCATAATGGTATTTGTCTTTCTCTGTCAGATATTTGTTTTTGTAAAAATGGTACCCATTTCTCTGCAATTTGCTTTTCTCACTTGATAATATATAAGGAACATCCTTATATATAAGGAAATATATAAAGAAATAATATATGCATGATTCATTATTTTGAAATCCTGCATAATAATCTCTTGAGTGGATATGTTACAATGTATTTAGCTTTTTGTTAATTTATCCACAGAAAGAAGAGTAACTAGTTTACAAAAAATAAGAATTAGATTGGCATCAGATTTGTCAGCAATAATGGATGCTAGAAGACAATGTGTTTAAGGAAGGATGTTTTCAACAGATAAAATTTTACAGTTCCTGAAGAAGCTGCAACAGTTATGAACGTTTATGCCCCCAATACAATGGCAACCTAGTGACTTTTGCAAGGCCATGTAACCCAGACAGGACCATACTGGGCTTGCATACTCTGAATTTCTGTGCATATCAATACCAAAATAAGCAAAATATGAATAGCCAGTGTTACAAATAGTAAAGGAAATGGGTCCTGTTTCCTGTTTTCACTGCTGTTAAGGATAAAATGGTACATGGGGCGCCTTGGTGGCTCAGTCGGTTAAGCGTCCGACTTCGGCTCAGGTCATTATCTCACAGTTCCTGGGTTCGAGCCCTGCGTAGGGCTCCGTGCTGACAGCTCAGAGCCTGGGGCCTGTTTCAGATTCTGTGTCTCCCTCTCTATCTCTGCCCCTCCCCTGATCATGCTCTGTCTGTCTCAAAAATAAACATTAAAAAAAATTTTTTAAAGGATAAAATGGTACGGGCTTTCCGAAAAGTAGTTGGACAGCTGCTTCAAGACTTTAAACTATTCATACCTGTCTCCTAGAAGTTCTACTTATCTGTCTTTAGCCTAAAGATTTAATTAGGTGGAGAAGCAAAGCTTTATCAACAAAGATGAGCACAGCATATATGTAATAAGGAAAAACTGAAAAAAATGTAAATAATTCAACAATGGAAATTGCTAATTGCAGATCATTTATGAGGTGGCATATACATCTTCTAAAAACCATATTTTTTAAGACTGTCGAATGCTGTGAAGACTGCTCAGGGTACAATATTAATGGTAAAAACAGCAAAACCAAAAACAAACATGGGTTTCATGGTAAAATATTTTGTACCCTGTAAGTATGTTACTGTAATATCTACTTAATACTTGGTTATAAAATTAAACAAACCATCACAGAACACTAGGACCAACCGCAAACTTAGAAAAACTAGATATTCTAGGAGAAGGTGTTGGAAAATTTCATTGCATATGAAGGTACATTGATTGGTGTTTCTGCAGAGAACAAGAGGGCCCCTTTCACTGAATTGTAGTTTGTTCTGTTAATCTGTTAAGCACCCAGAAGTGCATAACAATGTTCTGGGTGTGGTGCTACCACCACACACAAAAAGCAGTCACTGTCTCAAAGGCATTTAATGTCAAATGTCAGAAATACAGATGAGTATGTTACCAACTGAAATAAGTAGTTATAGTCTTTACAAACATGCACTGAGTGAAATAGAGAATTACGGTTTTGGTGGCTTGAACATGAAATGACACTCCTGATGTGGGACTCACATAGCTTCTAAAATCTTCCCATCATTACCATTTTCCTCCCCTAACTTTGCACTTATTCCCACTTGGGGCTCTCCCACTATGAATATGAAGCAGGCTCCAAGCTGTCAGCACATAGCCTGACGTGGGGCTTGAACTCATGAACTGCAAGATCATGACCAGAGCCGAAGTCTGACGCTCAACTGACTGAGCCACCCAGGCACCCCATGAGACAGGCTTCAAGCATAGAATACAGACTAGTTTCCAAGACTCAGTATGCAAAATGAATCATTTTTATATTCATTATATATTTAAATGGTAACATTTTGGATATAATTAAATAAAACATTAAATTTCATATGCTTCTTTTGTTTTTTAATGTAGCTGTCAGAAAAATTTTAATTACATATGTGTTTCCATTTCTGGATCACATTAATCTATAGCCTTTTTAAAATTTGAACTATTAATTTCAGAGATAGGTGTGTTAAATTAATCTGCTAAGATTGGGATTTAACAACTTTGAAGTTACACTGCCAGGTCCCAAAAGATTCGTAACATATTACCTTGGGGGGTGTACCTTTTATTAATATAAAAAACTATCCTTATTTGTCCCTTTTTAGTGCTTCTTGCCTTGAATTCTGTTTTCTCTGATTTTAACATTTCTATTTGCTTTCTTTTCGTTAGCATTTTACATAGTTATCTTTCCCTATTCCTTTTCAAATGTCCTGCATCATTTTGTTTTAGGTATATGTTTTGTAAACTGCGTACAATTATTATTATTATTTTTTTTTTTAATTTTTTTTCAACGTTTTATTTATTTGTGGGAC
The DNA here is from genome assembly GCF_007474595.2 of Lynx canadensis. Lineage (NCBI taxonomy): Eukaryota > Metazoa > Chordata > Mammalia > Carnivora > Felidae > Lynx > Lynx canadensis. Next base: position 74,072,561 of record NC_044308.2, read on the forward strand.
AGAGAGAGACAGAGCATGAACGGGGAGGGGCAGAGAGAGAGGGAGACACAGAATCGGAAACAGGCTCCAGGCTCTGAGCCATCAGCCCAGAGCCTGACGCGGGGCTCGAACTCACGGACCGCGAGATCGTGACCTGGCTGAAGTCGGACCAATTATTATTTTTAAATACAATTTGACAGGCTCTTCTTTTCAATCTATTAATTCAATTCATTTGCCTTTATTGTGATTATTAACGTATTACAACTGGTTCATGAACATTTCTTTTGTGTTTCTGATTACAGAGGCGTTGTTCCCTCTTTCCTGACTTCTGATTTATTGGATCAGTGCCCTTCCCTTCTCATTCTTACATTGGAACTGACACCTGTGCTCCTGGCTGCCTGGCAGAAGGGCAGAGACTAGAGAAGAAACATCCTTCCAATACAGCATCTGCACAGTCACCCTGCCTACTGGCCTCTCCTGCTGCCTCCCATGTCTGCTGCTTCCTGGCTCAGAGCACCATAACCTTCTCACCTTTTGACAGAGTCCTCTTTTCTGGGACTTGGGACTATGGTTCCATCTTTAAGATGGCTCCTCATTCCTCACAAATTCTAGATCATCAAGAACACCACTTCATATTTATATGTGCTTCTATTGATTTTGTTAACCTTAAAAATAAAACTGCCTGTTATTTTATCAGCAAGAGTGGGTTTATTCAGGAATAGTAGAGAATTGCAACTCGGGACATGTAAACTACTACAAAACCACCAGCAAATCCCAGGAACAAGAGAGGAACACTCTTTTATACAGGAAAGGGGGAAGTTGGGAGCAGTTGGAAGTATCGTGGCTTCTCATTGGCTGAGTTGTGACTGTCTCTCATTGGCTGCACCATTACTGGGGGAAAAGAAAATCTTCCTTCTGGTGGGGTTGTAAAGTAGCATAGGCTTGCAAGGTAAGTCTCTTCCTGTTGGTGTCTACAATTGTCAGTGAGTGGTAGGGCTGAGAGTTTCCCTTCTGGCCTCCTGACTCCCCTTTAGTGAGGTTTCCTTTTATTAATTTTCCCAATTTTTTCTTTGTTCTCTTAATATTTTTCACAATATCTAGTGATTTCATGTGGAGAGACAAGCAGAAGTATGGTTTAATTTATTGTCATCTCACTATGATATATTTACTTTCTGCTTTTTTCCTGTATCTGTTGTCTTAATATAATTTTAGTCCAATATTTGCATACATAATTTTGTGTCTTGATTTTCCACTTAGTATTTTAAGTTAACTATTTTCCCCATACTATTATACATATTTTAAAACTTCATTTTAAATGTCTGTATAATAAATACAGGGCACCTGGGTGGCTCAGTCGTTTAGGCATCTGATTCTTGGTTTCAGCTCAGGTCATGATCTCAAGGTTGATGAGATTGAGCCCCACATCAGGCTCTGTGCTGACAGCATGGAGCCTTCTTGGGATTCATTCTTTCCCTCCCTCTCTGCCCCTCCCCAGCTCTCACCCTTTCTCTATCTCTCTCAAAAATAAAAAAATAATAAATGTTTGTCTAATGTCTCATTAAGGAAAAATATCCAACATTTCCCTGTTATTAGGAATTAAGGTTATTTGCATTTATCTGCTGTTAAAAATGATAAAGTTACTGGTACATATAGCTATATTTTATATTTTGAATTGCAGTCTTGGGTGGGGTGCTAAGGTTCGTATAATTGCTAGCAAAGAGTTTAGGTCTTTCCAGATTTACTCTAATTTTAACAATTAGACAATATATGTGTGTGCTTAGAGCATGCAGGTTTCTCTGTGCTATTGCAGTTCTTTTTTTTTTTTTTAATTTTTTTTTCAACGTTTATTTATTTTTGGGACAGAGAGAGACAGAGCATGAATGGGGGAGGGGCAGAGAGAGAGGGAGACACAGAATCGGAAACAGGCTCCAGGCTCTGAGCCATCAGCCCAGAGCCCGATGCGGGGCTCGAACTCACGGACCGCGAGATCGTGACCTGGCTGAAGTCGGACGCTTAACCGACTGCGCCACCCAGGCGCCCCAATTGCAATTCTTTTAGATCACCTGTCACTGAACACCAGGAGACGAGAACAACTCCTCCATAGGCATAGATCTGGATTTGGGAACAAATCAATAGAAGCACATATAAATATGAAGTGGTGTTCTTGATGATCTAGAATTTGTGAGGAATGAGGAGCCATCTTAAAGATGGAACCATAGTCCCAAGTCCCAGAAAAGAGGACTCTGTCAAAAGGTGAGAAGGTTATGGTGCTCTGAGCCAGGAAGCCCATGTGGATGCCCATGGGTACAGAGTGTTCTCTGTTTCAAAACTCTCAGAAGGGTAAGTTATAGCAACGTTGACCACATTTTTCTGGACCACAACAGGAACACATCTCATATATTGTCCTGGTCTGACAAATGTTCTATATCTGTACTATTCAATAGGATAGTCATTAACCACATGTGCCTAGTGAGTGCTTGAAATGTGGCCAGTATGAGTTCAGAACTGGGGCAAATGTAAACTACATACTGGATTTCAAAGACTTGGTATGAAAAAAAGTAAATTGTATCATTAATAACTTTTTACATTGATTACATATTGAAATAATAATAAGTGGCTCACCTTGTAGTTCCATTGCCAACATTTTTCTATTTCATGCCATTTGGGATCAGGGATGTGTGAAACTATGGATACAGCGGTTTCTTATCTCTTCTTGCCATAACACTTTGTCATTAATTTCCTGAAACTCCCAGTCCACACTGCATAGGCTCACTCTATCTCACCTGCATCAGGGGCAGCTTCTGTTAGCCCTGCCCCACCCCCCAGCCCTGCTTTTTTTTGAGAGAGAGAGAAAAGCATGCTCACATGCACACACATGCACTTGGGGGGGGGGGCAGAAGAGGGGAGAGAGAGAAAGAGAGAGAGAGAGAGAGAGAGAGAGAGAGAGAATCTTAAGCAGGTTCCATGCTCAGTGTGGAGCTTGATGTGGGGCTTGATCCCAAGACCCTTGGTATCATGACCTGAGCCAAAATCAAGAGTCAGACACTCAACCAACTGTGCCACACAGATTCCCCTCTTCTGCTAGCCTTTTAGCTTGAGCATTTGAGAATTTGAGAATCTAAGGATCATGATTTCCCTCCTGCCCTTGACTTCCTAGCATTCCTGCTTGCTGAAGGTCAGTGCAGGAAGTTAGTGGGCCCTAATGTTAGGTGCTGAGGAGCATTCTTAAGTTTTTCTCCCTGAGGTATACAAGTTTGAAATAACTGAAATTGAGAGCTTTAGATTAAAAGTGCACAAATACAGAAAGCTCTTGTATAGGAATATGTAGATTGGCCCATTCATTTATTCATTCACTTATTCATTCAACAAATATTTATTGAATGCATACTCTGTGTCAGTCACTGTTCTAGGCACTTGGGATATATCAGTCAACAAGACAAAGAGCTTACTTTCTAGCAGGAGATATAGACAATAAACAGGAGACATTATAAATAAGTAAATTAAATAGTATGTTGGAAATATAGTAGAGTAGAAAAGAAAAAGTAAAGCGGTTTAAGAGGGATCCAGTGCGCTAGAAGGAGAGAGGAATATAGAGTGGCCAGGCTTGGCTTCATTGAGAAGTGACATTTAAGCAAAGACTTGCAGAAGGGGAAGGTGATAAGTGTGAAGATATCTTGGGGAATGGCATTTCAGGAAGAGGGAACAGTCAATGAAGAAGCCTTAAGGCAGAAGTGTGTTTGTCATGTTTGAGGAACACAAGGCCAGTGTGGCTGGGAGGATAGTAGCAATGAAGTCAGAGAAGTTAAGGAGACAGCACAGTACATTTAGACCCTTCTAGAACATGGTAAGGATTTGGACTTTGCTATGGTGTGAATGTTTGTGTCTCCTCAAAATTCATATGTTGAGATGAACCCCAAGTTGATGGTATGAGGAGGTGAGGCATTTGGGATGTCCTCAGGTCATGAGGGTAGAGCCCTCACCCTCATGAATGGGACTAGTGCCCTTATGAAAGAATCCTGAGAAAGCTGTCTATGAACCAGCAGGCTAGTCATTACCAGACACCAAATTTGCCAGCACCTTGATCTTGAACTTCCCAGCATCCTGATGGCAGAAAATGAATGTTTTGTCACTTAGAAACCACTAGTCAATGGTAATTTTGTTATAGCAGTCCAAGTGGACTAAGACAGACTTCTACGCTGAATGATAAAACTGCAAGTCTTTAAGAAAAGGAATCACCTGGGGGTATCTGGGTGGATCATTTGGTTAAGTGTCTGACTCTTGATTCAGCTCAGGTCATGATCTCACAGTTCATGGATTAGAGCCCCGCTTTGGGCTCTGTGCTGGTGCTGGTGGCATGCAGCCTGCTTGGGATTTGCTCTCTGCCCCACCCTCACTTACACGTGCCTTTTCTCTCTCTCTCAGAACAGATAAACATTTAAAAGAAAGAAAGAAAGAAAGAAAGAGAAAGAGAAAAAGAAAAAGAAAGAAAGAAAGAAGGGAAGGAGGGAGGGAGGAAAGAAAGAAAAGGAATCATGTGCTCTGGCTGATGTGTTTAAGGATAACTAGACCCCTGTGTCGAGGAGGGACTTTAGGCAGGCTAGGATAGAAGGGAGAGAGCTAGCGGTGGCTCCCACCAGCTGGTAGCAGTGCAAGTGGTGACAGTATTACATTTCGATAGAGAGAGAGGGGTAGAATCAATAGGATTTCCTGACAGAGTGGATGTGAGGTATGAGACAGAGAGGCTGTTGACATCCTGACGTCCACCTTACAAGAACACCCGAGCCAGAACCACCAGGTTAGCCACTCCTGAATTCTTGCCCCATGAGACTCTGAGATAATAAATGATTGTTGTCCGAAGTCACCAAATATCAGTGTATTTTGTTATGTGGAAATTGGGTAACTAATACAGTCTCCAGACCAAACTCCTCCTGTTTCCCCCAAACGTGTTCTAGCTGCAGTTTTCTCTACCTCAGATGATGGTGATGTCATTCTTCCAATTGCCCACGCTTCAGACTCTGGAGTCATTCTTGGTCCCTCTCTTTGTAGCTGGCATCTGAAGTGGGGCAGTCTGGTGGGGCCGAGTCCTTACCTCGTAGGGTCTGCGCTAACTCCTGTTCGTGTCAAAATTGGATTGAATTGTTGGACACACAGTTGGTGTTCAGAGAACTGGAGATTGGTGTGGAAGAATGACAAGTGTTTGGTGTTGGAAAAAACCACAAGTTCAGTGTCAGAAAACATCACACATTTCCCACCGGGGAAGGGGGAGTCTTTGGTCCCAGGTGGCAATTTGTCCAGGCAGCCAAGAGTGGGGTCCCATGACCATTTTCAGACAATGAACTTGTTATATGACAAGTGTAGCTTTCCTCCTGGGCAGGGTTCTTGAGAGCACTGTAAAAGACTAGGACGGACCATCCAGAATGGGGAAGAAAATTAAATGTATAAAAGATGGACTATAGAAAAAGAGTGATTAGCCACTTCTATTAACTGGGACCTAGAATAAATTTTGAGTATGATGATTTGTCATTTATCACACTGAAGGAGATCAGCGCTTCCCTGACAAGGATCATGCCTTACTTAGTCTGTTCGAGGTGCTATAACAAAATACCATAAACAGGACTGATTAAAAACAGCAGAAATGTATTCCTCACCATTCTGGGGGCTACAAGTCCTGAGATCAGGGGCTATCGGGTTCCAGCGAGGGCCTACCTCCCCACTGCAGGGGACTGACGTCTCATATCCTCAGAGAGCAGGGAGAGGAAGCAAGCTCTCCCATGAGTCTTACAAGGGCACTGATCCCATTCTTGAGGGTTTCTACCCTATGACCTTGTCTAATCCTATGACCTCCCAAAGGCACTCCATCCTGATCCCATCATGTTAGGGTAGGTTTCAACATATGACTTGTGGGGGGACACAGACATTCAGCCCACAGCACCCACTCCTCTGTCCTAGCTGGTGAACATTCCCACCTCACCATTCTACAAGTGAATGGTGCCCGGAGGGCCCCACAGCCCTCTCCACCAAAATATATCCTGCTCTTTCCTCAAGACTCTTCCTGCATAGGTCCTTCCTGCCCTCCATCCCTGGGGGATCACACTTGGCCCTTACACTAGACATTTGGACATCTGACTAGTTACTGTCACGTTATTGTTAATCACTTCCCATGGGATCAAATGAGACCATACATGTCCCAAGGGCAGAGAGGAGGCTTTTATGTTGCTTGTCCCCAGGCACCCCCTGTTGAATCTCACAGACAAAAGACTGAGCATGAGCCTGGTTTCTTAAGAAGCAGGAGTTGAATGGTACAAAAGAATAGATGCTTCTTCAAACTAAAAAATGGCTTAAATAGATTTTAGAAATATCAGTCAACCCTTTAAATGAAATTTTATAAGGATTTTCTTTGATAGATTTTTTTTTTTTTTTTACCCACAAGTGTTCTACAGGTCAAAAGTAAGTGACTTCTTAGGGTAACAAGGATAGAAAGATCATTTGTAGTCTTCAGGAAAGGTCGACCCAAGGATTGCACTGCCAGGAGTGAGAGGATGTATTGAACCTGAATTCTGACTGGCCTCTGGCTGAGTCAGTGCTCCTCCCCTTATGGCCTTGAGAGCTTCAGCAAGTTAGCAAACTTCTCTGAGCCTCAGTATCCTCATCTTTGAAATGGGAGTGATAATAACAATGTCTACCTCACGGACCAAGGAGACGATGACAGAAGAAAATGCATGTGGAATGCTTAGCACGATGGCCCCTCCCAGGGAAAATGCTCAATAGAAGAGAGCCATTATTATGGTTATTACTATTTTCCAATCTTCTCCAGGAGGCAGGGGAAGCTGGAAGGAGAGGGAGCGGAGCCAGGGCGGCATTAGGAGGGAGACTTGTTTTGAGACAAGGCTGTGAGAAGGACAGCAAACTCCCAGTGGGATCTTGGAGCAATGGGCCTGAGCTGTTCCAAGGGCATGGCCTGGGGTCAGTGGGGGTGGGGGTAGGGAGGAGAGGCCTGGAGGGCTGCCTGGCGCACCCCTAGGAAAGTCTACAAGCCAAGGGGAGTGGCTGGGCTTTGTCCACAGCTGGATGAGAGCCATCAGAGAGGAGGGGATAACGTGGCCCCTGAAGCCCATAGAGAAGACACGTCTGGGGTCCGGGCTGAGGTGAGGATGATGGGAAGAGGAAGTTGCCATAACATGAGGAGAAAATGAAGACTGGGGCTGGGGCGATGGCTACACAATGTAGAGGAAGGATAGAAACGAGAGATAAGCAGAACAAGGGACATGGTCAGGTAATGCGGGGGCGGGTGGGGGGCCAGGAATGGAGAAGTGAGCTCTGCTCCTTGCATGGGACTTTGGTGACCCTCTAAACAAGAACCACTTGGCTGTGACCATGTTCGCTCTGATGATGGAGTGGTCCACTGAGAAGTGGGAAGCTGGTCTGAGGGCTGGGTTGAGGACCACTCTGCATATTCCCTGTGAGACTGCAGGGAGTTTAGGGGATCCATGGGAGATACCACAGAGACACCACCATAAAGACACAGCTTCCACCATGCCAACTGCCTTCCTGAGGTTGGGTTCAGCAAGAGGCAGGCCTGACAACTGGCCACCATGCCTGGGGCTGCATCACGGACTTTAGGGCTCTTCGTTGCTCCTTGGCCTCTCTCTCAGTGAGCATGCACAGCAGCAAGGCAGGCAGGAGTGGTGTGCTGGCTGATAAAGTGGCTGTGGTCACTGGGCCCACAAAGGGGTGAGTAAATGGGAGACCCTGGCTGGCGTGTGCCAAAGGATGCAGTGTCCCCATTACAGGGTGGGCTCTGCCATCAACTCCCTTCTCCCACGTCCCTGTCCAATCCCCCCATTCCATCACCAGCTCTGGTAATCATCATCTTTCCAAGGGTGAGCCCTCTCATTAAACCCTCCTGTATCCCAGGAGCCAAGTAAGAAGGTGGAAAGAGCAGGTGCTTCGGACTCAGACCTGGATTTGAATGGGCTCCACGTTTATTTACCTGAGCAATTTTGACTTTACTTAACCACTTCTGTAAAATATGATAGTAATTGGATAATAATGCCTTTATGGTAGAGTGGATAATAGGATGGTGTGAAGGCCTGTAAATGTTAGTTCCTCTTTCCTGCTCAAAAGATTTGGAGGCTGGGATGCAGGAGAATGTATTAAGATCAGGATCCCAGGAGGAGGGTGGGAGGGTTTTGCACATGGCTTGGGATGGGTCACGTGGTGGTCAGCAGCCGGAAGCAGCAGAACGTGGACCGGGCAGTGGCGGCACTGCAGGGGGAGGGGCTGAGCGTGGTGGGCACCGTGTGCCACGTGGGGAAGGCCAAAGGCTGGGAGCAGCTGATGGCCACGGTGACGGGCCACAGGGGCCTGGGGGTTGAGATGAAAACACACAGATCCAGTCTGGGGGAGGAGGGCTCTAAGTTAAAATGCTCCTCTCCTTAACATATTTTTGAATATTTACTATGTGCCAGGCATATACTAACACCCTGTCACATTAGTATGTGAAGCACTCGATGTTGTTATAACAGCTTTATGGTGGGAAACAGACCTGGAAAGGTTAAGTGGCAGGGATAATTTTGAACCAAGGTCTGCCTGACTCCCAAACCCACATTCCTAACCACCACTGTGGCTCTGCACCTGGGGGACACTGCAGGGAACCAACACTGGAAGCCCAGTGAAGCTGGGACAACGTCTGTGACAGGGGCAGGTCTGTGGGCTGGACCAAGGGAGATGCCAGGTTGGGGAGCCCATCGTGGTCACTGCGGGAGTGGGGATTGTCCAGATATGTTTTCCAGAGAAGAGACTCCAGGTGTATGGGGCTTGGAGAGTGAAGATTTTCAGAAATGAGGGAGAGTTAAGAAGAGCCGTCTGCCTGGAAGGACAGAGGGGGAGAGGAGAGAGCTCAGCAGGGCTGGGAACACGGAGCTCAGGTCAAGTACAGGGTGGTGACTTAGGCACTGTCCATTTTTCTCTCAGAGTTAAGTGTTAGGGTGAGAGAAATCAGCATGAGGCCCCATTGGAGGCTGCAGAAATGCTGCTCAGTGTTCTAGGACCCATTCGACAGGGAGCCTTCTCAGATGACTGTGGAGGGAAGGAGAAGGTTTCTGGTCCAGAGTTTCGACTCTTCCTCATCCTCTGTGCTTCCTCTGCCTCGTCCCAGGCCCAGGAGCACCGTGGGGGTGTGTAATACTGAGGTCAACCCCCTGGTGTGGGGGTACCCTGGGGGCCATGGGCAAGTATGGGACAAATTGAGGCCTGGGGAGCATGGAGCTGGGAGGTTTTTCCCTGTCTCCCATCTCTGCTCACACACCTGCAATGTTCCCAGCTGCTACCCGTGTATCTTGGGAGCCCACAGTCCCTGGTTCCATTGGGTGGAGCACACCTGGGTCAGTCTGCCCAGGTGGCCAATGATACCGCAGATCTCTTCCAAGATCTGAAGGGACACACCCTGCTCTGGGCCAGAGCTTCTCTGCTGCCTCAGGGTTCTGAGGCTGTCTCAGTCTGGACTCACTGACACCCACTCTGATCTACCCTGGCTGTCCCAGGGATGCCTTACCCATCCACAGACACAGCTGAGAGGAGGGACCCCCATCCACACCTGCCATCCCACTGGAGCCCACCAAGCATTCTAGGGGCTCCTGCTGCTCCTGCTGTCTGAAGGCCCCCTGAAGGGGGGTCTGCACAGTCCTGGCCCACCCCCTCTCCGGACCCTGTCAGTAGAGATGGGTCCAATGGTCAGGGTGAGCCATTTCCTCCTCATGGAGTCTTGTTCTTCTGACCAGCCCTGCTGTTCTGTCCTTAGACCCTGACCCACCTTCTCTGTTCAGTTCTCACATTCCCTGGCCTTCCTGGCTTAGCTTCTTGCTCACCCTCCTCAGCCCAGCCTCCAGCTTCTATAGGACACTCAAATTTCAGCACCAGCCTTGAACAGTGCCCCACACAGAACTGGTATTTACACAGTGTGAATTCTCACTCTCCTTATGAAAGCAGATGTTAATACACCAGCTTTCCTAATGTCCTTTCCTGATACTATTTTCACCGATGTGCTTTTCTGGAGAGTGATGTGCCCTGCAGAGAATCTGTGCAGTGAATAACAGTGAGGGGGTTCTTAGGCTAAGAATTCCTGGTGGGCAGAGCAGGCCCCTCAGCCCCCTTCTCTTCTTCCACTCTGGGGCCACATGGAGAAGAGCAGTGCACACCCCCAGCTCCCTTCCACAGCCAATCTGGCCTGTGGAACTGCAGGACAGAGAGGCCAGGGTACCTCACAGATCCCCTCTGCCCCCTCCTCTGATTTCAGATCCCAGACATGAAGGTGAAAGCCCAGTCCCGCTGCCAAGCTGGCTGCTGCCATACATGGACAAGAGGAAGTAAGGGTAGGGAGGGTCCATGGAGTTGGGGTGACTGCCTTGATTTCCTCTACGCCAAGGGGACCCTTGGAGAAGGGGCCACTAAGTAGAGTAGCCCAAAGATAGCAGGTCTGGATGCCAGACCCGTCTCCTGTCACCTCCTGAACCACATCTTTAGGGTCCCCAGGGGATGTGGCCAACACAGTGAAAGGGAACATTTGGAGGGAACGTGGAGGGAAGATTCCAAACCCACAGAGGAGCCCCTGGTCATCTCTGATGTGCTCTGTCCTTGAGAATGGCAGAGGCAGCTGCAAGAGACAGGGGCCTCATGGTATAACCCAGAGTGCTTAACCCCTCCAAAGAGGCCAGAGGAAGTATTTCCCCTGCTCGCCAACTTTCTCCCTACTTTTGCTCTTCATCTCTTCCTGTGACCATCAGCAACTAGTTCCTGCTCTTGCTCTCAATTCAGACTTGGAACTTGGGTGACTCTACATGCATTTCCCTCCTATGGGAGTGGCCTTCCCTGGGGCTACTCTGACCTTGTACATGGCTGGCTCCATGTTCCTGGATCTGTTCTCCAGAGATCTAGCTGCTTATTGATCTCTGCTCACGGGACTGGTTCCAGCGAGTCCTGGATTTCCCAGCCAGGGAAACTGTGGCAGCACCCTCCCAGGTCCTACCTCCCCAGAGACCCTGGCACCATCTCCACTCTCCCTTCTTCTCATGCCTCAGTTCTGCCTCCTCAGCACTTGGGAGCCCATTTTCTGGAAGCATTGGGCTTCTCGGTTATGCCTACCTTCTACCTCGTCACACCTGTCTGTCTCCTCACAGGGAAGGCTCTGTGGTGCTGATCACCACTGCTCACCTCAAACAGTGAGTGGGGAGCTTTGGAAAGGGCAGTGTGGTAGATGCCATGGCATAGGGGAAGTGAATACTAATCCTGTGTTGTAATAAAATTCAAATGAATTGAATGCCATCCTGCCCACATTTAAAATTATGCTCATTGCCTTTATCTCATCCAGTCCCCACAACCCCAGGACGACTACATATGATTATGAGGCTGTTCACCATGCAAGAGAATCAAACCCAGGGACAAGCCGGGGCTGAAATCCAGTCTACGCTCTCCCTGCTGAGCCACGCACTGTGAGCGGGCACTACATTTGCCGGAAGGAAGGAGATGTCTTTAACATTTGTATTTACCAAGTCAGGCTTCTGTGGAGCTGTAGTGTACATTAGAGAGTTCTTTTTAAAATTCACACGAGGGGAAAAACAGGAAAAAAAAAAAAAAAAAAAGGAAAGGAAAGGAAATTCACACCAGGGGGCAGTATAGGCTCTCAGTGTCCCTACAAAACACTCTTGTGACTATCTGTAGCAGAGCTCACATATTCCATGTGGCAGATGAGGAAATTGAGCCCTAGGTTGGCCGGTTCCTGGTACAGCAGGGATCCGGCCTCAGGGCTTTGTAGCCCAGTTTCCCCGACCTGGCCCGGAAGCTCCTCTCTCTGGGTCAAGGAAACATGGGCAAACATGGCCTCTGCCTGGCTGACTTTTCTTTAAGCCCAGGCTTCACCCAGCTCCTGCTCAGATTTTGTTCCTTGGTACTTCCCAGGGGCAGATTGGGAGAAAGGTCTGAGCAGGGCCTAGAAGTGAGCAGGTTCATCCTCCACAGCCCAGGAGGTCTGGCCGGAGCCTCTCCTCCCACCTATTGTGTATTTGTTCCGATTCATGTTCCTTCCTAGATGTTGGGGGCATGCACTGCCAGCAAAACTGCCCCGCTATTTATCAAGTCCTTGGCTGTGGAGCTGGCACCAAAGGGGATGCCAGTGAACTGCCCATCTCTAGGACTTCAGCCTTGCTGTGAGGATTCAGTAGCTCCCAGGCCAAACACCCTGTGCGTTTCCCGGCCTAGCCACACTCCCTGAGACACACGCTTAGGCTGCTCACTCTGAGACCCAGGCCTGCAGACACTGAGACTGGCCACTTCTCACTTCTCTGTACAGAATCACACTTCTGCCAACGGCAGTCTCTCTTTTGCCCTTCACAACCTTATCTAGTACTGACCCTCTGAATTTTTTCAGGTTGAAGATAACCCGGCACTGCAAAATTCTTTTAAAGAAAAATCTCTATAGATGTAGTAGGGGGGTGCCTGGGTGGCTCAGTCGGTTAAAGCATCCGATTTTGGCTCAGGGTCATGATCTCGTGGTTTGTGAGTTCAAGTCCTGCATGGGGCTCTGTGCCGACAGCTCAGAGCCTGGAGCCTGCTTTGGATTCTGTGTCTCCCTCTCTCTCTTCCCCTCTCCTGCTCGCACTCTGTGTCTCTCAAAAATAAATAAACATTAAAAAAAAATCTCTATGGATGCAGTGGAAGGTGGTCTCTGCAGAGGAGACAGGACTGTCTGACTGCATGCTTGTTCATTGGCCCTTCCTCAGTATCTGGGGTTGCACAGCCCAGGATCTGGGATCTGGAGGGCAGGAAGGGCCCCACTATATCCCTTGAAATGGAATCCAGGGGTGGAGGGTATGCTGGGCCTCCAGCCAAGTTAGCGGGGCCACAGGTCAGAGTTCATTAGCACAAGAGCCAAGACCTCAGGGCTGTCCTCCTTCCATGGAGGCAGGGCAGCCAGAGGACCATGGGGACTTATGCCCTTCCTGGGCTCTCTAGGCACCAGCTACATCATCTGTAGAACATTGTGGGGGTTGGCTTCTCCTTGAGGCCTTGATGTCCCCCACCAGGACTGGAAGCTCTCACTCTGGGTATAGATACCACATTTTGCCCTGGGAACCAGATGGTGATTGGATAGGAGAACAAAGTCCACCTAGGGGGTGTCCCAGCCCCAGGTGCTAGTTGACAAACAGAATTCTGAGACAGATCTAGTGTAGGGCATGATAGGTTATGGGACAGAATTGCTGCTGAGCAGTTACTGAGGTATAATCTACCTGATCTTTTTTTACTGGCCATTAACTTGTTTTGAAACTCTTAACCTTGTCTTCCTGTGAGGCTGGCAAATACAAGCAGCTGCTTTGCCTACAAATGCTGGCCCTACGTCAGTGTTCCCTTTCCTCCACTGTCCCCATCCTTAGGAAGCCCTTCCTCCACACTTGTTACCAGCACTTGAGCATCCTGAGAAGTGGGAGAAGAGAGGTTTTTTTGTTTGTTTGTTTGTTTGTTTGTTTGTTTTGTGTGTGTGTGGTTTTGTGTGTTTTTTTTTGTTTTGTTTTTTTTTGTTGTTTTTTTTTTTGGCCTGAGAAGCTGAGGTGTGGATAAGTAAATGTCATGCCCACTGGCCCACCCAGGAGCATGAACAAGAGCTTGTCCCTTGGAAGGCTGGTGGCTCTAAGAAGAGATTCATCCAGTTCTCTCCCTCCCCATGCCCAGCCTGGGAGCCATAGAAATAATCTTGGGTTAGGAAAGGGCCATCTTCTGAGAGTCCCTTCTGCTACTGCCTTTACCTCTCTGGGCCTCAGTGTCCCTCAGCTCTCAAATAAGGGGTTGGATTGATAACCTCCACGCCCTCTTCTCTGGCTTTCTGTCAGACTCACTCAGTGTTGCCTGATCCTGTAACCTCTAGGTCATGATAGTCTCAGTTCTGGCTCCCTTTGGCACATGCCACTTAGTCTTGCCATCATTACGAGGTGATGGCCTCTCTCAGAATCAGGTTTCTGTTAGGGAGCAAAGAAAATGGGGGAAATCTGGGGCCCTCAAAGGGCAGTGGCTCAGATCCCCAGCCTCACCCCACATAGGGTTGCCCTTCTGGTCCAGTCACTGTGAAACTCCAGCCCTTGTCCAGTTCCTCCCCTGAGCTCTCACCACCGGCCCCACCACTTTGCATTAATGCCTTGCTGCGACCCTTCCCTCACGCCCCTCCCTTGGCTGGCTCAGCCCCTCAGGTCTCTCACTGTTTTCCCCAATGGCCTTTTAAAACTGCCATCGCTTCCCCACAGCTTCACTTCTGTTCACTTTAAGCAATGACCTTGTTGCATACTTCACAGAGAGAACAGTGGCAATAAGATGCTACGTGTCAACTTTCCCCACTCTGTTCAAGACATACTGGTGTTTGCTTCTATTCTTCTCTGGAAGGCATCGGTGGGAATAGGTGTATCTTTCCTCTGCAAGGGAACCCTTCCATATCCCCTGGGGATCCTACCCTCTCCCACCCCCTCTGCACACCTCATTCCACAAACCATCTTCTCCCTTATCTGCAACTTGATTGATCGATTGATTGGTTTCACTTTAGAGAGAGAGCTCAAGCAGGGGAGGGGCAGAGGGAGAAGAAAAGGGAGAATCCTAAACAGGCTCCACGTTCCACAGAGCCCAAGGCAGGGCTCAATCCCATGCATTACCTGAGCTGAAATCAAGAGTTGGACAATCAACCGACTGAGCCGCCCACACGCTACCCCCCCCCTACATCTGTAGCTTTAAAGACAAAAGCAACCAACAAACAAAACTCAGACTCTCATCTCTCTATCCCAGAGCTGCTATATTACCTCCCCCTTCCTGTAAGTAGTCCCTCTCTCTTGTGCCTCTGTAGGTTTTTTCATTATCAACGCACATGCTGAGGTTCCATTTTCCTGCCTTTGGGGCATTTAGGAATTTAACAAGCAGGTCCTTGCTGCTCTCCACATGCTCAAATACTCAGCAGGGTCTTCAAGGATTCTTCCCCAATTGTAGCCTCCATCTAGCCTCCAAGCCTGTTGCTCTCCTATTTTTTTTTTTCTCTTCCATCCCCCAAATCGGTCATTTCTGCACTATGTCTACAGTGTGGCTGCTATCATGGGCTTAACTGCCTGCCCAATCGCCTATTCTATCATTTCAGTCCCACTCTGAGGAAACTTTTCCTAGGTCTCTGGGGAGTGAGGGAGAGGATGTCTGCCAAGGATTTCCTTTGTGGAGACTAGTTAGTGTCCATAAATGTGACTTTCCAGATGAGCTTCCAAGACACACTCCTGATCCTTCTGAAGAGAGTGTAAATCATCCCACCCCTTAGCTCAGTAGGCTCCTCTGCCTGATGTTTCAGGGCCTCAGTGGTCCATCCCTGGGCTCCAACTAGGCAAAGAGGTTTCCCCTACTCTCCCCTGGTTGGTATCTTGAGACTCATGAAAGGGCAGTCTGAATCCTAGGGCCCCAGCGATAAAGCGTTTTGTCACCATGATTAGGAGTCATGCCTGAAACCGAGAAGCAGGAAATCTCACAGCCACCTGGGAAGCACCGGAACTTACAATGTTAGAATCCCTTCGGTAGGGCCTCCAAAATATGGACTGGGATTTCGAAGCTATCTAGATGTCTGTGTGTAGAAGAAGGGTCGTAACAAGAGTCACAAATCATTATTTCTTTGGCTCTACCCTATCAGCTCCCAAGATGCTCCATGGGCCTCACAGACTTATACAGGAGAGACCTTTCTCATCTTTTCTACATACTCCTGCTTTTGTTCATAAAAGAGGACACATTGTACAGTAATTCAGCCCTTTCACAAATGTTGGTGAGGAAACATCTACCCTTCACTCCACTGCCTTGTTTATCTCTCCCTGTAGGCTGAGGAATAGCTAAACTGATTGGCCCACTTTACTGGTGGGGGCTTACACAAGCAGGGCAGAGTGCCCTGTCTCCTTCCCTTGGGCCACCTGCACTTAGACGTGGCAGGCTCAAGTAACATTTCGAGTCTCCAGCCAGCAGGGCTTGCTTCTGCTCTATCCATCCAGGTCTCTGCTCTGGGTTAGAGACATTTTACCTAAAACTTGCTGGGTACATCAGGTCAACTCTACTCTGCCAATTACCTTCAATTTAGAGAGGCAGTGGTAGCAAGCTTTGCTCTCCAATTCAGTACTAACGGTGTGAAGGTGACCTTGGCTTTGATTCTGTCTCCTCTTAGCTACTTAGAACCCACTAGGGAAGGAGGTAAGTGACTAGCTCCTTCTATGACTATCCTGTGGTAGGACACATTCCTCTCTGCTCCATTTTGATGTTGTAAGAACTCCTGGCTCTGCCAAGGTTG
This sequence comes from Lynx canadensis, assembly GCF_007474595.2. Classification (NCBI taxonomy): domain Eukaryota; kingdom Metazoa; phylum Chordata; class Mammalia; order Carnivora; family Felidae; genus Lynx; species Lynx canadensis. Next base: position 74,088,873 of record NC_044308.2, read on the forward strand.
TCCAAAGATGAAACTCCTGCTGGAGCCACCTCTGCTTGTGGCCACAGGCATTGGCACAAATGTGAGGTATGCATGTCTGAGCTAAGTGGTTCTACTTCTCATTTGCTGCCAAAACGTTTCATGCAGTCTCTTATTTTTGCGAAAGCCAAAGGACTTGGCTTCCATTGTCAATGGATACCAGTTCTTGGGAGGGATTGTGTTCTCACACACAGCACCTCGATTTATTTATTTGTTTCTTTATTTGTTATCACATTACTTCAGAAATTATATAGCTTCATTTTTGGAATTCCTTGAAGTTTTCAGGAGTGTTTGGACTTAGATTGGAGGAAAGCTAATCAGTGCTGCGCAGGATCAGTGGGAAGTCAAAGTTCTTCTAAGACTGCTTATTCAACTGAGCATAATCATTGCTCTTTAGATGAGGAGTCTGCTTCCTTTGGGCTGGCCTGCTTGCTTTTCCAGAATTATATGTTAATCTGAATGTTTTTAACAACAAGGATGTCCGAGCTCCATCTTGATTTTTCCGTCCTGTAAGGCAGCACTTGGAGAAGCTATGATTCTTGCAGTAAAATACAATGAAATGCAATGAGCTGCAGGGATGTTGCAGAGGCACATATGAACACATGGTGCTGAGAAAAATAAGAAGCAGAGTGAAATCTATATCGCTGTATCATTTATGTAATAAAAAATATGAATAGAAAGTGACAATACAGATTTTAATAAGAATGTATACAAATCCAGAGCTACAAATCAAGTATATTAGATTAGAATCCTAGGGGTGCCTAGGTGGCTCATTCCTGTTAAGTGTCCTGCTCTTGATTTTAGCTCGGGTCATGATCTTATGGTCAGTCGTGAGATTGAGCCCTGTGACACTTTTTTTTTTTTAATTTTTTTTTCAACGTTTTTTATTTATTTTTGGGACAGAGAGAGACAGAGCATGAACGGGGGAGGGGCAGAGAGAGAGGGAGACACAGAATCGGAAGCAGGCTCCAGGCTCCGAGCCATCAGCCCAGAGCCCGACGCGGGGCTCGAACTCACGGACCGCGAGATCGTGACCTGGCTGAAGTCGGACGCTTAACCGACTGCGCCACCCAGGCGCCCCAAGCCCTGTGACACTTAAGATTCTCTCTCTCCCTGTACCCTCCCTCTGCTTGCACATGCATTCATGCTCTAGAAAGAAAGAAAGAAAGAAAGAAAGAAAGAAAGAAAGAAAGAAAGAAAGAAAGAAAAAACAGAATGGAATCGTTTGAGGAGAGAGCAATGGGAGTGGAGGTTGGGGATAAAAAAAAAAAAGAAGTAAATAAGTAAAAGAACAGTGGAGCCATGGACAGACCAGTGGTAAGAATGCACCCCAAAGTCAGGAAAATGAATGATAACCCTCTCTTCCTGTGATTTAAAAAAGTTGGAAAGACAGAATAAACCCTGAGTCCTGGGATTGGACATTACAGCCAAATGAGGTCCCCAAACAGTAGAACCAGAGAACTTACAACTCCTCCCCTCAGTCCCTCAGGAAGTAAGGATCCTGTTGCTTGGCTGTGGGGCCAATGTTGTACCATGAGAGTTCTAGCAGAACTGTGAAGTGAGAGGAGACAGACTGTCCCATAAGCAGAAGGCAGGGAGCTACTGGAGAAATAAAAGCAAACAGCCAGCCGTTGAGAAAAGTTCGTGGGGAATGGGGAGGGGAGGGAGAGAGAGAGAGAGAGAGAGAGAGAGTTGTATATATGTGAGAGAGAGCCATCAGTTGTACATATGTGAGAAAATACTGATATGTAGAACTTGAAGTTGCTGGGCCCCAGAGAGCAAGGACCCCAGGAGCATTCTGGGAGGAGAGCAGTAAGACCCACATTCCTTCTTGATGGATTTAAAATCAGGTTACCCAAGACAACTTAACCAAAGCCCAATAAAGCTTCTAGCATATAATATAGGAGAATATATTCATGATCTCCTGGTAAGAAAAGATTTCTTTAATGGGATAGAAGAATACCAACCATACAGAAAAGACTAAAACATCTGATTACATTAAAAGTGAGAACTTCTTTTCATCGAAAGACAGTAGTAAGACGGTAAAAAATAAGCCCCTGCATGGGAGAAAACACAACCAAGAAACAACTCAAGGGGCACCTGGGTGGCTCAGTCAGTTAAGCATCCAACGTCAGCTCAGGTCATGATCTCACAGTCTGGTCTGTGGGTTCGAGCCCACATCAGGCTCTGTGCTGACAGCTCAGAGCCTGGAACCTGCTTTGTATTCTGTGTCTGCCTCTCTCTCTCTGCCCCTCCCCTGCTCATGTTCTGTCCCTGTCTCTCTCAAAAATAAATAAGCACTAAGAAACAACTCAAAAGAAAATGGCCAAAAGATTCAAACACTTTACAAATTAGGATTTCCAAATGACCCACAAACATATGGAAAAGTACTCAGCCACATTGGTAATCAGGAAATTCAAATAAAAAAACACAATGAGGGGCACCTGGAAGGCTCTGTCGGTTGCACGTCAGACTCTTGATATCAGCTCAGGTAATGATCTCATGGTTGTGAGATGAAGCCCACTGTTAGGCTCCATGCTTGGTATTCTCTCTCCCTCCTCTCTGCCCCTCCCTCCCTCACTGCCTCTTTCTCTCTCAAACTAAATAAATAAACTTAAAAAAAAAAAAAAACGCACACAATGAGATGAAAGTTAGAAAAAACCTGACAATTTCAAGTGTTGGTAGAGCAACCAGAATGCAAATACACTTGGGCCAGTTTAAATTGATGCCACCATGGAAAACAATATAGCATTGTCCACCAAAGTTGAACATTCCTTATGGAACAGTGATTCCACTTCTAGGTACATAAACAACAGAAATGTGTGCACCTATGTAGCTTTGTCTGTAATAGGCCTAAACTGAAACAACCCATGCCTATCAAGAGTGGAATGTAGAAATCAATTGTGGTCTAGCCATATAATGGCATACTCCACAGACATGAAATGAAATGAACATGGACTGTTCCTTAACAAGGAAAGAACATATAGTAACATGGACTCTGTATTTTCTCAAATGTAACATTGAGTCAAATTAGTGAGTCACAAAAGAGTACATATTGTATGATTCCATTTATGTGAGGTTAAAAGAAAAAATGCAAAACTAAACCATAGGGTTTAAAGATGCACTGAGGGCTTAGATGGTGGAAATATAAAGAGAAGCAAGTCAGGGCACCTGGGTGGCTCAGTCTGTTAAGCGCCCACCTTCAGCTCAGGTCATGATCTCACATTTCGTGAGTTTGAGCCCCACATTGGGCTCTCTGCTGTCAGCACAGAGCCTGCTTTTGATCCTCTGCTCCCCCTTCTCTCTCTCTGCCCCCCACCTCCCTTCCTGGTACCCTCTCTCTCAGGATAAAACAAATAAATTAAAAAAAAGAGAGAAGCAAGGTAATGACTGCCATAGCCCTCAGAACACTGAGGGAGTTGTTGTGGAAAGAAGGGGTGCAAAGTGCTTAGGAAGGAAGATTCAAGGGCTTTTGGGGTGCTGGCAATTTCTGTTTATTGGCCTGGGTGGTAGTTGTTTGAACTTGATTGTTCATTGTGCTTGCTGTGTATTTTTATCTTGGGCTCTCCTTTTGTATGTGTGCTCTACTTGGCAATTTAAAAGTTAAAAAAATTACTTTACCTTAATAACAAAGGAAATACAGTTGCTTGTAGTGGACCTGCTTACAAAACTCTGGTAGTTGTAGGTTTTTGTTTTTTGTTTTTCTTGCGGGTTGGTAGGAGAAAGTGGTGGCACTTTATTCTTGGGAGCTGCAGTTGGAGTCACTTTTCTCTCCACCATCTTTCTGTTGGGGCTTTTCAGCACCCATTTGTGGCCTGGAAATCTGGCTCTGAGTGAGCATAAAGGACCTGGTTATTCACCTAAAGAAAATGATCCAGGGGCGCCTGGGTGGCGCAGTCGGTTAAGCGTCCGACTTCAGCCAGGTCACGATCTCGCGGTCCGTGAGTTCGAGCCCCGCGTCGGGCTCTGGGCTGATGGCTCAGAGCCTGGAGCCTGTTTCCGATTCTGTGTCTCCCTCTCTCTCTGCCCCTCCCCCGTTCATGCTCTGTCTGTCTCTGTCCCAAAAATAAATAAACGTTGAAAAAAAAAATTAAAAAAAAAAAAAAAAAAAAGAAAATGATCCATTCTGACCATGTTCAGAGTATACATCAAGGATCCAAGTTCTCTAGACATGGCATTATACTCCATAAATGCTGCTCCAAAGTGTCTATAAAGAAACCAAAGCCATTCTCCCAGAGCCCAAGAATAGTGTATGGACATGGAAGCTTGTTGCCTTATAGCATGGCTGCAAATGTTGATTCTGTTGGTTTACATTGGGTCTCAGATCTGGTGCTCTGAGACAATAGACTTTGAAATCAAAACTGCTAAAGAAGAAGATGGTAAATCATTCTTAAAGGCTGTACGGTATAGGATTCTTGGAAGTATGGGCTAGCTTTCATGTTTGTCCCGAATGACAAATTGTAGAAAGTAGATATGGAAAGAGAACAAATTGATTGGGTTTAATACTTACCATACATCATTAGGAACCACTGACCAAAAAGAAATTCCTCTGTGTCTTTATTCCGGTCATATCATGTTTACACAGTGTTTAGGGGAAACTCCATAAGAGAGGACTGTTATCAATTGTTTATACATTTTAACTAATGGCCCGGAATACTTCTTATATTTCACTTTGGGAGAAAGTGATAAATAATAACTGTGACTCCATGGGGGCAGATTAACTCAGGCAAGTTGATAAGCCATCACATTTATGAGCTATTTTACAAAACCCTAAGATGTACTTATAGATTATTTAAAAATAAAATATCCTATTTGTACTTAAGTGGTATATACAATTTTGTACAGTTCAATTACTAACAGTTCAGTACTATTAGAGATTTTGTTATAAATGTTGAAGTGAGAGTAGGTTAGGAATAGGGTTGGTGGCATGGATTGGCTGTCATGAGTGCTGATGTCGTTCTCATGGACTTCTGCCCATCTCATTTTTTGGTCCTTGATCTCCCTCAGACCAGCCTTTGCTACTAGAAAGAGGCACATGTGCCTTAAATAACTGATGTATTGTCAAAATAAATATAATTGATCTGTACATGCCTAACTTACCACTTCTTTGTTTTTATATCTACCTACCTATGCATATTTCTTTTTTTTTTAATTTTTTTTAATGTTTATTTATTTTTGAGACAGAGGGAGACAGAACGCAAGTGGGGGAGGGGCAGAGAGAGAGGGAGACACAGAATCTGAAACAGGCTCCAGGCTCTGAGCGGTCAGCACAGAGCCCAATGCAGAGCTCGAACCCATGAACTGTGAGATCATGACCTGAGCTGAAGTCAGATGCTTAACCGACTGAGCCACTCAGGAGCCCCAGCATATTTCTTTTTTAATTTTTTTTTAATTAAAAGAAATTTTTTTTAAACAGGCCTCAAGCCCAGCATAAGCCCAACACAGGCCTCTGAGACCAGGACTTGAGCTGAGATCAAGAGTTGAATGCTTAACTGACTGAGCCACCCAGGCACTCTTACCCAACAATCATATCTATCTTTTTATCTATTTATCTTCTAGATAACTGGCAACTTCCTATGGTTCAGCTAAATGTCTATCCTTAATCCATCCTGCTATTTGTTCAGATAAGGACCTGTTCCCTTTAGGACCCACATGCTCCAAACAGCCATCTCATCCCCTCCTAAGAGGGGTTGTGGAGGGGGGTGATAAAGGCCTGTCTGAGTCTGAGCTCCAGGGCCTCTGCACCTGTCCGTCTTACACCTCACCCTGCCAAGCATGTGTTTGGCACTGAGGGTGACAAGTAATCCACCAGAAGTGCCCAGAACAAGTGGGGAGGGATTCACAGGCTGGATGGCTCTGGGAAGAGGAAGTGAGGGTATGTGTGAAAAGAAAAGGGGTGGGTGGAAATGTCTCCAAACTTCAATTCTGTTCCTGAATGGCTTACCCTGTGGGGTCCAGATCCTAATCAGAGGCTCTCTTTGCTTCCTTCTTTTCTGCTCCTGGCTATTCCTGGGGGCAGGCAGTCACATCCCCAACAACAGCCAGATGAATGAACAGGAGCCACTACCCACCCCCCTCCCCAAGTATCTCCTGTCTTCCTAACCTGACCTGGGGCTCCCACCACATGAGCACTGGGAATGTTGTTGTAACATTTGGAGGTGAAGATACCTCAGTCTTAAGCGTCTTCCTATCTTTCTTGCTAAAAGTAAGGTCAAATATTCCATTATGATTTTGGGTAAGAGGCAAAAGACTAGCCCTATTTGTGCCAAATTAGTCAGAATGAGTAGCTGATTGACAATGAGGTTTTTTGTTGTTTTTTGTTTTTTAATGTTTATTTATTTTTGAGAGAGAGAAAGACAAAGCACGAGCAGGGGAGGGGCAGAGAGAGGAGGGTAAGATACAGAATCTGAAGCAGGCTCCAGGCCCTGAGCCATCAGCACAGAGCCCAATGCAGGGCTCGAACTCACGAACCAAATGGTGAGATCATGACCTGAGCCAGTCAGATGCTCAACGGACTGAGCCACTCAGGTGCCCCAAGACAAGCCCCAAGTTTAAGGAAGGCATTTTACTCATCTTTACTAACACAACTTCAACAATTGCAGTTAAATCTTACATGTAGTCAAATGGAGATACAAACTTTAAAAATTGTAGGTGCTGTGAAATTTCTAAATGTTTACAATAGTGATACATTTTTAAACGTTTTTAGGTCAGATGCTTGGTTAAATATAAGGCTGCTTATCATGAACCTAACATAGCAGTCAGGGCTGAAATTGGATATTTAACAACACTCACATTTTCTTAAACAAAATAGAGACATATGGTTCAAAAACTGTATGCTTATTTGTGGGGAAAATGGAACAAACACTGGAAAGTGGAACTTTTCTGGGAAAACTGGGTCATATAGTTGTGTATTTTTTAGAGGATCCAGGTGCCATCAGCAGAACCCAAATGGTCTAAGAACTGAGCCTTCCCACTTGGCTTTGTGCTGAGCAAGCCCAAGTGCTCCTGCTGCTCTGGGCTAAGGTGCAGCTGATGATAGGTTGGCTTCAAAGGTGAAAGAAATTAACATTCTCTACCCACTACTAAAAATTCAAATCCAATATAAGTTATATGTAGTTCTTTTAAATCAAACATCCATAAATAAGAGTAAAACAACTCTTCTACACATGTAGTTGTTGTTATATTCACTAGGGCTTGGATTCTTAGCAATTCACTGAGCCATTTACCAGTTTCTATTGAGAACCAAATTAAGTGCCAAGTACTGCCATGAGGTTTAGGGATATGGAATACAGACTGGTCCCTGACCCTGGGGTGCACCCAATGTACTAGGTAAACAGATATCTTGGCACATCAGAGTAAGTGTTGCAACTGAGGAGTGTGCTGGGTTTGAAGGACAAGCACGTGGTACTCCCTCCTACTCCAGGTGGGACAAGAAGAGTTGGAAGGTAAAAGGTGCAGGCATTCAGCCAGGGAAACAAGGCAGAGAATGGCACTCCTACAGAGGAAACATCACGTGTGAAATCACGAGGCATTTATGGCTTGCTTTGGTATACCTGGGGCTCAAACACAATGTAAAAGGGGCAGTGGGAAATAAGGATACAGATGAGAGCAGAGGCCAGAGCAAGAAATCCCTTAATGTCAAGCCAGGGATGTTGGACCCAGTCTTGAGGACAATGAAGAGCCAATGGAGGGTTTCTCTTATCTTTGTTTTATGCATGAGACAACCCTCTGTGGCTCCCAGCTTTATGCAAGGAGCTCAGATTGAGTTCTTGGCCATGCTCAGGCCTGAAACATGATCTTCTGCCCCATAGGGTTGTTAAAGCACTAGCCTCTATGTTTCTAGGCTCTCCATTCATTCATCATTGAGTATCTACTCTGTGCTTGGCATCACACTGGATACTGTTGATACAAGATTAATAAGAAAAGTGAATTGACTAATGTAGTACTCTGCTATAGCATATAAACTCTAAAACTGTAATAGCTTTTTCAAAAAAATGTTTGTATATTTTTCAGAGACAGAGCATGAGTGGGACAGGAGCAGAGAGACAGGGGACAGAATTCGAAGCAAGCCCCAGGTTCTGAGCTGTCGGCACAGAGCCCAGCACGGGGCTTAAACCCATGAACTACAAGATCGTGACCTGAGCCAAAGTTGGACACTTAACCGACTGAGCCACCCAGGCACTCTGAACACTGCAGTAGCTTAATACAGGGGTCTGTCTATTTCTATAGATAAAGATTTATGGAACACGGCCATCTATGCTCATGCATTTATGTAATGTCTGTGGTTGTTTTCACATGATGATGGCAGAGTTGAGTAGTTGCAGCTGAGATTGCATAGCTTGCAAAACCTAAATATTTACCATCTGGCCCTGTACAGAAAAAGGTTGCTAACCCTTGCCTTAATATGATCTTAATATGATAGAAGTTTATTTTTCTTTCATGGGAAGTCCAATTGGAGTCAGAGAGTAGTTCTGCTCCACAAAATCACTCAGAGATCAACTGGGCTGATGGGAGCCATTGTCAACATGTCAACACTTCCAAGCTAGCACTGACACCAACGTCTGGGAAGCCAAGAAGTGAGAAGGGGAGAGGAGGACAACGTGTGAAGGTTTTATAGGCCCTCCCCTGATAGGTGCTTCTGGAGTGAAGCTGACTCAAGCTGAGAAGGGAAGAAGCGTTCACTTGGAATAGATTCCAGAAGTTTTATTATTATATTGGACTGAAGCAATCAATTACTAAAGTGAGACTATGCTGTGACTGAAGGGGACTGGAGGGCTTTATTAAGAGGCACTTCATCCAGCATCATCAATGCTGTGCCTCTGAAAGCCAGCTGTCTCTGCAGCCACAGTAGCGGCAAAATGAGGAACTTGTGCGTGCTTATTTCATTCACATCTGGATGGAAGTCTTGCACGGGGTCCTCTGATTGGCAGAGCCAACACCCATGTCCTACTGCAAAGGAGGCAGGGACGTTGTTTTCTGGCTCATTGGTCAGAAATTCTCCAAACATTAGAAGAGTCTTCAAAAGGTGCCAGGCATCCAGAAAGACTTCAGTGGTCCAAGTTTTAATATGAGTTTAAAAAAATAAGTGTTTATCCAGGATATGTTGGACACAGTTGGTATAGTACAAAGATCAGTGACTCTGCACTCAGAAGTAGTTTAATCTATTAAAGGAGAGACTGAGCTAAATAATTTCATCCTATCTTCAGAAGGAAAGAGCTGTATGTGCACTTGTCAAACACTTTTAAGCCAATCAGAACCTGAGGACAGGCTTGTGTCCTCCCACAAGTTTGGAAAGGGGACTTGGGGCCTAATGCAGAAATGGGGACAACTTCATCAAAGATTAGTCTAATCTCAGAGAATACGACAGTGAATTATAAGGACTCACCAAATTCTGATTTGCACTTTGAGATGTCACTTAATTTGCATTTGGGCATATCTTTACTGCACTTTTTTTAAAATTTCTTATTTACTTTTGACATGTGGAGAGAGCAAGAGAGAGAGAGAGAGAGAGAGAGAGAGAGAAAGGGGGTGAGGGGCAGAGAGAGAGAGGGAGACACAGAATCTGAAGCAGAGTCCAGGCTCTAAGCTGTCAGCACAGAGTCTGACATGGCACCGAACCCACAAACCGTGAGATCATGACCTGAGCCGAAGTCAGACGCTTAACCGACTGAGTCACCCAGGCGCCCCTGCAGTGTCTCTTCCACTCACTGCTGGTGAAGATGGTGGTGGCTAACCCACTGAAAACAGAATCAGACTGAACCTTGTTGAGCTTGGTTTTCTCCTCCTCCATCCCCACTCCACCTCCCAGTTTCCGTCACCTTCTCCCACTCCCCAGGAGACCTCTGTTCCCTCAGGTAATTTTAGCTGTTGATTGCTAGAAACTCAGAATTATATGACATGTCGCCTTCAAAGATTATCTTAAAGCAGTATAGCAGAATTCCTTAGGAATAGGGGCAAGTGCTCCTATAAATGCCAGTGGTATCCCAGAAAGGGCTGACCTTTGATTTTGTTTTTGTTTTTTAAATAAAATCATGCTGGACCTTCCTGGTTCTAGAACAGTTCCCTTAGGTCAACAATGGTGATGCCCATTGGTCTCTGAGTCTTTGGACAGGAGGGTACTGATGTGGCAAATGAGTTTCTGACATGCAGTCCCCATCCTCCCTCATGTACCTTCAATTTCACCCTTGAACTCTGGGTCTAGAGGAGTAAGTGCATTGAATGTGCAAGGGGAAGGCACAAGTGACCAAGACCCACTTTTTATGGTCAGGAGGACATTTAATGTTCTGAGTAAGGATGAGATGTCAAACTAATTTTTACCATCAAATCAGTTGCCCAGCAGTGTGGGAAGCAGCAGAGAAGTAATGTTGGAATATGTAAAAGCCTCTTAGGAAGGTGGAAGTCCATTTTAAAAACGAGTTAATTGGGGGTGCCTGGTGGCTCACTCTGTTGATCATCTGACTTCAGCTCAGGTCATGATCTCATGGGTGAGTTCAAGCCCCACATTGGGCTTGCTGCTGTCAGCATAGAGCTCACTTCATATCCTCTGTCCCCTCTTTCTCTGCCCCTCCTCTGCTCATGCCCTGTCTCTCAAAAATTAAAAAATAAATAAACAGTGAATTCGAATAACTTAGTGGCAAGTGGGGACCTTAGAATTATAAGACACAGAGATGAATTTAGCAAACGACTTTCCTTGATGAAAGTAACTGTAGTAACTTATGTTCAATGCATTTCGAATGAGTAGAAATCTAGTAATACCGTCTAAGATATCATGTCCACAGGAAAGTCATGGGAACTAGAAATCCAAGACTCCATAGTTAATTGGGCTCAAATTATTTCTACATTTTTTGCACTTCCAATGAAAGGCCTTTAGATAAGAAAGAGGAGCTTAGTGGATTTGGGGTTTGCAAAGAATGGACAAATATATATGCCGGGAGCATTGGTAAATGCAAGGGGTTGTTGGTACTTCCTCTGAAGTCATATTTGTCTTTGAAAGAATTTATCATATGACTCAAACCAATGGCAAGAGATATGTCATTGACAATGTCCTCAAGAAGATTCCTACAAGAATAGAGTATCTGGTTTCATAACCCCCAGTCTGCTGATTGATCACAGAAGAAAGACCAGATCTGAAGTATAAACATAGAAAAGATATATGCTTATTAGAGGTGTTTGTCAAACAATTCTGGTAGGGAGATAAAATAAGTGAAAGGTGGGATAAGTCCTTCCACACTCATAAAACTGGCCGTTGTGCTCCCAATGATTTCTGTTACTCAGCTCTTTCTGGCCGATCAGGCAATGCTTGTCAGTCCCTGCCCAATCTCAACCATTCCCATCTTCCCTCCTATGTCTCAATCCTGCTGGTCCATGGATGCATGTGGCCAGCTCTCCCACCATCTTTCAACCCTCCAAGTTGGCTCAGCCACCAGCCAGGGCCTCTAGGTTCAGGATCGAAATCTAGGACTTGCTCTGAACCCCACATAGGTAGATAAGATCCTTCTGCCCATGGATAGATAGCCTAGGTCACAATCATGTGACCCATGAAACAATGAAAACAATCAGGATAATCCCTACTGATGACCGCCCCCCCCCCCTCCCCAACTAGAAATGCCACTGCAAGCCCTGGTGTGACTCACATCTTCATTTGCTGTGTTCTTTGCACACTTTACTTCACACACGGAGCTGAACTTTCAGAGTCCCCTTTGGACAGTTTGGTCATGTCAAGAACTTACCCATCATTGCCTTCTAATTACATCAGATATATTTTGCAGGCTTATGAAAAATTTCTTAAAGACTATGGAGAAGTGAGATCTGCAACAGATTCCACCTGCTCTGTGTTTACCTACAGTTGTTCACCACCTTTAGCAAAGGAGGAACCTGTAAATCCTCTGCCCTGTTTGAGAAATGGATCAATGGCCCAGCTGCCAGCATCATTCCAGATTGAGCCAAACAGGTGTCAGCTGGTAGTCATTAAAATAAGGCCTCCCTGTTTGACAATTGTCATTCTATGTAGCTGCTTTCTATTAAAGAATCCATTTGCCCCCTCTCCTCTTATCCATAATTCCAATATTCAGAATTGAAAAGGAATGGAAAAAAGCAAGAAAACAATTCAAGAGAAGCTGTTAAATTTGGAGACTGAATTCTCAAATATAAGGGGTTTCCAACAGTGGGGGGGAAAGGATCAAAATCAATACTCAAAGAAAACAAGAGAAAACATATTATGTTTGAAAAAAATTCAGAGGGTATGTCCAAAGTCCCAGGCAAAATCAATAACAAAAGCAACACTATGACATAGTTTCATAAAAATTTTAAACTATAAGGGGAAAAAAAAGAATTCTGCAAGTCTCCAAGCAGAAAAAGTAGGTCATTTTCAAAGAGCAAAATATGAGACTAGCTTTGGCTTTTTCCACTGCACTGAGCAATACCAGATGACAATGCGATGACATCTTCCATGGGAGGGGTAAGCTGCAGCTCAAGAATAATGGGCAACATCAAGCCCCTTGTACAGGGAGGCAACAGAAGGACATTCTCAGACAAGCCTGGTTTCAAAAACTGTGGCAGCTGGGGGCCCTTTTTTGAAAAGATTGCTCAAAGCTACAATACATATAGTATGCAAGGCTAAAATTAGAGAAAGAAATTTGAATGGATAATGGCTAGAAAAATGAACCCATGATAATTATTGATACCAACTATTGTTTAAGAAGTAAGGATAACAGTGGAAGAGTTATTTCTGATACCAGGGCAATCATTTGAAGAAAAGTAAGACACAGAAAGCATGAAAGAAACATGAAAGAGAAAAAAGTGAGAACTATCACATTTAATTATGAATGTGAAATTAGAGTAGGCAGTAAAAAGAGCCGACAAAGAGCAGTGTCCTTTGTCTTCTGTACAGGAAAGCAGAGGAGGCTTTTGATTAGGAAAAGAGACCTAGAATACTTATAGAATGTTTTAGGATATTGAACACATATGGCTTTAAAATGGGGGCTTTTTTGGGGCACCTGGGTGGTTCAGTCGGTTAAGTGTCCAACTTTGGCTTGGGTTGTGATCTACAGTTCGTGGGTTAGAGCCCCGCACTGGGCTCTGTGCTCACAGCTCAGAGCCTGGAGCCTGCTTTGGATTCTGTGTTTCCCTTGCTCTCTGCTCCTCCCCCACTCGTGCTCTGTTTGTCTCTCTCTGTCTTTCAAAATAAATAAACATTAATTTTTTTTTAAATAGGGGCTTTTTGTCCTCCAAAACATATTAAAAGATAAAGGGGAAAATAGAGTCCATATAACTTAAGAGATAATAAAGATACCTATTATACTTCAAAAGGATCAAAGCCAAGTATACCAAATACTAGATTTACTATAAATAATTAAAGCCCACCATTAACAGGCTGCTTCTGCCTAAATCATAAGCAAAATTAATACCCCAAAAGGTGATAGCTAGAAAGGTTGGTGCAAGATAGGTCGTTTCAAAACAGTAAAGAAAGTAACAACAGAGAAAAAAAGAAATTAAAGTTGATAAAAAAAATATCAGATAATAGAGCTGAGAACAAAACTGATTAAACACGATGGAAAGTTTCAATAATGAAAGCTACAAATATCCAATTAAATGGAACTGTAAGACAACAAACGTTAGGAATACAAGAAATTTTCCATTGCTATATTCTACCCTATAGTAAACTAAACCAAGCACAGCAAAAGATTGCTTTTTACTTTCATTGGTCTGTTATATGATTCTTTTGTGATTCTATGGGCAGAAACTAATTATTTGAACAAGATGTCATTCTTGGCTATTAATATTTCTGCAAACTTGTATGCTAAGCTCAATACAGTTGTGAGGGTCAGGAGGTGGACACACATAAAGACTACAATTGAGTCACGTTGATTAAAGATGGTTAATTTTATAAACTATTAAAAACATCATAGAGTGATGTTCACCAGGCTTTTGGTAAACTTGATAAGTATTTCCATGAACTCTGGTTTAGTTTAGTGCAATGGTCAAAGTGAATATTGAGGTTAGAAATAGATCTTTCTTGTGTATCATTGTATAGGCACTAATTTTCTCATTTGGGTTAATATTAAGGTAACTGGAAAGACAGTATCACTCAGTCATAGCTTTTTTGTGTTTTTCTGGGTGGGTGGGGTGGTTGGATAGGAGAATAATATAACCTCACAGGAACAACCCCATTCCATTTACAGAGATTACCAGAAAATAGAGACTCTGCAAAAGAATGACCCTGCTTCTCAAATAAGAAAAACTTTAATTTGAAAGGGTAAATGGTTCTGAAACCCATCATTTATCAAGCCCTGCGGCATGTTCCGAAAGAAGAAGTGTGAACAAAGGGGACCATCCAGGGTTCTATATAACAAAGACCCAGGTCTGGCTGGGTCAGGGTGAAGGAGCTAAGGGAAACATTCTGCTTAAGAAGCTTCATTTAGGCTGTAAAGTCTTGAGCTATAATGTCTGTCCTTGGGAGGTGTGTGTGTGTGTGTGTGTGTGTGTGCGTGCGTGCGTACGCGCGTGCATGCACGTGTGGTCAGTAGTTACCCATGGCATGGTTAGCATTAATGAGAAGATATATAGGCTTCACAATGCAAGAGCCTCCGGGAGGACAGGCTTTGGAGGTGAATCTCACCCAGACATTTCTACTAGACTTCCTGCTACTAGAAGTGCTTGTGATTATTGACACAGCATAGCCAGACTTTGGAAAGTGGGCTGTGGGGTTATTACTGTGTCTCACTGATAGGGGGAGAGGGAGTTAGGCCTTTAGACCCGGCTTTCTAATAAACATTAAAAATCCAGAGGTAGTAAAAAGATACCAAAAAACAAGCAAACCAGGGCTCCCAGGAGAAATGGTTGATTCCAGGACTGGGATAGGGAAAATACACAATGATCCTGTAATATGTTGCTGGGACAGTAAGTAAGAAAGTTATTAAATAAAAGAAAGTTGGAAATATTTTGAAAGGACACAGAAGCCCACCTGAAGGGGCTCCCAGTGGCCAAAGCTGGATTAATTTGAACAAGAACATCAATGCTGATAGCATTAGATTACAACCCATAGTATAAAATATATGTCCATGAGTCCATATTGATACCAATGAATGACTGAATAAATAAATTAGGGGGGAGAAACAGGAAAGTGCAATTATTAAATGTAGGAGTGAAGAAATAGAGACTCATCACCAGGCAAACAGCACAGTATAATTGTTGCAGGCATGATCCATTTACAGATTCTAAAATTAGTGGGGCGCCTGGGTGGCTCAGTCGGTGAAGCGTCTGACTTCGGCTCAGGTCATGATCTCACAGTCCGTGAGTTCGATCCCCGCGTCGGGCTCTGTGTTGACCGCTCAGAGCCTGGAGCCTGTTTCAGATTCTGTGTCTCCCTCTCTCTCTGACCCTCCCCCATTCATGCTCTGTCTCTCTCTGTCTCAAAAATAAATAAAACGTTAAAAAAAAAATTAAAATTAGTGAGCAAGAGTTTCAAGAAAAACTGGATATTTGCATAGTTTCAAAGCATAGTTTCAAAGTATCTCTGCACAAGACAATTGTGAATTACAAAGGGGAAAATATTCTCTGTAATTGGAGAGAAATTTGGCAGACACCATCTTAACCAAGTGATCAAGGTTAACATCACCAGTAACAAGACATTGACATCACACACAACCTGTTAGGATGCACTGGAAAGGGCACAACATCACATCCATGGTATTCTTGCTAAAAAGCATAACTTCAGCCTAAGAAAGCATCAGACAGACCCAAACTGATAGGCATTCTACAAAACCACTGAACAGTACTCTTCAAAAGTATCAAGGTTGTGAAAGGCCAAGAAAGACTGAGGAATTGTTAGAGAGTATAAGACACTAAGGAAACTAGATCAACTGAATGCAGTATGGGATCCTGAGTAGGATCCTGGGCCAGAAAAATCTGGTAAATTTTGAATAAGCTATGCGGTTTGGTGAATAGTATTGCATCAATGACAATTTCTTAGTATCGATCCTTGTACCATGGTTATGTAAGATGTTAAGATCAGGAAAAGGTAGGTACGGGCATATATGAACTCTGTAATAGTCTTGCAATTCTTCTGAAAATTTGAAATAATTTGAAAATAAAAAGTTAGAAATCTAAAGGCATAAACTCTTCTAACTGGCTTTTAAAAACAGCATTAGGGGCGCCTGGGTGGCGCAGTCGGTTAAGCGTCCGACTTCAGCCAGGTCACGATCTCGCGGTCTGGGAGTTCGAGCCCCGCGTCAGGCTCTGGGCTGATGGCTCAGAGCCTGGAGCCTGTTTCCGATTCTGTGTCTCCCTCTCTCTCTGCCCCTCCCCCGTTCATGCTCTGTCTCTCTCTGTCCCAAAAATAAATAAACGTTGAAAAAAAATAAAAAATAAATAAAAAATAAAAACAGCATTAATATATTAAGCACCTATAAATGAGAAGAACAAGAAATTCAAAGATTTATAAAAATCCTTTCTATTTCTTATACTTTAAATATGTAGTTCTTTAAGGAAATTTATCTCCATAAAACTGTAACAAAAAAGAGATTTTAATTGTGAGTTTAATTAAAAGTCTCAGTTACTAAAGAAGTAAATATAAATAACTTTAAAGCTTTAATATCTGCTATATAATTGCACACAAAACATGCAATATTTCTAATTGAGATATCTCTTTGGACAAATTAAACTGATTTACTAATTTTGATTTAAAAGCTATTCTACATCTTCTCCCTGACTTACACCCTGTCAAAATGTTAACACATTCTAGTTTACGAAAGTCCTGGGTTTATTTTCTCATGAAAAGCTTTAGTAATTTGAATTTCCTGAATTTCCTCTACTAATTTTGCTGGTCAAATAAACTAACATCATTTTACATTTATAAAACTGCAAAAGTATGTGTTCAACTCAATTACTTGATAATATGTAATGTCCTTCTAAAAAGAGGTTAATTTTTATGATTCTACAAATGACTTAACACGTCAACTAAAACTGTAGATTCTTTTTTTTTCAACGTTTTTTTTTTTATTTATTTTTGGGACAGAGAGAGACAGAGCATGAACGGGGGAGGGGCAGAGAGAGAGGGAGACACAGAATTGGAAACAGGCTCCAGGCTCTGAGCCATCAGCCCAGAGCCCGACGCGGGGCTCGAACTCACGGACTGCGAGATCGTGACCTGGCTGAAGTCGGACGCTTAACCGACTGCGCCACCCAGGCGCCCCTAAAACTGTAGATTCTAAGTTAATTTTCAGTCCTTAAGCCAATGTAAATTTGTGTTAACTAATAAATAATCTTTGGACAACATAATTTTAATAAACCTGTGCTCTTTAATTCTTTATACGGTAGCATCAATCACTAGATTTAAAAGGATGTTAAAATACCTTTGGGTTAAAAACAGATACTTGTTTTTATAATGGGCCTTCTTGGGGCGCCTGGGTGGCTCAGTCGGTTGAGCATCTGACTTTGGCTCAGGCCATGATCTCACGGTTCATGGGTTCGAGTCCCGTGTCGGGCTCTGTGCTGAATGCTTGCTTAGAGCCTAGAGCCTACTTCGGATTCTGTGTCTCCTTCTCTCTCTGCCCTTCCCCTGCTCATGCTCTGTCTCACTGTATCTCTCAAAAATAAATAAATGTATAATGGACCTTGTTCGTCACCGCGAGTTAGTACCTGAGAATAGATCTGCCCCCACATCTTTCATTTATATTCCTGACTAGAATGTAAAACAGTCTGTATAACTTGAGATTTTTGATGTGTGGAGGCTGGATTTGGGAGGACACACAAGTTTTTAAAATAATACATGATATCAGGAAGTTTGTAGTGATTGACTGGAGATATTTGGAAGCAAATTTTGGCTTTTGCTTCATTAGAGTATCAAAGAAGAGTTAAGGCTCCTACTACATGAATACCAAAAGCTTCTCTTCCTGAAAACAGGTGCTACACACCCCAGTGCTGGAGGGAAGGTGGTATAGCGTTTGTAGGGAGTCATTTGGCAATATTTATTCTAACCGGTTTGTTGAATATGCTGGTCTTAGTGGGGTGCAAGCTGCAGGAGAAAAATCATGATATTTATTTATTCACAACACTAACTTTCTTCCATGCTACATTGAATCTCCATTCTGTCCACTCTCCACTCTAATGAAATCTTGGGTAGATCCAATAGCTTTTCCAATCACTTCCAGTTATTAGTTGAAATAGTCTCATTTTCCAGGTGTTAACAGGTTTGGTCCAGTTTCATATCAAAGCTTTAATCTTGTCCAGCTTAAAATTTCTCCTCAAGCTCTGGCTTAGTCCTGACTCAGGCTCAGAAACCTGAAGCCAAAAAAGGGGGTCTTGGTCTGCTTTTCACTCTTTCCCTCTTGTCATTTTCCTCTATTTCTTCCTTACTCACTCTGTGACCTCTGGCTCCCTGAGGGTTGGTGCCTGGGGAGCAGGACAAGCAAAGGGTGGGAAATGTCCTCAGTGATTGGGATAGGCATGGTGTGGCTCTGGTGCCCTTTGGGTGTGGCCAGCGTCCAAATGCTTCTCTTTTATGGGATGATTTTGGGTTTGTTGGAGATGTACATTCACCTGAATGTTCCTGACCCTTCCAACACACCACCCTGTTGACTGTTAATGACTCTCACACTCAAACCTTGGCACTCTGCTCCCCTCCCCACACGAACGCCCCTAGTCTGTTCTTGGTGGGATCCTTGGTGATTCCAGCTCCCTTTCGTAGCACCCACATCAGGTCACAGGAAACACACACCTTGGCCCCATGGTTGGAGGAGATATAGCTGCTCCCACACTGCCCACAGAGGTAGCTTTACCACAGATCATGGCCATAGGGTATTCACACAGCAGTGACTCAGGCACTAGTCCCTACATTCCCCACATTCCACGGGAAACACAACAAGTTCTCTGAGTGGCTCTTATGAACCCCCTCCTTGAGTTTAAACTAAGAGGGCAACAAGCTCTGGAGAGGAGAAAGCACATTCTTGACAGCTCTCCACTGTCTCCTCTCTCCTTCTAACCTTCTGCCCTCCAGGAATTCCTAGCCTTGTCTTAGGTAAGCTGGAGGCAGAGGGGACGCTAAGGGTGGAGGCAGAACTGGTACAGATACCCCCCGCTTTTTGAAAGTTCACATTACGGTCCCTTACATATATGAAAGATCTACATTAGTATCTGTTTTCACTAAATGACAGAAATAGGTGGTCTGTTAGTTTGGTCTTTGACACCTTTGCTGAAAATCTAAAACAACAGGAAAAGTCACGACTAATATCCTATCACTCTATGAAAATTTAAAATGCGCACTTCCAGGGCACCTGGGTGGCTCAGTCAGTTGAGTGTTGAGTGTCAACTCTTGATTTTGGCTCAGGTCATGATCCCAGGGTCATGGGATTGAGCCCCTCCTCCCCGCCCCTCTCCCCCACTCATGCCCTCTTTCTCTAAAGTAAAAAATAGATTTAAAAAAAAAAGAAAAATTAAAATGCACATCCTTGAGTATAACAAGGATAAAATGTTATCCTTGAGTATAACAATTCTACTATGCATTTATATTACAGACACATATGTATATGTATAGAAAGACATATGTACAAAGATACTCATTGTAGAGACACCTGGCTGGCTCAGTTGGTAAAACATGTGACTCTTGATCTCAGGGTTGTGAGTTCAAACCCCACGCTGGGCATAGAGATTACTTAAAAAAAAAAAAAAGTATATTTACTGTAGCTCTATTTATAAAATCAAGCGTTTGGAAACAATGTGAATGTCTATTGATAGAGAATGTATTCAATAGAGAACAATAGAGAATGTTCAATAGAATACTATGTATGCATTAAAAAGAAAAAGGCAGCCTTAGCTTTTGTCTGGGCTGCCCACACGCCATCCAGACTGAGGAAGACCCAGAAACTTCAGGGCCACCAGAGCCACAGCCACATCAGCAAGCGCCAGAAGCATGCAGGAGGCCAGGGTACTGCTGGTAGCATGCATCACTACAGGATCACCCAGGTTACTGTGGAAAAGTTGGTATAAGGCATCACCACTCAAACAGAAACCAGAGCTTCTGCTCATCTGTCAACCTTGACAATCAAAACTGTGGACCTTGGTCAGTAAGCAGACATGCGTAAACATTGCTCCTATCACTGATGTGGTGATATCCAGCTACTGCAAAGTTTGGGGTAAGGGAAAGCTCCCCCAATAGCCTGTCATTGTGGAGGCCAAGTTCTTGAGTAGAAGAGCTGAGGAGAGGGGCACCTGGGTGGCTCAGTTGGTTAAGTGTCCGACTTCGGCTCAGGTCATGATCTCATGGTTTGTGAGTTTGAGCTCCACATCAGGATCTGCTCAGCAAAAAGCCTACTTCACTTTGGTTCTTCTGCCCCTCCCCCACTTGTGTGCACATGCACGTGCGCACGCTCTCTCTCTCAAAAAAAATTAAAAAAAAAAAAAAAGAGCTGAGGAGAGGATTAAGAGGGGTGGGGGGCTGTGTCCTGGTAGCCTGAAGCCAGGTGGAGGGAGGTCCATTAAATGCTAACAAGAGAAACAAATGAACAAACAAATAGAAAAGAAAAAAGCAGCTTTAACCTACCAATATAGTATAATCTCCAAGATACATATTTAAGTGGAAAAAGCAAGAGAGTAACAGGAAAACATTTGTGCAACCACCTGTGTATATGAGTGTATGTTGGTAAATACACAGAAAATCATTGAAAAGATAAATAAGAATTTGGTAACAGAGCTTGTCACTGAAAGGGGGAAATAGGGAGGATGTAAAAAGGTGATTTATTTTTCACAATGTACAGTTTGTTATGTTTTAAATTTTTTACCATGTACATCTATTACCCTTTTAACATCTAAATTAATGGCTTCCCCTCCTGTCCCTTGCTAAGCTAACCCTTGTAAGGTTCTGCACTCTATTTAGTAGCAGAACTGTTTGCTTATGATTCCTGTTTATTTTCCTACCTCCTGACCTAAGCCAGGTAATGTAGAAAGAGGCCTCAAAGTCCACTTCTTCCTTCTGTCTAAAAGCCTAGATTCTAGGACAATTATAATCAACCCAGTTGGTGGGTTCCCCTGCTACATTCCAGAGTTCTACAGATATGTGTACCCCTAAATTGTCCCTTCTCCCCATAGATTATCACTCCAGAAGGCAAAGAGAAGGAAAGAAAATAGAGAAGGTCCTTATAATCTCTTGCTCCAAGGGTGTCCAACTCTCAACTCTTCAGGCTGTCATTGTCCATTAGTGACTTTCCTGTACGTTCTGGATGCCAGAATAATTCTTTCCTCCTCTCCTTAGGAAGGAAGGAAGGTAGAGGATGAAGGAATAGACTAGGAAGCCAAGTCTTGGTTCTAGTCCTGGCTCTGTCTTGAGTTAGCGACAAGTCCTCGTTAGTAACAGTAATAATAGCATATTGTCACAGAAACCCACCCGGGCCAAGCAGTACACCAGGTGTCTTATATATATTACTCATTGAATCCTCACATGGACCCCATGAAATAGGCACCATTATTAATTCTGTGTTATAGACAAGTTGACGACCTTGCCCAGGGTCGCAAGGCAGAGGTACTCATCAGACGTCTGAAACTGTTTCCCCACACTCTCTTGTACTGTCATCGTGTTTGTATGATGCCAGCCTTCTGGGCTGAGCAGGAGAGTCCCATATCTAATATTTGGGAGGCCTCCAGTGACAGAGAAGCGAGACAAAGCCCAAGCTCTAGGGGTCTTTGCGTTAAGGTCTTGGCATCGTCTGGGCCAGGAAGGGCCAGGGAAAGCCCTAATGGCTCAGCCCAGACTTCATTCCTCTGACACTTCCCTCTGCACTGCTGACTCTCAGTTTAGAACTCCAGCTTGGCTTGTTTGTTAACTGTGTCCTGGTGGCTTTTTCTTCCCTTTCCCACCAGGTCTGCGGCAGATCTCACATCCCCTCAAGCCCCCCAACCCGCCCCACCACAAGGTCCCCACCCTCTCGTGTATGGGCCCTGGGTGTGTGGAGATGTTTGAGGCAATCCCCTGGGAGGTGCTTCAAGGACCTCCTCCCCTGAACTTCTCCATGAATTTTTCTGATTACCCAGGCAGAATTAGGTGTTCCTTCCTCTATGACATTTGGCACGTCTCATTCTGTAAGGAAGACCCTAGAGATCATTCCCTGCATCACAGTGAATTCTGGCTGTTTGTCTTTGTCTTCATCAGATTAAGAGATAATTGAGGGCAGAGACAGGGTCATGTTTACCATCCTATCACAGCAAATTAGCACGGGGCCCCATACACGGCACAGCCTCAACGGTTGTGGCAGGGATTTGTGCAGCATAAAAGCTCAGTAATAAATGTGTCTTAGAAGGATCATTCTGGCTGCAACGTGGAGAGTGAAATGAGAGGAGATGAGAGACAAGAACAGCCAAAAGGCCATCACCCAGGCCCCACATACCTGGACCTGATTAGGTTAGTGAAATGAGGGAGAAGAGTAGAGGGTAGATATAGCAGGATGGAAACATTGACAATTCTTGGAATTAATTTGATTTTGAGGCTGAGGGAGGTGGAGCTTTCTACACTGATGCTGTGGTCTCTAGTTTGCGCATTGGATGGATGCGGTTGCCACTAATTGAGATAAGAAAAAGCAAATTTACAAAAAATATCAAGTTCAGTTTTAGTCAGGTTGATTTTGAAGTTACCTTTTCAGTAGAAAATTAGCTATTTGGATTTAAAACAGGAGGGGCACCTGGGTGGCTCAGTCAGTTAAGCATCTGACTCTTAATTTCAGCTCAGGTCATAATTTCAGAGTTCGTGGGATTGAGCCCTGCATTGGGCTCCACACTGACAGTGCAGGACCTGCTTGGGATTCTCTCTCTCTTCCTCTCTCTCTCTGCCTCTCCCCTGTTCATGCTCTCTCTGTCTTTCTCAAAATAAATAAACTTTAAAAATAAAAATAAAAATAAAACAGGAGAGAGGTTCAGGTTAATATATTTGAAAGTCACCAGTACCTGCAAAAATAATGCTATCAGTAAGAATTTTTAAGGCAGAAGAAAACAAAACCATGAAGTCATGATTGATAGTATTTGGTGAAAAAACAAAAAACTAGGCCCTTAGGAAGAGTTTTCTATTGCCTTATTCCTTTATTGGACAGTCTGCCATTCCTATAAGCTTCTGGCATAAATCATCTAAAACTATGAGAAATGGGTGTCTCTCACCTGAAACAGTTCTTCAGGGACCCAGTCAGATTCCCTTTGCTGGATAGGAGATGTCAGACAGTAACCCAGAGCTCCAGTGAAAAGGCACTTGTCACTAGAGATTCAAAGAATCTCCTTCACAAAAGGAAGGAAGCTAGATTCTGATAAACCAAGTAAGCTTTAATGCTGAAAAGGTTTTTCTGGCTATAAATGTGAAGAAAATGAAAGGATAAATCCTGGCTGACCATGTGGTTACTTTGCAACGACGACACAATATTGTAGCCAGCAGGTTGTCCCAGACACTTTGTGTACCCCGGACTGTAGCAAGCTTTAAAATGTACTCAAAAAACTTAAATTCCAGTCTTAGCAAATCTGTCTAAAATTAGGCCCATCATTTAGAAGTTGTTGGGACAGACGTCTCCTATCAGTAAGTGGTATCTTGGTTCCAGTACAGAAAAAGTTCAGAGTATTTGACTTTGGCCAGAATGGACCACCACCCCCAACAAAATGCCCATGACATTTCCTTGCATGTATGGGACAGAACACCCACATTTCCAGAATCTGAAGATAGGGAAGTAGATGAGTTGTTAGAAAACAATGCACATAATCTTTTGAATGTCTACACCAATACCCACTTATCTGTCCATCCTCCACAAAGGGAAGTTAAGTCATCAGTTAAGAGGAAGAGGATCCTGACTAGCTAGAAGACTCTTAAAATTGCAGAATTTAGAAGCACAGAGAAATGATGAGATTGTGGGCTCTCTTTGCCATGAATCATGGATGAACTACTGAAAATTGAATCATCTCTTGGAACTGTTTGTAAAAAAGTCAAGGACAGAGAATTTATTTATTTAAGGAGAATTTATTTAGAAATTTTAAACAGCCAACATGCATGGCCTTAATTTTATTACTATAATGTCAGTAGACAAAGTAGCAAAACTCAGAGAAAGAAGAATTTGATGCACCAACGGATGATTTTGGTGGAAAGCAAGATGTGACAACAAATGTGTATTGTTAAATTATTGTGAGAGGAATTTTCAGAAGCAGATCATTTCACTAGCAGAACATTATAAGCACCAACATCTGAAAAGAAATGGCAAATATGGTGCCAGGCACAAATACTGGAATGGCATTCCAAGTGCAGTTTCTAGAGCTGTTATTTCTTTTAATTTTTTTAATATTTAAATTTTTAAAAATGTTTATTTTTGAGATAGAGAGAGAGAGAGAGAGAGGGCACAAGCAGGGTAGGGGCAGAGAGAGAGGGAGACACAGAATCGGAAGCAGGCTCTAGGCTCTGAGCTGTCAGCACAGAGCCAGATGCGGGGCTTGAACTCACGAACTGTTAGATCATGACCTGAGCCGAAGCCTGACACTTAACCAACTGAGCCACCCAGGAGCCTCCTGTTATTTCTTTCAAATTACAAGTTTCTCTTATGGTCTCATGTACAACAGTTCAAGTATTCTTAGTGCCAGCTGATACCCCTTCCATACAGGGACACACCTAGCTTGAGCTGCCCATATTTTACTACAAAAGAGGTCTTGCCCTCTATAAGGCTGAAATGACTTTCATCTTGTTACATTCTGTATATACAAAGGATGTTTTCTGGTGTTTCTTCAGCTTTACCCCCCCAACAAATGGATACAAGTAAACATATTGCTTTGCAACTTGATTATGTAGTATCTGGCTACATGGATACCTTAAGTTACTAAAACTTTTATCCATTGTTACATGTTCAGGTTGTTTCTATATTCTGCTATTGTGAAAAAGCTGCCATGAATATCCTCATATATACATCTTTACACACACACACACACACACACACACACGCATGCACACATGCAAGCACCTGCGTGTGCATTACTATAGGATAAATTCTGAGATGGGGTGCTTGGGTGGCTCAGTTGGTTAAGCATCTGACTTCAGCTCAGGTCATGATTTCACGGTTTGTGAGTTCCAGCCCTGCATCAGGCCCGGTGCTGACAGCTCAGAGCCTGAAGCCTGCTTCGGATTCTGTGTCTCCGTCTCTCTCTGCCCCTCCCCCGCTTGTGCACTGTCTCTCTCTGTCTCTCTGTCTCTCTGTCTAAAAAATAAATACTTTAAAATAAATAAATAAATTCTGAGAACAGAGATTCTGAGTGACATGTTAGTCATATGCATTTTGACACAAAATAATTGAGTAATATTTGCTTTAAATTCTTTAAGGATTTTGCATTTGAAATATTCTTTGTTTATATAAGGACTTTGCTGCTATAAATACAAGTGGGTTTTTTTTCCACTCACTCCCATGCCCTAGTTTTGACTAATTAAGAATTATACAAACTTTCTAATAGTATGCAGAAATATGTAAAACGTATATTTTTCTTTTAAGAAATACTTAAAAAACAAGACTATTAAAACAACGACAGAGATATGATTTGTCATTTGGTATTAAGCTTATAGCCTATTATGTTTTGTTTTTAAGTGTAAAAAAGAAAAATAACAGCTTTAGTTGTAGATGCATTAATTAAATAATTCTCCAATGAGGAGTTGCAATAAATTCTAATAATACCTCCAGATTGAAGGTCTCAAACATTTTTCTCTAACTTCATTTTTCCAAAGCTTACACATTTTACTTGATTTACTTTTACTTGATTTAAAATTAAGTAAATAGGGGGGCCTGGGTGGCTCAGTCAGTTAAGCATCTGACTTTGGCTCAGGTCATGATCTCACAGTTTGTGAGTTCAAACCCCACATCTGGTTCTGTGCTGACAGCTCAGAGCCTGGAGCCTGCTTCAGATTTCATGTCTCCCTCCCACTCTCTCTCTGACTCTCCCCAGCTCACACTCTGTCTCTCTCTCTCTCTCTCTCAAAATTAAATAAACATTAAAAAAAATTTTTTTAATAAAACAAGTAAATAAATTCAGGGGAGATACAGGTCCAGAATTACTGTCATTTAGTGTTTAAACAAAAGCTGATACAACACAAATATTGTTGATTGTCTTCATCAACAATAATGAAATTGCTTTCAGTAATTAAAGTATATTATCCTATAATAAATCCAAAAACGACCTCTATTTACATTTATAAAAAGATGACTTTTCTAGTAGTACCCTTGAAAGGAGATGCTGAAGAAATAGTGGTAGTGGGTAGATATGTGAATGTTGCAGTATAAAAATATTCACATGCTTAAATTAATCTTTCATTGCACAGGAAATGCAAAAGTGAAATCATGTTATTTCATACATAAATTTCAATCAGTAAGATTGAGGGGCTAAACTTTTAAATGGAAGAAATCACAGTAAAAGTTTAACTTTTAAAATATTCAAAACTTCTATATGTCAAAAACCCATAAATAATAAAACAGTCTGATATTGGTAGAGAAATAGAAAAGTATAACCATCAGAACAGTCAAGAAACAGACCCAGGTGGATATGGGAATCTAACAAATGATGAAAGTAGTATTTTAAATCAGTGAGGCAGGAATGAGTTCTTTGGGGAAACTGACCACTGAATGGAAAATCAATGGAGTTAGATCCTTACCTCACATCATTTGTACAAGTAAGTCCAAATAGATTAAATATTTAAATGTAAAAAAATCATAGATGTGCTAGGTAAAAATATAGGAACATGTTTGTTTTTTTTTTAATTTTTTTTTCAACGTTTATTTTATTTTTGGGACAGAGAGAGACAGAGCATGAACGGGGGAGGGGCAGAGAGAGAGGGAGACACAGAATCAGAAACAGGCTCCAGGCTCTGAGCCATCAGCCCAGAGCCCGACGCGGGGCTCGAACTCGCGGACCGCGAGATTGTGACCTGGCTGAAGTTGGACGCTTAACCGACTGCGCCACCCAGGCGCCCCTAGGAACATGTTTTTATAATCCTCAAATGGGCAAGAAATTTCTAAGTATAAATTCAACCCCCAAAATCAAAAAAATAAAAGATGTATAAGATTTGATTGTAACAAAATTTAAAACTTCTACATATTAGAAAATAAGCAAAATAAAAAGACAAATGACCAACCTGTAACACATGTAAGTGTTAGCTACTATTATAATATAGAAAAGTCATCCTCATTAGTGCTCACAGCAAGTCAAAAGGAGATGAGACATGCAAACTCATTGCAATTTCCATGTACACTTATTTGCTTGGTGTATGCTAAGTGCCAATCATGGTCCAAGGCACTGGTGATACACACCTTGTTAAGACATTGAACTGTATGGTGAGGGCAATAGGGTACCATTAAAGGATTTAAAGGATTCAGGGAGATTCATGTTTGGATTCGAATTTTAGAACAATTGTGCTGGCTGTGGTGGTTCAGAGGGTGGTTAGGAAAGGAGGTTTGAGGATTGGAAAACCAACTGAGAAGCTGTGACAATAACCTAGGTGGAGATGATGGTGGCTTATATGGGACTAAGTATGGGATGTGGGGGTGGGGAGAGAATGGTGTGAGCTGTTTAGATGGTAAACTAGACAAGACCTTGTGGATTGCATATGGGGGTTGATGTAGACCCAGGAAGAAAATATGATACACAAGTTTCTGGCTTGAGCAACTGGGAGAAAGTGGTGCTGTTTTATTAAGATGAGGAAGCCAGGTGGAGAAGCGTGTAGGGGAAGATAATGAGTTCAATTGCTGTCCTGTTGAGTTTTTGGTCACGTGGAACATCTAAGTAGACAGGTCCCGAGTATCGCTTAGTAGAGAATCTGGGCTGGAGAGTGATATATCCCAAGTGTCTCAGGTTTCAGCATCCAGGGGGAATAGATTTAGTCCCATTATTATTATTTCCCAAGTTTCATGTGTTCTATCATACACATCTATCATCTGTATGCTTATAGGAATTCTAGGCTCCAGTACTAACTCTGTCTCCAAGAATCTCCAGGAATTCTCATGGGATGCTTACAAGTGCCCAATAATTGAACCTATATGTGCTTTTCAGAGTTAGAACTATTCTCATTACCCACTCCTACCACACATATAGTTGGCTGATAGGGAATTCACAACACACAATGCTGGAGAAACTGGGAACTCCAAGGGCTACACTGCAACACGGTCCACACTCAGGCTGCGACTGGGTATTTGAGCATGTCTGTTTCAGTGTCCACACTGAATTATTCAGTGTTTCAGTGTCTCTCCTGTAGCACACGCACTCTGGAAAGGTGATCAGATGAGGAGTTCCAGTGTCACCTGCTATTCTCCTCCCAGACCCAGCCCTTCCCTCTGATCTGAGGCACCAATACTGATCCCACTCCTCTTTGCCTGACTCCATGCTACATACAGTGAATTCTCTTCTGGCTTTCTTGATGTCTGTCCCTGCAACCTACCTCTGAGGCTCCCCTGGCCATCAGACATTTTTCTATATATCTGAATCAGGGAGCCCTTCAGTCCTTATGGAAATAAATGGCTACAAGTAGATAGGGGAAGAACTGTCATTCAATCTACTTCACCTGCAACATCTGAGCTCAGACTGTTGCCAGGACAACATTGTTTTGTAATTAGTATGACAATGCCTTTGTCTAAGAGTCCTGCTTAAAAACTTCGGAGCCTCCAAAAGTTTCATTCAAGAACTTCCACATTCTGGGGGTCCCTGGTGGCCCAGTCAGTTAAGCATCTGATTTGGGCTCGGGTCATGACCTCCCAGTTTGTGAGTTCGAGCCCCGCATCAGGCTCTCTGCTGTCAGTACAGAGCCAGCTTCAGAGCCTTTGCCTCCCTCTCCCTCTGTCCCTCCCCTGCTCTCTCTCTCACTCTTTCTCAAAAACAAATAAAAACATTAAAAACAAAAAAAGAACTTCCACATTCTGGCAGGGGTCTATGTTTACAACCATCCATCCATTTCACATCCATCTGCTGTCCATCAACCCCAGATCACATCCTTTTCACTAATGTGTCTCAGACTCTTGATGTGTCCGCGGCCATGGACAGCATCATCCTACTGTGTCTGTTCCTCTGACAGCTACATATAGAGCCAAACGCTCTCATTTCATAGGCCTACAGCACTTAGCTTGAACTTGAGTCACCTTCTCATTTATTCGTGCCACAAATATTCATCAAACAAAATTATTAAAGGCAATTAGTATAGCAGCCAAGAACGCCGTAGTAACATTGTCTGGGTCCACAGCCTGATTTTGCCAATTGCTGGTTATATAAGGTCTGGCAAGTTCTTCATCTCTCTGTGCCTCAGTTTCCTGATATGTAAAAATGGGAATAACAAAACACTTCCCTTTCTGGGTTATTATGAGAATTAAATCAATTCATTCATGCAAAGCACTTACAGTAGTGCCCACACAACTAAGTACTCAGCAAATTTTGGTTGTTGTTATATATTGTATGTTTAAAATACAGCACAGCACCTGCTATACTAAATTGCCCCTTGGTCACTTTCTCTGGGTCAGCATGTAGGACAAATACAAAAGCTTAACATCTGCCTCTGATTGTACTGAACCTGACATGCTTTCTTGAGGAATCCTGTGACACCTTCATTTTTAACAATTTTTACCCTGCAGAGAATTGTCCCAGAATGAGCTGATTTTTTTTTTTTTTTTTTGTTCTGACTGCATCAACTTTTTCTGGCTTCAATTCTCATTGAATGATCATTATTTGAAACATGCTACATGCCAGGGCTCTGCCAAGACTAGATATGCCATTATTGCAAAACGTCTGTGATCCTGTCTTCTGTAACACTTAAGGGAGACAAGCATCAAATAAATATAAAAATAATCACACAAATAAATATATAACAAAACTGTAGTGAGCACTTGAAGCAACAGGGTAAGAAGGGAGCAAAAGAAGGAGCAACTAATTTATGTTGGTAGAGGTAGGGGGGTTAGGCTTAGGTCATGATCTCAGGGTTTGTGAGTTCAAGCCCCACTTTGGGCTCTCTGCTGTCAAGCCTGTCAAGTGCAAAGCCCTCCAGATCTTCTGTCTCGTCTCTCTGCCCCCCCCCCACTCGTGCTTTCCAATAAGTAAGTAAGTAAGTAAGTAAGTAAGTAAGTAAGTAAGTAAATAAATAAGATGTTTAATAAGAAACCTGAAGTTTGAGCAGGAATAGCCAGGTGAGGAACGAAAAGGGGCATCCAGGCATGCGGGAAGTCCGTAAGGAAAACAAGAGCTTACTGGGATCAAGGAAATGGATCTCAGCCCAGGGAGTGAGATGAGACCCTAGAGGGAGGTGGGGTCAGATGACATGGGGACTCTGGGCCATGCCAGGGATTTGTGGTTCTATTCTAAGGGTTTTGGAATGCCTGAAGGGTTTTATGCAGAGGAGTAACAAATAATTGGGTTTAGATCTTTAGAAATTGCTCTGGCTCTGGTATGGAATATGGATTGGAAAGCAGGGAAAACAGATGAATTACAGCTCCCTGCAACAATGGATATGGCTTCCAAGACATATAGCTAAGAAAAAAAGCAAATCACAAAATGCATTCAGATTGACCCCATTTATATAAAGAGCAAAAAACAAAAAACCATCAAGGGTCTGTATATATATGCTAAAAATCTAAAGAAATGCAAGGAAACAGTTATCTCAAAAATCAGGATAGTGGTCACTTCTGAGAGGACATGGCAGAGTTCCCGATTTGGAAGGGGCATATGGGAAAGTTTAAAGGCATGGAAATATCCTATTTCTTAAGCTGAGTAGAGAGCACAGGAGTATTTGTTCTTTAAAGTGTTCATTCACACTATATATACTCTTCTCTATGAGTGATATATTTCATAATAAACATTTAGGTTACCTAACTCCAAAAATTTGTGTAAAATGTTAAAATACAAAAAAGTTTGGCAATGGACACATGAGTATATGTTATATTACTCTTTATAGTTGTCTGTGGGCTTGAAATATTCCAAAAATTATAGTAAATAGCAAAGGGAAAATAGATACAAGAAGGGAGAGCAGCAGGAGCAGTGTTGCTCAACTCCCAGGGCACCTTGTTGTTGTAACCATTGTGCAGGTGGAGGTGTGAGCCCGGAGTGCTGACACAGGCTGTACGATGTCAGTGCTGCTCCCCGGGGCTCTGCCAGGCAATGGCTCTTTTCACTAGTGAGGATACCACTAGTGAAGACTAGACTAGAAGTCTAGTCTTTAGATAACAATGACTTGGGTTGGAATGGCAGCATAGAGAAAGAGAGCCATATCCCAGTTATATTTAGGAGGTAGAAGAATGGAATTGATAACAAGTTGGATGTCTCACTATATCAAAGGGGCAGGAGACACACCTGCTTTGTGTCACCTGGCTTTGCATAAAATGTTATTCCAAGAGCTGGGAGCTACTAGGTCACGAATGCTTCACAGAGGCTACCTGGAGGCTTTGAAACTTTGATACAACTCTCCCAGGCTGTGGCTTTTCCAGTCACCCCAAAGACCTGTGATTCTGTCCTTGGGCCAGATTTCCCAAAAGCAACTGCCAAACAGTTGTGGAGGGAGTGTGAAACAGAGAAGGGACTCCCACAGGACCCCAGAGGCTGGACCGACTTCAAAATACCTATGGAACTCCACCTGCGTGTCCATTCCTGCTAAGCACCATAGTTTATACTCACATATTTACATCATTAGGTTGTAGGCTTCAATCATTCACACAGGCATGTACTGCAATTCCTGCCCCCCGCACCCCACTCCGCATGTGCACCCCACAGTTGGTTATCACCTAGTCCTGCTTCCTGAGCCCAAGGCAGCCAGCCCTAGCAGCCATTCCATTAAAGTCAAGACAAAGACACTGAAGGGTACTATCACTGCTATTTAAATTGTGCATGTTCACAGGCTGGAAGACTCAGAATGTCATTTCTTCCCAAACTGATCTATAGACTCAATGCAATCCAATAAAAATCCCAACAGCTTTTTTGGTAGAAATTGACAAGCTGACTCTAAAGTCCATATGGAAATGCAAATGACCTGGAAAGCCTAACAACTTTGTAAAAGAACAAAATTGGAGGACTAACACTACCAGATTTCAAGGCTTACATAAAGCTATAGTAATTAATACAGTGTGGAGTCGGTGTAAAGATAAACAAATAGATCAGTGGAGCAGACTAGAGAGTCCAGAAATAGACCCACTTATATGAAGACAACTGCTTTTTGACCAAGATGTAAAGGCAATATAGAGGGAAAAGGGTAGCCTTTTGGCAAATCGTGTTGGAACAAGTAGATACCTATATGCAAAAAAAAAAAAAAAAAGGAAGGAAGGAAGAAAGAAAGAAAAAGAACTCTAAGCCATACTTCACAACATATGCAAACATTAACTCAAAATGGATCACAGACCTAAGTGTAAGGCCTAAAACTATATCATTCTAAAAGAAAATATTCTAAATTCTAAAAGAAAATCCCTGGGACCTTGGGTTAGGCAAAGATTTCTTAGATACATGCCCCAAGTGCTTACAATAATCATCTCTTCTGGGAAGCCCTGACTAATTCCTGGACAGTTTTTTGTTGTTGTTCCATTCTGTTCTTCCTTAGCACTTTATATATGATAGCCATCAAATTATATTGCAAATATCTGTTCATATTTCCCTCCTCCACAGAGCACATGTGGAATAAAGATTATGTCTTAATTATTTTAACGTCTCCAGAGTCCAATAATGCTACCTACATGATGTCCCCAACTCCAAGCTTAATCAGGGAGAAAATCTTTCCTAGAAGCCATCCAGTATAACTCCCTATTGTCCCATTGGCCAAAACCAGGTCATGGGGTTACCTCTAAGCAAATCACTAGTTAATGGAATGACCATGATTTACTTGGAACAATTATGCTTCACCCTTTTGGGATAGGTTTCCTTTCCCCAAGGAGCGATGGCTGTTGGGCAGGCTAGCTGCTTAGAACTCAGCAAAAGTATGGTGATGGTGGAGTCGGTAACACTAACCAGGCTGCTTCACTTTCCATTGTGAAAGTGTAATTCACAAGCAACCTTGCCTTATGTCTAGATTTCGGAAGGAAAAACTGTTAGATATTACTTTATTTAAAAATAAAAAGAACAACATAGCTCCACTACAGTAGGAAGGAGGAAATTATTCATCTGAAACAGCAAAATTTTGCACGGAGCTTTTTATAGCTTTTTAGATAATGCATCTATAGAAAGAAGCAGGGTAAGCTTTACTGCTGAATCATTTACATGAACTCATACCATTTTGAATATTCATTATTTTTCACAATAGCCATTGTGTTAGAACATATGCTATTATACAAACATTCTTCACAAACCTTAAAGCTAATTCAAATAGAAGTATTTTTATTGTAAGTGTCAGCAGCAAAAAAAAAAAAAAAAGAAAAAGAAAAAGAAAAAAAAATCTAGCCAGTGTTGTGAGTATGGGAGTTTGTATTTTCTCTGTGAATATAGGAGCTTAGAGAAAACAGAGTGCAAGAAAAAAAAAATGTATACATGTTGAGAGTTGTTTCTAGCCTCACAAATCTGGCCAGCAAGCATTTCCCTGAGAAAAACTGGTTTCTTAAAGGAAAAATTCTTATTTCTGATTTTATGTGTTTTTGTTAGTTGGTTTTGTTTTGTTAAATAGGATCTTATATTTTTCTTCCACACTCTGAATCTCAGGCATTATCTCAACCAGCTCAAGCTACGGAAGCACCGGAAACAACCTCTCAGACCAGAGAACAGAAAGAACAGTTTTCAAGTCTGGGAACAAGCAAATGCGGGAGAAGAAAAGACTCTGGAGCTCCATTTTCCATCCCCTCATTCTACAATGATTTACATTTTTGTGCCTTGAGAAAAAAATGTGGATAATCTGTATTCAGCTGCTCTTCCTCCAAGACACATGTCAAAGGGAAATCTCCTAGCTCCAAGACTGAACTTCCTGGCTACTTAGTTCTCCTCAGAACCATCTGGAAGCTCACAGATGGGTTGAAACTGCCATCAGATTCACCCTAGTGGATCCACAAGGTTTGACAGGCCCTCCTTGTTTTGACCTGAGCAGCATCAGTAGCCAGGAGTGCTGACCTCACAACAGGTCTATATGCAGCACCACTCTAGAGCGGTCCTCTTGGGACTAAAGGGTCAGAAGTAAGTAGGATTTGTAGCTTCAGCTGTCTCTGAGGAGTTGGGAGAAGGCACAACCTCAAGTAGGAAGACCATGGAAGACTTTCTAGCTTACTGGCCATTCCTTTTGCTGAAGTTCAGGACAGCGTTATCTGAGGCTGGAGTCTAGAGGACAAAAGTGGTACTGCCGAGTACCATGTTTCTCCATGGACCCCAGCCAGTGCCATGAGATATCTGGAGCTGTAGGGCCCCAAAAGTTGAATGTGTGCTAGACCCTTCACCCAGAGCAGCAGAGCCAGAGGCCAGACCTCATCAGTTATCAGTTTATTCACTGATCATCCAGGATTAGGAAATGGTAGACTGATCATATCATACTCTCCAGATGCTTACAAAGCATCACTGTGGCTGCATTTTTTTCAAAGCTCTAAGGCTTTCAGGATGTCATACTGTAGGATCCTGGGTTCTGGAGGGAAGATGGACTGGACAATGAATCTGGAAAGCCCTGGACAATGATATCTGGACAGGTGTAATTGGCTGTAATTGTTGTGCAGTTATCTTATATTCCCTATGGTAACCAAAGGCTTGTAAAAATAATTTGCAGTATTTGCATAATCCAGATGTAAGCTGAAATAACTCTGCCATTTCAGAGGAAAATAAAATTATATTGAGGGTCACAGCATAAAAACTTGCCTCATTCCTAAAACTATAGTTCTCAATAAAGGTGACTCAGTCAGTGAAAACAAAAACAAAAACTTCCCTCAACTCCTTGGCTATCTCTAGAACTGTGCATGAACAACGCAAAAATCTAAGAAACTCAATGGAAATCAACCACTTGGGTTTATGGCACAGATTTCAACAGTTGTCTGGTGCTCAAGAGAGGGGTTTTCCATTGACCTCCAGAAAGGCCATGTCTTAAGAATATGCTCAAAGACTAAGGACTTTACTCTAGGACAAAGGGTAAAACTGAAATAGCCTTATCCCAATAAAGTTTAAAACCAAACTTCCATAAGATCAAGGTAATCTTCCAATGACTTAACTGCTACTAGAACAAACCCAGCGCTCTTCAAAAACCATAAGAGAATCCACAGTCTCTTACAATATATCACCCATAATGTAAAATAATATTCAGTCAAAAGTTAGCAGATACATGAAGAAGCAGAATGTGACCCACAGTGAAAAGAAAAAGTGGAAAAAGTCATTAGAAATGGACCCACAGACAACCCAGATGTTTGGATTAGCAGATAAAAATTTTGAAATGACTATGAAAAGTATGTCAAAGAACTTATGGAAAAAGGTGAATAGAATGGGTGAAAACTGGGAACTCTAAAAAAGAATCAAATAGAACTCTTAGTACTGAAAGATACAATATATAAATTTTAAAAATCATTTCATGGATGAGATTAGCATCAGATTAAACAATGCAGAGGAACAGATTGATAACCTTGAAGATAAATCAATAAAAATCATTCCAATTGAAGTACAGAAAGAAAAAACATTGAAAAAAAAAAAAGAAGACGTCTCAAAGACCCGTGGAACAATCTTAAGTAGTCATAACTGGACTCTCAGAAGGAGAAGAGAAAATATATTTGAAGAAATAATAGACAAAATTTTACAAATTTGATGAAAAACATCAAGTCATAGATCCAAGAAGTTTGATAAACGCCAAGCACAATAATTACAAAGAAAATGACATTTATGTACATCATAACCAAACTACTAAAAACCAAAGATCAAGAGAAAACCTTGAAAGCAGCCAGAGGAAAAAAACACATTATGTACAAAGAAACAACAAGAATTAAAGCTGACTTCTTTTTTTTTTTTTTTTTAATTTTTGAAGTTTATTTATTTTTGAGAGAGAGAGAGAGCATGAGCGCCAGAGCGTGAGTGGAGAGGGGCAGAGAGAAAAGGGAGACACAGAAACTGCAGCAGGCTCCAGGCTCTCAGCTGTCAGCACAGAGCCCGATGCAGGGCTCAAACCCACAAACCGCACACGACCTGAGCCCAAGTTGGACGCTTAACCGACTGAGCCATCTAGGCATCCCAAAGTTGACTTCTCATCAGAAATAACAGAGGCCAGAAGAACAGCCTCCTCAGAGACCTGAACGAAAAACAACAGCAAAACTATCAACTTAGAAGTAAAAACACCCTTTGAAATGGAGGGAAAAGTAAAGACATCCAGATAGTCAAAAGCTGAGAATTCATCCTTGGAAAACTTGTACTACAAGAAATGCTAAGGAAAATTCTGGCTGAAGGCAAACAGTACCAGATGGAAACTTAGCACTACAGGAAGGAAAGAAGATCACTGGAAATTATAGATATATGGGTAAATATAAAGACTATTTTTTCTTACTTTTGTTCAATTCTTTATGAAGTAGTTGAGCTCTCGAAGGAAAAAAAAACAATAACCTGAGGTTTATGATTTATGTAGAAGTAAAATATATGATCACAATTGCACAGAGGATGGAAGGATAAGTTAAATAAATTATAAATAAAATTATACAGTAAAGTGGAATAATATAAAATTAAGCTACACTATAATAAGTTAATACAGAGTATAATCACTATAGCAATCACTAAAAACATAATACAAAAAAAATTTTTTTCTGGTAGGTTCTACACTCAATATGGGACCTGAACTCACAACCCTTAGATCAAGAGCTGCATGCTCTACTGACTCAGCCAGCCAGGCATCTCCCCTTACCCCCCTGCCAAAAATTTTTTTTTAAAAGCTAATAGAAGAAATAGAATTGAATAGTTTAAAAAAATACTTGACTAACCCAAGATATGGGGGAAGGAGGAAAGTAGGCAGGAACAGAAAGGACAAATAGAAATCAAACAGTGAGTTGGCAGACTTGACTCCAGTCATTTCTATATCTATGTTAAATGTATAGGAATTAGTCACACCATTTAAAAAGCAGAGATGGTCAGATAAGTAAAAAAAAAAACAAAAAACAAAAAAACCCACAAGACCCAATTATACATTTATAAAAGACACAAATACAAAGGCAAAATTACATTGAAAGCAAAAGGATAGCAAAAGATATATCTTTAAAATACTAAGCCTAAGAAAGCTGGTGTGGCAATGTTAATGTCATACAAAGTAGACTTCAAATAAAGAGTATTATAAGAAATAAAAGGATTATTTCACAGTGATAAAAGGATCCATTTATTCAGTAAATATAACAACCCTAAATTATATGAACCTAAAAACAGCTTCATAATACATGAAAATAAAAGCCATAAAGCTACTTGAATTAATAACTAAAAAGTAAGTCAATGTTTATGGAATCTCTGGATGGTAAAGCCTTTTAAACAAACAAGCACAGACAGACACTCCATAAAGGAAGATCTGACCTCAAATATTTAAACTCTGATAATAAAAAATAACCATAAACAACAGAAGAAAAATTACGAATTAGGTGGGAAAACTGTAACATCTATAAATGGCAAAAGATCTATGAGCAAAGTCTAGGGATATTGCCAAATGTAGGCTTTTGTCATTTTAGGAAAAATAAATTTCAAAGTGAAGCTCTGCACCTGATTCCATCTTAGGCAGGTAATGTCATTACTTCTTTAGAGGTGACAGTACTCACTTGACCACCTAAGAATCATCACAAAAATTTTATCAGTTAGCTACTGCCATGTAACAGACCATCCCAAAACTTAGTCACTTAAAACAACAATCATTTATTATTTCTCAGGAATATACAGCATGAATGAGTGATTCTGCAAGTCTGGGCTGGTGTGACTGATCTTACCGAGGCTCATTCACATGTCTGTAGTCATTTGGCAGGTCAGTTGTGAGCCATCCTGGACCACTGAGCCCCAGCCAAATCAACAGAGACTGGAATGGCCAATCCAGCCAACACACAAAATTGTGAGATAAATCATAAATGTTTATTGGCTAAAGCCACTTAGTTTTGAGATGGTGTGTTATGCAGCAACAGTTAACTAATACACCCTGTCAGAAAAAGCTTTTTGACTATCCACAAGTTATATGATGAACAGGATGATGATACATGAGAGAAAATAAGCATGTCCCTTCTTTAAAGACCCTTACAACATTCCAGGAGACATAAGAATTAACATGTAGTTAGCTGAGATATTTTATCAGAGTCTTTACAAAAGTACATTCTAGAGATAGAAGTGAGCCAGAGATTCTCTTGATTACTTGGAGTATGGGTTAGACTTTATAGAACCATCCATAGGCCGCTAATATATTTCATGCTGGGCTCCCCGCAACCTCACTTGAAGCCCTGCAAACTTCTTTTAGAATAGGAAGAGCTAAGTAAACTCAGGAGAGACTTAAAATCATCCATTAGAATGCAGAGAAAACTATAACTCCTTTTTTACATTTATTTTTATTGCATCTCTTTAAAATTTATGTTTTTGCTTAAATTTCATTATATACAAAATGTATCAGTACAGTACTATAAACATAAAATGTAAAAATTTATAAATGCTCAAAATAACTTTAATTGATAGCATTATAGACATCCAGAGACCCCTAATATAGACACATCCCTAAATTTTTATATTCCAGACATCCCAGCACATAGAATATATAGCTTGCTGTAATCTATCTTCAAGAAAATGCTCTTCAGTTACTATAGCCATCACATACCGCCCTCCTGTGCACCTTCTTCTTCTCATGGGTCTTAGAGCTTTTCCTTTATCAGTAATTAATTGAACACATGTTACGTGCTAGGCATTGGGTAATGGTGAGTAAGAGTCACAGCCTCTACCCTAATGGAACTTATAAGCTGTTTAGCCTGTTTGGGCTACTATAACAGAATACGGCAGAAAGAGTGGCTTATAAACAACAGAAAATTATTGATCACAGTTCTGGAGGTGGGGAAGTCCAAGATCAAGTCTCCAGAAGATTCAGTATCTGGTGAGGTTCTGCTTCCTGGTTCATAGACAACTGTCTTCTCACTGTGTCCTCACATGACAGGAGGGCAAAGAAGAAGAAAGCATTCTTGTGGCCTTTATAAAGGGTACACATTCATCCACGAGGGCCCCACCCTAATGACCTCATTCAATCTTAATCACTTCCCAAAGGCACCACCTCCTAATACCATCATATTGGAGGTAGGGTTTCAATATAGGACTTCGGGAGGGACATGAGAATTCAGACTGTCTCTGATCACAGAACCCCATGTCTCTTCCTGGGAAAGGCAATATATCCATCTTCGTGATGCAGAATTGTGCCTTCTGATCTCTGATCCTGAGAGGGAAGAACACCACATGGTTTCTGTGGAAAATTCAGATCAATTTTGATGCTCTAATGAACCAGCAAACAGGATGCAGAGAGAAAACATAAAGGAAAATTGCCTGAAGGAAGAGAGCAAATAAAACACTCTCACTGTCTGACACTGTCTCACTGTATACCTGGAAGCAGGCTTTCCCTGGTTGCTGTGGACAGGCAGGGGGCAGGGGAATGTTAGGGCTGTCAGAGGACAAGCAAAGATGCTAGCTTCCCACTCCCATCTCTTTCTGCTCTCATGGGAGGGTGATGCCAGAGGAGCTCACTGAGCACCTGAGTATACCCACAAGCTGAATACCCGATGGTGAAAGATAACTCATACGTGCACATAACTGAGTAGAAGAAAGGAAAGATATGAACATGGTACCATGAAAGGAGAAAAGTGCTTCCCTTTTTGATGGCGTCAATTTTACTGTCTCTTTTTGAAGGTCAAATGGCTTCTGAACCACTCAATCACTTCTTCCCTCTCTTCCTTGCCTTTTACCTGTTACTTTCCTTTCTTCTGTATTGTCCCCCAAACCCAAAGCTATACAGGAATGGAAGAAGGAAAACATGGGTTTTATAGGATGCATTTAATGAATATTGGTAGGAAAAAAGACAAATCACTTTGTTTCATTTTCTTCCCACATGCCAAGGGGAGTAAACAACAGAGCAGAGGTGACTTTATATTATAGTATTTAAGTACTGTTAACTTTACATCATGGTGTTTGATTTACAGAGTATCAAAGAGAAGAGTAAACATCAGCCAGGGACTTTGCATCCTCTTCTGGGTAAACAATTAGTTGTGTTTTTGATTATACACAAGATAGTTGTGTCATGTCAGGTGGAAGTATGACCTTGTCATTGTCTTTATTTAGAGATTAAGTATGGTTAAAGGAGACCTGTATGGGGTACCAAGTTAACAAAAGACAAGCTTGTGATTACTAATTGTATGTGTCATCTTGGTTGGGCCATGGTGTCCAGATATTTGGTCAAATATCATTCTGGATGTTTCTGTGAAGGTGTCTTTTGGATGAGGTTAACAGTTAAACTGGTGGACTTTATTTTTTTTTTTTCAACGTTTATTTATTTTTGGGACAGAGAGAGACAGAGCATGAACGGGGGAGGGGCAGAGAGAGGGAGACACAGAATCGGAAACAGGCTCCAGGCTCTGAGCCATCAGCCCAGAGCCTGACGCGGGGCTCGAACTCACGGACCGCGAGATCGTGACCTGGCTGAAGTCGGAAGCTTAACCGACTGCGCCACCCAGACGCCCCTAAATTGGTGGACTTTAAGTAAGGCGTATTACTCTCCATAATATGGGTGGGCCTTGTCCAATCAGTTGAAGGTCTTGATAGAACAAAGCAACAAGGGATTCTGCCAGCAGACAACATTTGAACTTAAACAGCAATTCTTCCCTGGGTCTCTAGCCTGCTTGCCTACCTCATCAAATTTTAACTTTCCAAGCTCCACAATCATGTGAGTATATTCCATAAAATAAATCTCCTTTTGACATACTTGGCAAGATGCATAAAGAATTACTGAAAACCCCACACTTGTGTGAGCTGCCCTCCCAGTCTGCACTGGGTTGCAGGTGCCCACCTGTCTTCACCAAAGGAGAGGTAAGCCTTGGGGTCTGCATGGAAAGAAGACAGGATAGGTCAATTCTCAACCCCTTCTAATTTCTTGTCTTGCCAGTCAAATATCAACAAATGATTCTTAAAATAAAGCTTCTTGCTTATCCATTACAAATCTGCCAAGTTTCACCATTTCCTAACCATTTCAGAATTTTTTAAGAAATTAACAAAGGATATAAAAATACTTTGGGAGATGTTGTCAACATAGAAATACAACAAAAAGGGGCACCTGAGTGATTTAGTCAGTTAAGCATCTGACTCTTGACCTTGGCTCAGGTCATGGACTCACAGTTTGTGAGATCAAGTCCCACGTTGGGTTCTGCACTGACAGCGCAGAGCCTGCTTGCAATTGTCTCTCTTTCCCTCTTTGCCCCTTCCCTGCTTGCACTCTGTCTCTCAAAATAAATAAATAAACTTAAAAAAAAACAACAAAAAGATGAATCATCAATCAGCAGAAGCTTGCAAAAAGATAACACAGGAACAAAAGAAGTAGAACTTCCTTAAATAAAAAAAAGAAAAACTCCAGAATTGCAAAAAGAGACCACAGACTGAAAATCATACTAACAGAGTCTCTGGAAAAGTTAACATCACAAGAAACGCTAAGACATAATTTGTTCAACATTTTAAACTTCAAGGAAAGATAAACTGACACATTTCCAGGCAGGAAAATAGGGGTCGTGTTCAAAGGAGCAAGCCCTCAGGCTTAGCTGTGGATTTCCCAACTCTCACAGCAATGCCAGAAGATGGTGGGTGATATCTTCCACTCAGGACTGAGTGCCAAGGTGTGACCCACTATACCTAGTTTACATTTTTGTTGGAAGGCAACAGAGAGAGTCTTCATACTGTCTTAACAGAACCTTGGTTGCCTAGCAGCCTTATGCCAAGGGTGCTCAAAGAAGCACGATAAGATACTTAAGTTTGTAATTAGTTAGATAACATACCTTGGCATAGTTATTTTTACTGAAAAGAATGTGTAGGGGAGCCTGGCTGGTTCAGTCAGTGGAGCATGCAACTCTTGATCTCCGGGTTGTGGGTTCGAGCCCCACACTGGATGTAGAGATTGCTTAAAAAAATAATATATTTTAAAAAAAATAAAGGAAAGAATGTGTAATAACTTCCAAATACCATCAGAAAAGGAATTGATTTTGCTTTAAATGTTGAAATCAGTAAAGGTGAAAGGCAAATAAACCAATTTAAAGAAGGGGCGCCTGGCTGATTCAGCTGGAAGAGTGCCGGACTCTTGATCTCAGGGTCTTGAGCTCAAGCTCCACGTGGGGTGTAGAAATTACTTAAGTAAATAAAACTTAAAAAAAAAGGCCACCTAAAGGAGAAAAAAAAAAGGGAGATGAGGAGATACTCAGGTTCTTTTTAAATGTTTTTTTTTTTTGAGAGAGAGACAGAATGCGAATGGGGGAGGGGCAGAGAGAGGGAGACAGAATCTGAAGCAGCCTCCAGGTTCTGAGCGTCAGCACAGAAACCAACCAGGGGCTCCATCTCATGAACCATGAGATCATGACCTGAGCGGAAATCAAGAGTCGGACGCTTAACCAACTAAGCCACCCAGGTACCCAATACTCAGGTTCTTAAATTATAAAGAGGAAAGTGAAGAGAAGTGACAAAGTGTTGACCAAATGGGCAATGTTGCTTGTATTCCTAAAAAGAAGTGCCCCAGATTGCAACTAATTCAGTAGCTATAAAATTAAGAATGATTATGAAATATTTTAAGATATTAATCAGAATTTGGAGGATTTTTTTCTTCAAATGCTTCATAAGGCTAAAGGGAACAGCCAGTCAGTGCCCAGCCTAACAGTCCAAAAGTGAGCAGGAGGGTGGCCTCAAAGCCACTGCTGGTAGCTTCACTTTACACAGACAAGAAACATCGCCAGATTTGCATTTTAAAATGTCACGAGTGTGCAGAAGAATGAAACTGGACCACTTTCTCACACCATACACAAAAATAAACTCAAAATGGATGAAAGACCTAAATGTGAGACAGGAAACCATCAAAACCCTAGGAGGAGAAAATAGGCAACAACCTCTTTGACCTCAGCCATAGCAATTTCTTGCTCGACATGTCTTCAAACAAGGGAAATAAAAGCTTTTAATGAACTATTGGGACCTCATCAAGATAAAAAGCTTCTGCACTGCAAAGAAAACAATCAACAGAACTAAAAGGCAACCAATGGAATAGGAAAAGATATTTGCAAATGACATATCGCATAAAGATTTAGTATCCAAAATCTATAAAGAACTTACCAAACCCACCACTCAAAAAACAAATAATCCAGTGAAGAAATGGGCAGAAGACACGAATAGACATTTTTCCAAAGGAGACATCCAGATGGCC
Source organism: Lynx canadensis (assembly GCF_007474595.2). Taxonomy (NCBI): domain Eukaryota; kingdom Metazoa; phylum Chordata; class Mammalia; order Carnivora; family Felidae; genus Lynx; species Lynx canadensis. The sequence goes on from NC_044308.2 coordinate 74,132,182, forward strand.
AAGACACATGAAAACATGCTCAATGTCACTCATCATCAGAGAAATACAAATGAAAACCACACTGAGGTACCACCTCACACTGGTCAGAGTGGCTAAAATTAACAATTCAGGAAACAACAGCTGCTGGTGAGGATGTAGAGAAATGAAAACCCTCTTGCACTGTTGGTGGGAATGCAGACTGGTGCAGCGACTCTGGAAAAGTGTGGAGTTTCCTCAAAAAATTAAAAATAGAACTACTTTACAACCCAGCAATAGCACTACTAGCAATTTATCCAAAGGATACAGGAGTGCTGATTCATAGGGGCACACGTACCCCAATGTTAATAGCAGTGCTTTCAACAATAGCCAAATTATGGAAAGAGCCTAAATGTACATCAACTGATGAATGGATAAAGAAAATGTGGTTAATATATACAATGGAATACTACTTTGGCAATGAGAAAGAATGAAATCCTGCCATTTGCAGCAACGTGGATGGAACTGGAGGTTTTTATGCTAAGTGAAATAAGTCAGTCAGAGAAAGATATCATGTTTTCACTCATATGTGGAACTTGAGACACTTAACAGAAGACCTTGGAGGAAGGGAAGGGGAAAAATAGTTTCAGAGAGGGAGGAAGGCAAACCATAAGAGACTCTTAAATGAGAACAAACTGAGGGTTGACGGGGGGGGGGGGGGGGGGCGGGGAAGAGGGGGAAATGGGTGATGGGCATTGAGGAAGGCACTTGTTGGGATGAGCACTGGGTATTGTATGTAAGCAATGAGTCACGGAATCTACACCCAAAACCAAGAGCACACTGTGTACACTGAATGTTAGCTAACTTGACAATTAATTATACTTTAAAAATAAATAAATAAAATGTCACAAGTGGACACTGATCATTCCTATTGCTTCATTCATGCTCCTGGTCTCTCACTTGAGCTAATATTGAGATAAGCATGTTTCCTGAATCAGAATATGTATGCATGTTGGCAGCATATCTCTGGGAAAGGTACCCTTTGCCAGTCTGTGGGGCAGCAGTGTCCTTATTGTCACAAAAGATATACAGTAAAACCTCGGATTGCAAGTAACTTGTTCTGCGAGTGTTCTGCAAGATGAGCAAACATTTCTAATAAATTTTAACTTGATAAATGAGTGATATCTTGTAATACGAGTAGTTATATGACACCAAATGTCACATGATCACAACTGAGCCAATGGTTTTCCTCTCTCTCTCTCTCTCTGAGGAATTGTGGGTGATCATCTACCATGCTCAGATGCTCAGTCTCAGGCTGTGGTGTTTGGCAGAAATCAGTGATTTTTCAGAAGGTTGGAAGGTGCCCACAACTGGCACTAGTGTATTTTTTGTCACTTCAAAGCACCTATGGGCAGTCCTTTGCTTTTCCATATAAGAGTGAGCTTAGGAATGCTGCACTTCATTCTAGGTCAGGCTGCCTGCAGATATAGACCCTTTCCTCTGCTGCCTTATTGCAAGTTACATTAAATACAGTATGTGACAAGAGTTTATTAATACTGTATTGTAGTCAACATCCCTGCGAGCATATACAATGGCCCCCATGCAGAAAAAGATTCCATTGAGCCAATAGACTGCAATGATTCCATTAGTGATAATGAAAGTTATCCTACACAATAACCCTACTCTCCCTTGTCTGCCTCATACCAGCCATGAAGGTTTCCAAAGGTAAGTGCAGATTAATTTGTTTTTCTTTATATTTTGTATTTTCTTTATTATTTTGTATTATATTACAGTATTGTGATCATTTTTATATGAACATTTTTGGGTTGTGGAATGAATCCTCTCAGTTTCCATTATTTCTTATGGGGAAATTCACTTTGATATACAAGTGCTTTAGATGATAAACCTGTTTCCGGAAAGAATTATGCTCACAAACCAAGGTTTTACTGTATTGCCTTTAACAACATTGGCCAGTAAGATCTGATTCCAAGATCACCAAACAACCTTTGGATTATAACTAACTTCCCTTATAGATTTGTCCCTACCAAGATAGTAAACTGATCAATAAACATTATTTTTCACTGTAAATCAAAACATAGCATTATGGTTTTATTTTTTTTTTAAGTGGGCATTTCTATAAATCCCCAATCTGCTGTTTTTCTTTATTATTTTGATACAGGGCTATAATCTCTTATCCACTACTCTGAAATCCAAAAAGAAAGTTGTTTTTTTCATTTGGCAGCAAATCTTGACATGAACAGATGCAAAGCTATTTATAGTCTCTATCCTACTCAATGAGAATACTGGTATATTTTGCTGCAGAAATATAATGTGTTTGATTACAAAGTATCTTTAATCTGTATATACTGAGACATGGCTTTTGTCTTTTTTTCTGCATCTATTGAGATAACGTAGTGTTTGTCCTTTATTATGCTTCATGGTAAATTATGTTGATCGATTTCTTAATGTTTGACTGCACCCTTCCCCCAATTTTTGCCTCTTCTACACCTCTATAGTCCATCAATTGTAGTGAACGTTCTTGAATTAAAGGTACAAATGTGTTTAATGAGACTTCTCACAATACCTGAGTCAGATGCCTTTTCTGTCCAAATCTAGCCTGCATCATCAAGGAACAGGATGTGGCTGTGATTCAGGAAGACTACGGATGCGCCTGAGCATCTCTATACAAAGCTCTACAGGCATTGCTGACATGCTCCTCCAGCTGAGAACCACTGCTCCAGAGAACTCTGTATCTGCTTCTCCCTGTGTCTCTGCTCCAGGCCCCTCACTACTAATCAGACATTCCCGCATTCCATCTAGCAAAGGACATTCCATCTAGCAAAGTGGGCAAAAGACTCACCATCCAAGAACCACCTTGGTTCTGGGGTAAATCCCACATTGGGTGAAAGTGTCCTTTGCAATCAGAAGAGCTTAAGTAACACAACTAGTATGCTGTGATGGCTAATTTTATGTGTCAGCTTGGTTAGGCCATGGTACCCAGATATTTGGTCAAACACCAGTCTGGATGTTGCTGTAGAGGCATTTGGACATGGGAGTAACATTTGAGTTAATGGTACTGTGGCTACAGGCTCTAATGTATTCCCAGAATAACCATGTGGGAGACTTGCTGCCTCCAACACTCAGGAACCTGTCCCTAGCTTCTCAGCCTGATGGGGAATGCTGGGGAAGCAAGGAATTCACTGTTATGTGTCTGCTTCTCACTGACCTCCCTAGAGCTCCCACTGGAGACGATAGCCCTTCTCACCTCACCCAGTGATTCAGTCATCATGAAGTCCAATCTACCTGCATGAAACACTTTGTCAAAAGGGCAAGGAAGACAAAACTCTCCATTTTTTATTTCCGCTTGAACAGGATCATAAACATTCCAACTTCTAGCCTTCCTACTTAAGTGCAGTGAGTTAGTGTTCTGATGATCTAGACAGAAGCTCATTTGTACCTAAATCAAGTCAGTGACATACATCCAGCACCTTCACCATCACACTTTTAAAACGAAAACCTGGCCTTTCTATGACCTCAACTATCTTGATGCAGTAGCAAGAAAATTGCGACTCACACTAAAAGCTACCTTCACATACATCAGATATGTTTACCTTCACCCATTCCTGCCACAATGAGGCTTTGGGAGTTGAGTTGTGGTCCTGTGATATCTAATGCATACATGACCTGGAAATTTAAAACAAAGCCCTTTGAGGAAGGGATTGCATGATAGGTTTGGAAAGCCAAGGCTTTAAGGGAAAGCAGTGCTTGCTTAAATTCCAAAAAAAAAAAAAAAAGATGAAGAACCTCCTTTCTCTTCCTAAGATTCAGGGTGGGTTGGGTATTAACAGTAAGGGATCATCTCTTTTAAAGAAACATCTTCACGAATCTCGTCAGAAATGGAGTATTTGCCTCCCCATATTCTGATCCCTTTTTTATGTCCTCAAACTCGGAGAAAGCTTTTTAAAGTCACAGAACAGGTTTTTGATTAAACATTTTTAAAAAAATATTTGCATATGGTGACCTGGCTTTGGAATTTCTCATCCGCATTATCTTGGTGCCTTGATCAAAATCTCAATTTTAATATCCTGTTAGATAGATAGATAGATAGATAGATATAAACAGATACAGATATATAGAACCTATCTATAAATAAAGGCAAATCCATAAACATAGGAGGAGATCTTAACACATTTTTTTGGAAACTGACATCAAGTAGACAACATCAATAAATATATATAAAATATTTAGAAATAAACAACAAAATATGCACAAAATCTTTATAGGAACAAATAAAAAACCTTATCAAAAGATATAGAACAAAAGGTGAGTGTAAACAGATGTTTCTGGATGAGAAAACTTAACATTGTAAAGATATCAATTATCCCTCACATTAGTCTATTAATTCAATGCATTATCAATTGAAACCTCAGCAGGATTTTTAGGGAACTTAATTAGACTGTTCTAAAATGGCAGTGGGAGGGAAAAGGCACACTAATAGTTTAGACAACATTAAAAGAGAAGAACACAGGTATGTGTGTGGGAGGGAGGTCTGCGTGCCCCATTACACCAGACATATTGAAGGCTCTAGAATTTAAAACAGCAGTATCATCATGAGAGAAGAGAAACAGTTTAGTGGAACAAAATAGCCTGATGTGGGGCTCAAACTCACAAACTGTGAGATCATGACCCAAGCCAAAGTCGGAAGCTTAACTGACAGAGCCACCCAGGTGCCCCTAGAATGACCAAAATTTAAAAGATTGCTACTACAAATGCTGGCAAAGATATGGCAGTTATGGGCTACAAATTAATACAATATTTTTGGAAAACAATTTGACACCACTTAAAACTTTAAATGTTTTTACCCTTCAATAGAAGGAACCATCCATTCTATGAACATCTAGTTAATTCCTCGTCCAAACCAGGACACCCTTGAAGGCCTGCTGACTCTCTTCTTTCAATTTCTGTGACTCAACCTAGACCAGTGGAACTTGATACCTTTCCTTACCTGTCCTGGCCCTGGCCCAGGGCCTTGGAAAGTACAGAACTGTGTCTGGCCTTCACTTGCCCGAAATGCAAAGCACCATTTGTCTGTATGATTCCAGGCCTGATAGCCACAAAGGTGTCTTCCTGTTGATCAAAAGTATGACCTGGTTCTCTATTCTCAGATCCTAAGCATTAAGGGGAATGTTATCAGGTAATTGGTTTATCTCTCTCTAGACTAGGCAGGGACAGGGTGTTTACATCACCCCCATTCTGCCTCTCTACTCCAAATTCTTCTCTTACACCTGCTCATGGGAGTTTTCTAGCCTATTCTATTGGCTTGCATCTTTTTTTGATCTTTTCTTGGTCTAAGACCAGGATGATCAGCCAGAGTCTAAAAATGTGGTGCTTTATTCACTGAACCTTCCTAATTTCTACTTCCTCACTAGGTGCTGTTTCAAAATATGTTCATAGTTTCATTGACACGCCTTCCCTCAAATGGTAGAGCAGAATTCCCAACCCTTCAAGTGTGGGCTGGGCTTAGTAACTTGCTCCTAATGAATGGAATAAAGTGGAAGACAATGTGCAAACTGGGAGAGCAGTTCACAAAAAGTAGAGCCACTTTCTGCTCACTCTCCTTTGAATAACTTACTCTGCAGCCAGCCAACTGCCATATTGTGAAGTCATTCATTCAAGCAGCCTATGGCAAAGGCCATGTGGTGAGAACTGAGGCCTCCTCCCAATAGCCATGAAAGCAAGCCATCTTGGAGCACATTACTTTAACTCCTTTTAGTCCCAGTGGTCATCCTGATCGCAACAACACAAGAGATTATGAGGCAGACTACACAGATAAATTGACCTACAGAAACAGTGAGCTAATAAATATTCTTTTAATCCACTAAATTTGGGAGTAATTTGTTATGCAACAATATATAACTAATAACACTGGGGGAACTGGCAACATCTTGTCTCATGGCCAGAATGGAGGTAATCAAAAGGAGAAGAGAACCCAGACTGATATTTTTTATGAGCTGGATTGCGTTCTCCCTCCAAATTCATAGTTTGAAGTTCTAAACCCCAGTACCTTAGAATGTGACTACATTTGGAGACAGGGTCTCTAAACAGGTAATTAAAGTTAAATGAGGTCTTTGAGGTGAGTCATAATCCAGTGTGACTTATAAGTGTCACTTATAGTGTCCTTATAAGGAGAGATTAGGACACAGATACACACAGAGGAAAGACCATGTGAAGACACAGGGAGAAGACTGCCATTTCCAAGCCAAGAGAGAGACCTCTGAATGAAACTAAACCTGCTGGCGCCTTGATCTTGGACTTCTAAGCTTCCAGAACTGTGAGGAAATAAATTTCTGTTAAGACACCCAGCCCATGGTATTTTATTATGGCAGCTCTAGAAAACTGATGGAATATTTCAAATTGTTATTATATCATATTCTTCTGTTGGTAAATTTTTGCCTCACAATGTAAAGAACACTTATTCTCATACAGAAAGTTCTAAACTACCTTCCAAACAGTTAAAAATTAAGTCTTTGTCTAAAACTGTACTGTCTAATAGATTAGCCACTACCCACATAACTACTGAGAACCTGAACTGTGCTCAGTTTAACTGAGAAACTAAATTTTTAATTTTAATTAATTTTAATTTTAACTTATAACTGAAAGTTGTTATTGGAAAACTTTTAGGAGTGTTTGGAACAGCTTGGGTATGTGAATCTACTTTTTCAACAATAGATTTTATTAAATCTAAACACATGCCAAGTATTCCCGGTGAAATTTAGCATCTGAACTGAGATGTACTGTAAGTATAAAATATATCCTAGATTTCAAAAAATTAAGATGAAAAAAATAAATGTGAAGTACCCCATTAAAATTCTTATATTGATTACATGTTGAAATAATATTTTAGATAAATTAAGTGAAACAACATGTATTCTTTTATTTTGTATTCCTTTAATTCTATAAATTATTATCTGTTTCTTTTTAATTTTTTTAATATGACCACTAGAAAACTGTAAATTATATATGCAGTTTATGTTATATTTACATTTTTCTCATTGGTTAAATATTGCCCCACAGGGCATAATCTCCCTCCACCTCTTACTAGTAAGTGTGTTACTTGGTTCCTCTGGGCAGTGGCACAGCAATACAGCACTTTATCTGGGTCCAGAAGTGATGAGTAAAGCCAGGGCCGTGTTTAGTCATAACCCGGAAATCTCTTGGCACAAGCAGAGCATCAGAAGGCAGAAACGAGAAGCTGGAATTAGAGTTCAACCCAGAGAATCTTCTGGCCATAGACTAGAACATAGGCAGAACTGTGGACCCTGGTGCAGGTCAAGTTGCAGCTGCTCAGCAGACTGGGTGTAGGAGGTGTGGTGCATCTGCCCAAATTTGCTACCCACCTGTTGCTTGAGAAGCCACTGCCCAGCCACAGCCCTCACGCACTGGCAGTACCCTCCATGCAGCTGATGGGTATTCACCCAACTTGGTGTGGGATGAGATAAGGAGGACAGTATTTCATTTAGCAGAGGCCTAGGTCTGCAGACAGACTGAATGAGTCCTGGAGGGGGGTGCCTAACTGGCTGTAGTACGTCCTATGACACATCAATTCCATTTAGAGGCATATACTCTAAAGAATTCATCGTACATATGCATGAAATAGTATGTTAATTACAATATTACCATAATAAAGGGAAGCTGGAAACATTTATCTTTGTCCATCAATAGATTGTGTATATTCATACAATGAACACTATACAGCAGCTCAAATAAGCAAATTAACCAAATGGAAATTTTAGAACCAAAAAATCAATAACTGGAGACTAAAAACTCATTTTGATGGACTCAATAGCAGAATGGTGATAACAGAGGAAAGAATCAAGGAACTTGAAGACAGTCCTGGAAGGAAAAGAGAAAGAGATCAGTGCTAGGAAAAAAAAAAATGTTTAAAGAAATAATGGCTAAAAATTTCCCAGATTTGACCAGAGACATAAATCCACAGATTCAGGAAGATGAGAGAATCCACCAATAGGAAATCAGCAAACAACAAACAAGGAAATCTACACCCAGGCATATCATAATCCAACTGATGTAAACTAGACAAAGAAACAAATTCTGAAAGCAGCCAGAAGAAAACAATGTATTTATTACCTAGAGGGGACAACAACTCAAATAACCATAGATTTCTCATCAGAAACCATGGAGCCAAAGGAAGTGAAACAGCATTTTTAAAGTGCTGAAGAGTGTAACCATCAACCCAGAATTCTGTTTTCAGTGAAAACATCTTTCAGGAACAAAGGTGAAATAAAGATATTCTCAGATGAAGAAAAACTAAGAATTCACAGCCTGCAGATTGGCTCTAAGAGAATTTTTAAAGAAGTTCTTCAGACAGAAGATAAATTATGTAAGAAGGAAACCTGGAACATCAGGAATGAAGTAAGAGCAACAGGAAAGATACTGTATAAATATATTAGACTATTCTTCTTTTAAATTCTGCAAAATATGTTTGGGGTGCCTGGGTGGCTCAGTTGGTTGAGCATCTGACTTCAGCTCAGGTCATGATCTCACAGTTTATGAGTTATAACCCCACGTCAGGCTTTGTGCTGACAGCATGGAGCTTCAGATTCTCTGTCTCGCTCTCTCTCTCTGCCTCTCCCCACCCCCCCACTCTCTCTCTCTCTCACTCAAAAGTAAATAAACATTTTAAAAATTCTGCAAAATATGTTTGATGGCTGAAAGCATAAATCATAACATTGTTTAGTGGGATTTTTCATGTATATACAAGTAATACATAAGGCAACTATAGCATAAAGTAAGGAGGGTAGGGGTTTTGTAAGGTAGTTAGTTTTCTATATTCCAATTAATGTGGTAAAATAATGATTCTAAGTAGAGCAAAAGAAGTTATGTATTTTGTAATCCTTAGAGCAACCAAAAAAAAAAAATACAAGGAGATATAATCAAAATCATGATAGAGGAACTGAAATAGAATATTTAAAAGATATTCAAATAACTCAAAAGATGATAAATATAAGAAAACTAGTTTCTTCCACATGCAGACCATTCTGACAAAATGTATGATGTTTTGTCTCCAATCAGTTTTCCAATTCTCTGGGAATGCCAACTGGGTATCCTACAATTGAATTCAATTCAGACATTAACTACCCCAAATAAGTAAGTGCAGACCCTACAGGTTAAAGACTCGGTCCTACAAACTGCCCCACTTGGGATGCAGACCACAAGTCGAGCCCTCCCATACTTCTGACCGACTGGCTATAAGTCAGGGGTTCCCACATTCCTCTCCCAAGTTTCAGAAATTTGCTGTAAGAGTTCATAGAACTCAGGGGAAAACTTTACAATTACTGGTTTATTATAAAGGAGACAACTCAGGAATAGCCAAATGGGAGGGCAAGGTATGTGGGAAGGAGCATGGAGCTTCCATGCCCTCTCAGGGCATGCCACCCTCCTAGCACCTTCATGGATTCACCAACCAGGAAGTTCTCTGAACCCTTTTGGTTAGGGTTTTTATGAAAGTCCCATTATGTAGGCACAATCAATTAAATCATTGGCCACTGGTGATTAAGTCAACTTCCTCCAATCCCCCTCCAGGTGTGGGGTGGGACTGAAAGTTCCAATCCTCTAATCACTAGGTTGTTCCACTGGCAACCTGTCCCCAACCTCCAAGGGTGATCTCATTAGCACACAAAAAGACACTTATCACCATGGGGATCCCCAAGAGTTTTAGGAGCTCTGAGCCAAGAACTGGGGAAGATGATCAACTTTGTATTTCTTACATCACAACATCACAGCAAAGAGGGGGAGACAGAACAAGCAAAAACACATTTATAAAATGATATACCTAAGCCCAAACATATCAATAATTACATTAAAAAGAGTGACATATGTCTATATGCACTAATGCAGAAAAATCTCTATGACATATAATGTAAAAAACTAGTTACAAAACAAAATGTTATAACAAATTTTTAACATATTCCTATATATTCATGTACGTGTATATTTTCAGCACAACACAAATGTATTAGAAAAGGTCTGGAAGTAGGGCGTCTGGGTGGCTCAGTCAGTTAAGTGTCCGACTTCGGCCCAGGTCATGATCTCACAGTTTGTGTTTGAGCCCCACGTCAGGCTCTGTGCTGACAGCTTGCAGCCTGGAGCCTGCTTCGGATTTTGTGTCTGCCTCTCTCTCTGCCCTCCCCAGCTCATGCTCGCACTCTCTGTCAAAAATAAATAAAAAAAAAAAAAAATTTTTTTTTAAACAAAAGGTCTGGAAGTATCTTCAAATTTAAATCATTCTTGAAAAGTCAGTGTGATTGAAGAGAAACAGTATCAAGAGGAACTTTTTTCAGTATAATTTTAATTTTTAGGACAAGAATGTATTTATGTATTACTTTGTCAATGAAAATAAATGAAATTGAATTAAATTTAAAAGAACATATTGTTTCACAGTGTGCTGGTGATACCATCTGGGAATCAGACATTTTTAGGTCCCCTGACTCAGGAATGTACCCAACTGTTATCAGCAGAATTTGTGAAATGGAGTTATCAGTGTTTCAATCTATTTCCTGTCTGTGCCATTTATCTTCTATTCCGATTCTTATTCCCCTTCCCAGATTTAAACCCTACAACCCAAGGGTGATGGGTTTGATCTTCCTTTCCTTCACCCACCCCAACATCATGCCACTTTTCTAGAATTTAATATATTCAAAATTTTAAATATTCCTAGGTATGGCATTTATATTAAATATATTAAACAGTCTTCCACTAACATTTTTAAAGTAACTTTAGAACAGTGTTTTTCAAATTGTAGGCCTTGATCAGTAGTGGGTCATAAAACTAATGTAGTAGGTCTCAATTCACATTTATTTCTAAGAAATGAAATAGAATAGAAAATATCCAAGTTAACTGAAACTGTAGTGAAGCTGAAAATTGTTTTGTGAAATGTTTGTTTCCTTGGTGTAGGTGTGTGTGGTTGTGTGTGTGAGGGGGGCTGGAGGGTGTGGAGGGTGAGGGTAGGGCTGGGGGGGTGAGGGGTGGGGGTAGGGGTGTGTGTGAGGTGGCTGTAGAGGAGGGGAGATGTGTGGGGTGGGGGTGTGTAGGGGTGGGGGGTAGGGATGGGGAGTGTGGATGTGTGTGTGGGGTGGGTTGCAGTAGAAAAGGTACTTCTTTCTCTGGGTTGAGGTAAAGGAGGAAGCAGAAGGAAAAAAGGTGAAAAAAAACACTGTTTCAGTGAAAACATTTTATTTATTTATTTATTTATTTATTTATTTATTTATTTATTTAAGAGGGGGGGAGAGAGAGAGAGTGAGTGAGAGTGAGAGAGAGAGAAAACATACTGTCAGTGCAGAGCCCGATGGGGGGCTTGATCCCAATGAACCATGAGATCCTGACCTGAGCCAAAATCAAGAGTCCGACATTTAACCCACTGAGTCAGTGAGGCAACCGTTAGTGAAAACATTTAAAAGGTACTTGATGCGGGGTGCCTGGGTGGCTCAGTCATTTAAGTATCAGACTCTTGATTTTGGCTCAGGTCAGGATCCCAGAGTCATGGGACTGAGCCTCATATAAGGCTCTGCACTGGGTGTGGAGCCTGCTTTGGATTCTCTCTCTGTCTCCCTCTGCCCCTCCCCCGCTCATGCTCTTGTGTTCTCTCTCTCTCTCAATAAATAAAAATTAAAAAAAAAAGAAATAAACTTGATGCAATTTACCTTTCCTTCTGATACTGGCACAATTGTAGATACTCAAACATTAAACAAATGACTAGCCAAAAGATTCTTCTTTGTGGGGGCCTACAGACGTTAAGCAACTGAAATTTTTATGAACAATGCCATTTAGTCATTCTTTCATTCAACATTTATTTAGCATCTATTATGTGATAGGCCTCAGTGAAAGAATCTTTGGAAATTTCAGGGGGAGAAAATAAATCTCCTGCATAGAATAATGAACAAAAATAAATAAGGAGTTTGCATAGGGATTTAAGCTGGTTTTGTTCTGTTTTTTTTGTAAATGGATGTTTTTAGGATGTAGTCTAATTCTTTTTTTTTATTTTATGTTTATTTATTTATTTTTGAGAGAGCGAGCACAAGCTGAAGAGGGGCAGAGAGAGGGTGACACAAAATCCGAAGTGGGCTCCGGGCTGTCATCACAAAGCCCAATGTGTGACTCAAAGTCACAAACTGTGAGATCATGATCTGAGCCAAAGTTGATACTTAACTGACTGAGCCACTCAGGTGCCCCATAAGCTAGTTTTGTAATACAGATATAGCACAGTGAGCAAAGGCATGACCCCTGAGAGAAAAAAGGAGCAATCAAGCATTCATACCCAGACTCCCTGTCTCTGCATGGAACAGGTGGGTGGCCAGAAAGGACTGTGGGAGAAGAACGGGTGCCATGGTGGAACCGCAGCTCCATGCAGCATAGACCCCCTGGGCCAGGATGTGGATCTGCTGGAGCCAGAAAAGATTCTCTTCACCAGGACAGGTGTGGCTCTTGCTTACAAGGCTGACTCAAAAGGGTGAGAAACCATGATGATTGGGACCATCATTTGGAGAGGTGAGTTTTGAAAATAAAGGAAAGGTGAGGGTAGTGAAGAAAGGGAGACAAACCCACAAGGGAGGTAATGTTGTAGGGATGTGGAAAAGAATTACTCCTGAGAACGGCCTGTGTCATGCCACCATTGTTCTCCCATGGTGACCCAAGGTGAGCCATTATGAGGTTGGCAAAATATGCCAGTTCGTAGCTGAGTTGAAAGATATAGAAAAGGGACGGTCTTGGAATGATTTCAGTGTGGGAAGACGAAAGAAGTTCTGGAGACGGACGGGAGTGATGGTTGCACAGCAATGTGAATATACTTCATGCCCCTGAACCAAACACCTAAGAATCATGCTACAACAGCAACCATAAAAAAACAATGAGATCTTGCCATTTGTGAGAGCATGGTTCGACCTAGAGGGGATTATGCTAAGTGAAATAAGTCAGACTGAGAAAGACAAATACCATATAAATTCACTCATATGTGGACTCTAAAAAACAAAACAAACAAACAAAAAGCAGAATCAGACCTATAAATACAGAGAACCAATGGTTGCCAGAAGGAAGTGGGAGGATGGACAAAATGGAGAAGGGGAGTGGGAGACACAAGCTCCCAGTCATGTAATGAACAAGCCATGGGAATGAAAGGCACAGCATAGGGAAAAGACTCAATGATTTTCGAATAACTTTGCATGGTGACAGATGGCAGCTACACTTATGGTGAGTACAACATAACAGAGACTTGTCTGATCACTGCGTTGTACATCTGAAACGAATGTAACACTGTATGTCAACTATACTGAAATTTTAAAAAACTTAATCATTACTATAGTAAATTTTATGTTCTATGTATCTTGCTACAACAATAAAAAAATAATAAGCTGAGGCTTGAAAGATGAAAGTGTAAGGCAGACAAGGAAGGGGGACACAAAGAGACTTTTAGGCAGGGGAACGGAATATGCAGCCTTGCGTGAAGTCTTTCGATTATGAGAAGAAAAAAAAAAGGTCAGTGCCACTGGAGGGTGGTGTTGGCAGAAGGCAGGGGATAGGGTGACAAAAGAGGCTGGGAGGTAGTTACTCTTGGAACCAATCAGTCACTAAACCTCACAGACCAAACCAGAGAAATATACCCTGGATCCCTGCTGCCCCTGCTTTAATGGGGACCCTAAACAGTTTTTGGTGGTAGAAATAAAACCATCTCTTAACTGGGCCCCTCCTGCCTTCCAGTCTCCCCTCACTTGGCTACCAGTGGATGTGACCACAGGCTCTTGAGGCAGATGGCGTGGGCTCGAATCCTGGATTTACCACTTGCTAACTATGACCTTGGGCAAATAACTTGGCATTCTTAAATGGCCACGGGTAAGAGTGGCAAATATTAGTTCCTGTGCCATAGTGGTTTTGTGAAGACTCAAAAGCCAATACAAACATATATAAAACTCAGGCAACAAATTCAGGTCTACAAAAAATGCAACTTTATTCTCCTGTCATCAAACTTCTTATCTTAAGCAATCATTCTAATAGTTGCCAGAAAGTTAAGTTGTCAATACAAGGCATCTCCGAGGCTTTCATTTCAGAGACTTCCCAGAGCCACAGCATTGGTCTGGCAGAAGCCATCTGATCACACTCTTGAGAGCAGGACTGAGGGAGAGAGGTGACTTCCCTGAAGAACCAACAAGTGAGGGTGATGTGGGTCACGGAAAGGAAGAAAGACAGGGTGCCCCAATGAGCAAGTAACTGATTTGGGCTCCTGGTAGGTTTTGCCAGATAAAATACAGAACTCTCAGTTAAATTTGAATTTTGGATAAACCATAAATAAGTTTTTATGTGCGTGTTCCAAATATTGCTAGGGACATAATTTTACAAAAAAGATATTTATCATTTATCTGAAATTAAAATTTAACTGGATGTCCTGTATTTTTATCTGCTAAATCTGGCAACCTTAGCTACTGGGGCTCAATCCCCATGAGAACCTCTCATGGGGTATGCTGCAGAGATGGAATATGACCCAGAGTTGTCCTCAGTGAAAGGTAAAGCAGATGGGGGTATTTATCCCCCCAGCCCCATTCACCCTTGTTTGAAGACTCCCCCAGCATTTCTGGCCTCCCTTGCTCCCAAGCTGAACATCCTCTGGTTGGCCAAAGCTGTCAGGCGTTGTCACCAGTGCTTGCCTTAGACTGCTGTCTGAGAATGCTAGGTGCTGCCACAATGGTCCTTACAATGTGACAAGGCACTGAGTCATTGCATCCCTATGTTTTCCTTTGGCCCCCAAGGCCAACTTACCCATATGTTTGTGCTAAAATATATATATAAATAAATAAATATTTAGAAAGGAATTGTAGGCCCATGATAATGGACAAGAGTTCTTGCATGACACATACATTCACACCTGTTCTCTCGAGGAAGCAGTCCCCATCCCACCCAGACACTAGCAGTGGCCGTCTGTCCCTTTCCTTTGGTATCATCCACTGCAGTAATCTTAGACTACAGCCACATCACGCATCAGCCAATCAGCCCATCTTAAGTAGAGGGCCTCAGTCAGGCTGGGATCCAGCAAAACAAAGAAGGCTATGAGAGGAGAGGCAGTAGGAACTGACTCTAGTTGTCCTGTTCCATTAGAAGTGACTGTCATTGTACAAGAAGGACCTCTGGTCACAGAGCTGGAGGAATTATCCAGAAGCTGCCTGGCCTGCTATATTAATCAATCTGTCAGGAGTGAGGGTTGCCCTCTACCACCCTGGGACCACCCTCGTGGAAGGCAAGGGGGCACTGCAGCACTGGTCATTAGTCAAGGCTCTCGGCAGAGGAGAAGCACCTCTGTATCCCAAGGAGAAAGGTCTTAGAAGCTTGCACAATGGTTGGAAGGTGTGGGAAGCAATATGGAGACTGTGGCTGGTTCATGAAATCAGGAAGGGGGTTAGCCTAGGGAAGCTGCTGACAGTAATCCAGCTGTCTACACCAAAGCAGGTGCTTCTTAGGAGGTAGCTGGAGGCTACAGCAAATCATATGTCTACCATATGTCCAAGCATCTGTTCACAATGGCCAACAGAGACACTGACTTGTCTTCTGCCTTCCAAATGTCCTGTGTGTACCTTTAATCGGCAGACTGTAACTCAGAGGCATATAGGAAAGTGATAGGGGAGAACGGAGCTCCAGACTTCCCTACAGTGCCAAAGACAACGGGGAAAGGGACAGGGATGACACCAAGTTGACCAAGAAAACTTGGTGCAAATAAATTAAGCCATATACCCATATCAAGGGTGGAATGCACTCAGGATGCCGTCAAAGCCCATGGCTCCTCATGTATTTTAGGGCAGAATCCCTAGAGCAAATTAAGCCCAGGCCAATGTGGTGGCTTTGTAATTCTGCCAGCTTCTATTTCCCTCTCAAATGTCAAACTGCCTGAAAGTCTCAGATACGGATCTACCACACACATAATTCCCATGTGGCACAGGCCTTCTTTCCCTCGGCCTGGTAGTGATCTCAAGTATGACTAGACTCTTCAAAGCCCGGGCCCAAGAGACCAAGGTCCAGAAAGAGAAAGGAGTTTTCTTCTCCCACACCTAAGTACTCCCTAGGGCATCCCTTTGCAGGGCCCAGAGCCTCCCTGATAATTGACGTAAATACCCAAAGCCATCTACTCTCAGTGACACCAGAGGGGTATGGCCTGAACCCATGGCCGCACAGGACAGCCACGTCATTGTGCAAACACATAACAAGTCACCATAGAAGACATAAGCATACACAGTAGCAGGGAGTTTATTTTGTTACTCTCTCAGAGGTCTCACAGGGAAGATGGTGGAAAATGAGCCCAAGAGAGGAAGGAGATTCAGAGGAGGAAGGTGAATTCAGGGGGCATGCTGAGATACAGCTGTCTGCAGAAGAGCCAGGCAGGTATTAGCAGCAATAGCTTTCTGGAGCCAGGATTCTGGGCATTCTTCTTGCTGAGAATGCACAGTAAGCTCACTCACCATCCTGCAAGTTCCTTAGTGTTCCAGATTCCCTCTTGTTCCTCCAGGAGTTTCCCACCCTAGGGGAGCCCCTGCGGATCTGTCTCATCTCCACCACCCCTTCCCCCATCTCCCCTGCCTTAACAATAGCCATTCATGGATGCACTGAGCATGTGCTAGGCCTAGGGTACTGAGTATGATAACTTGGTCATCAAAGACCGGCCACTTGATAAACATTAGTTGATTGAATTGAACTGATGGGAAAGGCTCAAGTTGATTAAATTATTTTTATTTAAAAAAAAATTTTTTTAAAAGAAATTTATTGTCAAATTGGTTTCCATACAACACTCAGTGCTCATCCCAACAGGTGCCCTCCTCAATGCCCATCACCCACTTTCCCCTCTCTCCCACCCCCCAACAACCCTCAGTTTATTCTCAGTTATTAAGAGTCTCTTATGGTTTGGCTCCCTCCCTAGCTTTTTTTTTTCCTTCCCCTCCCCCATGGTCTTCTGTTCAGTTTCTCAGGATCCACATAAGAGTGGATTTGGTATCTGTTCAAACATATGGTATCTGTTCAAGTTGTTTAAATTATTTTACCTCATGCTGTTTCCAGTCAGGGTCAGACTGAACCAAAAGCAGGAAGAGACCAGTTATGCCTGGGATGTAGGCCCTGTACTCTCAAAGTTCCCGTTTGTGCTGCCACATCCAAATCTACCAGCTAGCTGGTCCTAATCCACCAGCTAACTGCTGTGATGTCAAGAGAAGAATGACATCAGGTGACACCAAGGACTGTGGTCATTTCTAGAGGCATGAAGTTCTGGCTCGGGAGGAAGCAAGTCACTCCTCCCCCTCCCCTGCCATACACACTGGCCTGGTTATGCTTTCTCCATGCCTGAGACAAAATGTGGTTAGTAATCTTGGTCCTCTGCCTCCCTTTTAACTTGATTAGAAGGCCATCTCTGTGGTTCTGGTCTGGCTTTTCCTCCCTGAATATAATCAAGAGAAAAGATCCTTACTGGTCTCCACTGTAGGAAGGCAAACTCCAGAGGCCTGAGCTAGACTGAGACTGGCTAGGCTGAGCTCCCACTGTGAGCCTGGCCCTTGAAGGTACAGAAGCACTGACCATCTAGTACCTCTCTGCCTCTTTTGGGCGTCTGAAACTCACAGGACAGAACTGAGCAGGACAGAACTTGAAGGCTGTGATTGTGCTTTGTCATTATGTTGAGAATCCAAATCCCAGCCAATACCTGTTATCCCACTATGTCTTGATGGGAGCCTTAGAAATCGGAACTCAAGGCAAAGCTTACATGCTAACACTTTATTGAATGGCAAGGTAGAGAAAGTGAAGGACAAAGGGCAGTGAACGGGGGACAGAGGGCAAGCAAACTCAAGACGGTGTGTTGCAAAACTGTCCACAGCCTCACAGAGAACATTGACAGTTGCTCAGTCATGCACAACAATTGGGAGAGGCTGCAGAGAATCACAATGCTTCAGAACCATCTGTCTGGGACAGAAAGGACAACAACTTTATCTGTCAGCTCCTGTCTCTTACTGGTCCAAGTTCACCCCAAGAGATATGAACTCTCCTCTATTTCCTGGTTTGTTAGCAGCTTCTGGGGAAGCCAGAGCACCCCCCCCCCCCAGGTCTGATAGAATCAGGTTGATTTTCTAGAATTCTTGTGGTCATATAATATGGGACAAAGAACAACATAGTCTTGCTTCCCTTTGCTTTCACCATATTTTTTTAACTGAGCATAATATGGGGTGTGCTTGTGATGATATAAGAGTCTCCTCCAATAGATCCTTGGTCTAAAGTGTCTGGAGTATTTCTCAAGTACTTGAAAGTACTTAAGTTTTAAGTTACAGGAGAAAAATATTAAAGAATCTATTATTTTATAGTACATTTAGGTATTTTTAAATAATATGTATTAAAGAAAAAATTTTTTAAGTACAAAGATGGGGCACCTGGGTGGCTCAGTCGGTTAAGCATCTGACTTCAGCTCAGGTCACAATCTCATGGGTCATGAGCCCCACATCAGGCTTTGTGTTGACAGCTCGGAGCCTGGAGCTGCTTCAGATTCTGGGTCTCCCTCTCTCTCTGCCCCTCCCGCACTCATGCTCTGTCTCTGTCTCAAAAATAAATAAATGTTAAAAAAAAATTTTTTTAAGTATAAAGATAACCACAAAGTGCCAGAGAGCTGGACACAAGCTCTTAACTCCTCTTTATTCTTTCCGTTGCTGCAGCAATAAGTGTCATGCAGGTGTAAACTGACACCACCTCCCTCAGCTGCACCACATCCCTCTTGCTCTCTTCCCAGTGTGTTCCTAATGCTGTGGCATGGGACTCATGGGTAGTCTGAAACTGCAAGGAGGTTAACAAGCCCTGGGACAACCCTTAATCCATGGGGAAGGGAGCTGGTGGATAACTGATCCTGCTCCCAGCTTTTGAGTGGAGATTCAGTGGATCCCAGTGGCTCAAGCCCCAGCCTCCCACAGTATAATCTGGGAGACTATGTATAAGTGGCTCTTGAGGGTGTTGGACCAAGAGGAGAAAGACAACGTTGGACAGGGGGCAGTTTATGGATTTGGGAGCACTCTTCCATAACTCAGATTTAACATCCTGGCAAGGTCACCTAGTGCTGATTCTATACATTGCTGGGATGGCTCCTTGAAGCTTGGACATGACAATTAGCCTACAATAAGTGTGGTGAAGATGCTGGAACTGCTTGACCAGTACTGAGAAAGGAGTCAGAGGCTCTGATAGGTGGGAATTTGAGAACAGATTATTACATGAGGCCAGAGAACTACCACCTAGCATCCCAAGCCAAAGTGTGAGTCACTAACGGGGCTTGACTGAGAGTTCTGCGTCAATAGCTAATAGCTATAGTGTCCTGTGGTCAATAGAGATAAACATCCAAGTAGAGTGTTATTTGTCCTGTATAATTCAGCAGGGAGCGTGGGGTGGGGTGGAGGAAGGAAGAGGGAAGAACTGTTGAGCAATCACCACAGCGAAAAATCACAATCACTTATTAGTTTCTAGACCCAAAGCCCATTGATTGAAGGGATGACCCATTGTGGAAAGACATGCCATAGCATGCAAACATACATAAGTATTTCCTAAATTCTTCCCCAGTAGGAACTGCAACCATTTACAAAAAGAAAAAAAAAAGGCACTGATAAAAAGAGAATACCCACAACTTTTGAGGGCTATTGAATTCAAGGGGTGAGCGGACACTGAACCAGGGAATCCAAAATACCATCATGGTACTCCTGTTAGAGGGGGAGAACATCTGCTGTAGAGAAGCATTATGGAGGCCAGGTGATATATTCGTGACCACCACCTCACTGTGTCGCCCTTCAGGACAGTGGTGAGGGATGTTCTCCCAGCGGACAGTTCTTCAAACAATACTCTTGGATGCCAATTTGGTATAGACAGAGAAGTGTCATGAGGTAAGATTCTTGGATGATGAATGGCCTGCCTAGTTGGTCAGGGACCTGGAGGTCCCTGTTCATTGTTCTTTGTTCAGCCCTTCCAGAGCAAACTGTCTCAACAACTCTCCTTTTCTCCCTTCACTGAAGACATTTTAATCAATGATCTCAAGACTAAAATATCTAATCTTCCAAGCCACGAAAGACTGGCCAATTTGTGAAAAAATGTAGAATTTCTGGTTGGTAATGACAAAACAAACTGAGACAGAATATTCAAAACGCGGACAATAAAAGGACTAATTTCTTCAATGTATGGAAGTGAGGCAAGTGGAAAGCATTAACAGCAATGTAGTAATGCACTATGAACTGAAGTACCACATTGTGGTTTAAGGGGCCATTCTACGTGTCACAAAGTGGCAAATCTAAGCACAACCCAAATTTTTATATACAAACTTGAAAAATTATAACAAGTTATGAAGTATTGAAAGACATGGTTGATAGTGGGAAAAATGCAAAAGATTCTCAAGCAATCTGTAAGGAGGAAGACAATAGAAACATGTGGCCCCCATGGAAAATCTCTTACTTGAAATAGATGACAAATTGGCATTCAATTTGAACAAAATGTCTCCTAAAATAATCCAATCCCATATAGTAAGTTCATATTTCCCAAACAAATTTCTGATTAGAATTAGGTTCTCAGGGGTAAAAGGCTCTGACTTGGCTGACATGACATCATCAACCCTTTAGTTGGTAAATTTACAGGAGCAAAATATCCTGCCACAAATCCATTTCAGTAAATTTATAAGCCGGGGCATTTGCCAATGGTCCGAACATCATGAGTAAGAGGACAGTGAGGACCTGGGCCTGCTGAGCTAAAGACTTCAGACTGGTAGTAATCCTACTAAGGTAAGATGTTTCAGGAATCTCAGCGCCAAGCAGAGCAGGTGGTCCCACGTGCTCATGACTTCTCCCTTGGAGATATTTTAGTTCATTCTGTTGCTGTTATGAAAGAAGGCAGGAAGTCCAGGCTCTCTTTCCAGCCACATGCCTTTCCCATCAGATGGAAGTACAGCTTCTTCACATAGGGGAATGGCCAGTGAGGCTTTGCAGAGGTAAGAAAGGTGACAGGAGTAAGCACTGACGATAGTGAAAAGGGACAGGAAGAGGATAACCACTCTGAACCTCTTCTTTGTATTTGTTTTATGGGCCACATTCATATGAACCAAAATACATTTTCAGGTGATTCTGAGAGATGAAATGGTAATCCCAAGGGCTTTCAGGTACAATGACCTAGTACGTGTCACAATATCTGAAGGAGTAAGTGTAACAGTGCCAAAGTCTCTGTGGATTATGAGAAAGGAGTATCTCTGTATATTGGGTGTGTATGGACATAAGGATTGGGGCCAGTAGAGTTCTTCTCTAGGGGAGACACTAGAAGACATTTGTATTAGTTGCCCTGAGACAAGTTCTAGGACATTTGACCACTACAGTGGATTATTATCTAATATAAATTCAAATATTTGAAAGTACAAGATGTCAAGAACATGATTCATGCCATCAACTCCAAACATCCTTGCAGTAGAAAACAAATATTCACACCCTCCGTGCCTGAGACTGAGCAGTGGAAGACAGGAAGTTTTCCCAATACTACCTATTTACAAGCTATAACAGAAGAACACAGATTCTCTTCTTCCTCTAAAACTAGATCTGTGTCCTCCTCTGACACACTCTCTTAGTACACGGGCACCTCCTTTCTCCTCCTCCCCTTTCCCTTCCTCAAACAGACCCCTAGACTGGCAGTATGTCAATCAGATGTGTTTTGTAGACCCAAACAATTGTTTTAAAAGTTGAATTGGTTGTCAACATTTTAGAAAGCACATAAACCCCCATAAAACTCTAGATTTCCAGCCCATTTTATTTTTTAGAATACCGGCCTGAACCCTCTGAAATATTAGAGTTTGAAATCTCTACCCCTGTGGCCATGTTTGCCTCACCCAAAAGACAAAGTCTGCCTTGTTGTTTTGTTTTGGTTTTTTTTCCTACTTACTGTTAGCATCATAGACCATTGGGATGGGACAAGACTCCAGAATATTTGTCATCACTCTTTACTTCTTTTAACAGATGAGGAAATTGATGGGTAGGAGATCAGAGAACATGGTCAAGGTTATACACTGATTGGGAGTAAAAGCAGGGGAGAGTTTAGAACCTTGTTTTCTGAGTCCATAGCATGTTCCTTAATGTACCCATCATGTTTCAGAGGTGGGAAGTAAGGAAACATTTTTCATATCTCTCTTCATCTGTTATATCCATTTGACATCTGCTGTGCCCCAACCCAAAGCTACCTTTGCTGCCAAATTTAGGCACCAATAGTCTACCAGCATATGGCCCACTATTGGGTAATTAAGCAATTATTTTTAGATGTAACCCAGATATTCCTACCTTCTCTACCTACCAGGAATCATGCTTCCCTTGGTATGAGAACCCTGAATCCCCATCCTGCTTACTTATAGAAAAATCCCATCTTTTACCAGGTTTCCAAAACCTTCCTAAATATTTCTGATTATGCCCAAAGAATGCTTAAAGATGCCACAAATCCATCCCAATTGTCCCTTGTCCCCCTTGCCTGTGTCTGGACTCCTGCCCATCTCTGCCACAGGTCCGTCTTTTCATATTATCACTAGCTTCTCCACATAGATAATTCTCCCCTCAAATCACTTTCTTCCAAGTCTGTGTCTCTGTCCACTATTACATTCCTCAGGTATAACACAAAATTATTCCTCAGGTATAATTTCACAAAACTATGCTCTTTATGAAAACAAGATCCAGTAACACTGCAGAAAAGAAATTGTAAACTAGTAACTAGTTGCATCTTCTCTAGATTCCCTAGGTTAACCATTCAGAGGAGATTACCCATTGACCAGTGCTCTTCTTTGCACCGCCACCCCCCACCCCACCCACCTGCAGTACAGTTGCAGGGGCCAATGATTTCTCTGCCTGGGAACTAGACCTTCTAGCTCCTCCGAGCCCAGTGAAAAAGAAAATCTAAGTTTAAGGCCAGCTTTCCACCAAATATGGTCATCTGCAATAAGAAGTCTACCCACAGGGAAAACAAACTGCAGAGTTACTTAAGTTTGTTTCTTTGCTCTCTTGTACCTCTCCACTCCAGAATGGTATTTTAGCTTGGCTTCACAGAATCAAAAAGCCCACTGAAATTTTTTCACAATATCAAACAAGCAAGCCCTCTGCTTCCCAAAGATGAATTCTAACTTGCACCTTTAACAGAACAGAAAAATTGCTGGCATTTTAAAATATTTTCCTTTATACTTCTAGCCAATTAGTTTTGTTGTTGTTGTTGCTTTTTAATTTAGGGTTTGAACCTTAACTAGAAGAACCAAGAAAAAAAACGTCTTACACAATTTCCTGGGAAGCGAAAGTTTATATTTTTAATATTTCAAGGTCAACATGGTTTGTGGGGAGTGAGTGATCCCTGAAAGAAATAATCAATAAGGTGGACTTAGTTAAAATAAAAAATTTCTGCTCCACAAAACACAATATCAAGAGAATTAGAAGACAAGGCACCCACTGGGAGAAAATATTTGCAAAAGCACATCTGATAGAGGACTGTTATCCAAAATATACAAAGAACTCTTAAAATTCAACAGTAAGAAAACAAACGACCCAATTAAAAATGGACCAGGGAGGAGCCAAGATGGCAGAACAGCATGGAAGTTTTTTGTGTGTCTCGTGTGCATGAAATACAGCCAGATCAACATTAAACCATCCTGCACACCTAGAAAACTGATTTGAGGATTAACACAATAATCTGCAGAACCTGAACCACAGAACTCATCAGGTACACAGTGCGGAGAGGTGAACTGGGGGAGAGAGAAGCCATGGAAGACAGGGGCAGTTTTTGCATGTGGAAAAAGGACTGAGCCGGTGGGGAAAATATGGGAAAAGCCCCTCCCCCTCCCCCCCCCCCCCGCCCCCGCCAAAAGCAGTTGGAGAGAAAGTGGAAAAGTTGAAACAGCCGCAGGCACTGAACTAAAAAAGGAGAAAGGAGAGGGTTTAAGTTCCATTAAGACTCTATAAACGGGGAGCGCAAAGCCTGAAACTCCACAGCTCAATACCTGGTGGTGCTCTGGTGGGAAGGGCGAATCCCCAGGAGCAGAGTGAAGTCTGGTGGTCTTCAGGCCACGCGGGGACAGGTGATTCTCCTGCTGGGAGCACATCTGGTAGAGGCTGTGTGGACCCCACAGGAAAAGGCCCCAGTGAACCCCGGAGAACAACCACATTTGCTGGTGCTGGAACAAAGTCGTTGGGGGTGAAGGCTGATCCCAGATGCATGTTGTGATTTGCCATAATCCCTGAAACACTGCTGCTATACTATCTCACAAACTTTTTCTGAGGTGGGCTGGCACCCGGCCACAGTCTCTGGGCACCGGCAGCAGCCCGGTCCCGCAAATATTCCTGGGTGCCGCTGGCAGACGGCCATTTCTCGGTGAGACCCTCCCGCAGGAGGGCAGAACGGGTCAAAACCGCAGTCCCTCACAAGTAAGGGGCCGGGGGGAAAACAGCCGCACCGGAGACAAAAATCAGGAGGGAGGTGCTGCCTGGGGCTTGGTCAGGGACAGTGTAAAAGCGCGGAGTGGACGGAAGACAAAGGATGGGTGCGTTTTTGCTGGGGCGGGGAGAGCACAGTTCCGATACTATAGAACGGGTAGCTGGGCGGCGCCATGGTCATCGGTCCCGCGCATGCGCATACTCACCTACAAGCGCCACAAGAATCCACCCCAGTAAGCTAAGCAGCGCCATCTACTGGAGAACAAAGTTGTTACACTAAGCCCCGCCCAACTAGGCCAACCTCTTTCTTCAGGAACAAAAGTCTCTCCGCCTGCTTAGTTTATGCACTATAAAGCATTTCATAGTTTGACTTCTAGGGGAAAACGTAATTTCAGTAGTATTTCAGTCTGTTCGCCGGTCCATCTACACAACTTTGTTTCTTTTCTTTTTTTTCTTTTTATTTCTCTTTTGTATTTCTTTTCTTTTTCCTGAATACAGAAAGAGAAAAAATTCATTTTTATTTCCAGTTTTTATTAAAAATATTTTCCTTTAATTTTTTTCCACTATATTTTTTACTTTTGTGTAAATTTTTTCAAATTCTATGTTACTGCCATAATTTCAATTTAGTCTAC
Source organism: Lynx canadensis (assembly GCF_007474595.2). Taxonomy (NCBI): domain Eukaryota; kingdom Metazoa; phylum Chordata; class Mammalia; order Carnivora; family Felidae; genus Lynx; species Lynx canadensis. The sequence goes on from NC_044308.2 coordinate 74,157,248, forward strand.
TTCAGTGTATTCAATTTTCAAATTCTCAGACGATTTCCTTTTTTTCTCCCCCCCTTTTTTCCTCTAATTTCTCAAACCACTTTCAACACCCAGACCAAAACACACCTAGGATCTACCATCATTTATTTGATTTGTGTGTGTGTGTGTTTGTTTTTAATTTTTTAATTTTAATATTTTTAAAATTTTAATTGTTTTTAATTTTAGGGTTTTTTTTACCTCATTAATTCCTTTTCTCCCTTCAAAATGACGAAACGAAGTAATTCACCCCAAAAGAAAGAGCAGGAAGAAATGACAGCCAGGGACTTAACTAACACAGACACAAGCAACATGTCTGAACCAGAATTTAGAATCATGATAATAAGAATACTAGCAGGAGTCGAAAATAGATTAGAATCCTTTTCTGTGTAGATAAAAGAAGTAAAAGCTAGTCAGAATGAAATAAAAAATGCTATAACTGAGCTGCAATCTCAGTTGCCACGGTGGCAAGGATGGATGAGGCAGAGAATCAGTGACATAGAGGACAAACTTATGGAGAATAATGAAGCAGAAAAAAAGAGGGAGACTAGGGCAAAAAAGCACGATTTAAGAATTAGAGAAATCAGTGACTCATTAAAAAGGAGCAACATCAGAATCATAGGGGTCTCAGAAGATGAAGAGAGATAAAAGGGGTAGAAGGGTTATGAAAGCAAATCATAGCAGAAAACTTTCCTAACCTGGGGAAAGACACAGACATCAAAATCCAGGAAGCACAGAGGACCCCCATTAGATTAAACAAAAACTGACCATCAACAAGGCATATCACAGTCAACTTCACAAAATACTCAGGCAAGAAAGAATCATGAAAGCAGCAAGGGAAAAAAAGTCCTTAACCTGCAAGGGAAGACAGATCAGGCTTTCAGCAGACCTATCCACAGAAACTTGGCAGGCCAGAAAGGAGTGGCAGGATATATTCAATGTGCTGAATCAGAAAAATATGTAGCCAAGAATTCTTTATCCAGCAAGGCTGTCATTCAAAATAGAAGGAGAGATTAAAAGTTTCCCAGACAAACAAAAATTAAAGGATTTTCTGACCACTAAACCAACCCTGCAAGAAATTTTAAGGGGGACTCTCTGAGGGAGAAAAGATGAAAGTAAATAAGTGAATAAATGAATAAATGAATAAATAAGTAAATAAATAAATAAATAAATACCAAAAGCAACAAAGACTAGAAACGACCAGAGAAGACTAGAAACGACCAGAAACTCCAACTCTACAAGCAACATAATGGCAATAAATTCATATCTTTCAGTACTCACTCTAAAGTCAGTGGACTAAATGCTCCAATCAAAAGACATAGGGTAACAGAATGGATAAGAAAACAAGATCCATCTATATGCTGTTTACAAGAGATCCACCTTAGACCTAAAGACACCTTCAGATTGAACGTAAGAGGAAGGAGAACCATCTATCATGCTAATGGTTGACAAAAGAAAGCCAGAGTAGCCATGCTTATATCACAAAATCTAGACCTTAAAATAAAGACTGTTACAAGAGATGAAGAAGGGCATTATATCATAATTAAGGGGTCTATCCACCAAGAAGACCTAACAATTGTAAACATTTATGCGCCAAATGTGGCAGCACCCAAATATATAAGTCAATTAATCACAAACATAAAGAAACTCATTGATAATAATACCGTAATAGTAGGGGACTTCAACACTCCACTTATAGCAATGCACAGATCATCTAGTCAGAAAATCAACAAGGAAACAATGGCTTTGAATGACACACTGGACCAGATAGATTTAACAGATATATTCAGAACATTTCATCCTAAAGCAGCAGAATATACATTCTTCTCCAGTGCAATGGAATATTCTCCAGAATAGACAACATACTGGGACACAAATCAGGCCTCAACAAGTACAAAAAGATGGAGATGATACCGTGCATATTTTCAGACCACAATGCTATGAAGCTCAAAATCAACCACAAGAAAAAATTTGGAAAAGTAACAAATACTTGGAGACTAAAGAACATCATCCTACTAGAGAATGAATGGGCTAACCAAGAAGTTAAAGAGGAAATTTAAAAGTACATGGAAACCAATGAAAATGATAACACCACAACCCAAAACCTCTGGGACACAGCAAAGGCAGTCATAAGAGGAAAGTATATAGCAATCCAGGCCTTCCTAAAGAAGGAAGAAAGGTCTCAGGTACACAACCTAAACTTACACCTTAAAGAGCTGGAAAAAGAACAGCAAATAAAACCCAAAACCAGCAGAAGACAAGAAATAATAAAGATTACAGCAGAAATTAATGCTATCAAAATGAAAAAAAGAAAAAAAAAACCAGTAGAACAGATCAATGAAACCAGAAGCTGGTTCTTTGAAAGAATTAACAAAATTGATAAACCACTAGCCAGTCTGATCAAAAAGAAAAAGGAAAGGACCCAAATAAGTAAAATCAAGAATGAAAGAGGAGAGATCACAACCAACACAGAAGAAATAAAAACAATAATAAGAGAATATTATGATAAATTATACACCAATAAAATGGGCAATCTGGAAGAAATGGACAAATTCCTAGAAACATATACATTACCAAAACTGAAACAGGAAGAAATAGAAAATTTGAATAGACCCATAACCAGTAAGGAAATCGAATTAGTAATAAAAAAATCTCCCAAGAAACAAGAGTCCAAGGCCAGATGGCTTTCCGGGGGAATTCTACCAAACATTTAAGGAAGAGTTAACACCTATTCTCTTGAAGCTATTCCAAAAAATAGAAATGGAAGGAAAACTTCCAAACTCTTTCTATGAAGGCACCATTACCTTGATTTCAAAACCAGACAAAGACCACACTAAAAAGGAGAAATTTCCCTGATGAACATGGATGCAAAAATCCTCAATAAGATATTAGCCAACCGGCACCAACAATATATTAAAAAAATTATTCACCATGACCAAGTGGGATTTATACCTGGGATGCAGGGCTGGTTCAATATCTGCAAAACAATCAATGTGATTCATCACATCAATAAAAGAAAGGACAAGAACCACATGATCCTCTCAATAGATGCAGAGAAAACATTTGACAAAATACAACATCCTTTCTTTAAAAACCCTCAAGAAAATAGGGGTAGAAGGATCATAGCTTGAGATCATAGAAGCCATATATGAAAGACCCAATGCTAATATCATCCTCAATGGGGAAAAACTGAGAGCTTTCCCCCTAAGGTCAGGAACAAGACAGGGATGTCCACTGTCACCACTGTTATTCAACATAGTATTGGAAGTCTTAACCTCTGCAATCAGACAACACAAAGAAATAAAAGGCATCCAAATCAGCCAGGAGGAGGTCAAATTTTCACACTTTGCAGATGACAGGATACTATATATGGAAAACCCAAAATATTCAACCAAAAAACTGTTTGAGCTGATTCATGAATTCAGCAAAGTTGCAGGATATAAAATCAATGCACAAAAAGTTGGTTGCATTCCTATACACCAACAATGAAGCAACAGAAAGAGAAATCAAGGAATCCATCCTATTTACAATTGCACCAAAAACCATAAAGTACCCAGGAATAAATCTAACCAAAGAGGTGAAAAATCTATACACTGAAAACTATAGAAAGCTTATGAAAGAAATTGAAGAAGACACACAAAAAAAATGGAAAAATATTCCAGGCTCCTGGACAAAAAGGACAAATATTGTTAAAATGTCAATACTATCCAAAGCAATCTATATATTCAATACAATCCCTATCAAATTAACACCAGCATTCTTCACAAAGCTAGAACAAGCAATCCTAAAATTTGTATGGAACCAGAAAAGACCCTAAATAGCCAAAGCAATCTTGAAAAAGAAAACCAAAGCAAGAGGCATCACAACCCCAGAGTTCAAGCTGTATTACAAAGCTATAATTATCAAGACAGTATGGTACTGGCACAAAAACAGACACTCAGATCAATGGAACAGAATAGAGAACCCAGAAATGGACCCACAAACATATGGGCAACTAATCTTTGACAAAGTAGGAAAGAATATTCGGTGGAATAAAGACAGTCTCTCCAGCAAGTGGTGCTGGGAAAACTGGACAGCAACATGCAGAAAAATGAACCTGGACCACTTTCTTACACCAGACACAAAAATAAACTCAAAATGGATGAAAGACCTAAATGTAAGATAGGAAGCATCAAAATCCTCGAGGAGAAAGCAGGCAAAAACCTCTTTGATCTTGGCCGCAGCAACTTCTTACTCAACACGTCTCCAGAGGCAAGGGAAACAAAAGCAAAAATGAACTATTGGGACCTGATCAAAATAAAAAGCTTCTGCCCAGCAAAGGAAACAATCAGCAAAACTAAAAGGCAACCGACAGAATAGGAGAAGATATTTGCAAACAACATATCAGACAAAGGGTTACTATCCAAAATCTATAAAGAACTTATCAAACTCAAAACCCAAAAAACAAATAATCCAGTGAAGAAATGGGCAAAAGACATGAATAGACACTTCTCCAAAGAAGGCATCCAGATGGCCAACCGACACATGAAAAAATGCTCAACATCACTCATCATCAGGGAAATACAAATCAAAACCACAATGAGATACCACCTCACACCTGTCAGAATGGCTAACATTAACACCTCAGGCAACAATAGATGTTGGCGAGGATGCAGAGAAAGGATCTCTTTTGGACTGCTGGTGGGAATGCAAACTGGTGCAGCCACTCTGGAAAACAGTATGGAGGTTCCTCAAAAAATTAAAAATAGAACTACCCTACAACCCAGCAATTGTACTACTAGGTATTTATCCACGAGATACAGGTATGCTATTTCCAAGATACACATGCACCCCCATATTTATAGCAGCACTATCAACAATAGCCAAAGTATGGAAAGAGCCCAAGTGTCCACTGATGGATGAATGGATAAAGAAGATGTGGTATGTATATATATACATACACACACACACACACACACACACACACACACACACACACACAATGGAGTATTACTCGGCAATCAAAAAGAATGAAATCTTGCCATTTGCAACTACGTGGATGGAACTAGGTTATTATGCTAAGTGAAATTAGTCAGAGAAAGACAAATATCACATGACTTCACTCATATGAGGACTTTTAAGACACAGAACAGATGAACACAAGGGAAGGGAAGCAAAAGTAATGTAAAAACAGGGAGGGGGACAAAACATAAGAGACTCTTAAATATGGAGAACAGAGGGTTACTGGAGGGGTTGTCGGAGGGGGGGATGGGCTAAATGGGTAAGGGGCATTAAGGAATCTACCCCTGAAATCATTATTGCACTATATGCTAACTAACTGGGGTGTAATTTTTTTTAATTTATATTAAATTTTTAAAAAACATTAAAAAAAATAAAGTTGAAAAATCTAAAAAAGAAAAAAAACCAAAACGGACCAAAGATCTTAACAGACCCCTCACCAAAGAAGATATACAGAAGGCAAATAAGCAAATGAAAAGATGCTCCACATCGTGTATCATCAGGGAAATGCAAATTAAAACAATGAGACACCACTATACACCTTTTAGAATGGCCAAAATCTGGAACACTGACAATAGCAAATGCTGGAAGGATATGGGATAACAGGAACTCTCATTGCTGGAAGACCGCAAAATGGAACAGCCACTTTGGAAGACAGTTTGGCAGTCGCTTGCAAAACTAAACATACTCTTACGATAATGATCCAGCAACTGTACTCCTTGATATTTACCCAGAGGAGCTGAAAACTTATGTCCACACAAAAACTTGACCATGGTGTTTAAAGCAGATTTATTTATTATTGCCAAAACTTGGAAGCAACCAAGATGTTCTTCTGTAGGTGAATGGATAAATAAACAGTGGCATATCCAGACAATGGAATATTAGCCAGTGTTAAAAAGAAATGAGCTATCAATTTATAAAAAGGCAGGAAGGATCCTTAGAGGAATATTACTAAAGGAAAGAAGCCAATTTGAAAAGGCTACATACTGTATAATTCCAATAATAGGACATTCTGGGGGTGCCTGGGTGGCTCAGTCGGTTAAGCGTTGGACTTCGGCTCAGGTCATGATCTCACAGTTTGTGAGTTTGAGCCCCACATCAGGTTCCACGCTGATAGCTCAGAGCCTGGAGCCTGCTTTGGGTTCTGTCTCCCTCTCTCTCTGCCCCTCCCCCATTCATGCTCTGTCTCTCTATCTCCCTCAAAATTAAATAAACAGTAAGAAAAAAAATTTTTTTAAATAGGACATTCTGGAAAAGGCAAAACTATGGAGATAATAAAAAGATCAGCAGTTGTCAGGGCTTAAGGGTTGGGAGAGATATGAACAGGCAGAGCACAGAGAATTTTTAGGGCAATGAAAATACTCTATATGACATTATAATGATGGATACATATCATACTTTTGTCCAAATCCGTTAAATGTACAACACCAAGAGTTAACTCTAAGGTAAACCACGGACTTTGGGTGCTTAGAATGTGTCAAGGTAGGTTCATCCTTGGATGAAAAAAAAAAGTAACATTATGATAAGTGAGGCTGATAATTGGAGAGGCCATGCAAGTGTGGGGTCAGAAGCTATATACGAAATCTCTGATTCTTCCTCTCAACTTTATTGTAAACCTAAAACTGCTCTAAAAAAATAAAATCTTTTTTTAAAAAAAACAACCAATATAATTCACCATATGATTCAAGGAGAAAAATCACATTATAAAAATTAATGTTGAAAAATCATGTGCTAGAATTCAACATTTATTCATGACAAATAGCAAACTAAGAATAAAACTTCCTTAACTTCATAAGTAGTACCTACAAAAAAAAAAAAAAAGAAAAACAACACACAGATAATGAAGTCATTTGAAAGCTTTCCATTTGAAGTCAGAATAAGACAGATACCTGATATTATCACTTCTATTTGAAATTATAATAGAAAAAGTAGAAGGCAAAAATAGATAAATATGAAATATGATATGGTCAAATGTATCAACCTTTCCTTTTATGGCTTCACTTATTGAGTCATGCTTAGGAAAGTGTCACACATTAAGAATATTTTTCAAAATATGTTTTTTCTTATGTTTTCCTCTAGTACTTTTATAGTTTCATTTTTATGCCAACTTGACTTATGCGTAATTAATTTTGCTATAAAAAAATGAAGTAGTGATCCAGCTTTCTTGTTTTTCCTAATCTCTAGCCTCTGGAAGAACTGAAAATATAAGGGGGCTAGAGATTTTATTTTTCTTTCTTTTAAAAAAAAATTTTTTTTAATGTCTATTTTTGAAGGAGAAAGAGACAGAGCGTGAGCAGGGGAGGGGCAGAGAGAGAGGGAGACAGAATCCAAAGCAGGCTCCAAGTTCTGAGCTGTCCTCACAGAGCCTGATGTGGGCTCAAACTCATGAGAGCATGGCCTGAGCCAAAGTCCGACCCTTAACTGACTGAGACACCCAGGTGCCCCAAGATTTTACTTTTCACTTGATATTTTTCTGGATTATTTCATTTTTTATTTAAAAAAACATTTTTTTTTTTTTTTAAGTAGGCTCCATTCCCAGTGTGGAGCCCAACACAGGGCCTGAACTCATGACACTGAGATCAGGACCTGAGCTGAGATCAAGAATCTGACGCTTAACTGACTATGACACCCAGGTGCCCCATGGGCTATTTCATTTTTAAAACTGGATATATATATATCTTTTATAATTTTTAAACCCAATTTTTAAAAACGATTCCCATGCTTTTCATATTCTTTACTTGAATGTGGCTAATCTAAGATTTTACATCTCCTGTGACAGTTTTAAAAAGTTTTTTCCATACCTCCTCTCACATGATGGATCTACTAGTTCCCCTGACTCCTTTCATTAGCCCTCCTACTAATGTGAATGCTGAGAAGATGTAGATGAGAGAGATCCGGATGGAAGTCAGGTGGAGGAGAATGAGTCAGGTAGAGGTAAGAGGCCAGAATGCAGACACCATGTCCTAAATCAGGGGTGGGAGGTGCATGCTATTTCCATGGACATGAAACAAAGGCAGAGCTAGGACCTTTCCCCAGATTTTTTCTGCAGGGAGCCCAGAAGGCCAACTTCAGCATGGTTGACTTGCTCAAAGGTTGTGCTAACTCAGGAAGAAAGATGCATCCAGAAGAACTGAGAAAATTTTCCATGAGACACATAAATTCACCTCCTCTTGATGAAGCAAGCAGCTGCATAGGACTAAGAGTCATGGGAACAGGCCACTGCAACTGCACGCAGTAACATTCATTCTAGTTAAATAGCAGAAAACCCTAGATCCCAAGGTAGTGGAGTGGTTTGAAATATGTGAAGCACTTCAGTCAGCTGGATCTTCAGTGCAGAGAAGAGGATGTTTGTGACAGAGGATTAAAGCACTTAGCCCTATTGTCTTATTCTTCTCAGAAGCTGGTTTTGGTACAATGTGGTCTCAGGTCACAGAGCTGAAAAAATGAATCATCAAGAAAGTGCCCCAGTTGTGGTGGCACTAGATGTGGCCTCAGCACCCATAACAACACTGGTGAATTTGTGGACCTGTACATTCAGCAGAAATGGTCAGCCAGCAACCACATCATCGGCACGAAGGGCCATGTGTCCATCCCGATGAATTAGGCCAAGGTTGACAAGCTGATGGGCAGGTTCCAAAGCCAGATTAAATCCTATGCTATCTGTGGGGCCATTCACAGGATGAATGCGTCAGATGACTTCATTCTCCAACTACCCAAGGCCAAGAGCTCTCATTCTGACTGGAGAGGATCACAGATGTGGAATATTTGTCAATAAATAAATAGTGAGACACCCTCCGCCAACAAAAGACAAGAAACTGCTCAGTTCATCACACTAACAAATATTCCAGGAATAATGAGAGACACCCTTCCCCAGACTACAACCATTAGCAGCAGACAGGAGGAGGTGAGTGAATAGTACACAGAAGCAAAGGCCACACCAAGGAGAGGTAAACAGGACCTCATCAAGTGCCAGGGTTTTACGTTTATTGGTAAAGCTCCTTATTGACAATAATGGTAAAGAAGCAGGAAGCACAGGAATAGCAGGAAGCAGGAGCAGGAATATCAGATGTGTTGATAATTCAGGCAGCCACTAAATGGTTTATAACTCAGCACCTATTGGGGTCAGGTTTATGCTGGGACCCCAGCCTGGCCAGGCTCAGGCTACCTCAGGCCTCAGATACCCACCCTCTCTCTGCAGTGACGATGATCAGCAAGGATCTGTTTGGTTGATCCAGAGAAGCAAGGCCAGGTCAACACACACAGAGACAAACAGAATCAAACAGGGGGCTGAGGACTGCTGTAATTAACCCTGGGTTGGCTCAAACACAGGGAATCATCACCAGGCCCATGTGCAAGGCTGGCAAGGAAAAAAGTTGCCACCTTTAAGCCAGAACTCCATGCTTCTATAGTTGACCACAGTTCTTCATGTTCTGTGGACTCACTGTACCACAGCCAGATTCCAAAGGATAAGGATTTCTGGGGACATCTCTGGGCACAGGCAGAACTGAAGGTCTCTTCTTGCCTTTAGCTCAGTCTGACCCCTGAGACTGGCTTTTCTTCAAATCTAATGTGGAGACACCTAAATCCAAACATCCTTAGCCTTCTCCATTAATTCAATTAAATATTATGGAACAACAACTATGTGGTGGCCATGTTGAGACCTCAGATCTCAATTGTTTATGTGCCACTAGTAAACCAGTACCATTAAGGTTTGAAAACATCAAGAAAGCTGGTAGACTGCGATGGGGAGAGAGAGAGAGAGCTGCATGAGTGCCTGAAAAACTGGAAGCAGTTGCAGTAACCATGGGGGGTAAAGCCCTGCGTGAACACAACAAAGACTGGATCTGCACTCACCAATCCCATTTCTTCTCCTGCAAAGGTACAAAGGATAGAGCTCCAGCCTTCGGGGCAATTCTGTTGAAGCTATAACAATTTCTGCCTGTGCCTGGCCTCTAAAATTTCCTACAAAAACCTTGGCTCATCTTCTCCCTCCTATTAGTGTGGTTGGAAGTGAAGGATTCTGAAATGATTAAGTTGCAAGATGGAAGTAGCCAGAGTCCTTGCGTTGGTATTTGAAGAAAAGCTGCCTGGGAGTGCCACAGAGCCTGCACTGACACAGGCAATCAATTCTTATTGAGTTAAGTCACTAAGATTTGGGGATTGTTGATTACCCAGCACAGCCTGGCCTGCCCTTTTACCATGGACAAGTGTAGAGCAGGGAGGGTCAGGCAGCCACTTTCCCCCGTCAGTGGTAGTGACTTCAAGAATAAATAGACTCCTTGAAGCCCAGAAAAAGGAAGGAATTAGATTCCCAAGGCAGGTCTTAGAGGGCAGGCACCTCTGCATGGCCATTGCCATGAGCCTCCATGGTCATTGTCACTGGGATGGTCATGGCTTCTCCTCCTGTTTATAGGGCTATGGACTCCTTAATTGCCCTCACTGATATATGGCAGCACCACCTGCCACCAACTGCAAGAGAAAGAACAGCTTTAGGGGAGAAGCAAATTCAGAGACTCAAATGTCGTACTACTACAATAGACAGCTATCCACCAGAACACTGTAGCTAGGAGGCTATTTCCAGAGGTCATCCGAGGCATAAATTAAGTAGATTTCTTTATTCCACCTGTTTAGAACTTTCCCTGATCCTCCCAGCTCCATCCTAACTATCCTGTGACTTCATGCCCTGTAGGCAGTGGAGCTAGAAACAGATTCTCAGGTACACTCCGATGCCCCTGGACACCTGCCTGTTTTTTTTCACTGTTTACCAATAGCATATATACTTTCTAAGCTTAAGGCAGTGTGGGATCATTTGACCATCATAGAGTTGCCAATCCTGTTAAGTTAATATGGACAACTGAGAGAACATGAGTTAGAGGCACACCCTTAGTACCTTCAAATCAAATCTGAAGAGGAGTCACTGGCCATACTAATCCCAAGGCAGAAAGAGAATAGCCCAGACCCACAATAGGACCAGGGGTACCATGGTCAACTGCAGAGTCATGAAGTTCTGGGTTAGAAGGAAGAAAATGCTCTTCCTTTCCCCAGCCCCTTACACAGTCCTCTTGTGTTTTCTGTGTCTGAACCAAAATGCTGGAGATGTAGCATTATTAATACCCTGTGCTCCTGAAAAATTGGCACTTCCTGGGAAGACATGAATTTTCCAGGGAGAGTAAGAGAGACAGAACCCAAAGGCACTGCCCAAACCTGGTAATTTTGTGAGGAACCAATCCCGGTTACCAGGAACGTAACAAGATTTGACAGTGGAGCGATCCATCCCTTTGTGAGTTATTTGCATAGCAGTAGAAGGGTATTAAACTGAATGGGGGCTTGGGTTCAGACTCTATAGACAAATGGAGTTGCATCAGCCCTCCCCAGATGTACCAAATGGAATATGACATATGGTTCCTGAATGCTACCCAGAATCCAAACAAACCCAAACATAACTCTCTTTGCTCTCATACATTTACATGGAAACAGAGCTCCTAAGAGGAGAGAACCAGAGTCCCTCTGACAGCCAAAGTCACTACAGCATGCCTGAGCAGGTGGAGTATCCCTGACTGAGACCAGCTGGCAGGACCACTATTGAGACCATGAGAGAGATCGAGAGTGGAAAACAAGGAGGAGGAGCCACTGGGGAGCTCAGTCGGTTAAGCGGTTAAGCGTTCAACTTCGGCTCAGGTCATGATCTCGCAGTTCACAGGTTCCAGCCCCACGCCGGGCTCTGTGCTGACTGCTCAGAGCTTGGATCCTGCTTTGGATTCTCTGTCTCCCTCTCTCTCTCTGTTCCTCCCCCACTCACACTCTGTCTCTGTCTGAAAAATAAATAAAGAATAAAAAAATTTAAAAAAAAAAAAGAAAGAAAGAAAGAAAGAAAACAAGGAGGAAGTCACGGTGATTCTGACAGCCCGAAATCAGGCTTATTCCTGAGGCTCAGGGCTGCTCTGAGTGGTAATATGGGAAGACTGTGCCCATTGTTATATGCTACTCCTTTGGCCAGGTATAATCCAGGACACACACACACACACATAACTATACATAACCCAGTAAGAAGTGGCTCCTCTTACTGGGAATGCGGAGGTGGTGAGGTAAGGGATTAAGGAGTTTCCGGGCAATGACACGTAAATGGATTCTTCACTAGGCTGCTTTTTCTGAAGTCCTACAACGTAATTCACAAATGATTTGAAGCCCAAAAGCGGGGAGAAAATATTAACCTACTCTCCACTTCTTTTCCTGATTTCTGGATGTTAAGTAGCATGCAATAATTTGTAAGACAAAAATTGGAAAGAATAAAATTTTAATGGCCTACCACTTCTCAGACATTTGCTATTATATATAAGTGAAAGCAATAAAATACATGGATATGGTTAGATAAGTCAAATATTACAGAAAGATATAAAAAAAAATTTTTAACCTGCCAATTTCACTCCCTAAAGGCAACCACTACTTTTAAAAAACGTTTATGTATCACTCGGAAAAATATTGTGTGTGCCTATATCAGCATGCATATTTATATTTTTTTCTTTATATCAAAAGATTTATGTAGACTACTCTGCACATTACTTTTTGCACTTACTAAATATGTCTTGGGAGATGAACACACAGAGATCTACTTCATTCTGTTAATAGATGCATATGATCCATAATAAGAGTAGATATAATCTACTGAACTAACTCCCTATTAATTAGTATTAGTTATTCTGTTTTGTTCTGAGTCTTGCAATATAAACAATTCTAACATATATAAAAGAATGTGTATATAAGGTAAATTTCTGTAACAAATAGAGTAAGGTTTGTATTTGAAGAGATTTCCCATTGCCTCTCAATGTGATCCTTCCCACTCCCACTGTGTAACAGTAGCTCTGTCTTGCCTAATGATCAGGATCAGTCAGTCCTGTCAGGATGGTGAATCCTCTATTTGCCTGCTGTTCCTTGTCACAAGTAGCCCAAAGTTTCCAGATGGCAGCCATAACTTACAGTTCAATAGAATGTTTGCCTTTTCCCAAATCGAAGAATTTCCTCCTTGGGAATGCTTTATATTCACAGAAGCCAGAGGTGTAGGAGTGGGAAAGAGATTGTTCCCAAGTTGGTCACCAAGAGTGATGGCAAAAAGGGCCACTCCTGCTTCTACCCATTGGTTCCCAGGGAAAAATGAGGATTCATAATTCTGGGCTATCACCTCTGACAGCCTATCTCATGTAGAGAGTCCCATTCTTTCCCATCAAAGGTCTGTCCTTGGCATAGCAGACTTTCCTCAGTTGGGAGTCAAACCGTCTCTGGAGCTCCTCTACTCTTGTGGTTAAGCTCCAAGCCTGATTCTCAGCTTTCTCTGCCCTCTCACTGCAGGAGATAAGAGCCTCTTTTACATGCCTCCAAAGAGGTCCTCCAGGTCTGACACTTAGCTTTTAATAACAACTGACTGATTACCCTCAGCTTTTGTATCCTTCTCCAGAGCATCAATATAGTTGCTATTTTCCTATGTGTGTCAAATGGCTTGCAACAGCTGACGCATTCCCTTCCACCAGCACACGATCACAGTTCATAACCAGAGGACGATTGCACTGCCACCTTCTATCAGTGCTCTGTCTACCACACGTGACACCAGCTGGGTGCCAGTCATCCAACTCTAAAACCTCACCTCATCCTCATCTGCTTTCTTAGAATATTCCATCCCTGCTTGGGTTTCCCAGGAAGCAGACTCTAAGATTGAGACTAACATGCAGGAGGTTTATTAGCAAGTCCTTCCAGTACCAATACCTGTTAAAGGGATGAGTGGGGAGGCAGAGTGGGCAGAGGATGGAGTCTAGCTGCAATGCAGTCTTAGCGGAATGCCTCAGGCAATCCTGCAGGGGAATTTGAAGATGGTATACCCTGCAGAGCTCTCCTGAGCTGGGGAGAGAGGGCTGGGCTCCATACCACTCATTCATCAATCATCAGATGTGGGCTGTGAGAAGGGGTCAAGACCTTGGGCATGGTGTCTCCTTCAGCTAAAGAAATCCTGAAGGGTTTGACTGTTGAGGGTTTTCTGCCAGTAGCACTCCCAGCAACTGAAGTAATAAATCCTCTCCTCCTGGAGGATAGTACTAGCAGCAAGTATCAGAAACCACCACATAACCTGAGCTCTGAAAGTAGACATGCCTATTATATAAACCCTTAGGGACTCTTTATCAATAGAAAAGCACACCTGGGGAATATGTGCTCTTATTTCCAAGAGAGGGAAACCCTGAGGAGCACAGTGCCTGACATCAGAGAGCCTGTACCCTCAGAGGTGGTAGAATCTATTAGAGTCATTTCTTAATGGCTCAATCATATGGCTGTTGGCAGGAGGCCTCAGTTCCCCACCACATGGACCTCTCATTAGGTCCACTGGAGTGTCCTCACAACAGAACAGCTGGCTTGCCCCAGAGCAGGTGGTCCAAGAGAGTGACAAAGAGAAAGACCTAATAACACTCAAGTCCTAATCTCAGACATCACAAACCATCATTTCCACCATATTTCATGCTTTAAAAGCAAGTCACTAAGTACATCCTCCACTTAAGGTGAGGGGAATTAGGCTCCACCATTTGAAGGAAGTAGGATCAAATATTGTGGACATATTTTCAAACCACCACATATACAGAGAAGGATATTTCCCAAACCAACAATAATAGATTCTCCCTTCTTAGGAAGGGGTAGACTGGAGGAGTCAAGTAAAATAGGTTTTTGTTCTTTCCTCTGTGTTTTTTTTTTTAATAATAACAATGTGTATTCTTGTCATACTTTTGTAATTAAACAACAGAAACATTATTGACAATTGAAAATATGGCAACCAGTGAGACTGGAAAAGAAGCCAGATGCTCATCAAAGGGTCAGACTGTGATGAGCTGCCCATCTCTGTCAAGGTCTCTTCTGCCTGTCCCCACTCAAATAGACACAGACAACAAGGAACAAAACAATTATTGCTAAGAGCCTCTCAGAGAAGTCATCATTTCCTAGCACACAAACAAGGAGTCAGATGACTATACTTTATTGAGTAATGAAAGTTGAGGAAAAAGCATTAGAACCATTAATCTGTTTCCTGCATCCCCATTCTTCATCCACAATTTCATTTTATGAGGAAATCATCCTATTAGCTTTGATGGCTTGATTACAGGCTCTGGCTAGGACATGGACATCCCAGGGTAAGTATCCAAGAGGGCAGAGCTGGGGGATTCTACACTGATGTGGCTCTCCTCAGTCGGAGGCCTTGGGCCCACCGCCTTTCCCGTATCCCACACAGACTCCCATTCTCCAACATCCAAGGCCTGCCCCAATATCTCCAGGCAGTTAGGGGAACACTGTGGGAGGATCTGTCTATGTGCAAGCAGAAAAACTAATAACACAGCAGCTCAGTAGGGACTGTCTCCTGGACCTGATGGCCTATTAGGAATGGTCTCTCCTGGGAGTCAAGATGTCTCTACCCTTCCTGGGCCTTTGCTGACCCCTTCAGGCAAGGGAAGGAACTTCAGCTGTGTCCACACTAGGATAACATTTTCATCTCCCTTACCTGACCCTTTGCATAGGAGAGACCACCAGAATCCCCAGGCTACATGCTGCATGGAGGAAATCCAGCATGTTAGGGCAGCAAAAGGAACAAATAGGACCATCTCCCCTGCTTTATGAGAGTATTTTGTAGATGGAAGCTACCCCTCTCATTTTACAGCCTGAGAACCATCCTCTGGGCCCCAAAGGCATTGCTAGAGGCACCCAAGTTTCAACCACAAACTTCCTAGTCTAGATTCAAGTCTTGCCATTTGTCTGCCTTTTGGAGGCAATCGTACATTGGAGAACTCCCAGTTTGGAGATATTTTTTGATTGAGTAGATTTGGGCCTCCTGTGGGTGTAGGCCAGAGTGCAGATCTGAGGCAGCCACTCCAGAGGCTGTGAGCAGCAAGCAACAGCATCCCTCTGATTCCATCTGCTGCCCCGTGGGGATTGGGGGGGGGGGGCAGGGCGGGGGAGGGGCTTCTTAAAAGGCAAAGTCTCTTCCTGACCTCATTCCCTAGCACACCAAACCCTATCCACAGCCTCTCCACTCCTCTGAGAAAGCTCCAAGAGGCTAGGGTTGAGGGTCAGCAAAGCCCAAGGGTCCATCCTTTTTTAGGAATGACAGCTCCATCTCAGCAGCTTCTCTAGAAGCATCTCTACAAATGGGCCCTGATGTCTGCTTCCTACAGAGAGTGAGGTGGTGAGCATTTTCCTAGCACCTCACCAGTCAGACTGGAAAAGATAGTATGTTAAAGAGGGGGGTATGATTAGAGTTAACAAAGGGCAGATAGGAGCCTGTAAAATAGGGAATAGCTTTGGGCAGAATGGCAACATTTGTCTAAAGGATCATCCTTCCCCTAGCCATCCGAGCCCCTCTCTGCAACAATGCATGGCCCACGCAAGAATGGGTTTGAGAGGTTTAGGCTGCTACACTGGAGATGCCTAGTATTGTGCACAGAAATAACACAGTTAGTGATTCCTGCCCAGTGAGATTTTCAGGGAGTATCCAACCTGGAAATTATCCTCTTCAAGAGCCAGGGCTACTTATAAATACTTCAGTGCAAAACAGAAAGAGAGAAGCTATTCCCAGACACTAAGCAACATGAATTTTTGCAGAGCAAACAGTACACCATCTGAGGCAGGCTTAGTAATGGTCCCCAAAGATATGGATGTCCTAATCCCCAGAACCTGTAAATGTTTCCTTATATGGCAAAGATCACATTGCAGATATGATTAAGAATCTTGAGATGAGGAAGCGCCTGGGTGGCTCAGTTGGTTAAGCATCCAACTCTTGATTCCAGCTTAGGTCATGATCTCATAGTTCATGGGATTGAGCCCCACATGGGGCTCTGTGCTCTGTACTGACAGTGTGGAGCCTGCTTGGGATTATCTCTCTCCCTCTCCACCCCTTTTCCACTCATGTGCGTGCACATGCACTCTCTCTCACACAAAATAAGTAAATAAATAAATTTTTTAAAAAAAGATCTTGGGCACCTGGGTGGCTCAGTCTGTTAAGCATCTGACTCTTGATTTTTGCTCAGGTCATGATCTCACAGTTTGTGAGTTCCAGCCCCGCACTGGACTCTGTGCTGACAGTGCAGAGCCTGCTTGGTATTTTCTCTCTCCCCACTGTTCACGTTCTCTCTCTCTCTCTCTCTCTCTCTCTCTCTCTCTCTCTCAATGAATAAATAAACTTAAAAAAATTTTTTTAAAGGATCTTGAGAAAGGGAGATTATCCTGAGTTATCGGGATGGGCCCTAAATGTGATCACAAGTGTACTTATAAGAGGGAGGCAGAGGGAGCTCTTACTACAGAGGAGAAGGTGATGTGATGATGATAGCAGAGATTAGAGCGATGCCCTTTGATGGTGGAGGAAGGGGCCACAAGTCAAGAGACACAGATGACCATTAGAAGCTGAAAAACACAAGGAAATGGATTCTCCTCTGAAAACCTCCAAAAGGAACCAAGTATCTGAAACCACCAGAACTATCAGAGAGTAAATTTATACTATTTTAAACCACTACATCTATGGTAATTGGTTAATAATAGACCATCTTTAAGCCCATCACTGTGTGTTATTTTTAACAGCTTTATTGAGGTATGACCGCACATATTTAAAGTGCACAATTTGATAAGTTTTGACATGTATACATTTGTGAAACCATCATAACAAGTTGGTGAACATATTCATTACTTCCAAAAGTTAACCCATGCACCTCTATAATCCCTCTCTCCTGGCCTCTCTCAGCCCCCTGCCACCTTCAGGCAACCACCAATCTGTTTTCTGTCACTTAGTTCATTTTATATAGATTAAATCCTACAGGATGCACCTTTTTTGTCTGGCTTCTTTCACTCCACCTAGTTATTTCTAAAATTTTTTAAAAATGTTTATTTTTGAGAGAGAGACACACACACACACACACACACACAGAGCGCAAGTGGGGAGGGGCAGAAAGAGAAGACGACACAGAATCCAAAGCAGGCTCCAGGCTCTGAACTGTCAGCACAGAGCCTAATGCGGCACTCGAACCCACGATCATGACCTGAGCCAAAGCTGGACGCTCAACCGACTGAGCCACCCAGGCGCCCCTCAACCTAGTTACTTCAAGACTCATCCGTGTTGTGTATATCTCAATGGTTCATTCCCTTTGGCTGCTAAGTAGTATTCCATTGCATAGATATCCTACAATTTGTTATACACTCACCTACTGGCAGATATTTGAGTTGTTTCCATTTTTGGCTATTATAAGTAAAAATGCTATGGATACTCATGTAAAATCCTTTGTATGCTTTCAATTTGGGGTGAGGGTGGCAAATAACTATCAATGGAATGGCTAGATCATATTATAAATGTGTGTTTTACTTTTCAGGAAACCGCCAGACTGCTTCTCAAAGTGGTTATACCATTTTACATACCCGGTAGCAAGAACAGCTTGCTTTTATATTTTTCAAAACTATTTAAGATTTTCATTAAGTGAAATTCATCTCCACCCCCCCGAAATAAGGTAAATAATGCAGTATTACTGTAATGAAAAGCATGAATATAAATGTCAGAGAGAAAAAGAGAAAATGAAGATCAGGGAAAAGAGATATACATAGAAATTAAGAATGGTAGTCAGAGGGAGGAAATTAGGGAAGAGGAAAAGGTCAAAGGTGAATGAGAGACAGCAAAAAGAGAGAGAGAGGAACACAAAGAATGGTATCAGACCCATCTAGAAACAGATGGCTCATGCAAACCAGGCTAGTTGAGATTTTGATAAAGGGACTATTTACAGAGGCTTAGGCAGGGCTTATGAAACCAACAATGGAAACTTTCTACCTTGGTTACCACCTTCTAGGCCTGATGGGTCTCAGGAAAGGGAGATTCTGAGTACCCACAGAGCACAGCTATAGGGAAAGGGCCACTCATTGGAAGCAGGATGCAACCATCCCTCTTGAACTAGAAGGAAGCAAGCCTCTGGAATACACCTCCACCTCTTTTGCACCCATCATCTCTGTCTCCTGATGATGGCTTCCTTTAGCCAAACCCACCCAGAGCCAGAAGGCATCAGAGTATGTTGATGACATCCATATGGACCAGCCTCCCTGGTTGGGAATGGATAGGTCTGGAGGGGCAAAAAGAAGACCCCGGGTATAGGAGCCAACAGAAGAAAGGGACAAGGAGCTAAGCTGCTTTTCCATCTTCCTCTATTAATGACACGCACAAACTGAGAACACCATCTATAACTATTTAGAAATATGGCAAGGGAAGACAGCGCCTTGTGATGTGCAGGGCTGTGCACCAGAATTTTGAGTACAATTGGTCCATTCCGTTTTGAGATCTATTTTGAAGGGGCTATTAACTTGGGCTTTAAAAACAAAACAAACAAAATGATTAATTCTAAAACTGCTGCTGTTGCTGATCTTATTCTGATTGGATCCTTGTTAAAAAGGGAAAAACTCTTCTAAATCATGAAACACAGTACCTGTGGATTTGTGTGAATATGAACAAAGGAAGCAGGTATCTCCGGCATGAAGGCTTGAGTCTGAAGACTGGAGAGGCTTCATGAGAAAGACACAAATGTCTTTAAACCTTAGAGGAGATGCAGAAGGTTTAGTAGGACAGGTCCTCTTGGCAGATGGTTATTCCTCCTCTTTGTCAGATGACCTGCCTATTTCTGAGTTAATCATCTCCATTCTATTCGTTTCAACATGAGGACTGCTGGCTAAAGAACGAGATAATCAAGGGAAGAACTCAAGCATCCATCAGATTGACTGGAAGAGCTGGAGGCTTTCTGTGCATCCTTATTTTTTAATCTCATACAACTTGGAACTACATTTCCCTTAAATTATATCCACATCCCATCTTTTATGGAATCTTTTGGGTGTCCATAAGCAAGTAATTTAAAATAAGATGTTTTTAGAACACTCTCTTTTCTCAGAAGGGAAAACTGAGGTCTTCTTTCTCACTCATTTTTAAAATAGAAGGTATAAACATCAGCGCCTGGTATGGATGAATTCACCAGCCACTTTTTACAAAGTGGACACTGAAGAGAAACCTCTGGATAATTGGTAGCAGTTTTGTTATCTGGATATGCAGTCAAGTTCCCTTAATTGGCACTTTTGGGTGATCTGGATCCTTTGCTGTCTTTGCTCAGAACCTCTAAAGGGGAACGTTAAGAAAAATCGAGCTTATTGCTATTAAGTTCTTCTTCCGTTTCTTGCAGTTCCCAGAATCTAATGAGGTGACACTAACAGGACAAGTAGTTTGCTCTGGTTCCACACATTTTGAGAGAGGTGGGAAGACTGTCAACAAAATGTTTCTGTTCATTTAACTCACAAATGTGAGACAGTTCACGGGTAGAGTGGAAAGCAGAGTTAAACATGAGGTAAGAGCTTGATATTCAAATTTCACTTATTTTACCAACTAGCTACATGTGCTCAGGTAGAATTTACCTAATTCCTCTGCATCTGTTTCCTTTAGCTTCCCAACAGAATGATTATACTTGACAAGACTAATCCACCTGACAGTTGACATAAGACCATTTAATGAAAGCAGCCCCGGGGCGGCTCCAGACAGGACAGATTTAATGGGATGAACAAGAAGTCTCACAAAATGCAGGTAAGAAATAGCCTCAGATAGCACAGCCGTTAAAAAAAAAAAAAAAAAAAAAAAGGATAGAATCGAGCACAGAAGGGTCAACGCAGAATAGCAGCATGGGCAGAGTCCTCACACCTACAAAGAGTCAGAAACCATCCCCACGCTGACAAATTAGCAGCAGGCATCTTGTAGAACATCTTAGAGTCTCCTCAGGAATACAACTGGCAAAGACTCTAGAAAAGCAAACTCTGAGGAAGTGCATAAGCAAAGGCACTGTATTAGTCTGCTAAGGCTGCCATAACAAAATATCACAGACTGGGTCCTTAAATAACAGAAATTGTATTTCTCACAGTTCCAGAGGCTAGAAGTCCAAGATCAGGGTATTAGAAGGTCTGGTTTTCCCTGACACCTCTCTCCTTGGCTTGCAGATGGCCCTCTTCTTGCTGGGTCATCATATGGACTTTTCTCTGTGTGCTGGCTACAGTTTAGAAGACCTATCGGAACCCTCTGTATATCATTTAAAGTTCATTATACAGAAACATGCCCATATCAC
The DNA here is from genome assembly GCF_007474595.2 of Lynx canadensis. Lineage (NCBI taxonomy): Eukaryota > Metazoa > Chordata > Mammalia > Carnivora > Felidae > Lynx > Lynx canadensis. The sequence continues at coordinate 74,178,397 of NC_044308.2, forward strand.
CTGTCTTCTCATGCTATAACAGAGTTTGTCTGGTCTTTGTCCCAGGTTCCCGACACAGAGCTTCTACAATCCTGGGAATTTCCCAAGTAATAGAAGTGTACTTGTTAGTCATGAGCCCCTGGATCACACCTGAGTTTATGCTAATAAGATGACGAGCTGGGGGGTGGGGGGACGGGGGCAGCCTGTGGATAGCTTCAGGATGAAGGTTAGTCACTAGAAAGACCAACCACCTCATTAGAAGGTTGGGACTTTGAATAATAGCCCTACCTCCAGGGTGAGGAGGAGGGCTGCAGATCACATTCAATCACTTGGTCAGTGATTTAATCAATCACACCTACGTAATAAAATCCCAATAAAAACTGTACACTGAAGCTCAGGAGGGCTTCCTGGCTGATGAGCACATGGCTGGGCCAGGAGGGTGACAGCTTCTGATTCTCCCAGAGAAGGCAGGGAAACTGCATTCAGGACCCTCTAGACCTTGCACCACATGTCTCCTCATTTGGCTGGTCTTGTTCTGTATCCTTTTATAATAAATGTGTAGTCCTTAATTATAGTGCTTTGGGCAAATTATCAAGCCTGAGGGGGCTGTGGGAACCTCCCAAATTTGTAACCGGTTGGTCAATAGCACGGGTGGCCTGGGAACCCCAAAGTGTGCCTGGCGTCTGAAGTGGGAGCACCCTTATGGAGGATCGAGCCCTCAACTCATGGAGTCTGCACTAATTCTGGGTGGCGGGTGCCAGAACTGGATGACAGTACACCAGGTGGGGTCAGACTAATAGGGGATGAAACAGAATTCATGCCATATTTTGTTTCAGTTATCCTTAATTTCAAATCAAAGAACCTCTTGTCAAAGGGAGTAAAACATCTTGTCCCAAAGCTAAGATATAGGCAGATGTGTCCACATTTGAGAAAAACCACTGGCTTTGGGCAGCTCAAAATTCAGATCTTGTTACCTGGTGGCCAGGTAGACCCCATGTAGCCCCCAGAGACTTAGTGCCATTCACGCTTTCTCCATGGGCCCTAACACCACTTGAGGGTGAAGCCTTGATATTCCCACTCCTTGGCACAGTGCAGCCACTGGTCATGTGTGTCTGGGAAACATCGCCTTCCCTGACCTCAACGTCAGCACATCTGTCACCTCATAATATCCTGCCACAAACTTCCTCCTCAACAACCAATGTGCGCTCGAAGTTTAGTGACTTCTGAAATGAAACCACAGCCTTTTATACTTTTCCAAAACCAGCTGATGACAGAAGCAGCATTCACCAACACAAACCCCTCCTTTCACACCCCTTCTGGATCAGCACACTCCGTAGCTTCCCTGCTAACAAACTAGCAAATGTTGAGTTGCGCTTGAGATCGGTTCATCTAAGAAATTTTGTTGAGTATATTTTAGGATTGATTACAGTAAAACTTCAAGTCAGGGGTGCCTGACTGGCTCAGTCAGTGGAGCGTGTGACTCTTGATCTCAGAGTTGTGGTTTCAAGCCCCACATTGGGTGTAGAGATTACTTAAAATTTTTTTAAAAATCTAAAAAACAGACAAACAAAAACTTCAAAGCAGTAGTGAGCAGGGGGAAACCTCCTTTTCCAAAATGCTGTCTTAATAAGGCCTGTTTGAGTCCAGATGGATCATAGTTTACATATTCAATATTGCCCAAGCAAGGCACATGAATTAGAAAGATCCGGTATTCATGAATACATCATTTACCAAATTCTGCCATTAACACTCTTTAGGCCTTTTTAAATTTTTTTTTTTCAACGTTTATTTATTTTTGGGACAGAGAGAGACAGAGCATGAACAGGGGAGGGGCAGAGAGAGAGGGAGACACAGAATTGGAAACAGGCTCCAGGCTCTGAGCCATGAGCCCAGAGCCCGACGCGGGGCTCGAACTCACGGACCGCGAGATCGTGACCTGGCTGAAGTCAGACGCTTAACCGACTGCGCCACCCAGGCGCCCCTCTTTAGCCCTTTTTAATCATTTGTATTGTGAATTTGGTTATCAAATTTTTTATAACCAGAAGTAAAATCCCATTACAAATGACTCTTAATAATGCTTCTCTTTCAAGCCATCCACAAGTGGCAATGCTTTGGATCCCACTGGTAGTCTGTGTAATAGTAATTGTCCAGGAGGAAAATCCCCAATTGTGTATTCTCTTTATCATAGATACAGCTGGAAGAACTCAACCAGCCATGCACAGAGCAATTCAATTTTTCTCCCATCGCTTTGTAGCAAATGCTTTCTTAACCACTTTCCTCTGTCCCTGACCACGTCAGGCATCCCAACCATTCCTCCAAGAAAAACACATAAAAACCAAATGTGTTTCAATGTTCAGAAGTTGGAGAAAGAAAAGACATGGTGTGGCTAGCACTTTCCTCCTTGTTGTACTGGGTGCTGAGCTCCTGATCATGCACTTCAGGGTCTGAAGCCTCATCCTGATTCAGCCCCAGGTTCTATAACCCTGTCACCGCTGTCTTCTGCCTGAGCTGGTTTTATAAGAACCACATAAAACCATAGGGTACAGAAAGAGCTAGTAGACCCTCCCCGAGCTTCTCAAAATCTCTCCTTTATTTTGTATAAAGATGAAGTTTATCTACAGGTTCCCATTCTTGGTTGACCTTATCAAGATGTCTAGGGCTCTTTAAAAATCCATCATTACTAAAACAAAAAAAACAAAAAAATAAAAATCCATCATTACTAATTGTGTTCCTGAGTATATAAGAATAATATTCTCTATTGCAGAGTGGATGGTAGAAAATATATGGCATATATAATTTACACACACACACACACACACACACACAATCTTATTTACATATTTTGCCTCTGTTTTATTTCTATGAGATTTGGGATTATGCACCTTCTCATATAACTTTCCACTTTTTTCAAAACATTTTCCCTTAACATGTATTCAGAGATATTTTTAGGTAGCAGTTGCCAGAAAAGAAGGAAGTCAAAGTGCTTTAATAAGCATTTACAGTTTTCATCAAAATGAGTGTTTTTATATACAACTGGTCCTTCTAAGTATATAAATGTAGTCAAACTAAACCTGAAAATGTCATTGATGAGATTTTTTTATCCCCCAATAATTGGACCCACTACGAAGCCAACTAAGATTGTTAAGCATAATTTTTTACTCTCAAAGAAAAAAGAATTTTTTTTAAAAGATAAAAACCTCTTGGTCACAGCAAGAACCCAAAGGACTACTCTACCTGCCTCTTTGCGTGTATTTTCCCTCAAACACACACATACAGAAACCTACTTCAAACAAACCACTACCATTAACTCAAACCTGATCAATAAAGTCAGCAGAAGAGGGCCTCTGTCCATGCCATTAAAGAGAAAATACACCACCATTATTTGGGAGGCCTGGGGAGAAAAAGATCTAAAAAATCCACCCCCCCCTAGAAATAGTTAGAAAAGTAAATACCAGTCTCTTAGATTCTGGGAATGGGGCAATGTGGGGTGGAATTTATTATACAGGATCTTCATAAAATTCTTGTGCTACTTTAAATTTAACGTTAGAGTTTTGTTAAATCTGGTGGTAGAAAGAGCTAAAACACATGCATTGTGAGATGAAACAGTAAATTTTGCTCTGCTCGCTGCAGTGGACTTCAGAGCTGTCGGCCACAGGCCAATTTGTCTTTTCATCTACAGAAAGCACTTGTTATTTCCTCAGGAGCTGGAATAAGACAACATAGCAGTTCTGTAAAGGGCTCAGGATGGACACCAACCAGCATCATTCGATGCAGGTGGAACAGGGGGTGGAGTCAGCAGGGCCAGCGGCCTGCCCTGCCAGCCTCCTGTTGGAGCAATGTGTGTTGGGGCCAGACGAATGGAATGTGCTGTGGAGATGTCCAGCACAGTGCCCACCGCTTGTTCTCTGCCATTTTAGGAGAGGTGTATAAAAGTGGCGGCATGTGGGGAAATAAACATTTTTTTTCTGAGAGAGAGAGAGAGAGACAGAGACAGAGCACAAGCAGGGGAGGGGCAGAAAGAGAGGGAGACACAGAATCCGAAGCAAGCTCCAGGCTCTGAGCCATCAGCACAGAGCCCAATGTGGGGCTCTAACTCAGGAAGCACAAGATCATAACCTGAACCGAAGTCAGACGCTTAACCCACTGAGTCACCCAGACAACCCAGAATAAATACTTTAGATATGCACACCAAACAGTTTTCATCTTAAGTGCCTACTGTTTAGGGGGATTTTCTAATATGCCTCAGCTTCCTTCGAAAACTTGAGAGCCCTCAGTCCTGTGGACAGTGAGTCTGCGAGCTGGCTCATTGCCACATAACTTAGAGATTCCAGAGGCAGGATCCCACCCTAGATGGTCCTGTTTGTCTCCACTGCAGATAGCTGTACACAGTTGTATATGCATATAATCACAGTGTATACTAGTATACACTTGTATCGAGTTTTTTTTAACTAACAGATTTTATATTTTAGAGTAATTTTAGATTCACGAGTTGTAACAAATGTGCTACTCTGGTGGCTGATGTTGACAGTGGGAGAGGTTGTGGCAGGGGGGACAGGGTGGGGAAGTAGGGGGTATAAGGGAAATCTCCGGACTTTCCATTCAGTTGTGTATTCGTAACGTTCATAGTTCAATAGTTAAACACATATGCTTATACTTGCCCCTTCCAGAGATGTCCCATCATACACATGACCTAAAATAATACAGGTGATCATTGCAACATGATTTCTTTAATCCTACCTTGAAACTGAAACTTTGGGTCCCCTCAAAGACTCAGAAGAGTTGATCAGCAGCATTAACGATGACAGCCTTGCTTTCAGGCAAAATTCTGAGAGAAGAAAAATTCATTTATGCCCACTGAGCACTTCATACTGTGGTGGTGTCCTAGATGTTAGCATATTGGTTCTTCCCCCTTGTTTCTTTCAATTTTTAATAGCTTTGCCATCACCCTAGCTAGAAATCATAAAGCCATCTTTGCTTTGTCTTCATTCATCAGTGCCCCCACCACAGCCAATCACCTAAAGGTCTAATTTTACAAGTCTCAAATGTGGTCACCTCCTCCCAAGCCCCAATGCTCCCCTTGCTCACACGCTCAGCGCCCCCACCTGGCCTCCTTAGTGGTCTCCCTCAGACCCATCTATCCTCCATAGCCACCACTGCTGTCTTTCATTCATTTACCAAATGTGGATTTCTTACCATGAATAAAATTGTACGTCTCTTACTAAAGACACAAGGGTAGATAAGACACTTCCTCTGCTCTCAAGACACCTGGGTGGTTCAATTGGTTGAGTGGCCAACTCTTGATTTCAGTTCAGGTGATGATCTTAGGGTCACAGGATCGAGGCACACATTGGGCTCCGCACTGGCCATGGAGCCTCCTTTGGATTCTCTCCCTCTACTCCTCCCTCTACCTCTGTCTCTCACTTTCTCTCTCTTTCTCAAAAAGAAAAAAAAAAAAAAAAAAAAAACACCTCTCAGACTCTCAAGGATCTCACATCTAAAATGCAAATTCCTGGGGCGCCTGGGTGGCTCAGTCAGTTAAGTGTCCAACTTCCGCTCAGGTCATGATCTCACATGATCATGAAGCCTGCTTTGGATTCTGTGTTTCCTTTTCTCTCTCTCTCTGCCCCTCCCCTGCTCACGCTCTGTCTCTCTCAAAAATAACTAAACATTTAAAAAACTAACTAAATAAATAAAATGCAAATTCCTTTTTGTCACTCACCTGCCTGAAATTCTTCAGGGGATCCCCATTGCCTGTAGGATGAAATCAAAACCTATTAGCACAGCACAATTTGTCATTGTTCATACTCATGGGATCTGGCCCCCATCAGATGGTTCTGCCTCATCTCCCAGCATTCTGCCACACACACCCAGGCTGCAGCCACCTCAGCTCCCTGTAGCCTGTTCACCCCTCCAAGACTCACGAAAACCACCTCCTCCATCTGGAAGCTCCTCCCTCTAGGAAACTCCTGGAATTTTCTCCAAAACAAACAAAATCTCCCCCCTGCCTCCCTCCTCTGATACAATAGAGTCCTCCTTCCTCTTCATATGTGGCTGTCCAATTTCCGCACATGTCTGTCTCCCTGGGGACTGCCAGCCCCGGAAGAAGGGATGAGCAGGCAATTTCATTCATTCATTTATCATGTATCATTTATGCCTGCTGTCTGCAAGGGCTTACAGACATCCCGTCCAGCCCTCTCAACAGTCCCGAGTGGCATTAAGATGTGAAAGAAAGGAAAGAACCCAGGAGGCAAGCAGAGGCAGCCCTCTGGGTCACTGCCTAAGGTCCCCACAAGGCATTACTTTGGAGAAGTCACCATGGCTGAATGTCTTCCTCAGTCTTATAGGCCCAGAAACCTGACTGTACCAGCACAGAGAGAATGGGACAGCCTCTCAGGGGTGCCAGCATCTCCGAGACTCTAAGCTCCCAGAGTGCAATGTGGATAAACAAGAGTGCCAAGTCAGTCATTTCCCACATGTACCACAGCATGTGCACAGCACCTACTATGCACCACATGCTGAGTACTCTTACATGATTTACCACACTATTCCTCACAAGTAGGAGCCAAGTACTATTAACATCTCCATTTTATAGATGCGAAAACTGAGGCACAGGAAGGTCCAGTCACCTGTCCAAGGTCACCAGCTAGGAAGAAGCAGAGCCAGAACTTTTTTTTTTAACACTTCCGCTTCTTACTGAACAGGCTACAGAAGAAGTTTAGTCAGACAGACCAAAGCACACGTCCTCCTCAGACTCTTCAGCTTCTTCTTTGCTTCCACTCCCTCCTCAGCTGAGACAGCAGCAGTGCAGGGTGCAGGTCCACCAGCCCTGAACTACGCAGATGGGGCTCCCGATGTTGACATCAGCCAGGGCCTTTGCAGACAAGCCTGGCCAAAAAGGTTGAAACCTTTACACCCGCTGCTTCAATAAGGGCACTGATCCTCTCCTCCATGACTGTCACCTCATTGTCGTGCAGGATGAGGGCCGAGTACATTCAGGGGAGCTCCCAGATGAAGGCCTTGGTGCAGGCGTGCTAGGCCAGTGTACCTGGCCCAGTGCTAGTCACGGAATGAGGCAACGCCCTCACCCAACGCAGCCTTAGTTTAACTTCCTCACAAAGACCAAGCACCTTGGTGGCAGCTGAAGAAAGCAGCGAGTAGAGCTAGAACTTGAACGTGGTCCCGAAGTTGCTGTTTTTAACTATTTTAGTGAACAATGAGAAACAACTTTCAAAGGGACCGGGTATTTTCCTCCTCTAATGGAAAGGCTTATGCCTGTGGGGCAGGCTATGTGGGAAGCCAAACAGTGCCACACAGAGGGTCACAAGAGGGTTACCTGCCGAGCAGGTTACCATGACTCAAGGCTTTGAGGGGGTCAGAGAAGCCTAATGCATCCCTGTCAGCAAAAAAAAAAAACACTACACCTCTCCCTCACCCGAGCAGTGCTTAGCCAGTATAGACACCTGCCACTCTTCAGGGCTCTGCGGTTCCTCAAATCCTGTTCTAACAAGTTAAGGTCTTTATTCAGGCTTCAGTCCATCTCAAGTGGCCTTTCTGCCTCCTTCATGTGACATGGCACTTCTCTGCTTCGAGCTGTTTTGTGCTGATTGTAGGTACAGCTCAGACAGCACGTAGCTCCCCATTCCCCGGCTCACTGTTGTCCCCTCATTCTGCCTCCAGGTAATATGACCCATATTTGAGGATGACAGAACAGTGATCAAGGTCACAGAGCTGGTCTCCAAAGCAAGACCTGAACCTAGGCCTTCTGAATGCTAATCCTACTCTTTCTCCCTTGCCAACTATGTAAGAGAAGAAACTGTTAAGATCTGCAGCTACCCTAGCACCACTGGCCCCGGATCCTTGGACCCAGTCAGGTGCATCTGCTTCCTCCCACCTCGCCCTGGCCTCAGCAGCCCACCCCAGTAGGCTCCCCTTGTTCCGAGCCTCTGTGGTGTCCCCCACCTCATACCCCCAGAGGCTCTGGCTCCACTCCATGCCCTACCCCTGGTTTCCATCTGCACCATACCTCATGGGGTAGTCTTGCCTCCCTTGCCACTCGGCCCACACCTCCCTCACCTCCCTCCCCTGCCATCTGCAACACAAGCACTTTGTCACTGGCTCTGCTCACCTTCAACCTCCGCACTGCAGCTCTCTGTTCCTTGGCCTTCAACCCCGAGATTCCCAGATCTCCGCCACTTCAACTGGACTCCCAGGCGGGCCCACCCCCTACCTGTTGCCCTCTGTCTACCTTCAGGATGGCTTCAACTGCTCACCCTTCCAATTATTTGGCACACTGACTGAATGCTCTGGATTTTCCAAGGCCACCCTGATTTTAACTATTCTGTCCCATCATCCGACCATTTGGCCCAATTCTGGAATCAGAAACATAGTCAATGGAGATTTGTCGCACCTGGATATCATTTTCAAAATTGGTACCACATGCATAGGATACAAAATTCAAAAGGCATCAAAGAAGATAGAGGACGGGGTGCCTGGGTGGCCCAGTCAGTTAAGCATCCGACTTCGGCTCAGGTCATGATCTTGAGGTTCATGATTTCAAGTCCCGCATTGGGCTCTGCTATCAGAGCAGAGCCTGCTTTGGATCCTCTCTCCCCCTCTCTCTCTCTGCTCCTCCCCTGCTCGTGTGCACATGCTCTCTCTCTCTCTGAAAAAATAAACAAACATTTAAAAATATTTTTAAATATTTTTAAAAAGAAGAAGAAGACGACGATGATGACGACAGAGGGTAAATTAGGTCTCTTCTCAGCCCTGGTCCCCAGGCCCACGGGCCTCAGCTCTCCTACTCAGACACCATGCCTACGAGCACTTTCTCATCCTTCCAAAGAGGCCACAAATCTCGGACCTGGATGGGACTGGCCATGTTTCAGCAACAGCATTGGTCATTTCTTAATCATTTATAAATTTAAAAATTATTTAAAGAATGAAATTAGAAAGCTCAGCTTCAATCCCACTCCCTAAATGAATTCATGTCGTTTCTCTGAATGGCATTCCACTTTTTATCTATGTGCACACGGTTTTCGTTGTTTAATCAGGGTAATGTGAAAAGTTTAGTTCTACTCCCATCGCTAATTTCATACACACATTTAATTTTCATTATTTTTTAATAGCTTACATAATATTCATGTGGGCTAAAACCCAATTACTGGGTTTTTATTTCAAGTTTTAACAACTATAAATAATATCAGTATAGCCACCTATATAACTTTTTCTTCTTTGCATTATTGCTTTAGGATAAGTTCCCAGACTAGTAGTATTGCGTGTAGGGGATAGTTCCTGTCATATTTAGCCAAATAATTCTTAGAAAGTTGACAGCAGTTTGTAATGCCTCATACACGAATGAGGATACATCTTACTCTCATTCCATCAAATACAATAATTGTACTTTATCAACAAAAAAATGCTTTCTCATACTGTTCTCATTTACATATTTTTGTAATAGATAATGTAAAAGATAAGAATAGATAATTCAGGTCAATGCCACCTATTTAGGTTTCTGTGTTTAATGCAGACTTCTGTTAGAAGCAGTCCTCAGAACTAATTGGAAAAAGATGACTGGTTGGGTTTCTAGGACCTTGAAGAGGTCTTTGTGGCATACCACATGGAGGGCAGTTTGGCAAGGTTATGAATGAATGGACACATTCTCTCTCACTCTGTCTCTCTCTGTCTCTCCACCCACCCCCATCCTTGGTGGTATCTTTCCATATTCACCACGCTATTTTTATGTTACTAGAAAGGGCAATAGTCTTTCCAATTTGCATTCTTTTAAAAGTGATCTTTTCCAGGGGTGCCTGGGTGGCTCAGTCAGTTGAGCATCTGACTTCAGCTCAGGTCATGATCTCACAGTTCGAGAGCTCAACACCCACACTGGGCCCTGCGCTGACAGCTCCGAGCCTGGAGCCTGTGGCCTGCTTCAGAGTCTGTGTTTGCCTCTCTCTCTCTGCCCCTCCCCTGCTCATGCTCTGTCTCTCTCTCTCTCTCTCAAAAATAACTAAACATTTTTAAAAACATTTTTAAGTGATCTTTTCTTTTTGCATGTTATTGTAGATGTTTTTTCCTTAGTATGCAAAATGTACATAAGATCCTCCCACTTTGGAGAGCAAAACTTGGACTCTTCACTCACTAGTTACATCCCTTGGACAAACCACTCAGCCTCTCAGAGGCTAATTTCTGTCAGCAAAATGAGGGAATAATATTATCTGTTTAACTCATATAGTTGTTGTGAAGGGCAAATGAGAACACGCACGAGTGTGAGAGCTATCTCGTAAACCACAAGTCGCTCTTGAAATGTTGTAAGGACTCTATGAGACCATAGGTTCTTCCCATTTCAAATCTACCCTCTTATTGGTTCTGGAGAATATATTACTGCATCTTTAATTATTGATTTAGTCCCTTTTATTTTGTCTACTTATCCGGGAAATCTAACTATGAAGAAATTGCAATGCTAATAAGCTCTATTCCCCAGAATGGCCCTCCTGAACTGTTTAATTTCTTAGTTTAGTTTCTTGAAATTCTGGATATATCGCTGAAAGTTTTTTTAGTGTTTTTTAAACTGATTTAAGTGCAATTTCTTCTTTGTACAGCTCAAACAACAACTTCGGTTTGTCTTTTGCAATGATCGTTACCTTCATTCTTTTTAATTCTGACCTTCTCTCACTTGAGAGGATATCGTTATCCGTTTCTTTGAAAAGGGGCTCCAACTGTTTTCTGAATTCTTTGTGTGGTTCCCTGTGGTTGCTCTTTTTCAGGATTAATTAAAATAAAGTTTTTTGTACCTCCTTTTTTCTTTTTTGAGTGATGACACTTTTTCAGGGAGGCCACATTAATTTTTCCAGTTTAATGCATTCTCCCTTAAGTTACCTTAGTGACTGATCTCTGTGGTACTGCTGAAATTTCTTTAGTAAAATTTCTGATTGATTTTAATACAATTTGTGATGAGGAGTTTGGCTGGGTTTCTACTCACTCCACCATCTTCCTGGATAATTTTCCTACAATGTCGGGTCTTTCTATCCTCTGGTTCGATCTTTCTTTCCAGAAAGAACACAAAGACCAAAGATGGGATTAGAACCAGAAAGCCAAACATTTTCAACAGAAAACTGGAAAAATGTCTTTTTGTGCTTTGTTGCTGCTGTCTTAACAGTTCAGGTGGAACCTAAGAAAAGGGGAGCAAGCATGGAATACTGAAAATCTTACCACAAACCCCTTAATAACTCGACGTATTAACTACATTCCTAAAATTTCTGAACCTTCCAGGCATCTTGCAAGCAGCAAAGTCTCTGTTGGTTTCTCCAGCTATAAATGAGGGAGGTGCTAAATTATTTCCAAGGTCTTTTTCCAGCTCTGAATTTCTTCAACATTAAATAATATTTAAGCTGTAGGTTTAGGCATTGATTGATGTGACCACAATTATCCCCACTTCCTGCTACCTCACCTTCAAAATAGCCACATGTGGGGGCTCAGTCCATTGGGCAACTGACTTCTGCTCAGGTCATGATCTCACGGTTGGTGGGTTCGAGCCCCGTGTCGGACTCTGCGCCGACAGCCTGGAGCCTGCTTCGGATTCTCTGTCTCCCTCTCTCTCTGCTCCTCCTCCACTGGCACTCTGTCTCTGTCTCTTGAAAATAAATAAATGATTAAAAAAAATTCAAAATAGCCACATGTATTTATGAACATGCACAGGAGTGTACACACACACACACACACACACACACACTTCCTACTTTGATTTCTTCATTTGTAAATGTTTTAAATCAACTGTTATTAAATGTAAAATGAACCAGCAAAAGGGACAGTGAGGAAACTGAATAGGAAATTCCTATCTCTGAATCATGGCAGCTCTGCTACTCCAGATCAGCTCCAACACATGAGATGCCTAACTCTAGACCCCACATAGCAGCGCCCCCATGGAATATGGGTGAGGTACCAAGTCTCCACCCAGTCTGGACTCTGAGGGGAGGCCCTGTGGCCCTCTAGTGGAAACACTGTAGAACTGCAGCCTTCCATGTCTCCAAAAGGGTACATACAGGAGCCCAACTGAGAAGAAAGCCTCTCAGCCCCATTGACCTGAAACCCTAACCACGCACCTACCTGTGAGGGACAGGCTAGGTCTTTGCCTCAGAAATGGTGACCTGTGTCATTTTGAGGCACGCTATCCCTGTAGCTGCTAGATTTGAGGCTCAAGAAAACCAGGCTGGATTTCAAACTGGGTAATGTTAAACAGCCTACATCTTTACTATTATTTTGGGTAATCCCTGCAGAAGAACATTTTTTTAACTCAGGCAATTCAGAATGAACTAGGGCTCTTGTCTATCCTTTGAACTTCAGTTACACTTAGCTTACACTGTCCAAACTTGCGGCTCAAGAAGACATCTGTAGCAGCTAGTGGCAGAAAAGTGAGGGGTGGGATAGTTTTGACAGGTTGTGAATGGGAGGGTGTGGCTCCCTTAAATATTGATCAGCCAATACTTAATGCATGTCTCTTTGCCTATTCATTCGTTTTTTCTATTAAAAATTTTTTTATTTGTTTTTGAGACAGAGAGAGACAGAGCACAAGCAGGGGTGGGGCAGAGAGAGAGAGGAACACACAGAACCTGAAGCAGGCTCCAGGCCCTGAGCTGTCAGCACAGAGCCTGATACGGGACTCCAACTCACAAACCACAAGATCATGACCTGAACCAAAGTCAGACGCTCAACTGACTGAGCCACCCAGGCACCCATGCCTATTCATTCATGTAAGCAACGAGTATTTGTTACTTCATATTGTGCCAGTCATTGCCTATTTGCTCTCAGATCTCTTCCCTGCCCTTCTCCTGCAAATCCTGTTCCCTCTTTACCCTCTCCAATTGCCTTCCAGTTAGAATGGCCCATGGAAGGCAACAGTAACAGGTTGGACATTGGGAAGCAAGAGAAGCCAGGTTATTTTTCCCATCCCTCTGTACCTTGAGTATCATTTTCCTGCAATGGACCCAGCTCCTCACCACACAGCTCCTCCCATCAGGGTCCTTGGCAGTCCTCGCCGTGGCACAGCCTCAGTTTCTGATTCTAGTGACACCATCCCTCTCCTGTGTCCTTCGAGTCTCCATGGTAGCAGCAGCTTTCTGCTGGCACTAATACCTGATTATTTCTCCAGCCCATTCAGCTTCTCACCTCTGTCCATTACATGTAATCAACTCCCTGGTTTGTTTTGTTTTGTTTTTTTAATGTTTATTTACTTATTTTGAGAGAGAGCAGGGGAGAGGCAGAAAGAGGGGGACAGAGAACCCCAAGCAGGCCCCATGTGGTCAGCACAGAGCCCAACACAGGGCTCGAACTCATGAACCGTGAAATCATGAGCTGAGCCAAAGTGGACTGAGCCACCCAGGCACCCCTCAATTCCATTTTAAGTCCCCTCTTTGAAGTGTCCAGGAGGAATCTGTTGTACTTGGTAATAGGGATACAACAGTGAGCAAGATAGGCTCACTTCCTGATCTCATGCTGCTCATAGTCTACAGCAGAAAACCAGTTTAAATAAACAATCTTAGTGTAAGTATTTCAAAAGGGAAGTACATAAGAACATACAGCAAAGAGACCTGATCTAAAATAAGGATACATTTTGTAGCTCCACACTAGAAACTCTAAGTGAATCTTTACACAGAGATGCAGTCCTACAAGCTACGGTTGCAGCATGGCAAGTTTGAATGCTACTTCTCAGCCTCCCCGGATCCAGCCAGGAAGAAAGGAAGGGTCTCTAGCCAAAGAGAGAAGCTGGGGGTTTCAAGCAGGAATGCAGTTATTCTCACAGCCTGCAGGGGCCCAAGAAAACGAGGCTCTGCCTGGTCCATTAAGGGTAGAAACCAGAATCTCAAAGGAATGTATTGTCCCCTGGCAACCTCCAAAACCCGGAAGTCAGACAATGTACAGGCCAAGCCTGCATCAGAGAAAATGCTTTCCCGAACATTTAAACTCCAGCATGATAGTATTTCCTAGGCATCCTCCCAACCCAGCCCTGCATGGTGAGAGTGAGGACAGGAGAGCCAGTGGCTCCTGTGCTCTTCTGTACCGACAGGTCCCTATGCTTATCTTGTTGAGCTCAAGGCACCCTTACCTTCTCTCTCTACCCCATCAATTCTGACACATTCCAGACTCACTCAATACCTTGACTCCCCTTGCCAAATCAGATCTCTTGTATATCAGATGGGGCAGACATACTTCCTTCACCTTTCTTATTTAAATCACTGTTTATAAGATCTAAAGTGTGCTTTTTCTTGAAATGGAGGTTTTCCAATTCCATACTACAGAGAAGAGTCATTACTCAAATGTACGGCCATTCCAAGCCACCCTGCCTTGCAGAGCTCCCTGATACAGAAGGAGGGAGAGAGCATGTTTGAAGAGTCTTCTCTTTCCAAGCTCACTGCCTAATCTAGGTTCATATTAGACCTTAGTACAGCTAATAACATTATAACTCAACATAATACTACCTACAGGGCTCTGGTCTCACCTTTGAACTCCAATTACTTATGGTCTACATCGTCAAAAATCATGATTCAAGAAGTCATTATGGGTCACTTATGGTAACGGAGTCAGGCCAAGAAAAGGAAGGAGCTCAGGTGTTGCTTGAGACCCTGGTCTCCATTAGAAACCTAAGTCCTAATGCCCTAGGGCAACAATTGTATGTAATAAATTAACTTGTATCTCTTTTGCTTCTAGACTGGTACTAGCTATATACCAACCTTGAGAGAACTGAGAAAATAATCCTTCAAATACTATGCTACAGGCCTCGATTCTCTTCTGGAGCCCCTGTTGAGAAAGGCCAGCACAATAGCAGAAGCTGGTTCCAGTAATACTTCTGTCACTCTCTTGAACCTGCCTTGTTCAAAGGACCACACCCAAATGATGACACTCACAGCATTAGCACTAGTCTGGGAGGAATGTTTATTTTAAGAATATGGGTATAAAGACAGAGTGTCAGAACCTGGAAAAGCAACCAAAGAAGCCCCCAAGACGTCCACACCCTGATCTCCTGATGGCCTTTTATCTTCTTTCGGCATGTGTGAGACTTCGCAGATGCTCATCAATTTAATAAGGTACGCCTGACCCATCCAACGAACCAAACTCATTCAATTTTAACAGAAAACGATAAAAAACATGAGACCTATTTTTGTCCGACCCATTCACCTTTGCAGGGTCCATTTTCTGGAGATCTCTCCATACGAACCCCTACTCCCAGCCACCCCCACAGAGCTTTATGGGAAGGGAGGGGACAAAGACAGGTGGACTGAGGAGCGGGTGGGGCACAGGAGGAAGGCTTGTGTTATGTGCCTCGAGCCTCCAGAGTCCCGCCCCCTGGGGCAGGGGAGAGCTTCCCTGTGGGGAGACTCAATGGAAGGGTAGGAAGAGGTGCAGATAAATAACACTTAGTTTAGCTCTTTTTTTCGGCAGTTGTTTTCTGGACGTTTCGTTGACCTGTTGTAGCTCCTCAGTTAGATTGTAAATTCCTTGAGTGCAAGGACTAAGTTCATGCTGTAAATCTTTAATATCCTACAGCGTTTAGCACAATGCTTCTCCTGCAGATGCTTAATCAGCATACTGTTGATTAATTAGAATCTGCTTTGGGGAAAAAATTGTGTATCTTTGCAACAATTACGGTATGAGGTTTATGTGAAAGTACTGTATGAATATTATAAAGCTTAAAATATTTAATACTTGTGCAGTATGAGCCAAGGAGCCCCCCACATCCCGCCCCACCATTCCTCATAGGAGCCACCCCACCCCACCCTGAATGTCAGACAGAGATAGAACCCCTGAGCTAGGGAGCCTGTCGTCACCACTGGAATTGAGCACAGCTTCCCCTGGAGACAGAGCCCAAAAGCTTCTTTCTCACTTAATTTTCCAGAAACAGTGGTCAAGACAGAAACTGAAGACAAAACTGACCCTCGCCCAACACACCTCCAGTTCCACCCCTGCTCAGCTCCCTCAAGCCAAAGCTCTCTCTCACCCCACCTGCCATGTGAATGTCCTCTTATGGCTGAATTCTAGAGTCTTACCAACAGTCAGGAACCAGCCTGTACTGCCTGCCCCCAGGTTTTCAGGTCAGCTGGGCAGGGGTCTGATGCTCTTCTATGGTCTGGGAACCTATGAGATCTAACTGCACATTTCAGGCTGGGACTCTCAGGGTCCTGACCCCTGGTGTGGCTCTCAGACCAATCAGCCTGGAACTTGGATAGTCAACATCTTAGTTCTTTTCTAAAACTTGTGGGGGAATATGATACTGACTCTCACAACTCAAACTCACATGAAATTGATTTAGTCTCAAAAGCCAAGGGACTAGGTTTCGGTGGGGAACATTACCTCCCAGTAATGAGAAAAGGTATCATCTATGATACACACCTCCTACCTGGAGTAAGAATCGGAAAGCAATGGAATGAATATGTAATCAGCTGGAAGGGAGTTGGCTGGTAGTGAAGGATCCTTCAACCAGACCTTGATGGTGCTAATAAGCACCCACCTCCACACTGCAGCACACCTTTGCGGTGACCAGAATGGCCACATCTACCAGAAAGCATGGCTCTTCCCTGGGACAATAACCAGAGACCCTATAAATTCTTAACTCATGGCCATCTTCATCCAAAACTTGATAAGCTGAGCTCTCTTTCCTTTTTTCTTAATCATTCCATTGAATTTTCAACACATGTTAGTTCTTTTCTAAATATGGAACCAATCTTATATCATGAACTAACAAATAAAGGTCTTCAATTGACACCATCATGGCAGGGCTCCTGAGGCTTTTCTGGGAAGGTGGGTCTCTTGCTCTTTTTTTGCACTGCCTTCCAGATTTCATGTCTGCTATACTTTGGGAGTTGGTGCTTCCTTCTCTCCACTCATGGCCTCCCTCCAGTGGATTCTGGAAGCCATGTCTACCCTGGGATCGCTACTGATAGGACCAGCAGAAACTTGCCTGATCTCTTTGCTAGGTTTCATTGGCTGTTAGTGAGTATTGTGATATGTTATCTTCCCTTCCTTTAACTGCACTGTCTTGGGGGGTAAATGCAGAGCAATTTTGTACACCCCACCTCTCTCCACCAAAGCCAGACTTAGGGCCAGAGCTCTGGGCTGACTATCCCACCGTATGGTCAGGTATACTGTCTGGCTCTGATACAAGGCAAACTTGGTCTTCGTATTCCTGCTAGCAGAAAATTAACAATCAAACATCATGACCTTTATACCACATTTATCAACCTTAGCAAAGGGAAACCTGGACTTTGAAAGCTGTTCGGCAGGCTTGATGGCCCAAAGAACAGCCTAGTCAATTGTGTCAAAGTTGATGGTGTTCTCTAGACCCATGACTAATACATTTTTATTCAATGTATTTTAAGTCACTGTACTCAAATAGGCAGTAAGACCTGGAAAATTATCTGCAGTTGTGATTGGAGCACCCAGGAAACTTTCCAGTTCAGTGAATTCTACACAAATAGAGACAGTTTAATGTGGTATAGGATAGTGGCTTTCAAGCTTTTTGCCTCCCTCCCCAGTAAGAAATGCAAGTTAAATGGCAACCCAATACACAGACAGACACACACACACACACACACACACACACACACACACACCTCTATATCACTAAAAGTTTTCTTGGAACAATACTGCCTTGGAGAAAGATACATGTGAAAAAGATTTATTAAGAAATATTTCCAGGGCGGGGTGCCTGGGTGGCTCAGTCGGTTAAGCACCCGACTCTTGATTTCATCTCAGGTCATGATCTCCAGGTCATGATCTCATGTTTATCAGGCTCTGTGCTGACAGCGTGCAGCCTGCTTGGGACTCTCTGTCTCCCCCCTCTCTCTGCCCCTCTCCTTCTCATCCTCTCTCCATTTCAAAAACAAATAAATGAACATTAAAAAAAAGAAGAAGAAAAGAAGTATTTTCAGGAAAAGGTTAGAGTAAATGAGGAAGTTGGCCTACATAAGGTGCAATATCAAGCCAAGTCACACAGAGGGTAATTTACACTCATTCCCACAGAGGGCTTGGGGGGCACTGTGGGTCACACCTCAAAAGCATCCCAGAGAGAGGACAAGATCTAGAGTATGTGTATCTCATCCCCATCAGTCATTGGTTAAGGGCTGTGGAGGGAGGGAAGGGACACAAATTCTTAGGCCCCTCTGGCTCTCCTGTACCTTCCAATAATATGCTGGCTTTGGGGAATGAGCTCACACTGGAATTCACCTGCTGTGCACAGAAGCAAAGAGATCCCAGGTGATGTGGGCAGAGCTATATTTTCTATTCTAGTTTCTCGTAGGTGTGACTGGTTTTTTATTTGCTGGCTATGGATTTGAATCTCAGTGCAGCCATTTATGATCTGTTATTTAACCTGAGTGAGGCTTTTCCTCATTGCTAAAAGAGAATAATAATAACAATCTTGCTTATCATGGTGAGAATCAGAATTGACACAGATATTCCTAGCAAATAGTAGGTGCTCAACTTGTAGCTATTATGGTTAATAAACATATCCTCAAAATGATTTAAATAAGTAGTACAAAAATTTATTTATGCTCTTGACTGTATTCAAGACATGCATGCATAAACTCCCAAGTGGTGGAGTATGGGCTCCTTTGCAGAGATACAACAGGCATCGGCACAAATATTCACCACCTCCTCCCTCCAAGTCTTTGTTTTTTTATTTCCTTTGACTAAAGAAGCTCATTTAACCTCCGTCTTAAATGTCTCTCTTTCATAAAGCTTTTCCAGACCACCCGAACTAAAAATACCTTCTCCCTCCTCTGAACTGCCATGCCATTCTACTTGAAATTATTTGATGGTACTTTTTCCACTTTCTTTTTTCCTCTCTGCAATAGCTATTAAAATCCCGACTTGAGAGCAGATAGACAAATCAATGGAATGAAACAGAATCCAGAAATAGGCTCAAAAACATATGGGAATAATAAAGAAATCAAGGCATGGGGGAATATCTCCAACAATGCTGAGATAACTGGCTAACCATTGGGGAAAACTTTTTTCCACAAAGTTAACCTGGACGTCCATCTCATTTCTCATACAAGAGCAAATATCATATGGCCCAAAGATTTAAATTTTTTTACTGATGTTTATTTATTTTTGAGAGAGAGACAGAGACAGAGACAGAGACAGAGCGCGGGCAGGGAAGGGGCAGAGAGTAAGGGAGACACAGAATTTGAAACAGGCTTCAGGCTCTGAGCTGTCACAGCACAGAGCCCAATGCAGGGCTCCAACTCATAAGCTGCAAGATCATGACCTGAGCTGAAGTCAGACGCTTAACCGACTGAGCCACCCAGGCACCCCCATATGGCCCAAATACACACACGAGCGTGCACACACACAAATACTGAATAACTACATGAAAACATGAGTGAATTTTTAATACTGTTAGAGTAAGAAAGGCCTTTCTAAGAACGACATAAAACTCAGAAGCCATCAGAGAAAAGATAGAGTTGATTCCATAAAAATTTAAAACATCTAAATGATATTAAAAAGACATAAATTCATTAGGGCACCTGGGTGGCTCAGTCGGTTAAGCGTCCAACTTTGGCTCAGAGCATGATGTCAAGGTTCGTGGGTTTGAGCCCCGCATTGGGCTCTGTGCTGACAGCTCAGAGCCGGGAGCCTGCTTTATATTCTGTGTTTCCCTCTGCCTCTGCCCCTCCCCTGCTTGCACCCTCTCTGTCTCTCTCTCTCTCTCTCTCTCTGTCTCTCTCTCAAAAATAAATAAACATTTTTTAAAAAAGACATAAATTCAGGGGCGCCTGGGTGGCTCAGTCGGTTAAGCATCCGACTTCAGCTCAGGTCACGATCTCGCGGTCCGTGAGTTCGAGCCCTGCGTTGGGCTCTGAGCTGATGGCTCAGAGCCTGGAGCCTGCTTCCGATTCTGTGTCTCCCTCTCTCTCTGCCCCTCCCCCGTTCATGCTCTGTCTCTCTCTGTCTCAAAAATAAATAAACGTTAAAAAAAAATTTTTAAAAAAAAGACATAAATTCAAAAGTCAAACTGAGAAAAATATTTGCAACACATCACAGTCAAATGGTTAACTTCCTTTCATAAAGAATTTATAAGAATAAATAAAAAAACAAAGTAAACAACCTAATAAAAGTGGACAAAGGACATGAATAAGTTGTTTATGAAACAAGAAATACAAATACCTGTAAACATATGAAAATATACTCAATCATCTTAATAAAGAAATGTAAATTTAAAAAAAAATTTATTTTCACCCAGACCGGCAAAAATTAAAATGTTTGGTGAAACTATGTGCCATGAGGTTGTGATGAAATGGACACTTACACAACGAATTGCCCTTTTGGAAGGTTCCCTGAGACCGGAGAAGGGCAAGCTTTTCTGGAGGTCAACTGCCAATTTCTATCAAATGTCAAAGGCACATACTCTTTGCTTTATGACTTAACTATTTACCTGGGCTTAGTACAAGTTCTTCTAGTTATGTGGACAAAGACACTATTGCATCATCAGCTGTATTAGAGAAAAGCCAAAAACAAGTAAAGCAGACGTCAATAGGGGACCGACAAATGACAGTTCATCCAGATAATAAAAGAAGGAACAAGAATGAAATAAATCTATACTGCTCACTAGTCAAAGATCTCCAAAATACACCAACAAGTTAAGGAGCATGTGCACACACTGACACACACACTGACACACACAAAAATGAGTGCCCATAAAAAATGAACACTATAGGATCTTTGCCCTAGTTAGCAGTATTGTATCAATGTCAATGTCCTGGTCTTGATATTGTATTACAGATGTCACCTCTGTAAGGTGTCATCATTGGGGGAAGTTGAAGGAAGTGTACAAGGAGACACTGTGTACTACTTTTGAGTCTATAATTGCTTCAAAACAAAAGGTTTAAAAAAAAAAAACAAGGTGCAGAACATGTGTAGTGTATGATTCTTGGGGGTTTTTTATGAAATATCAAAAGGTAAGAACAGTCCCTATGTCCTGACATTCAAAATGAGTGGGTAGAGCACATGTACCTGGAAGGACAAAAACACCCATCCCCTTCATTCCCAAGGGTTTGCTTGAGGTGGAAGGACAATAAATTCTTAAACTACCCCCATTTCCTTTGCAGAGATTAAAAGAAGTACAGTTGTGCTCAAGAATTTGATCTGGCCCAATAAGGAGAAAGCCCTCAGAAGTACACTGCTCTGTCCCTTGGCAAGGCTTGTGACAGGGCTTATTCATGTCATACCATGGGCCTCTCACACAGTTCAAAAAGCAGGGCAAAAGGACTGAAACTGCTTTTGCATAATAATGTCCCATGTAATCTCCAGAGGGCAAGCTGGCACCTCTAGGGACACAGTCCTCTTTCTAAATGTAGCTCGGACTGCATTATCCCTAAGAATTGCTGTTGGTTCTTGGAAGCTCTGTGTGTGTGTGTGTGTGTGTGTGTTCAGTTCCTCACAGGAAAATGGAGTATCTCAGGAGAGGCAAGAAAACACATGGAGCTCCAGAACAGGACTTGCACTATTGTACTGGCTTGAGACAGTCAAAGCCCACCCTGCAAGTTTCTACTAATGCCCCCCCCATCAGAAAAGTCAAACTGGCAGGAATTAATAGCTTCAGGAAACTTGCTTCAGAGTGCCCTGATGCTCTGATTCTAGGGCAAGGACAGATCCTCTGGGAGAACAACTGTTGTTGCATTGGAAAGATTCTGAAGACAATGTAACTATGCTTTCAGCAGCCCTAAAGGCTATCTATCTTTAACCCATTGACCTGTGCCCTCTAGTTTATAGCTTGACTAATTGTAGCTTCTTAGAGATTTCAACAGAACACTCACTCTAAGGAAATAAGGAACCAGATGTTCTAAGAAGATCAAGTTTGACCACACTAGAAATTAGCCTTCCCTGATGCTAGCCAGTCTGCTTGAGATCATATCAAGAATAATTAACTGCTGTACCATTGCTTGTGGACTCTCACCACTTCCCGGAGCTTTCCCCTTTAAAAAACCCCCCTTTGGAAATGGTCTTTGGACATTAGTCTGCCATCTTCTCAGGTTACCCGCTTCCTAAATAAAGCAACCTTTCCTTTCCAACCAGCACTTGTCTCTAGAATATGGGCTTTCAAATGCCAAGCAGCCAAACTTGGGTTTTGGTAACAAAAGAGACTGCCAGTGAGACCTCAGCAAAGCAAAGCCTGGTTGGAGTCAGGAGTCAGAAGGGTTGAGTTGGAGTAATACATGTGAAAGGAGAAGGGGAGGAGGAGGAGCTGTTAGACCTCATGCAGATCTGACAGCAATGCCAGCCCAACAGGAAGCTCTAAAGCAAAGATGGCCTGTTAGAGGAGCCCCGTGTTAGGCAGAAATGGGAAGATCTTTTTCTGGACCCCAGAATTGTCTGGGGCCAGCCTAAGAAGGTGTTAACTGTCAGCTGAAGGCTGACAGCTAATCAAGCTCCCAAGAGCCAGCACGAGTGCTTTCTAGAAAGAGGATCTGAGCTGTTTTCCGCATCTCTGTGTCTGCCACAGGGACTGTCTCTGTGGGAGGAGAGGGGGAAACAACAATTTTGAAAACAGGGCTAGGAATTTGATTGTGCCCATAAGGGACCCAAGAGGAAATCATATTAGGCATCCCTTTTGCAGGATCTGTCCCTTTTTTTATATTGTAATTTGCACTACCCACAATTCCCCAGTGAATTTCTTGGTACAAAGGAATCATGACGAATGAAGGATAAGACATCTGGGGAAGTGCAGCATTCCCCATCTTGTCCCTGTCCCAAAGCCAGCATCTCAGCACCTACATGGAAACCACAGGAAAGCTATAATCCTGGAGTTCCCAGAAGTGACCAGCTGCAGAGAGCCCTGAAGCCCAGGATAGAACCAACTGCTACTTGCTGATAAGACTGGGGACCACCACCACCACCTGTTGCCAAACACAGCTGCAGAAAGCAATCCTGGGCATGAGGGAAAAACGAAGCCAATGCCTGTCTTACAAGAACCTTTTGCCCACTGCTGCAGAGTCCCTGAAAAGGATCTGTACAGTGACTGCATGAATGAAACTAAAAGGCGTTCATGAACAATTGCCTAAATACAGAGCCATCAGGGACAAAAACTGAAAAACCAGAAATTGAATAAGCTATACAATAGAGTCATGAGATTCTAGATAAATCAATTATCTCACAAAATTAATAAGCCATTGCATGTATACTTTTTTTTTTAGTTTTTTTCTTTAATGTAAGCTCTACACCCAACATGGGGCTTGAACTTACAACCCTGAAATCAAGAGTCATATGCTCTACCAACTGAACCAGCCAGGTACCCCAAGACATTGCTTTTAAACAGGCACAGACCAAGTCAGTCTATGGCACAGACAGATACATTCATTGCTTTAGTTTGGGGGTTTTTGTTTTGTTTTACCTTTAAAAAAAAAAAAGTAAATTAGTTGCCAACATTCAAAAATCAAACAGTTCATATTAAAATCCAGATTTCTACCTTCTGTTTAAAAAATCCTAAGATCTGGCAACACTGGCTGGCATCTTCAGTGGCAAATATGGACAGAACTGAGTATGCCTCAGGTCTGCAAGTCACAGGTCAGGAGTGCTACAGGATTTTTTTACCTCAATATCCGGGATTCATTGTCTCACTACTTCAAAAAATGAAGAGGTGGACACAAAATAAGCAGTAGGCAAAAGTTTATTAGAGAAATAGATTAGAAAGGAAGAATAGTAGGAAAGCTCTCTTTACAGAGAGGAGACATTCGAAAGCGAATGCCTGAGGACTCCAGGTGAGGGTTCTTGTTTTATAAGGTTCTGGTTGCCCACCACCCCCCCTTGCCCCCTTGTTCCTTCTCAGGTTCTATCTACCCTTACTGACTGGATAACTCTAGGTGCTTGGTTGGCTCGACTCCATTGTATGAAGGGTGGTCTATGGCCGTACAGTTCCTTGTGGGTCATAGGCTTTACTCCTACTTAGTATTAATCAGGTCTTTTGTCAAAGCCCTGATGGGAACATGAGGGGGAGTAAGTGGGACCTGTTACATTCTTAAGAGGAACCTTAAGCCTGAGGGGGTTTGCTGTTCAGACACTCCCAGAATTGTTCCAAAACATGTGTTTTTCCCCACCCAGGGACCTCAAGTCCTAGTGTTTCCCTCTCTGCCTACTGAATTCTACCTTTTACTATCACAGCAGGACCCACCAATCTCTATGGGCTCCCAGCCACTTAGGCCAGGGTCTATTGCCATAATTACTGAGTTTTATGCCATCAACCAAGGTTTAAACCATTCTATATACTATGTGCAAGAGGGTAAGACAACAGGCAAACTCACTTTAGAAAAACAAATCCATCAGATCTGGTCAAACCATTTTTAAGGTAATTTGACCTTGGCCATCAATTTAAAACATCTGACCCAGGGTACAAACGCATTTGCACCAAACACAAAAAATACAGACACCCAAGGTTGTATATTATTTGAAATAGCACACGACTGAAAGTGACTTAAATGTTCATCAGTAGGAGGCTGGCTAAATAAATTATGGAATATCCACATAATGGAATACTGTACAGCTATTTTTAAAAGGGAGAGAGAGAATAAAGTAGATCTATTGTGTACCACTCAGAACATTTTCTAAGAATGTATTTTAAGAAATGAAAGAAAGGTAGAAAAAGGGAGAAAGGAAAGAAGCAAGTAATTTGAAGGACAGCATATACAGTGTTATTCCATTCATGGGAAACATTTTTAAGGGAAAAATATACGTAACTGCATAGAAACTTCTAGAAGGATACACAAGACCAGGAGCTATATGGGGAGCAGGCAGAAGCATAGGGAAGAGTCACTTGTTTACTTTTCACTTTAAAACCTGTCTCTTTTTAAAATCATGAACATGTGTTATTTTTATAATTTAAAGCCTAGATATTTAATGATTAAAACAACAGTGCACTGGTGCTGACAGTAAAATTCCAACTCTGAGGAAATTAATTTCTATGAAATCTGTCATTCCCCAACAAAGTCAGAAAAATGAAGCATAGCTATTCAACATACACAGCAGGTTGGCTTGTCATGACTCACTCTGATTTCACAAATGGAGATAAAAATGCCTACCTTACCAGATTAGAAATGGTCTACAAAATGTATAAAAAGCACCAAACACTTGCCACACTTAGTAAGTGTTCAGTAAAGGTGGTTGTTATCCCACAGCCCTCCCCTGCTGCCCAGTCCTGACTGGTGTCAATGACCAATCGAGGATGATTATTGCAAAATGGAAGATTTAAATTCCATCCCAGGTGGGGGCACCTGGGTGGCTTAGTCTGTTAAGCATCCGACTTCGGCTCAGGTCATGATCTCATGGTTCATGAGTTTGAGCCCCGCATCGGGCTCTGTGCTGACAGCTCAGAACCTGGAGCCTGCTTCGGATTCTGTGTCTCCTCCTCTCTCTCTCTGCCCCACCCCCACCCCCACTTGCGCTCTTTCTCTCTCCCAAAAATAAATAAACATTAAAAAATATGTCAAAAAAAATTGCATCCCAAGTGAATGTCAGCCCTCGAGGAAGATCAGAATATACTCCTCAATAATGAAGGCATTTCCTCAGGATCTGCACATGGTATTGATGGGGTTTTGGAGTGACTGGGGATTGGAGCCGCCAGCCAAGAAAGAATTCTTGAGCTGTCTTTGGTATCAAAAAGGTGATTTTATGAAAGCACGGGAACAGGACCCGTGAGCAGAAAGAGCCTCACTGGGGTTGTGAAGAGTGACTGGCTATATACATACTATGGAGTTTGGGGAGGTAAAGGCAAAAGTGAGGTCTCCAGAAGGACTTTCATATGCTAAAGAAGACTCCTGATATACCACAGGCCTAGCTATTGTCAAGCTAAGGTTGTTTTCCCTCTATCAAGGCATTAACATTATGACTGTAGGAGGTGCCTGGAGAAATGCTGTACCCCATATTGGCCTCAAAGTAATTGTCAATGGGCTGCAGGTTAAAAGGAAATTTAGTTTTATGTGCCATTTCCTTTTGCCTTTGTTCCCCACATCACTACTGGGGCTCCAGGAAACTGAGTCCATATTGATGAGGGAGCATAAGGCAAGCTGAGGGCAGAGTACAAGCTAGCATCCCCCCCTCCCCAGTACCTCCAGGTGGGATATGTGTGACAATTCCTCAGGCACTCCTGGCTACCCAAGAACAAAGCAAAGGACAGAAAACAGATGGTTAAACTATTAAGAGTCTCCATCAGTTTACAAATATTTTAGGACAATGACAAAAATAAGGGGGGGCAATCTTATCAATAGCCTAAAGTCCACGAACTCCCTACTGTCTTAATATGAAGGCTCTGCCAGAGGGAAAAACCACCTTAGCTTGACAACAGCTAGGCCTCCAGTAATCTGTGAGTCTTTAGCATATGAAAATCTCTTTGGAAACTTCCCTTTGGACTTTACCTCCCCCAAGTCCATAGTATATAACCAGTCATTCTTCACAACCCCAATGCAGCTCTATCTGCCCACGGGTCCTGTCCCCATGCTTTAATAAAATCACTTTTGTACCAAAGACGTCTTCAAGAATTCTTTGTTGGCCATCAGCTCCAAACCCCCACCATCACCCCAAAGCCCCATCAATAGGTCTTGGAGATTAGCCTATTGATAAGATTGCTTTTTTTCTTATAATTTACTAAGATATTTGTAAGCTGATGGAGACTCCTGTCCTGCATGACTGTGATCTCTATCAGTTAACCGTTTGTTTTCTCCTTTCCTTTGTTCTTGGGCAGCCAGGAGTGCCTGAGGAAATGTCATAGGTATCCCACCTGGGGGGGGGGGGGTAGCTCTGCTTTGCCCTCAGCTTGCCTTATCCTCCCTCATCAGTACCACCTCCATACATACAAAAGCAATCCCATTGCCTATTAAAGTTCCCCATTTAAAGAGACTCCTACACACCCATGTTTTTCCCCCAAAGATTTCCTGTCCCCATCTCCACCAAATCAGCTTGATGAAGAGTAGCAGCTAGAGACTCCCACACTCCTTGCCTTCCCTCTACCCTTTTCAGTTCACGGATCCTCTCGCTAATGTCCCAAAAGAAATGGTGCCAGAGGTCATATATCAACCCTGCCCAGACAAGGAGGGGTCATGTGATGTTCACCAAGTTTCCTGACCAGAATTCTCTTTTCAAAACCCTTTGCTCTTTGAAGTACGGTCTCCCTCACTCTCTACCCAACCTCAGCCCCTCTGAGCAAGAGGTGAAGAGAGATCAGATATGCCCTAAAGGCCTGTCCCTTTGAATCCAAAGCCCTGAGAACCCTTCTCCAGTCCTACATACCCTCCCCACAGGCCCACAGGTGGAGAGCACTGGGAAGGGTTCCCACAGTGCATTAGCTCTGAACAGGGGAGGAGGAAGAGGAGTGTCACGCTATCCAGCCTCTGTCATCAATAATTCATGAGGTTCAGACACAGGGGCACCAGTCAGAGAGTCAGTTTTCCCCGGGCATGGGGAAAATTAGACGTAAGCTCTCTTATCTCATCAGGATATGCTGAATACCAAAGCGAGTACCGCAGCTGTAGCTTCTTGGTTGAGGAATATACTATAAATCCAGTGCATGCCTGATAGATCACTCGCTACCCATACATCCCCTTCTGAATGTTGAAATCCTTTATTAGCTGCTCTGCAGAACTATACATATACTAAGTGAATCTCTAGCAAGCATGAATTCTATTAAACAGCGATCCCCAGAATTTCACAGACGAGGATTCTCTCTCCTCTAACTGTATGGACTGACACAGAGTTGCCAAACTGGTGATTTCACCAGATAACAATACATTTTTCAACTTACCCATCTGCTTTCATCATCTTTTCTTAACAAAAAGATGAACCCCCCCCCCCAAAAAGGAGCAAAATAAAGAACTATTAAATTAAACAATATTAGCTTTATGAAACTCACTATATTATCTTTATTTGTCTCAATTTGCCTTGAACGAGTGAAAACTTTGCCATGGATCAGCACATCTCAGCCTGGCATTTTGGAGGCCACTGGGTTAAACCAATTCAGACACTAACACTTGGATCTGTTGGGGCCTTTGTACAGCATCCCACAAGCCATCCAGATTTATTAATTCTCCCAGACACCCAGAAGGGAGATCATTTCAGCCTGCTCCGCAGAAGGGTAGGGTGAAGTCTTGGAACAGAATTTACAGCTAGAGAGGACTTTATTCATCATCTCCTCCAGCATCCTCTGTTTACAGATGAAGAGCCTGGCCTGTAGCAACAATAATAATTACTCTATGGTGGCAATAATCACTATGTGTTTAGTAGTTTCCAGTTTTTAAAGTGCTTTTACATTCAATAAATATTTATTGAACTAGGATGGAGGCTAAGACCAGGGGACATGGTGATTATGGAGAATTGAGTACTCCTGAGTTTGTATTTCCACCACTGGCTGGGAGATCCTCTCACCTCTTGCTACCACTTAGGCCCTGTACAATGGGGCAGTCCTCTTACGGTAGAGGGTATGAAAAGTCCTGTCCAGTCAGGATCTTTTTCCCTGCATGCTGGTTACCACAGTGATCAGAGTCAGCCCTCCAGGACTCTGAGCATGGAGGAGACCCTGAGCCAGTGTGAAGTGCTAGACCCAGCCCAGCTACTCCTCCCCATCACATCTGTCTCCCAGGCTCTTCCACCCTCATCTAAGACCCTCACCTGGTGACTCTGCGAGGACCACAGGCTTCACTTCCATGGGCAATCTCAAAGCATTTGCCCTCTTGTAAGCTATCACACACGTAGACCCAGACTTTCTTGGAGAAGGAGGTCCATCTTGAAGTTCTGGGAAAGAAAAGCAATCAATTCAAAGCTCTCTCCGCCACCCCGACAAATAATAGGGTCAAGCAGATGGGGGTGGAGAGCGTTGCCAAGGGTGGGGAAGTCTGTGCGGAAGTATGAACGGGCCCCTGGAGGAAACCCTGGCAGACAGCACTGTTCCACAGCCGCAGAGGACGGCGGGGCGCGGCGGCCGTGCGCCAGCAGGGGGCGCCCGCGGCCACAACCGGCTCCGGGTGTGAAGGGCCCACGCTGAGCGGGACTTGCCGGGCGGGGGGCGGAGAGCGGGGCGGAGAGCGGGGCGGAGAGCGGGGCGGGGAGCGGGGCGGGGAGCGGGGCGGGCAGTCACCTATCCTGAGCGGCGCAGAGCCTTTTAAGGTCCGGCGGCCATGCAGCAGGCGAGGCTGCTGCTGAACTGCTGCGCGCCGGCGTGGGAGTCTGTGCGGAAGGCCAGCTCAGGGATGGCACGCCGGGGCTCGCTCGCCAATAAGGTGGCCCTAGTAACGGCCTCCACAGACGGGTGAGTGCCCGTGCCGGAGTCTCCGAGACCCCCACTATCTGGAAACAGGTACTATCCCCTTGACCTTTGCTTCCCGGCCCAAGTCCTCAAGAGTCACTCCCGGGAAGAGTCCGACCCCAGAAGAAAAGAACCACGTGGTCGGCCTGCAGCCTGACCGAACCCTCTTGCCTTGACTCCACTTCTGCCAGTCTCCTCCCACTGTTGCCTCTGGCTCAACTGCGCCACCTCAGTACTGCCTGCATAAATCCAGTCTCCCAGTAACTCCGGGCTGCCCCAATCAAACGGCCCCCCCTAGAGTCTGGGAAGACCAAACGCCAGAAATCCAAGACAGTCCAGATTTCAAAAATCCGGTCCCTCTGCCTCCATAAACTATGGAAATGTTCCAGACTCCCCATTTGGAGCCCTTCACCTAGATGGGACACAAGACCCATGCGTCCAGGTTTTTGTTTAGCTCAGTACATTTTGCCCTTGCCCAGCCTGTTTCTCACCCACCGTTCTTGTCTATCCCTGTTTCTCATCCCCACAGGACTTTGCTAGATGCCAGCAAATCTAAAATGCAATGTATGCGAAATGCTAATAGCCAACAGTTGCAAAATGTGTAACCCTTACTCCCAGGAGAGTATTGTAAAAAATTTACATTTTTTTACTAGAGACCCACCCTTTCACATACACCCCAAAACATAATTAACAACAGAATTTTAAGATGATGTAGACTAGTAAGGAAGGTATCTGGGGGGCAGGGGCTCTTTCGAGTGAGACCCTCTAATCATTGAAGTGGCTGTTGCTACACCCCTAGCTCATTTCTCTCCCTTCAGTCCCTACAGGGCATGGGGACTGTCACTGTGAAGGTGCCTGTGGAAGGTAATGTCAGTGCCTGGGAATGTAGCCTGACAGCCAAAACCATAGGAAAAACAAGTAAATGAGTGTTAAAAACATGTGAAGCATGTCCATCTGTATGGTAATGGCTATGCCATTAGCCCTCTTACACGTAAGGTAGACACCAGGTCATACAGATGGAGAGCTGGAATTCAAGCCCGGGCATTCTGACTCCAGGGCCCATCTCTCAACCATTTCCCCCATACTGGCATTGACTCTCTCTCTGCCCATAGGATCGGCTTTGCCATCGCCGGGCGCCTGGCCCGGGACGGGGCCCACGTGGTGGTCAGCAGCCGGAAGCAGCAGAACGTAGACCGGGCAGTGGCGGCGCTGCAGGGGGAGGGGCTGAGCGTGGTGGGCATCGTGTGCCACGTGGGGAAGGCCGAGGACCGGGAGCGACTGGTGGCCACGGTGAGCGGCAAGGGTATGGGCAGAGAGCCAGGAGGTGGCAGAAGGGAGCCAGTCTAAGCTTACTTCCCTGCTTTCCTAGACAACACTGGTGTGATCCAAGCCCGCATTATTA
This sequence comes from Lynx canadensis, assembly GCF_007474595.2. NCBI lineage: Eukaryota > Metazoa > Chordata > Mammalia > Carnivora > Felidae > Lynx > Lynx canadensis. Next base: position 74,209,050 of record NC_044308.2, read on the forward strand.
ACTAAAACATAACCATGCGTTATGCACCAATCCACCAGCACATTTTTGTGTGCCTTTCTATTATGTCTCTGAGAATCATCCCATCCCAGTCAGAGAATCAAAAACCACTCTAATGTTTCAACTCTGCATCATCCCTTGGGTCCCCCAGAAAACCAGCTGGTCCTGGGTCTCCAGTAGTTTCCAATCTAATTGGGCAGACGAGAAAGGTAAATACAATCACAAAATAGATGTTCCCACCCTTGGGCTAATAATCAATCCCATGGTCTTTAGTCTATAGATTCGAGTGCCTTCTCTAGGAGGAACCCCACCATGTTTCAACCACCTACTGTGTGCCATTCACTTTGTTCAGAGCCTTCATGGGTTATCTCTAAACCTGACAACAACCAAGCAAGGCAAGGACTATTCTCCCTGTTTTGGAACATTCAGAACATTCTGCTCTGAAAGCTGGAGCGACATCCCAAGTTCCCACAGCCAGTTAGGAAGAGCTGTAAGTCAACCCAGACCAGCCAAGCTGACTACAGACCACCAGGCATTTCTCCATTAGCATCGGGTCAGGCCTTTGGTGCACAGTTGGACTTTAGTCTCAGAGAAAGTGTCTAAGGGGTACCTGGGTGGCTCAGTCAGTTGAGCATAAGACTCTTGGTATTGGCTCAGGTCATGATCTCAGGGATCATGAGTTTGAGCCCCACCTCAGGCTCCTCGCTGACAGCACAGAGCCTGCTTAGGATTCTCTCACTCTCCCTCCCTCTCTGCCCCTCCCCTGCTCGCATGTGCCTTCTCTCTCAAAATAAATAAATAAACTTGGAAAAAAAGAAAAAGAGTCTAAGCCAGTGTCAGAATTGGTATTTGGCACCAACCTTCCAGCTACCCAAGAAAATAGGAATATCTGGCAAAGGAGGCCACTCTTCCGTCAGGCTCAGGGCACATGCTTTATTCCCTAGAGTAGAAGGGAGAATCTACCCTAGATGGAAAGTAAGGGATTGTGTGAACGGATAGGAAGACTGGAAGAAATAATTTGGTAATCTTAGAAGAGGGATACCTTAAACAATGGTAAACCGTGATATAATAGACCATATAAAGTCATTCCATTTTTAAGGAACCATCTGGCAGATACTCGAATGAGCATTGGAGAGAGCCAAATGTGTGTCCAAGAAAGTCACCTTTCCTGGAATAGGCTGCTGGACAGTGTCTGAGATTAGGACCTTGATCCCAAGGGTGAAGGGAGCCATCTAGAATCCTGGGCCAATTGCTGACTGGCCATATGAAATGTGCATAGCAATTTAATGCCCAAATCCTGTCAGGGAAACAACCTCTCACCCTGACCAGCTCCACTTAACCAGTCCTACAGCCCTGGCTCAGAAGTGGGGTTTGAGGTAGACCTCGAGGAGGGCGTGAGACTGGATAGATGGAGTTGGGACAGGATTTCAAATGACCCCGCAAAATGAGCAGCCAACCAAGGAGGGACTGAAGGGTAGAGGGAGCCCTGTGAATTCACAGCAGAGAGCATAGGCTCAGGAATGCTGGTGGGAAGGGCAAGCGACAAGGGCCTCCAGAGCTTGCCAAAGGTGCTTGGATGTTCTTGGAGGAAATAAGAAGCCACATGAGGTTTGAGCAAGATGAAAATGGTTACATTTTAAAAAGATAATCTGGCACTGGTAAGAGGATATATTAGAGTAGAAAAGACTCTGAGCCAAGGATGTTAGCAAGGAAGCTGTTTCTGTCATTCAGGTCTGGAGCAGCAGCAGTGGGACCAGAATGGATATGCCCAAGAGACCTCTAGTGGGAACCAACCAAGATTTTTTTTCTTCCTAACCCGGTGTCAAGAAATGGGAAATAGGGGGGCGCCTGGGTGGCGCAGTCGGTTAAGCGTCCGACTTCGGCCAGGTCACGATCTCGCGGTCTGTGAGTTCGAGCCCCGCGTCAGGCTCCGGGCTGGTGGCTCGGAGCCTGGAGCCTGTTTCCGATTCTGTGTCTCCTTCTCTCTCTGCCCCTCCCCCGTTCATGCTCTGTCTCTCTGTCCCAAAAATAAATAAAGGTTGAAAAAAAAAAATTAAAAAAAAAAAAAAAAGAAATGGGAAATAGGAAGGATGAGTCAAAAACAACTCTTTGGTGGAGAACAGGATAGGGTACTTGTTAGCAATCTGAGATGGGTTCTGCCTGTTAAGAACTGTTAGCCTGCATTGGGAAAAGCTCCTCCCTTAAGGATGGTTACTATCCAGCAGCTTCTAAATCTGCACAGCGAAGCTTCTCAAAGGTGTGGGGAGCAGAAACTAGATCGGCTGCTTCTCCACTTGATGGTATTTTTTCTAAAAAATATATCTATCAGAAAACAGCACCCAACTCCTAATCACTTTTGTGTAGTGATCACACAATTTAGAACAGGCTTAAGAGACACCTGGGTAGTCATAATGCCTTTCTCATTAATCTTCTATGGTTCTCTGTCTGTTTGGGCAAAACCTAGACTTCTCCCCTCTCCAAGCTGCTAGGCTTCCCACCCCCAACATCCCTTTCTAGCTTATTCTGCACTTTGCTCGTCCAAAATCCATAGGCGAAACTTACACAGAGCCAAAGCAGGTGGCTGGGGCCTTGTGCCGGGACACCAAAAGTTACAGAGCACCAGATAGTATTCATACTGATTTTAAAAGCTTAGGTGGTTTTAAATTTTGTTAAATTTACATGTTGACAGCCCAAGCATTCCTTCAGCAGTGTAGAAGCAACTGAGCTTAGCACCTAGTTAGCAAGAATAATTAGTTAAAACGGGAGCTAGCAGATGGTACACATTGTTAATAACACCCCTCTGTGCGCCAAATCATGAAGCACAAAGTTGATTGAGGGCCCGTTTAGTGCTGCTCGCCCAAGGCATCAGAATTGCCCATTCTGGGCAAATGCATCGTCTGGTTTCAGAGTCACGTATTGTTGGCAGATTCTGTTTGGCCACTCATTACTCTGGCACATGCCTTCGCCATCTACTTACAATTTATTAGCGAGGTGAAATGTTCCCTTTCTTGGCTTTCCCTGTTTAAATCTCAGTTTCTGCCTTGAATCTTCCATGCCTGTAAGCCAAAAGTGGGGGGGCGGGGAGAGAAAATGACATCATAACCAAGTGTGAAACTGCTTTAAACCCAAGCTGGTGCCTTCCCCAGCGTGGCTCCTGGGTAGTCAGTTTCATAGAGAGCTCAACTCACTTTCAGAGGACTCTTATGTATTACCTCTGTGGTAGAAGGGATGCTGACCTCAGATCTGCCCCCACTAACTAGCTTTGTGCCCTGAGCAGACCACTTGCCCTCTCCCAAAGTCCCAGGGAGCAGGCCTCCTGTTCCTGGCCAGCCCTCTTATGTCATTACTGAGAAATTCACTTCCCTAGACTACAGTTTGTTACCTTCACCATGAGGACATTGGGCTGGGTGGTCTAAAGGCCCTTCCAGGGGTGACTTTCTGTTGGCCTATTTAAAACTGTTTCTCCATTCAAGTAGGTGTGGACAGGTTGAGTTTGAGATAACGGTAACTCAGTCAAGGAGAACTGGACAGTAAACTGGAGAAATGGGGCTGGGACTGGGTGTGAAACGAGAAAGCGTCTAGAAATGGATTTTGAGGTGGGACTGAAGAAGCCATGAGCATCGAGGAGCTCCCCAAAGGGAAAGTGTGAAGAGTAAAAGGTCAGCAGCAGCCCTAGAAGTGGGGGCAGGAAGAAAGAAACTAGACAACCTGAAACATTTAGCAGCAGAGCTTAGGGTAGCTTGGGAGAGAAATGTTTCATGAAAAAGAGACATCATTTTGACATCATTTCATTCCTAAGAAGGAATTCTTCATCAACATTGATAAGTGCACCTCCCTTACTAACCTGCAGTCCTAATTCAGACCTTACTCCTTCTAGGCTGTGAACCTCCATGGGGGCATTGACATCCTAGTCTCCAATGCCGCCGTCAACCCTTTCTTTGGAAACATAATGGATGCCACCGAGGAGATGTGGGACAAGGTGAGAGGGGATTAAAGGAGCAGGGGACAGGCCTCAGAAAACGGCCAGAACAAACTCAGTCTGCTTTTAGAATTCATTTGTCAAGTTCACTGTAAATGTGAGGAATCCTTGTGATTTGCACACACCTGGAGTGCACCTGGTAAAGGGCAAGTGGGGGGTGGCTTCTTCTATCCTTGCCCTTCTTTCATTTCTGCTTCTCCCCAGTTTTGTTCTTCCATTTGCTCCTTGCTAGCCTTCTTGTGATTCATTCCCCAGCTCTCTCCCCCTACATGCTTATCCAGGCTCTTCCTGGTTTATTTCCAGCAGAGACATGGCAACTATATGCCAATAGCTAATACACCTAAACTTATCCACACCCCATCCCCTTTCCAGCTTCTAAAAAGGAACTATTTCTCATTAGCTGGAAAATGTTAATAGCTGCTAGTTAAGTGAAATATCAATTCTGGTGAAATGACCTAAGTTACCGCTTTATAACTTATAATCTTGGCAAAAGACCTGTGCCCTTTTCTTCTTAACTGCAGTGGCAAGAAAATCTGAGATCCAGATGTCTAAATTCAAGTGTGGAATATTGGTTTTAATGTGAGCGTGTATAATTATATTTGTGATATATTTCACACACTACAGTTTTTAATTATAAAGCCTTAATTAAAATATTTGTCTTTGTTTACTAAGGTTAATATTCGCACATGATTTGGAAATGCTAAATTTTTTATGATCTCCCATGGTTTTGCTTTTTACTCTGATGTCATCAATAATTTCTCAACACTGAAGTTTAAGGATACTAAAATATTATAGTTTGTTTATCAGTGTTTCACAGACATAAAGACCAAAGTGCCAAATGCTCTTCAGTGACTCAGTTCCTGATTGATATTCTTTAAAGTAGAGAAACATCTTTCATGAGCAGTCTGAATAAAGACCACATGAAAATCAGTCTTAAACCAAGTAATTTTTCTTTTTAATTTGCATTTTTTAAAATGTCACAGTACATCAAATATAAATTCAGTGGTTGATCCTTGATTAAACTCTGGATTTTTTAAATAAGGACATTTGGGGAGACAACTGGGGAAATTTTATTATGGACAGCGTATTAGGTAAAATCATTATTACAAATGTTAAATTTCTTGGTGTGATAATGGATGGTAGTGTGTAAGAATGTCCTTATTCTTTGGGAAAAAATGCTAAAGTTTTTACTGATAGAGCATTGTGATGACTGTAACTTATCTTCAGTGGTTCAGGGGGAAAAAACTATATAGATACACAGATAGGACAAATCGGGCAAAATGTGAACAATTGGTGAATCTAAAGTGTACCTTCTGGATATTCATTGTTTTTCTATTTCAACTTTTCTGTAAGATTAAAATTTTCAAAATAAGAAGTCAGCATGGGGGCACGGGAGGGGAATATCCCAGCAGTGCCTAGAACTACATAAATGAGGGTTATGCATTTGTTTCAAATTACGGATGCAGGGTTTTGACTGTAGCTTGTGCTCCAGCTCCTGCAAAAGTGCTCCCGTCATGATCCCACTTTCCAATAAATATCCAGCCAGACAGTCCATCCTGGAGGGCCAAAAATATCTCATTCCTTAAGCTCAGAAGCCAGGGAAATGCTAAAACAATCCCGAGTGCCCAAGGTCAGGCCACATTTTCCCTGAGCAGCATGGCCCACTCTGGGGCAGGTCCAGTAAGCCAACCCAATTCCGAGTTCTCCCTAGTTGGAAGGAACACAGAAAATCCAGCTCAAGTCCAAAGCAGCCCTGTTAATATGGGTCAAATCATACTTGGCTGGTTACGAGACAAGAAGAACCAGGTCCCTTTCCTTCTCACCCGAACCTAATGCATCATTCTCTAGCTGAATAAGCCGGTGAGAGGTGCTTTTCCCCAGGCCTTGGCCTCTGTACTTGTATGGTCCAAGTAAACCATCTGAGATCTGCACCAGGCCCAACAAACATCCCAGGAACCCTGCTATAAGTCCTCCTCGCCCTGCCTTCTCCAGCTCTTCCCTCATGCTCTTTCTCCTTCTCTCTCTGTTTCAGATTCTGAACATTAACGTGAAGGCCACAGCCCTCATGACAAAGGCAGTGGTGCCAGAGATGGAGAAACGAGGGTACAGACAGTGAGAGGGAGCGTGGATGTGATGGACCTTATATGGGCTGAGGGCCAGGGTTCCCACTGGGAAGAGGTTCATTCTCTTCTTTTTCCAGAGGCGGCTCAGTGGTGATTGTGGCCTCCATAGCAGCCTACACCCCATTTCCTGTAAGATCCCCCCTTATTTGCTACTTCCATCTGTCCCCAGTCCTGCATTTTTCCACTCCCCCAGTGATCCTAATTAGTATGTGTCCCCTTTTGGAGTCACACCACCAAGCCGCCTCCCACAAAATAGATGCCTTGCCCCCACAAATCCTAACCTAGGGGCGGGTTAGCCACAAGACAGTTTTCTAGCTGGGGACCCTCCCTTATAGGAGATGCCCTATTATCTACTGCCCTTGGTCCTGTCTTACTATAAGAACCAAGAATGAACTGTAAACAAAGACACTAATGCATTGTCTCCTTTCCCCAGGGCCTGGGCCCCTACAATGTTAGTAAAACAGCCTTGCTAGGCCTCACCAAGAACCTGGCCAAAGAGCTGGTCCAAAGGAACATCAGGGTGAACTGCCTGGCACCAGGACTCATCAAGACTAGCTTCAGCCGTGTGGTGAGGACCCCTGGTACCCCTAGGACCCCTAGGGGCATCTTCCCAGATGGGGAAGCCCAGTACCTTCCACCCTGATCCCTGCACTTTTTTTGACATTCCTCCCCGCCCACCCATACCAGCCACTGGTCCAGATCAGACCCCACATGCGCTTTTCTTGAGGTGTGCACTAGAGACAGGAATTCAGCCTCTGCTCATGTGGTTTCATTTTTCCTTAAGTGGATGAGAACTGGGGACACCCAGCAACAACCTCACTAGCACCTGAAAAGAATGGAACAGAGGAGGGAAACAACTGGGAACTGAGGAGGACTAAGAAGTAAAAGGGTGTCCTCTCCAGCCTTCCTCTCAGCTGACATAAGGGTGGCACTTTCTCCTCTCCCTGTCCTCCTCTTCTGCCACATAAAGAGATGTCCCTTTTTCCTGCAGTTGTGGATGGACAAGGAAAGGGAGGAGAGCATAAAAGAAACCATGCAGATAACAAGGTAAGACTGTCACAGGGGAGGGTTAGGAAGGACAAAGACAAAAGTTCCACTCCCTCACACAGCCCACAGCTTGCTGTCTTTTGGTCCCACAGACAACATGAGCACACACAGACTTCCCAAGTCCATGAACACTGTGTCACTATGGTGGCATGTGCTAGGGGTCCACCTGCATTGCAAAAACCAAACACAGGCATCTGGGTTTCAGCAGAGCACCATTCTGAGAAAAACCCTGACTCCTCTCTCCACCTGGGTGTTCCCTCCATCTCTGGGCATCCCTAGCATCCAGGGAACAAGACCAAGACCAAAACCCTGCTTTTTTAGTTCCCCTTGAATAAAAAGCCATGTTTCCAGAGCTCAGGTTGATGATCCTACAATCCAAATAAAAGGAATGAAGAGCTTTACTAAGTCCCAAAACTCCCCTTGCTAAGAAAACTCGCCTCTTCCCCATAGGGCTAGCCAAACTGTTCAGGTATCTTTGTCTGGTTCCTTTTCCTCTAACTTCCCTTCCTCTCTCCAGCTTGTGGCTTCTGGAAACTCTCTTCTCTTTAGCTTCTCCATCTTGTTCTCTCAAGAACACATGCCAGCAAGGCCTACTCTTTGCTGGTCCAAACATTCCAGATCCCCTCAGGTGCACCCAAAGCTGTTCTGATGTCAGGCATGAGCTGCACACCTACTTCACAACTCACTAACAAGTAAGGGCATTGTCATCCTGGAGCCTCAGTGAATGTCTACACCCATGCTTCTTGATCTTGGATGTGCGTTAGAATCAGCTGGGCACTTGTGAAACTACAAATGCTCAGGCTCCACTCCCAGAGATTCTTTTTTAATTGGTCCAATATAGAACCTAGGCTTTTTTTTTTTTTTTCCCCTTCGCGAGGTGAGAGGCCAGGGTGGGGAGGAAGTTAAGCCTCCAAGATGATTATAGTGTGCAGCTATGATGGAGAACCACTAATCCAGGCCTTCTAAGTTTGAGGTACCTACTCTACCCCCACCTCTAGAGCATTCTTTGGTTAGGTTACAGTGTTCCCTAACTATGCAATCACTGATACAAACACCGAGAATTAGCACATTCTCACAAAATGAACCTAACTTTAAGGGACAAAAACAGATTCCTGAAAAAGTTGTCTGTGAATTGAAGCAATATAAATGGAATCATTTTAAACAAACCATTTACTGTCTAACAGACTACCTGACACTTGAATAGTATACACACGTGTGAAACAAAATAGCTGCTCACCAGATTATCTGTATGACTTTGGATTGTGGTGTCCTGATTCTCTAAAACACAGAGTGTCTCTGTATTATTTGAATATAATGTGTGGTGGTTTTTACAGCGTGCAGTATTTAGGCAGTATTTATTATGACAGCTTATCTTCATGGTAACCCTTTTTGATTGACAAGAAGCTTATACACTGGTCCTGATAAATCATCTGATACTTTTTGAATAAGCACATTCATGCCCTGAGGGCCAGGTCAGGGGGTCTGGCCTGTTTGATATTTACTCCGTTCCTTGTTTCCCTTATTCCTCAGGATAGGCAAACCAGATGAGTGTGCAGGCATCGTGTCTTTCCTGTGCTCTGAAGACGCCAGCTACATCACTGGGGAAACAGTGGTAGTGGGTGGAGGGACCCCATCCCGTCTCTGAGGACCTGGAGAGAACTCACCAGGGCAGAGATTGGGCTCTAACTCCTGAGTACTGTTCCAGCACTTATCAGTCTTTCCCACCTCTGCCTAATATACTGCTCACCTTACACCCTACTTCACCCCCAAAATCAATTCTGCTCTCTGAAAAGATCCAGCCTTCCTTCTGGTCAAGGTGTGGTCCTATGAGGATTCACCCTGTTGCTGTAGCTTTAGATAAAGACTTCCCCTGAGAACATAGGGCAGGCCTGCTGAGAAAGCTGAGTCTACCTTGGCAAAAACTACTATTTTTTTCCTGGGCATGGGGGAATTTGAGGGAGATGGGATTGAAGGAACCCGGGTGGAAAGAGCAGTTGGAAAATCAACAACTTGCAAAGGGAGGTGCAAATAAAATGCAGATGACTGTATTGCTTTGAGTAGGTGTGTTCATTTGTCATTGCAGGGTACATAGATGTGGTAGCCAAGCAGAGATTGAGTGAGCTACAACCCTGGATCCCCTTAATCCTCCTCCCTGTCTCCAGGACCTAAGCGTGATGCTCAGGGGTGGATGTGTCTACAGAACTGCCAGCTGGAAGGAGGTGGCACGGGAACTCCCGGGTGATACTCTCGGCCTCACACCCGTGGGGATGGTGCCAAAGACGCTGCAGGGATCCCCGAGGCTGGGCAAGCTGGAGGAAGGACGAACACCCCCAGATCTAGCCAGGACCTCTCCTGGCATCGCCCTCGTCCCTGAGTTTCCTCGCCAGTCAGCAAGTAGGAGCTGGACGCTTCCCAAGCAGTAGGGCAAAAGGGAGGGGCATTGCAAGGATGACCCGGGGAGGGGTACCCAGGCCCACAAACAAAAGAAATGGGTTCTGCTCACGGTGCCCGAGGAGTGGGTGGCACGGAAAGTGGACGCTAGTCCCGCCCGGGAGATGGCCCAGGCTCCAGGCGACACGCACAGGGCGTCGCACGCGGGAGCCGGCGGGAGGGGTGGGCGCGAGCGCGCGCGGGGTCTCACGCGGAAGGGAGGCGCGGCGCGCATGCTCAATCCCACACCTCACCGGGCGGGGCGGGAGACCCGGGCTCCTAGGCGGGGGGAGGAGCGCTCGCGCAGCCGCCCCTGACAGGAGCGGGCTCGGCGGCTGCTGCAGCGCTCAGCGCCGGGGCCCTGCCGGAGCCGGGTCTAGCATGTGCCGCGGCTCCCCGGCGGCGGCGGCTCCTCTGCAGCAACGGCAGCAGCAGCGGCCGCCATGGCCAAGCCCAGCGCGGAGCTCACCCGCGAGCTGCAAGGTACGAGGCTGCGGTGGTCTCCGGGACGCCCCGTCCGGGAGCATCCCAGACCCAGTGCGTTCCTCCCCGCGGTACACCCCAGCCCCGCTGCCTCCTGCCCTCCCCGCGCCCCATGCATTCCGGCTCCAAGGCGGTCCCCTGCCCCTGCATCCTAGCTAGGGGCATCGCTGCCCCCCGAGCATCCTCCACTGCCCGCCTCGCCTCACCCTGTCAGGACCTTCCAGTCCCAGAGCCTCCCGTCCCGATCTTCGGTGACAGGTGCAGTCCCCTGGCGCTCCGTGGGGCTGACTCTCATTGATCCTAGCCCATCCCTCGGCGAGACGTCCAGTCTCCCCTCCAGAGAGTCCCCGTTTCCCCGCCGGGCGGGGCCCGGTCCGCCCCGCCGGGCCATGGGAGCTGCCCCTGGTCCTGACCGCCTCTTCGCTCAGCACCCTCCCTCCTCCCGGCCCCGCCCCGGAACTGGCCCTGAAAGCCCCTCTGGCAGCCTGGCAGCTCCCAGGCCAGTGGGGCAAAGAAGGGAGTCAGGGAAGAGGGCCCGGATTGGATCTACAACCAAGAGCAGTGTCTCTGCAGCTCGCCTCCCACAGCCCCCGTCTTAGCCTGCCCCTTCTCCCTACTCACACTCACACCTCAAGGTCTCTCCTGTTTGCATGGTTCTCAGACTCAGCCCAAACCAAGGCCTGACACCACACCCCCCACCCAGCACTACCACAACCCTCACTGGCCCCCCGCCCCAGGCAGGAGCACAGGCTAGCCCACGCAGAGACCAGGACGCTCAAGGATACTCAGAGGCATGCTGCACCATGGCAATTTCCCATACCTACACACACACATAAATACAATCATCAGATATGTGTACACACATCTTTACAGAAAATGCACCCCCACCACACACACACATACACATATACACACTGGGATATCCGGATGGGTTCTGCTAGGAAGTGGGTATTGGGCTCATTTAAACACTAACTCTTTCTCACCCCCCACTTCCCACCCCCACCCCCACACCAGGGCTGTCTTTCACAACTACAAGCACAGCATACTCATTCACCTATCCAGTCCTACCAATGCCACACACGGGCTCCCTGGCATCTTCAGAAGGCGTGCACACATGCATAGTAAAAGGCAGACACTCACACCCAGACCACCTAGAATATAGTCAGAGGGACACCCCCACGCCCCCACACACTGACTCACTATGTATATGTCGATGGCTGCTGGAGTGCATGGGTTGGAAAAATCCTTCACACCCTCAGAAGTGTAAGACACACCCTCCCACAGACAGTGTCACTCAGCAACTGTCCCCTGACTCAGGGACATCAGGAGCCAGAGTTTTCTCCACACCCCCCCTCCCTCTCTAATAGGAAGAGAAAAGCCACCCAAGAAGGAAAGCTCTCTCTGTGCTTATTTCTCCTCTCATCTGACCCCACCCCTGGAAAGCCCTGGGGAGGTAGGGGTGGCCAGGGTAAGGGGAGCTCTGAGCAGGCCCACCACCCACCTGCAGACAGCATCAGGAGGTGCTTAAGCCAAGGGGCTGTGCTCCAACAACATCGGGTGAAGCTGGAGACGAAGCCCAAGAAGTTTGAGGATCGAGTTCTGGTGAGGGTACTGGGCTTCGGCGAATGGGGGGAGGGGGAGCAGCTGAGGGGGTGTCATCAAGGGCAGCTGGGCTGCTGAGAGCAAGGAGCCTGGGAGGCAGGGGAGACTGGGGGTGGGGGTGGGGGGAGAGCTGAGGAGACCAAGCCTGGGGAAGGGGCAGGCTAGACTGAATGGATGTTCAGGAGCCCAGGGTGGGGCATGAGAGAGGAGGATACCGGGAGCAGAGGGCCACTGCTGACAGGGCTTGCACACAGGCTGAGGGGGGTGAAGGAGGGCAGGCGGCCTAGGGCCCAGGAGCGGCCATTTGCTGCTGATGTTCTTTTCCTCTCTCTGAAGGCCCTGACCTCCTGGCGCCTCCACCTCTTCCCCCTTAAAGTCCCAGCCAAGGTGAGTTGGGCTGAGGAGCAGAAGTACACCTGGCATACTCCCTCCGGAGCCAGGCAGCCAGGCTCTTACCTTAAGATGAGCACCCCCATGCCCCTCCCACAGGTGGAGAGCTCCTTCAATGTCCTAGAAATCCGCGCCTTCAATACGCTCAGTCAGAACCAGGTGAGGACCCCAACTTGGGCCCTACTATTGGGTCAGCAGGAGGACAGACTTGATGTCTAAGGCCCTGATGCTCCCTTTCCTCTAGATCCTAGTGGAGACAGAGCGTGGCCTGGTGAGCATGCGGCTCCCATCGGCTGAGAGTGTGGACCAGGTGACACGACATGTGAGCTCTGCCCTCTCCAAGGTCTGCCCTGGCCCTGGGTGAGTGGCAAAGGAGGAGTCTCTCAAAGGGTTAGACAACAAAGAGACTTCTTCCTCCTTCCCTCCTTCCCCTGGACCTGGGCTCCTGGAACACCGAGAGCAAGAGCCCTTATGTCCCCACTGCTGCTTCTTCCTAGGGGCCCAGAAGCTATAACAGGGGAAGAATGGAGAGTTTCTTTACACCCCTCTCTGAGATGGATTTGGTCATTTTCCAGGTGTCTAATCCGTCGTGGAAATGCTGACACCCCAGAAGGGCCCCGAGACACGTCCCCTAACTCTGAGACTTCCACATCGACCACTCACAGTGTCTGTGGTGAGCAGGGGCAAACTTGGCGGAAGTGGGGCCTAAACTACCCTGTCCTTGTCCAGAGTCCTTTGTGCATGGGGCTGTGTCTGCCCTGAGGACTCCATAGCTCCTAGACCTCAGAGGTTCATGGTATAGCAGGAACCCAGGACACGGGCCACATAAAATGACCTTGACCTTTCCTTGAACTCCAAGCCTATTCTCCACACCCTTACTCCTCATGGAACCAGCTCACATCCTGCCCCACAGGTGGCTTCTCCGAGACCTATGCTGCCCTGTGTGACTACAACGGACTGCACTGCCGTGAGGAGGTGCAATGGGTACGTTGGGCAGGGACCCAGCAGGCGGGCAGGTGGGACCCAGAGGGAGGGGGCGGGGGAGGAGGGGAGCAGGTGTGAGCCAGTTCCACCTCTCCAAGGATGTGGACACCATCTATCATGCCGAGGATAACCGGGAGTTCAATCTTTTGGATTTCAGCCACTTGGAAAGCCGGTAAGCAGATGGAGCAGAGACTCAATCCCCCCATTCCAGCCTCAGCCTCCAGGCTCCCTCTTCTGATCCTACCTACAGCCCCAACTCTATCTCCCCAACCCCACCCCCCTTTGCCTTCTACCCATCTAGACTTTCCCCAGTCCATCACCCCATCCTTAAACTCTTCTTTCCTGCCCCAACCACCGGCTCACCACTTTCCTGGCCCTTCAATCTCCCCACAGAGACTTGGCCCTAATGGTGGCAGCCCTGGCCTACAACCAGTGGTTCACCAAACTCTACTGCAAGGATCTGCGGCTGGTAGGGACTACGAGGGGTGGGAGGAGGGGCTGGAGAGTAGTGTCCTCTCTGGCTCCTGATCACAAAACCTCCTCTGTCCTCAGGGCTCTGAAGTGTTAGAACAGGTGCTACATACCCTGAGCAAGTCGGGGAGCCTCGAAGAGCTGGTGCTGGACAATGCCGGGCTTAAGACGTGAGGCCAGCCTCCTCCCTGGGCAGTGGTGCCCCAGTGATGTAGTCTTAGGGTCCCAGAACATCAGAGCATGATACGGATCCCCAAGCTATCTCCTCCAGCTCTTTACTTTACAGAAAAAAAGACTAAGGCCCAACAAGGGCACAAAGCAGGTCAATGGTCAAGCTGGGACTCAGACCTAAGTCTCCTAGCCCCCCAGCTCCATGGCCTCTCCCAGTATGCTCCATGCCCTATCCTCTTCCATCAACTACCCAATGGGGTGGACTGCTCTAATCTCAAGGACCCAAAGCTAGGCTTTGTTTCGGCACAACTTCCCAGGTACTTCATAGTGATGACAAGCTTCCTGGCAGGCCCCAAGCTCATCCCCACCTATGGAGGCCTCTGACCTTTGCAGCCCCAACCAGGCAGGCAGGTGGAGGAAGAGGGGAAGTCCGGGGCTGGGACAAACAAATCCTTCCTCCCCTTCCCTGAAGGGACTTTGTCCAGAAGCTGGCCGGGGTGTTTGGGGAGAACGGGAGCTGTGTGCTGCATGCCCTCACTCTGTCCCACAACCCCATCGAGGACAAGGGTGAGCCCCAGCCCTGAATCCTACCCCCACCACAATATAGACCCCTGCCCTAGCCCAGAGCCCAACTGGGGCCGAACAGGGACTCTCCAGCCTGATGCCAGCCCTTGCCCCAATACTGCTGTCCTTGACCCCGGGCCTGTACCTCCTTCAAGCCCCCCTCTGACTCTGCACCACCTATGCCCACTGCACAGCCTCTCACTGGGCCCATTTCTCTCTCTACTCCCAGGTTTCCTCAGTCTGAGTCAACAGCTCCTCTGCTTCCCCACTGGCCTCACCAAACTGTGCCTGGCCAAGACTGCCATTTCCCCTCGAGGTACTTGCACCAGGACCCCTGACCTCTGACCTCTAACCTCCTCCAGCACCCTCTGGATCCTCGAGTCCCAGAGGTGTACCTACCCATTCACACAGCATCCTGGGGATCTGAGGAAGGGAAAGGAGACACACTTGGGGGCTGGGGGGAAGAGTTGTGTGGAAGGGGAAGAGGTGGGATGGGGGCCAACCCAGCCCAGTGCCCGCTGTGCTCAGGGCTCCAGGCACTGGGCCAGACCTTCGGGGCCAACCCAGCCTTTGCCAGCTCCCTTCGATACCTGGACCTGAGCAAGAACCCTGGGCTGCTCGCCACAGATGAGGCCAATGTGAGTCCGTGGAACCTAGCTCAAGCCCCACAGAAGCACACTCAGGTTTCAGGACCAGGGAGTCTCTGCCCTATAGCTTGGGGGTGGTGGGGCTCTATCACCTCTTCCCTGGCAGCCCCTCTGTCCTTATTCCCAGGCCCTCTACAGTTTCCTGGCCCAGCCTAATGCTCTGGTGCACCTGGACCTGGCAGGAACCGACTGCGCCATTGACTTGGTGAGGGGTCGGTGATGGGAGAACCAGCCTGAAGTGATTTAGGGAGGCCAGGGTGGCCCCTGCCTTGAGTGGACAGAGCTGGCAGGATGACTCCAAGTTCAGCTGAATTATAAAGCAAAGCCCACAGCTCACACCTGTGGGGCACGCTATCCCGGTCACTGCCCAAGGTTGTGCTGGCTGTCCCTAAAAGCCAGCCCTCCCTCCATTCCCCAGCTGTGCTCCTGGCTAAATCCACCAAGAGGAAAGGATTCTTCCCCTGACTTGAACAAGGCACCTTATGAGCCCCTAATGGCTCGCTCTGGCTTTACACATTCACTGCCTGTGAGCCGCTCCGCCACCCCTGGGGGTCAAGCAGGGAGTAGACCCACTTTCCACAGAGTGGAAACTGAGGCATTAAGAGGCGAAGTGGGCATTCATAGAAGGGATCACACTGACTGCCAAGGGTGAAGAGCCAGGACTTTGATGGGGAGGGAGGAGTCCTTGCCAGCCCCTCCCAGCCCATGTGAGACCCACCATGTCTTTCCCCACAGCTTCTGGGAGCCCTGCTCCATGGCTGCTGCTCCCACCTAACCTACCTCAACCTGGCGCGTAACAGCTGCTCCCACAGGTGGGAGCACAAAGGGCACAAGGAGGGATGGGGTGAGCCATGGGCATCCCCCTCCCTTGCTGACCCCGGGAGTCTCTGCAGGAAGGGCCGAGAGGCCCCACCGGCCTTCAAGCAGTTCTTCAGCAGCGCCTACACACTGAGCCACGTCAACCTGTCGGCCACGAGGCTGCCCCTGGAGGCCCTCAGGTCGGGTGGGTGCAGGGTTGGGGGGCGTCCAAGAGGGAACCATGAGAGAAGAGGGTGAGGGGTAGAGGTGGGCCTGCTGACCTTCCTCCCACAGGGCACTGCTCCAGGGCCTCTCCCTCAACAGTCACCTCAGTGATCTGCACCTGGACCTCAGCAGCTGTGAGGTGAGCCCTTGGTCACCTAACGCCCACTGCCGGTCCCCCACCCAGTCGCCTCACTGTTCATTTCTCCAATGGCTCCATCTTACCTCTGTGCTGCGCCTCTGTGACCCCCAGACCCGACCAAACCTCCACTTTCCCTTCTCAGTGTGTCATCTGTGTCCCTCTTTTCCAGAGGTCATTTTCAGCCTCCAGTATGCCCCCTGAAAGCTTTGGGGTGGGAGATACCAGACTTTCCCACCAGAGGGCAGGAGCGAGCTATCTCCGGAGCAGCAGTCTGGAGATATTTCTGGCTAAAGGGAGGAAGGGAGAGAGCCCTAGGAAAGGATCTGGTGGAGAAAGGACCTCCTGATTTTACACCTGAGACCTAGCATGGCCATGAGTCCTCGTGTGACTAATCTCTAAGCATTAAAGGAGCCCCCACCCCTGCCTTCCCCACCCCACCCTCACCGTGTCCCTGCAGCTCCGCTCAGCAGGAGCCCAGGCTTTGCAGGAGCAGCTGGGGGCTGTCACCTGTGTGGGCAGCCTGGATCTGTCAGACAATGGTAAGTAGGGACACTTCCATTCCTGAGGACCAATGGGGCCAGGGGCCTGGGGCACAGCCCCCTCACCCCCTGCCGCCCTCAGGCCTCAAAGCCAGACCTCTCCCATCTATTGGCCAGGGTTCGACTCAGACCTCCTGACACTGGTGCCCGCACTTGGCAAGAACAAGTCCCTCAAGCACCTGTTCCTGGGCAAGAACTTCAATGTCAAGGCCAAGTGAGGTCCCCTCCCCATACCCACAGACCTCACCCCATCAACCACCTATCCTTTTGGCTCACTGTGTTACCTCTGGCCCCTCCCTGCTCAAATCACCTCCTGCTCCTCCAGTAGCATGACCCCAACCCCTCCCCTCCTGCTCTGAGCCCTGACTCCCCACAGGACCCTGGAGGAGATCCTCCACAAGCTGGTGCAACTGATCCAAGAAGAGGACTGTGTGAGTGACTGGGCTTGGGAAGGGATCCACGGTGGCAGGGGCTGCGGGGACTGGGCTCAACCCCACTCTTGCCCACATAGTCCCTGCAGTCACTGTCAGTGGCAGACTCAAGGCTGAAGCTCCGCACCAGCATCCTCATCAATGCCCTGGGCAGCAACACCTGCCTGGCTAAGGTGGATCTGAGTGGCAATGGCATGGAGGACATCGGGGCCAAGATGCTGTCTAAGGCCCTGCAGATAAACTCCTCCCTCAGGTACGGTGCACACCTTGATCTCTGAACTGGAGTCCCAGTACCCCCTCCACACACACACACACACGCACATGCATGCACGCACGCGCGCGTCCTGCTTGCTGTGTTGCTCTGTAGCCCAGCTTCCAGAACACCTTCAGGCCCAGAACCATCTTGGAGTCAGCCTCATTACCCAGGAAAGGAGGGAGGACTCCAGAAGGGGGTGCATGCCTACCCCTAAAAAGGACCCAGAGGGAGGGGTAACCAGCTACTGTTCACTGTCTCCCTAGAACCATCCTATGGGATCGAAACAACACATCTGCCCTGGGCTTTCTGGACATCGCAAGGGCCCTGGAGAGGTGAGTGGACCAGAGCTCTGCCCTGACCCCAGCCCCAGCCTCCCTGGGCCTGGACCAAGCCTGCTACATTAGCCCCACCCTGGTTCACTCAACTTGTTTGCAGAGATATGTTAGGAAAGGCCCAGGTGACGGAAATGGTTAGCAAGGAGAGTATGGAGAGCAAGGGCCTCTCCCCACCTTTCCCTAACCCAGCTGTGTCACTGTGCCTTACAGCAACCACACACTGCGCTTCATGTCCTTCCCCGTGAGTGACATCTCCCAAGCCTACCGCAGCGCCCCGGAGCGCACCGAGGATGTCTGGCAGAAGGTAGAGGCCTCGGCAGGGTGGAACAGAAAGGGGCAGGGGCCAGCCCATATTCCAGGCCCTGACCCCTCCCACCCCATCGTCTCCAGATCCAGTGGTGCTTGGTGAGGAACAACCACTCCCAGACATGCCCTCAGGAGCAGGCCTTCAGGCTGCAGCAGGGCCTGGTGACCAGCAGCGCCGAGCAAGTAAACGTTTCCCTCTGGGACACGTGGGGCATGCATGGGGCACACAGGGCTCAGGTGTGATGTGATAGAGGGTGCACACACAAGGGTGGGGGCATGAAAGAGGCATTTTGTGGTGTCCACAACTGGACTGAATGCATGGGAGAGCAAAAGACGGGACATTCAGAGTATGGCTTAAACATGAGAGAACGTGTGGGGGGCCCCAGACCAGGAGTCCCTGGGACCGCAGGAACTCCCCTGAGCATTCAAGGGCATCCCAAGAAGATAGAACAGACCATCCAGAGACACCACTACTACCCCATCAGTGCCAGCACCAGGAGCACTGCCCAAGGGGACCCAGAAATGGGATGCCTGGGGTCCCACCTGGGAAGATGAGGGTGCGAGGATCCCCCCCGCTGACACTTCTGCCGGCTGTGCTCCAGATGCTGCAGCGGCTGTGTGGCCGGGTGCAGGAGGAGGTTCGGGCCCTGAGGCTGTGCCCCCTGGAGCCTGTGCAGGATGAGCTGCTTTATGCTCGGGACCTGATCAAGGACGCCAAAAACTCACGGGCGGTGAGCCCTCCGCAGCCCCACCCTCCTTCGCAGTCCGAGAGCCCAGGAAGGCCGGCCACACTACCCTAGGAGTATCCGCGCCCTGACCCATGCATCTGTCCTCCCAGCCCAGGGCCCCCAAGGACCTGGTCAGGCCCGATTCTGACCTTCTGATGATAGCTCTTTCTTTCTGCAGCTGTTTCCCAGCCTCTATGAGCTGGGCCACGTGCTGGCCAATGACGGGCCTGTACGGCAGAGGCTGGAGTCAGTTGCCAGTGAGGTGTCCAAGGCTGTGGACAAGGAACTGCAGGCAAGTCCTGAGGGAAGAAGCCCAGTGTTGACCAAGGCTCAAAGCTGAGGGCTGAGGTCAGCATGGGGAAATTACTGGGGACAGGAAGGAAAGGCAGAGTTGAAGCCATCCACACTCCCAATGTTTCTGGCTTTGCTAGAAAACAGGGCTTGGATTTTTTCTGCTAGCTTCCACGTTGACCCCTGAACTCTGACCTCTCCCCTGTCCATATGGCAGGATGGAAGGAACACTTACCAGGATGTGGGGAAGCCTGAATGTCCCAGGCTCTGCTGGTAACCAGCCCCAGAACGTTGGTGGGCCCCTTAGTCTCACCATGGGGGGCTGGAATAGACAGGCTAGAGTCTCTTCCAGTGTGGTGCCAGCCCTGACCCTGCGCCCCGCCCCCCCCCCCCGGGGCTCTGGCCTCCCCTCCCCCCATACTAGGTGATCCTGGAGTCGATGGTCAGCCTTACGCAGGAGTTATGTCCTGTGGCCATGCGAGTGGCTGAGGGACACAACAAGATGCTGAGCAATGTGGCTGAGCGCGTCACTGTGCCCCGGAACTTCATCCGAGGGGCGCTGCTGGAGCAGGCAGGACAGGACATTCAGAACAAGCTGGAGTGAGAAGTGGAGGGGGTTGGCACTGGGAAGGGGCTGGATTTGTCCCAGAGCACTTAGGAACCTGGGGCCCAGCTACAGCAATGAATAATGAATGGCATAATCTCCATTACAAGGGATAAATCTTTAACTAACTGCAACCTTGCTATTTAGGGTCTAACTGGTCTTTGCCCTAGAAATCTAAGTGCTGAGCCTGGGTTTAGGAGCCTGGCAGTGCACATGTAGGTGTACACACACACTCAGCCACACACATCCACCAAGAATGGCCTCCCAGAAACAAAGCACAGCCTCCTCAGAGGCATGGACAAAATTGATGTGAGTAGGGGTGCCTGGACTATGCTCTGCCCTCACTCAGTTCTCGTGTTCCCCTCCAGTGTTCTCTCATCCTAGGTGCCACTGCTCACCAAAGCAAAGGAATATTATCACTCATATCCATGAAGTGGCCAGCTCTAGAAGAGCCAGTTTCTGGGCTTCCAGCAGAGACCAGCAGGGTTCACTCAGCACCCCAATTTACCCAGCTCTGTTCCACTGGAACTCCAGGAGCCTGGCCCAGAGCCCCTTTGCTCTTTCTCCTCAATTCCTCTTTGCCCACCCTCCCAATCTACACACACCTATGCGGGGTGTCAGTGGGTGGGACAGAGCATGCCTTTATGGAGACACAAGGGAGACCTAAGGTGCCTCCATGGATGTCCAGGCCAGCTGCCCACTCCCTTAGGCACCTGGGGAAAGGCTTAGGGGCCAGGGAGCAGGATGACTGAGTAGTCCCACCTGTGCCCACAGTGAAGTAAAGCTCTCAGTCGTCACCTACTTGACCAACTCCATAGTGGACGAGATCCTGCAGGAGCTGTACCACTCCCACAAGAGCCTGGTAAGGCTTCTGAACCCCAGCCAGGCTCAGGCACACTCTCCACCCCACATCATCCCATCTCCCCCAACCAACCATCCCCCAAAGCCCCTGAAGGTGAGCAGCTTCCTTGGGAACCTGTTCACATCTGTCCTTCCCCAGGCCCGGCACCTGGCCCAGCTAAAGACACTATCAGATCCACCATCGGGGCCAGGCCAAGGGCAGGATCCGTCCTCCCGGGGCCGAGGCCGGAACCATGACCATGAGGAGACCACAGATGATGAACTTGGGACCAACATCGTGAGTGCCCCAACCCCCACTCCCCACCTTAAACTAGGTCCTGACCCTGAACCTGCAAAACACTGTCCCCGTCCATTTCTCTGGACTCCACTTTCCCCTGACACTGGGCCTGGTCTCATCCCCCAACCCCAATCCAGCCCAGCCTCTTCCCTTGTCCCAATACCTCAGCCACCCAAAGAAAGTGAGGCAGGAAGGGCTCGAAAGAGAAGGCTTTATGAGGAATAAGAGGCTTCAGATGAGGCTCCTGGGACTTTCAACTTGGCTCCACCATTGGTTTCCATTTCTGCAGGACACCATGGCCATCAAAAAGCAGAAACGCTGCCGCAAGATCCGGCCAGTGTCCGCCTTCATTAGTGAGTCCCCAGCCTCAATTCTAATGTCCTCCAGGTCCCTACACCCTTCCCAAGCCCTGGCCCCTTTCTTTTTAATTGTCTTTCCAGCCTGCTTTCTCCCTGTGCCTCTTGCTACTCCCTCTAATGCTGCTGTGCCCACAGGTGGGAGCCCTCAGGACATGGAAAGCCAGCTGGGGAGCCTGGGGATCCCCCCTGGCTGGTTCTCAGGACTCGGAAGCAGCCAGCCCACAGGCAGTGGCTCCTGGGAGGGTCTATCTGAGCTGCCCACTCATGGCTATAAACTAAGGCATCAAACACAAGGCAGGCCTCGGCCCCCCAGGACCACACCTCCAGGACCTGGTCGGCCCAGTGTGAGTCCATAAGTCCTTGCAAAAGGACCAACACCACTTAGCAATGCCAGAGCCAGGGGTTCTAGCCTTAGGACCAAAATGCCAGAGACATCAGCCTTGGGGGATCAGGCAGGGGCCCAGGCAGACCACTGAAAAGAGGATGGGATTAGCCAGTTTTCCCAGATAGGAAATCTGTCTGCCAGTCAGTGGCAGTTCCCATTTGGGTGAGGGATACAGCCAAGAGCCACCATGCCTAGGAAATGCCCAGGCAGACTGAAGTCTAAATTTTCATGGGGCCAACAAGAGGCAAATCCAAGTCCAAAGGGGAAGGCCCTGAGTGAATGGAGGGAGTAGGGAGGACTTCCTCTTCCAGATGAGATACCCTACAGGACTTTCCTCCCAGCAGGTGCCAATAACTGGGACCCGACAGGAGAATGGGATGGCCACCCGCCTGGATGAGGGGCTGGAGGATTTTTTCAGCCGAAGGGTCATGGATGAAAGCTCCAGGTGTGGCACCTAGGCACAGTCCCATTTTCTGCAGGCCCAGAGGCCCTGAAGGGCTCCTTCCCAGCAGTCATGGAGGCCTCTCCAATGGCAGTGTCCCAAAGCCAGTCTCTCTGAAACATTTCCCCCACGTTCTCGTCCTTCCCCACTCAGCCCTTAACTCCCATCCATGTTCTCTGGCTTTCCTCAGGACAGCTGGGAAGCATGGGGCCAGGGTGAACCACCACGGTGGGATGGGGGGGGGGGTGGGGTCGCAACAGGCACTGGGATGGGATGACAGTGGTAAGAGCCCTGGAGGGTATATTCTCTGTCACAGTCCTGCAGACTCCCCAGCACCTGTCCAGAAGAAACGGAGTCACTGGGAGAAGCTGAGAGAAGGATGGGGGGATGGGGGTGCCTGGGAGGAAGGAGTTGCTGGGGAGACAGAGGGAAGGAGGCTGCTGGAGGATGACGGAGAAGGTGAGGAAGCCATGTCTCCTGAGATCTAAGTGGAAAGGGTTATGGGGCAGCAGGAGAGACTGGATGAAAGGAAAGTTGGAGGCTTATTAGACCCAGGGCTAGACTAACACTAGCACCAGCCTGGGCCCTGAGTGACCTCCACATCTGGCATTTTGCACCTGCCTGCGACTTTGTCAGTAACTCACCCCAACTCTGCTCAGCTACCCCCGGACTCTGCGGACCCTGCGGCCAGGCCTCTCAGAGCCGCCACTGCCTCCACTCCAGAAGAAGAGACGCAGAGGCCTGTTTCACTTTCGCCGGCCCCGGAGCTTCAAGGGGGATAGGGGACCAGGGTCCCCCACCACTGGGCTCCTCCTCCCTCCTCCCCCACCCCCACCCCCAACTCAGGAGAGCCCCCCAAGCCCAGATCCCCCCAGCCTTGGCAATAATTCCTCCCCCTGTTGGAGCCCAGAGGAGGAGAGCGGCCCCCTCCCTGGATTTGGGGGGAGCCGGGGGCCTTCCTTCCACAGGAAGATGGTAAGTGAGGTGAGGTGCTGTATCCTTGCTGGTTGCTGTTCCACACATAGCCCACCCACTTACCCTGTCCCAGGCAGTTAATGGGAAAATGACAGGACTCAAGGTTCTGGGGAACTTTGGTCTTCCCAATGGCCCCACTCCTTGAGTGATCTAAGCCTGGTGACCCAGAGCATGCTGGGAGTGCTGCATGCAAAGAAGGACAGAGGAAGGACTCCTCAGAGGAGGGGTGGAGGGTCAGAGGGTTGCGGCAGGGCAGTCCCAGGGCTGGGGTCTCAGAGGGGTAGGGGCCCTCCCTCACTCCCTTGCAGCCTATGGAGCCCCTTCTCCATCAGGAACTGCTTATAAACCCACGGCCTTGTTCCAGGGCACTGAGGGGGCGGAGCCAGGGGAGGGGGGCCTGGCCCCTGGGACGGCACAGCAGCCAAGGGTCCATGGTGTTGCCCTTCCTGGGTTGGGAAGAGCCAAGGGTTGGAGCTTCGACGGGAAACGAGAGGTGAGGGGAGCCCAGGCACCCAAGTGTTTCTATGGATCCCTGTCTGCCTCCCTTCTGTGCCCTGTGCCTGCTTGGGCCAGTGGAGAGAGTGATTCTCTGGTGTTAGAAGGTGTTAGCTGCAAGTCTGCTCATTCCACACACTCACCTGCCGTGAAAGGCTGAGGAGGTCATTTAGCCTCCCGGAGCCTCTACCTCCCTGGAAAATGGGCAGTTGTAAAAATACTTACCTCTAGAGTTCTGTTTCTGAAAGTTTGGTGACTAGATTATCACCTTTATGACTGATTTTCCCCTTCCCCACATACCACCTGGATTATTATTCACATATTTTTATTTAAATCAACTCACCCTTTTAACTTAGTCTTGTCCTAAGCATTATCATTTTTTAAATCATGGACTTATTGTACTAGTCATGTTTTTTTTTTTTCCTACCACACATAAAATAAACACATAACTGCTAAAATGACAACATGCTCATTCGTGTAAGCCGTTTCTTACACCCCCTAGGGTGGTAGGGGTGTGACTTTTGGGGGATAAGGGTACAAGTGTCCAGGGACTAATGCCATGAGAATGGCATGAGATGCTAGAGCAGAAGCCCCTTGTTACCTGCAGTCTCCATGTAGAGGGGACTTTCTTATGACCTGACTCAGCTATCCTTTCAGGGTACAGGCCCAGACCTGGAGGGCAGTGTCCAGGCTTGGCAGAAACGGCGCTCTTCAGACGATGCAGGTGAGACAGTCCCCCTCACTTCCTTCCCTTGACCCCTCTCTCAGGGGCCCCTTCTAATTCGCCTTTCCCCTTCCCCCTTTCTCATCTCCTCCCTGCACCCCAGGGCCGGGAGCCTGGAAGCCCCCACCACCACCCCAAAGCACCAAGCCAAGCTTCAGCGCCATGCGCCGAGCAGAAGCCACATGGCACATAGGTATGGAACGCCTCTTCTCAGGCAGCAGCACTGAAGGCCCAGGGTGTGTCCAAAGAACCAGAAGCCACAGCCCCCATGTTTACAGCCAAGGTGGGGCAGTCAGGAAGTCACCACAGTAAAAATGTTTTGAGGATATTTACAAAGCCTCATCCAAAGGAAAGGAACAACCCAATGCAAAGAAAGATCTTACAGAACAAAAGTGGCTTTGCCAGGATTAGCAGAAAGGAAGAACACTTTGTGGATGGTTCCAGGGAATTCCGTAGAGCAGGGGCCACCTCTGGCCACCGTCAGAAGAGTGGCACCTCTATAAAGAAGGTCTCTCTCTGCACCTCAGCTGGGAAAGAGGGTGAGCAAGTACCAGCCATGCCAGACCCACCTCAAACATTCCAGTCTCCTCCAAAAGTAGCTCGCCAAGCCATCCACAGTTCACTCAGAAATGTGCCACAAGAAAAGGGCAAGAGCCATGCCTTGGGGGTCAGAAACCCTGGGTGTTGGTCCCGGTTCAACCACCACCAGCAGTGTTGACCTTAAGCAAGTCATTTACCTTCTGGCTTCAGAACTCTGGAGGAGTAAATGAATTGTGATAGGATGCTTTCTTTCTGCTGGGATCAGAGTACTTAAGGAGCCTCTAAAGGAAAGCTGGTCAGCTGGATATTAACTCACTTGCTCACAGGCCTGGAACACAACCCTCCGACAACACTGACGTGGACAAATCTCCCCATAGAGGCAGACACTTACTCATCCGCCCCCTCCCATCCCAAGGCTGGGGCAAAAGGGCATGGTGCAGAGTCCGTGCCCCTGGCCAATCCTCCAAGGCCATCCCAGCACTGAAGGCATCTTTGCTGATCATCCCATCCCACTCACAGACTAGTTAAAACACCTAAAGTGAGGCTCCATCCTTCATTTAGGAAAGCACAATAGTCAGATGCTCCACTGGGCACACACCTACCACCAGCACCCTCCAGGTCCCTCTTACTCACACCTCACAGATACACACACAGACAACACCTTCCAGGTAGTGCACCCTCAGGCTCAGATTGCATGAAGCCACAGAGGCAGCGGTGGGAGGGTGCCAGGGCATCTCTCCCCAAGGCTCTCATCATCTAAATCAGACTGGCAGAGTCCTGGGAATGCCAGGCTGCAGCCTTGGCAGGGCCTCGGGGCACTGCGGCCTTGGATGGGCAGCCATGCCTGTGGACCCAGCAGTCCCTGTACCCTGGCTCTGCCCCAGCAGGCATGGGCTCAAGCACTGCCCTTCAAGAGGAACAGCCACACCAGGGCCCCCTCCAAAGGTGATGGGCTCAGGACAATCCTAGAGACCATACCAAGGAGACAGAAACACTTAGAGCAGAAGGGGACATCCAGGGCAGAGGCAGAGGAGCAAATGGGCTTGGAGGGGAGAAGTCCTGGCCTCCAGGGCTTCATAAGGAAGAAGGTCAGGGAGAGCTATGCAAGAATGCCTTTTCCTACAGCTTCTCCTCTCTTCCCATCCCCCAGCTGAGGAGAGTGCCCCCAACCACAGCTGCCAGAGCCCCAGCCCAGCCTCTCAGGACGGGGAGGAGGAAAAAGAGGGGGCCCAATTCCCAGAGAGGACCGTTCCCACTAGGAATGCCAAGGTGAGGGCCGGCAAGGCGGAGGGGAAGGGCCCTTGGATGAGGTGAAGGGACTAACTGACCCAGTCTTTTCCTTCTTTTGCAAGCTGCAGGACCCCCCTTTAGCTTCACGGCCCCCCAAGCCAGTGGCTGTGCCCCGGGGCCGCCGGCCCCCCCAGGAGCCAGGGGGCAGGGAGGAGGCTGAGGCTGGGGGTGCAGTCCTAGGAATGAACAAACCCCGGCTGAGGCTGGGCTCACAGCAGGATCAAGAGGAGACCGAGGTCCAAGGTCTACCACCTGGCTTGGGGCGGGGTGCTTGGGGCGCCTCTGGGACCTCATTGCCCACCTCAGGACCCCTCCCGGGCTTGGAATGAGTCACAGCTTGGATGAGCACCCAGCCTATGAGCCCTACTCATGTGCCAGGCCCACCTTGACTGTCATTTCAGGGCCCCCAGATCCAGGCCGCCGGACTGCCCCCCTGAAGCCCAAGAGGACGCGGCGGGCACAGTCCTGTGACAAGCTGGAGCCTGACAGAAGGCAGCCCCCTGACCCCACAGGTGCCAGTGGGGTGGGCAAAAGGGCAGTCCCCCTCTGCCAGATATGGTATAGCCCACACCGAGAGGCTGGCTCTCCCTGCCTAGGAAACAGGACTCCCTGGATTTGTCCCCAGCAGGAACCAGTGAGCCAGGAACAGACTGACAGCCGCTACAGCACCCTGCCCAGCCCTCCTCTCAACATGTGCCTCACAAGGACTCAGACCCCCACCCACCCCCCACACCTCCAGGCCCCTCTGCCAGCCCATCCCCCAGGGGCAGGATGGCAGGATGAGGCCTGGGGACAGGAGGTGGGGGACAGGATGGGAGGGAGCAACCTGGAGAGAGGGAGGCAGAGCTTGGGGCAGGGCCGTCTCCTCTCCTGGAAGGGCAGATCTGTCCCTCTATCCCCAGGGACTCTCTCCCTCCTTGT
Organism: Lynx canadensis; assembly: GCF_007474595.2. Classification (NCBI taxonomy): domain Eukaryota; kingdom Metazoa; phylum Chordata; class Mammalia; order Carnivora; family Felidae; genus Lynx; species Lynx canadensis. Next base: position 74,235,859 of record NC_044308.2, read on the forward strand.
ATAGAATAAAAAAAACAAAATCACTGCCTGCTTTGTCTCTGCTGTCTTCCCCATTCACTGCCACCACCCCCCACCATCTGCTCCCCCTCAGTGCTCAGTGCTTGGCCACAGTGGGGAAAAGTAGGGAATACTCCACAGGGATGAGAATGGAGCTCTGACAGGAGAGAGATGGGCCCAAGACGTGCTAAGTGGGAGGGGACTGAAAAGTCCCTAAGTGTGGGGTGGGGGAGTGTATGTGCAGGATCTGGGTCTAGCTGGCTGAAGGAGAGACCAAAATGACACAAATCAGCACCAGTGTGTGTCCAGCTCTGGGGCATGCGGTGGGATTGGAAGGTCCCGGTGTTCAAGAGAAGGTTGGGGGGCAGCATGCTGTGTGGTGTGTGTGCAAGTTTCCACACAGGCAGGCTCACTAATGGCGGAATTAAATGATGTTGCATTATCTTAGGGGTACCATCAATAGTCAGAATCTCAACGGTAGAGTGGCCCAAGGGAACAGAAGTGTCCACAGTGAGGGACGATTAAATCAATTGTTTCCCATTGGTGTACTAACAAATACTACCTCAGCATTCCAGGCTCCATTCAGGAACCTCTTCCTCTGGGAAGCCCTTCCGATTGTCTTCTCCTGACTCATCAAAATTAAACCCTCCCTCTCTGTGTCCCATTGCATCCTGAATAAGTCTGGAACATTGCACCTGTCACATTTCATTGTGTATTTGTGTATTAGCTCATCATCTCTCTGTCTGTGGGTCTGTCTGTTCTTTCTACATGCACCTCCCCCAGGGGCAGGACCTAAGTCTCAATCACCTGTGCCGGGTGATTGCCTGTTCAGCCCCAGCCCCTGGCACGCAGATGTTCAACAAATGGCCGTTAACTTAGAGCGGCTTAGAGAATGGAGGGTCAAGATGTTCCGGTGAACCCTCTCGTGTACTCATCCCAGGTCACCATGTACCCAAATGTCCTCATGTGTGGATGCAGCTCCCCAGGGAATTGCCTAGTTTCCCGGGTGTCACTGGGGAAGGACTAACGTCTTGTTTCCTCAAGATCTGTGTGTGACATGGCCCCTCCCACAAGGATGTGACCACACGGGTTGAATCTTGGGGGGTGAGGGGTGAATTGTGAGCACCAGAAGATGCTTCGGGAATCAGTCCTTTAGCGCATGTCCCTAGTGGCAGCCCTGCCTCAGGATGGGAGACTGTGTGTGTCCTTAAGCAATTGTGTGCATCTCCTTGTGTGTCCCTGTTGAAAAGCAGCGAGGGAAATGGACCTCATTCTCAAAGCTATGAGATTTAGCGTGGTATGGGATGGTTTTTAAGGAGCACGTGAAGATCTCCATTCTGTTGTATTTGGGTTGGTGTGAATGAGTGTATGTGTGTGTGACAAGTATAGCCCAGTGTTCTTTTATGAGTTACTGTGAATATCCTTCACAAGCGCGATGTGGAGAGTGCTGAGACTGGGTGTGTTTCCTTCTGTGTATCCGTAGGGCTGTAACTGTCGTGGTGTCACAGTGAGTTTATGGTGCTGGCGCCTGTGTGTGTCAGGATACGTGTGAGCCCACGAGCCGTGGGTGCGTGTGTCTCCATCGTCTCCTGGTGTGAATGTGTGTGCGTGCACACACTGCCACAATGTGTGCATGGGTGTGGTGTGAAGGGGAAGATGTGTGTCACTGTGTCTGTGGGGGTCCTGCCTCTGAGCCACCCCCGGCCCGCCCTCCTCCCCCGGCTCTATGGCTCCCTCCCAGGCAGTGGCCCTGCCCCTCCCCTCTTCTCCCTCCCAACCGGTCTGTGCGGGGGGGAGCTGGTGCTGCGGCCCCCCCACCCCTCCCCATCCAGGCCCCATAAATAGCAGCAGAGCCGGAGCCGGAGCCGGCGCCAGCGGCTGGAGAAGCAAGGGAGTCAGGGCCAGGGCCAGAGAGCCGGAGAGAGGAGCCCCCGACTAGAGCCCAGGTGAGCCTCCCCTTCCTCCCTAGCCCAGCCCCAGCCTGGCCCAGCCTGGCTCAGTCTCCATAACAACATCTCCCCCCAGCCCCCAGAGAGGTCTCCAGTCCTGCCCGATCCCCTCACCACCACATGCACCTGCCCATCTCAGGGGCCCTGCGAGAACTGGGAGACTTGTGGCAGGAAGGCAGAGACCCCCACCCGCCCACCCAGACCCTCCCTCACATATCCAGAAAGGCACGCGCTATGGGGAGGGGGGGAACCCAGCCAGAGAAGGGTCCCGGTTCTGAGGGAGGTACGGGAACTGGCACACCCTCCTGGATACAGACACACGACTAGGGCACAGACACACAGGGTGGGGGCATTCAGACACACCAACGCACACTCGCTTGGGGGAAGCACGACATGGGATCAGACAGCCTCACCCTGAGATGTGGACAGACACAGATAGATGGACTGACCAGCCGTGAACTCGGGCCAGCATACCCCTGCCTGCTGCTGCCCGAGGCTTGATACCACTGCTGGGGGAGGGTGGCGTGCGTGCATCCCACGGGCAGCATGGAGGGGGTTGTGGCTCCCCAAAAATCCTGTCGCTAAGAGACAGTGCCAGTGCTGCCAAGAAGTGTGAGAACAGGGGAGGTGGGGAGGGAAGCGGGAGTTGTCATAGTGGGAGCCCCTGCCAGGAACCTGGAGGAGCTCTCAGCGAGGACGGGGCTCTGTCTCTAACTCCCCAAGCCCACCACCCCTCCCTTCCCGTAAGTCACCCAGGAGATGAGTAGGGGGAGGTGGATAAGGACAGCCCCACAGGGCATCTTACAACCTGCCTCCTCCTGCCTACTGCAGACTCCATTCTTGAGGCCCATCCCCTTCAGACTTCCAGGGGCTCCTCCACCCATGTCCCCACCCCCTTGCCCCAGTTCAGCTCCCTCGTGCCAAGGCTGAGTGCAGTGCTGGCTCAAACATCAGTCGGGAAATAGCAGAAGGTGCTGAGGTAGCAGAAAGCATGGATCAATCGATGGCCTAGGAGCCAAGACTGCCAGGAACCCCCCACATCCCCAGCCCTCTCCAACCCCATCCATGCATAGTAGGTCAGCAGGGGTGACAGAGGCATAGGGCTGTGCAAGAGTGGGAAGCTCAGGTCCTCCGCCCTCCTTGTCCACAGCTCCAGCCAAGGAAGCTAAGCTGAGGGCAGGGGTGGGGGTGGGTAGGGGGGAAGCAGGAGATCCATAAGATCCCAGGGCCTCAGGAAGCAGGACAAGGTGGGGCATGGGGCCCAGGTTCCCAGAAGACAGACCCCTCCCCTGGCAGATGTTCCCTTTCCAGTGTCCAGGCCATCTGCTCTGTCCCCACAGTGACATGTCGGACCCTGAGATGGGATGGGTGCCTGAGCCCCCAGCCATGACGCTGGGGGCCTCGCGGGTGGAGCTGCGGGTGTCCTGCCATGGCCTCTTGGACCGAGACACACTCACCAAGCCCCACCCCTGCGTGCTGCTCAAGCTCTACTCTGATGAGCAGTGGGTGGAGGTGAGAATGGGCTGGGTCTTATCTTAACTAACCTCCTAGCCTGGGAAGGAGGAGGGGCTGGGAAGGGGCAAGGAAAGCCTCACAGGAGAATGTAAGGACTCTGAGGGGCCTATTCTAGGCTGTGGGGGTAACCTTGGAGACAGGTGGGTCATCATTACAAACACAAACCATTTTAGAGCCACAGAGTCCTACAGGGTCCTGGGATCGGCTGTGGCACAGCTCCCAAAGGCCTTATCAGAGCCTCAAAGGACTGAAGGTCCAGTGGGCTGGCAGCAGCCTGAGCTCGGGGGTCAGCCTAACAAGGGAAGAGCTAGTCCCTGGGGATACAGGAGCCTGAGGAAACCTGGCATGAGCAGGGTGGTCCAGGGCAGGGAAAAGTAGCCTGGGTTCCCAGAGGGCCCTTGCCCCCTGCCGCAGGTGGAGCACACAGAGGTGCTACGCTCCTGCTCCAGCCCTGTCTTCTCTCGGGTGCTGGCCCTCGAGTACTTTTTTGAGGAGAAGCAGCCCCTGCAGTTCCACGTGTTTGACGCTGAGGATGGAGCCACTAGCCCCCGCAATGACACCTTCCTCGGCTCTACAGAATGCACCTTGGGCCAGGTTTGCTTTCTCATCCACCCTACCCCCAAAATAACAGAGAATAAGCTCTGGAGCTAGTTCAGTCTGGGCTTGGACCCCATTCCACCATTCACTGGCTGTGCAGCCTTGGGCAAGATGTTTAACCTCTCTGAGTCTTAGTTTCCTCATCTAAACAATGGGGGTCGTATGCCTACCTCTTAATGTTGCTGTGGAAATTACATCCAACCCTAGCCCAAGTATAGCCCCTGTGAGCACTCTAAGGATATTTTTACCCTGTCCCTTGTTCCTTGGCCAAAGTGGGGGGGGGGGGGGGGCGCGGGTCACAGCTGGATCTCCCTCTACCTTCATCTCCAGATTGTGTCACAAACCAAGGTCACTAAACCATTGCTGCTGAAGAATGGGAAGACTGCGGGCAAGTCCACCATCACGGTAGGCAAGGTCACCTATACTGACCCTTGGGCACGGCATTCAATGCCCCTGCATGGACATCCATGGTAACATCATGCCCAGGACTGGCTTCCACCTAAGGGAAAGGGCATAAGGTGGCCCTTTGTGTGGTAGGGGGGAATCCTGCACTTGTTTCCCCTTTGCAGATTGTGGCTGAGGAGGTATCTGGCACCAATGACTATGTGCAACTCACCTTCAGAGCCCACAAGCTGGACAACAAGGTTGGAAACCCAGGGTCCAGGCCCCCATCTTCCCTGTTAGAGAGCCAAGGCCCCCACTCAAGATAAATCAGTGCTGCTCCCTACTCAGTGTTAGCTGCCTCCCCTTGCAGACCTCATCAGGCCCATGGGTCCTTTCCTCTGTTCAGGATCTGTTCAGCAAATCTGACCCTTTCATGGAGATCTATAAGACCAATGGGGACCAGAGTGACCAGCTCGTCTGGAGGACGGAGGTTGGTGCCTGGAGCTGTGGGGAAGGAGGGAGGAAGAGCAGAGCAGGGAAACCTAGAGAGGAGGTGACCAGCTCTCGGGTGCCTCTCCAAGGTGGTGAAGAACAACCTGAATCCCAGCTGGGAGCCATTCCGCCTGTCCCTGCACTCCCTATGCAGCTGTGATGTCCACCGGCCTCTCAAGGTGAGGCCCCCCGCCAAGCAAGGGCAGCCTATTGGAGCATCTAGCCTCTGTCTGAGACATTCCTCCTGAGCGTGTCAAGCCCCTTCCCCTCCCTCATGTGATAAGCCCTTCCCACTGTGGGGTAAAGACCCAGTCACAGTTCAGTGTTCCTACAATGTGTGCCTTTTATCAAGGCCAAAGTCCCTGCCAGATTGAGCCAAAGAATAAAGTTCAGCAGGTAGCCTCTTTAGGCAGCTTAAGGACATCTGTTTGGGCCTAGGGACTATTAGCCCCCTACCTCCCTAAGTCCATCCCCTGCCCCCAGGAACCACTGCAAAGCAACCCTGACCCTCTCGCCTCCCCTCCTTGCCTTCTCAGTTCCTGGTGTATGACTATGACTCGAGCGGGAAGCATGACTTCATCGGCGAGTTCACCAGCACATTCCAGGAGATGCAGGAAGGAACGGCAAACCCTGGGCAGGAGGTGCCACAAAGACCCTAGCTCCCAGAATCCCACCCAGATCCCTGGGAGAATTCTAAGGGTGCTGAAGAGCCCATTACATGCAATAGGACGAGGGGGTGGAAAGTTCCCAGGCTCAGTCTAAGGACTGAGCCATGGGGGTCTTACTCTGGGAGGCTCTTCTGGAAGGGAGACCAGGGGTTGCCTGATGGAATTGTGACTGTAGACTTGTGGGGTGTGTGGGATCTAGATGCAGTGGGACTGTATCAACCCCAAGTACCGGGACAAGAAGAAGAACTACAAGAGCTCGGGGACCGTGGTACTGGCCCAGTGCACGGTAAATTCCGGTGCCTGCCTCAAGCTGGCTGCTCAGATTCAATCCTTTTTTCAAAGACCAGTGTCTCCTCCTCTGGGAACTGAGAAGGCTTGCCCTATCCCACTGGGAACTTCAACCTCACACACTTTTGTCCCTTCCACTTTCCCCACAGAAGCCCGCCCCCCTCAGCTCCCTCCTCAAAAGACCATCCTGCTACTTTACCTCTTCCCTCTCCTGCTAGGTGGAGAAGGTGCACACCTTCCTGGATTATATCATGGGCGGCTGCCAGATCAGCTTCACGGTAAAGACCCAGGGGACGGGGGACACAGGCAAGAGGAAGGGGCTAAGCACATCATGAACAGAAGGAGCCCCAAATCCCCACTGCCCCTGCTGGGGCCGCTCATGAGCCTTAGCATTGTCATCCTGTACTCCTCACCCCACTCCATGATGAAGCTACCTGTGGGCTTGACTGGACTTACCTGGGTCCTCCCCTACAGACCTTAGCTCTGGGCTAGCCTCTGTTAGCTCTCATAGATGCACTGAGACCCTTTTCCACCTCCACTAGGTGGCCATCGACTTCACGGCCTCCAACGGGGACCCAAGGAGCAGTCAGTCCCTACACTGCCTCAGTCCCCGCCAGCCCAACCACTACCTGCAAGCCCTGCGTGCAGTGGGAGGCATCTGCCAAGACTACGACAGGTAGGAGGCGGGGGGAGGTAGGGGAGGGGGGTGATGGGCACAGAGGCCTTGCCCAATGCCCCCCCCCCGGCTTTTCTTCTCCCCAGTGATAAACGGTTTCCAGCATTTGGCTTTGGGGCTCGAATCCCCCCCAACTTCGAGGTAGGCTGGGTTTGAGAGGAAGGGAGGATTTGGTGGGAGAGTCAGAAAGGAAGGAAAGGACATCTTCTCGCTGCCCTCACCTTACCCTCACAGGTGTCCCATGACTTTGCTATCAACTTTGACCCGGAAAATCCTGAATGTGAAGGTAAAGAGGGGAGATTTTCACCAGCCCCGCCTCCCCCCATACACCGTACGCAGCTGATACACCCCATGCAGGGGGATAGATTCCATCCTCATGGGCCGGCCCCCTGCCCTTTGGCCCACTCAGCTCCTGTCTTCATTTGGGACTCCCAGCTCCTGACCCAGCATCTGCCCACCCTCCTCTCCCAGAGCCTGGACCATCCAACTCTCCTGCTTAGTGAGGAACTTAAGGGGTCAGGCAGTCCTGAGATAGGGAAGGACCTCCTTGGTTGGAAGGGGTGTCAAGAAGGGCTCCCTGTTAATTTCTGCTGGCCTCACCTCCTGGCCTACAGAGATCTCGGGGGTCATCGCCTCCTACCGACGGTGCCTACCCCAGATCCAGCTCTATGGCCCCACCAACGTGGCCCCCATCATCAACCGCGTGGCGGAGCCAGCTCAGCGAGAGCAGAGCACCGGCCAAGCCACGGTGAGGAGACGAAGCAGGCAACCAGGCACTGCCCCACTGGGTGTCCTCTGGTGGGCCTGGGGCCAGGGCCAGGGCCGGGCTTGGGGTGGGTGCCAAAGCCCTTACACACAGAACCTACCCTTCCTCCCTTCTGTCTGCTTTCAGAAGTACTCGGTGCTGCTGGTGCTCACCGACGGCGTGGTGAGTGACATGGCCGAGACACGCACAGCTATCGTGCGCGCCTCCCGCCTGCCCATGTCCATCATCATCGTGGGTGTGGGCAATGCGGACTTCTCAGACATGCGGCTGCTGGATGGCGACGACGGTACCTTGCGCTGCCCCCGAGGGGTGCCCGCGGCCCGCGACATCGTCCAGTTCGTGCCCTTCCGGGACTTCAAGGATGTGAGTGCCTGGTGCCCCCACTGGCCAAAGGACTCCCCAGTTCCTCAGGCCCTCCAATCAGACCAGCCTCTCCCAAACCGGGTTGAAGGCTTGTGAGGGAGGCTGGATGGAGCCCATCTGGCCACCCCGAAGCCCCGCCCCCTTGCCTGGCCTCTCCCCCCCGCCCCCCCCCCGCAATCTTCGCCCCCCCCAACCACGTCCCCGCCCCTACTCCCAGGCCGCACCCTCTGCGCTTGCTAAGTGTGTCCTGGCTGAGGTGCCCAGGCAGGTGGTGGAGTACTATGCCAGCCAGGGCATCAGCCCAGGGGCTCCCAGGCCTTGCACACCGGCCACGACCCCCAGCCCTAGCCCGTGACTGCCTCCTACCGGACCGACACTCCCTCAGCCTCTCAGTGAGTCCTGGGGGCCCAAAGGGGTGGACAGGAGTGCAAGGTGGTGTTTGGTGGAGCCCATCTGGGCTCAATGTTGTGTAGAGGAAGGTGCTTATGACTATCCCCCCCTGTCCCAGGTGCCTGTCCTGACCCTTGTGATTCGAGTGACCAGTGCCTCTCCCTCTTGGACCGGCTGTGCCCCCTAGGTCCTGGAAGTGCGTGGTGAGCCCTGCTCTATCTCTCCAGGCCCCATACCCCTCAGCCTTGTGACTTTCTTCAGTGATCCTGACTTTCTGGCCATTAATAAAGGGAACCACTCCTAGCACCTCAGCCTCTATCCATCATGTCTCAGATGCCCAACACCCACCCAACCATACACGCCATTAAGAAATGAGGACCAGCACCTTTCAAAATCTGAGCCAGAGCTCCCCAGCAGCTTGGTATCTCAGCAGTTTCACCCCAATTGTGTGCCAGTGGGATCTGATGAGCCCCTACCCTCACCTCCCAACCCCAGGGGGCCCAGCACCATGAAGGTTAATTACCAGAGATGGGGGGGTGGGTAATAAGGGGCTGTCAAAGGGGCAGGTTGATGCCCTCTTACAGCTGCCTCCAGAGAAGCCCAGCTGAGTCCCCCATGAGCTGAACTCCAGCCCCCACACAGCTGTGGGGCGGGCCGAGAAGGGGTGTTGGGCGGGGACTGAAGGAGGGCAGCAGGTCTGTTAATGAATTATGAATATAAAGGGAGCATCTAAGGTCTGTGCAGCCTGGTTTTCCTGGGTGTGCGAATGTGTGTGCTCATGCACTGCACATCCCTGCCTGTCCATGAGTGTGGTCTTAATGTAATGGTTCAGGAAGTCAGGCTGGGTACTCTTAATAACATTAACAACAGCAGTAAAACGTTATTTGGCATGTGCTAAACTTTGTGCTACGTGCTTTAAATGTACCCACTCTCACAAATCAAGTGACGTTCCATTTAAATTCACCCATCATCAAAGAACTGGTGGGCCTGGAACTTGAGCCCAAACCCATCTGTGCCCACACTCTTAATCACTAGCGTGCAGCTTCTGTGAGGTGTATCCATGTGAGCCTCATCTTGAGATTCAGGTGTATGCTTATGTGGGCTGATTGCGTGTATGGGGGGTAGGTGCCTGTGAATGGCATTTCTGCCCATGTGTGTGCTGTGCAGGAACCCAGCCAGTTAAGGAAGGTGTGCAAGAGCGGTGTTGGGTCTGGACTGCAGCTCGAGAGAGCAGGCGAGGACACAGGTGATATCCAGAGCAAGAGAAGAAGAGATGGGACCCTGGAGGGACCCTCCCTGCCCCAGCCTCTTTCTTCAATGATGCATGTGGAAGGAGATGAAGGAGGAGAGGCTCTGTGAGCCACTCAGATAGAGGAGCCAGAGCCCGAGACGGTGGCCGGTGGCCAGTGGTAGAGAAGGAGAGGAGAAGAGAAAGAAATCCTGGGGGAGATGGAGGAGATGCCTCCCATTGCAGGCTCCTGAGTGGAAGAGGGATGAGCTGGGCTAGAGGAGGGGGAGGAGAGAACAAGAATTGTGATGGGAAGAGACAGCTGGGGAGGGGGTGGATAGAGGGGGCAGAAAGGAAGAGAGACATATGGGAGCCTCTTCCCCACCCTCGACTGCTTCTCCCTATTTATTATGTCCCTTAGAGGACCTACGACAGTGGCTGGTGAGGTAGCTGCTCCCAGCTCAATGCCTCTGCTCTGCCCAGAGCCCCCGCCTACTCTCTCTGTAGGCAGATGAACCAAAGGGCTGGGTAACCATGGCAACTGTGGGACCTCAGGATAGCCATAGGCAGGCCTGGCCCAGTCACTGATGCTCCTCGGCTTCTGTGCAGTGGTGGTGGGAGGAGGAGGCTCCATCTGGCCCAATCCCCACGCTTCCACCCCATTTTCATTGGGCCTCCAGAACTGAGACACAGTGCGCGCACGTGTGTGTGTGCGCGCGCGCATACACACACACACACACACACACACACACACACAGGAACCAGGAGCCAGGCTAAAGAATGAGCACTTCTTAAATTGCAAGAATATTTAGCCAATAGTGTAAAGTTCTGCCTGAACTTCAAGTTTAATTCACAAAAACCACACTCTTTCAGCATCTTGTCATGCTGGGCAAAGGCTCACCTCAGCCCTCAGCAAGGCAGGAGGTAGCAAGGGTACCCTATGCAGGTCTGGAGGCCAAGGCAGCTTGGAGAGAGCAGCAGAGGAGCAGCGCATGGGCTCATCCACCGCCTAGGCTGCAATCAGGAAGCAGGAGCAGGACAGGAAGTCCCTTTGGTGAGGTTGTCTTGGGGGGTTCTTGGGAAGACTCTTGGGGCTCCTACACCAAGGAGATGCCAGAACTGGAAAGGTGTCAGAAGTCATCCAATCCAGGATTAGATGAGGTAACCAAAACCCAGGGAGCAAGTGATTTTCTCAAGGTGACAGAGGTATCCTGTGGCAGAGCTGGGCCTAGCACCCAGGTCTCCAGACTCCTGCCCAGAATTCTCTCCCAGTCGGCACCAACCACCCCTACAGTTCCTCAGGCCTTTGTTGTTCTTGGCCCTGGAGGCCACTGGGTTGGATAGGATGAAAGCCTCATGGATAGAGTTCCTAGTCTGTCTTGTTGGTGATTGAAATCTTGAAAAATGCAGTAGTCTTAAAATGGGGTGTTTACAAGCCTCAGAATGAAAATACTGCTTCATTGCTAATTACCACCTTAATGCACTACAGGTTGAAAACCTTGAATTAAAATCTAAACTGAGGGGGAAGTCACACCACTCCCTCTCCTCCCATTCACTGTCACCCAGCTATCATCCGCGCCTCTTCTTACCCGCCCCCCACCACAACAGTCCGGGCACCGGCTCCTCCAGATCTCAGTGTCCTGGTCAAGTGGGGCGGAACAGGAGGTGGAGGGCTGTGTATGCTGCCTGCCTGCGAAGACCTCTCTCCCAGAAAATGACCAGCCTCTAACGTTGGAGCATGCCTTGAGGGTCCAGGAAGTTCGGGCATATATATGTAGTCATACAACAGGGTGTCTGGCACCAGAAGGCGCTAGTAACCATCTAGTGAATGGCAAAGTGGCCTTCTAGGTGGTGTCCCCCACCCACCTACTACACCACTCGGCGGCCCCTAGCAACTCAGAGGAAGAAGTGGGCGTGGTCCCCGGCCCCGGGGCCGCTCGAGGTCAGCCGGTCACAGCGAGCCTTGTAGAGGTCGCGCTCCCTGGCCAGGCGGGCCACCTCGGCCCGCAGCGCGTCCAGCTGGGCGGCCAGGCGGGCGCGCTCAGCCTCTAGCCCCCGCCGCTGCTGCAGCCGCTTGGAGCGGCAGGCCTGCGCGTAACCGCGGTTTTTCAGCGTGCGGCGCCTCTGCTTCAGCCGCAGCGCCTCGTCGCGCCCGCAGCCCCGTAGCTGCCGGTTTAGCTCCCGCACAGACATCGACACCAGCGCCGCGTCCGAAAACCGCTCCGCCAGCTGCAGAGGGAGAGGGCAGAGAGCGGGTCAGCGCCGGGTCCCTCCCCGCTCCACACTTAGGTCGCGAGCCGGACTACCCCGCCCTCGGGAAGGCTCCGCCCCCGGCCTCCACCTTTACCAGATGCTCGCCCTTCCTCAGAATCTACCCCGCAGTCCAGACCCCGCCCCAGATCCCAACAAGCCCCTCCTCCCCGAGGGGCGCGCTCCCCCTTTGGGTCCGCCCCGCACTGCAGGCCCCGCCTCCCACGGTCTGGCTAGCGGGTCGCGCGCCTGAAATCCGCGCCGCTGCAGCGAGGTCCTTAGCGTCCTGCTCCAGGCTCACCGGGTGTCCGGCGGACACGGCCCAGACGGAACCCGCCCCGCCAATGCACCTCGCTCCCCTGTCCTGAAGGCCGCAACCCTGTGACCCTCAACGGATTTGGATTACATCCTAATGCCCTCAACACCCCCATCTGTGTCTATAATTAATAGGATGAGTCCCAATCCTTCCTGAGAAGGTTGGGGGCTGGGGAAGCACGATGTCTTGAAAAGGCCAACCTCATTCCCGTGCCCGCTGTCTCAACTCCACTCAATTCCAAGCGCAACTCTTTCCCTGGTTTCCACAGACGGAGTATATTTGCCTCCCGTAATCAACGGCTCTCCTTTAATTCTCAACTCTCCCCTTTTGGTCCTCTTTTAATCTTTTCTCCCTCTTCCTCCTGGTTTAGACTACTCATTTCTCTCCATTTGGGGAAAAGGGAGGGGGCAGAAGATAGTTTTCTCTCTCTGATTTTTTTCAAGGGCCCTTGTCTTCTCCTGCCCTCTGTCTCTTGTCCAATCCATAACCCTCTCCAGGAATTCTCCTTCCTCTCTTGGGCTGTCCTCCCTCACCCTGCCTCCCCTCAAACCAACTCACTGATCACTCACCTGGGCATGCTGGGCTCCTGTCTCCTCCGGGCTTCCTGGGTAGTAGCTGTGGGGCCCCTCAACAGGGACTGGCCCCTGACCCTGCAGCAGCTCAACAGCCTCTTCAGGACTCAGGCCCAGTGCCTCCCCAGCCCCCAGCTGCTGCTGCAAGGTGGCCAGCCAGTACAGCTCCTCCAGGCCTGGCCGGGGGGCCTCAGTGGCCCCCACCATGCCTGGATCACTGAAGGTGGGTGAAGGAGGCACTGAGCTGTAGGGTGTGGAGCCCAGTGAGGCTGTTGGGGGGCCAGATCGCCCCTCAGAGGGTTCCCGCTTTACCTCAAATTTCATCAAGTCAAAGTCATTGACGTATTCCATAGCCAGGGGGCTGGGAGGCAGTGCCATTCTGGGGCTGGATTGGGAGGGGTGCACCTGCAAAAAAAGAAGAGAGATTTGGAGCACCTGGAGGCTGCCTGCCAGCCTCCTTATGGGAACCTCCTTCTTCCAAAGTCCAAGTGTTCTGGAGAGCCACAGTTCTGGAAAGCAGGGGCGATGGTGCAACCCTGTTCCCTAAATAGTCACCTCTGGACTGAGGCAACTTTTCAGGTTGGCAGGGGCTCCAGCAAGCAGCTTAAAGGCCTGACTGAAGAAGATGAAAGCATGGAGTCTGGTCCCACTGTTGCCTCTGGGAGCTTTGAAAAACAAGAGGAATATGGCAGTACTCCCAACTCTAGTGCTGGGACAGACTGAGAGGCTCTGTCATCTCAAGAGACATCATTCCATTTCCAAGCAATCAAAAATTTTTGCTTAATTAACTGTAACAGAGTAGGTGTCTATTTTAGGACAATGGGAAGGTATGTATGAGGTGAATTTTAATATATAGGGATAACGTTGTTATATCTCTCTCTCAGAACACCTAGGCCAATGCCTTGCACTAGAAGATCCTCAATGCACATCTATTCTGTGGGTTAATCAATCAATTAATCCCTTTCATAGGAGCATGAGACTTTCCAAGGGAAAAAGAAAGGTCCTAGAGTCAGTTCTAGCAAGATCAGGACTGAGTGGTGACCATCTTTCCCCAAGCCAATCTCTCCAAAGAGAACCAACCAAGATTGGTTTTCCTCCTTCTATTCAGAACCTGCTATGTTGTATGAACTTGGACGGATCACCTGACCCCAGTTTCCCCTTCTGTTCAATAAAGGCAATTAGACCTTCACATTTCCCAAAGAGTGTTCCAGGAAACACCAAGTGTGAGAAATACCCAAGAAGAAGTTGATGCTCAGATAAATTTGAGAAATGCTACCTCCTATCCCCACGTTTTGCAGATTCACAAAGCACAGCAACATATTAATCTATGAAGTCCTTCAGTAAACCATCTGTTCAACCTCAACCCAGAGCATCCCAAACTTATGTCACCCAGGAGCTCTCCTCCCTGTTATCATGCAGAGTGTGTGCTCACCTGAGGAACCTCAGGCTAGATGACCTCAGGAATCCTTCCCGAGCCAGAAGTCTCACACTCTAGCCCAGCTTCCAGTTCCAATAGCCCCACTGCCAGCCCCCGAAGGGGCAAGGCAGGGAGTGCTTATCCCCAGTGCTTGGCATCTGGTCCCATCTTGATACCCCAAGCCTACGTAGCTCTCTCTCTAGACATCTCATACCCTCAGGCTCTGCCCAGAGAGGTGAGAGGAAGGACAAGTCCTTGTGTCTTCCTGTCCCAGGGAAGGGTTGTTGCCCTATCTACTGAACCCCTCACCCTTGAGAGGACAGGGGTGGTAGGAACAAAGACACAGATTGAAGGAATGATCCTTGGCAGGGAGGCTATGGTGAAACAGTGAGAGAGGTGTCCAGAGAGAACTGAACGAAGAGATAAGTGAGGAGGGCTATTTATCTTTCTGATGTGATAGCAGTAAGGGACATAAAGCCAGCCAGGGTGGGAGTGGGGCAGGGGAAAGAAGTGTGAGGATTCTTGACAATAGACAGCAGAGAGCAGACAGCAGATGACAGAGGCGGAGGCTATAGGTGAGAGGCCTGGCACCCAGGTAGGCCCCAAATATACTCACTTGGGGGATGGTAAAGATGATGTGGTCAGTGTCAGAGCCAGGCAGGCACAGTTTCCTCAGAGACTGGAGACCCCATTGATCAGGGCCTGGTGCCTCTGTGCTCAGAACAAGGCGCTGTGGGCACTGAGCCCACAGGGCACTCTTAAAGGGCCAGCTCTCTGAGGTCATCTGTGGTCCTCAGGCCTGCAGCCAATGAGGTAAGGGGATCATTTGCATATCTCATTGGCCTGGGGGGTTGAGGGGGGAATGAGAAGAGGGAAGACGATGAGTATGCCTGTTCTCAAGGAAGGAAAGGGGGCATTTTCCCCAATAAAGTTCCTCATTGATGGTCCATCTCACAGGTGCTCAGTTCCCTGGTACAGAGAGCTGCATTGGCCCAGTCAGCCACCCTCATGTGAATACCACCCGCAGCCCTCAGTGATTGAGAACCTGGGACTGGAAAAGAGGCCCAGAGAAGTTCCCGGCGCCCTCACCCTCCAATGCTCTACAGTGCCTTGGCAGTTGTTTTGGGGAATACAAACGGTCTGAACCCACTTTCACCTAGCCAGTTGGGTCAGTGGTTCTGCTTTCAGGAATCTTCACATTTCTGGCCCCCTGCCTCACTCCCACTGTG
The DNA here is from genome assembly GCF_007474595.2 of Lynx canadensis. Classification (NCBI taxonomy): domain Eukaryota; kingdom Metazoa; phylum Chordata; class Mammalia; order Carnivora; family Felidae; genus Lynx; species Lynx canadensis. The sequence goes on from NC_044308.2 coordinate 74,250,956, forward strand.
ACTGGCCACACACTCCTCACAGCTATCCTATTAGAAGGACAGGCAACTGTCCCCACGGTGAATCGCTAGGACTTGGCTATCCAATCCGCAGCCTCTCCCACTCTTGATGACCAGTCCCAGGACAGGCAGGCCAGCGGGAAGGAGCAGGAGAAGGGAGAGTGGGGATCTCTGCTCCTTCTTTCCGGGCCACCTCGGGACACTGAAATCTAATCACCACCAATCCATCTGACTTCTGTAACTGCCCTCACACGCCCTCTGCTTCCTCTCGCCTTTTCCCTGCGTGTGTCTCCGTCCCTCTCTCTTCCTCTCTCACTCATCCTGGTTCCCAGATGGCTAGGGGGTGACCTACATTTTCAGCCTAATCCCCTAACACCTCTTAGAGCTCTTATCCCTGAGTAGAAGTTGGAACAGGGATACTAGGAATTAGCTAAGGAGGTGTTTAAACCTGTCTGAAGCTGTTTAAAACAAGGTGTGTACTAGAATAGAACTTTATTCCCTACCTGGTGAGGATATCCAAATGTTCCTGTGGGGTTCACAAGTCCTCTGTCCCAAGTCAGAGATCTGGGTGTCCATCAGCCCTAAAGATCATCAGTTATAAAAATTAACACGGTCCCAGTCTTAGGTGTTGGGTGAAAAGCTGATAGGTTCAGATGGCCTAAAACAATGGTTCTCAAAGTGTGGGCCCCAACCAGCAGCATTACCTGGGAACTTGCTAGAAATGCATATTCTCTGGCCTCACCTCAAACCTACTGAATCAGAAACTCTGGGCTTGGGACCCCCCCGCCCTCAAAAATCTGTGTGTTAATAAGCCTTTAGGCAACTTTGATGAACACTGAAGTTTGAGAACCCCTGGTCTACAGAATACCTACAGTCAATTCAGCTTCCCTGTGTGTGTGCATGGTCTTTCCCATCATGCTCTGTACACACATATAAGAAGATCTAGATCAGATGACATCATTCTTTTCCCACATGTGTTCTGCATTTCGTGGAGCAGAGACCACGGTCGTTATTCAAGTAGTAAGGCTTCTCAGTGTGATTGCCTGGATCCAGTTGTTTTTGCAGAAGAACAGAGCCTAGGAACAAGGCCACTTAATGGGAATGGGGATCATAGAGACCAGGGAATCTCGTGTACATGTCCATGGAATGTGGCTTTGAGGCACATAGCCAGGAAAGAGACCCCAGAACTTCCTGTGATGCAGAAAGAATAGGAAGTGTTGAGTGCAGCCCCTTTCTCATGCCTGGTCTGTCCAGACACTTGCCCCCGAGCAGCTGTCAGGTCTGTGCTGATCTTCTTGTTTACTGGAGGGCTCAAAGGAAAGGTTTGGGGGAGGGGGTGGCTAAGCTGCTAACGGGCTAAAAGAGTCAGACTAAACAAGCTCAGGCAAGCTGAGCCGCTCAGGGCTCAGACCAGGTGCCACTGACTAGGGAAAGGAGTCCGGGAAGTGAGAGCTAGGCCAGAGGAAATGGGCAAGGGCACAGAGACAAGAGGCCGAGGCAGCCAGTGGGGACCCAAGAGGTAGTTAATGGGCCCCCTTGGTGGGGGTGGAACCAGGGCCTGGGAGATGCATACTGAGACTGACTGGCTCGAGGACATCTGGGGACCGGGAAATGAGAGTGAAAAAGATGAAGGCAGGTGGACTTCAGAAATGACAGAACAGAGAAAGGGAGGCAAGAAGGCTTAGCTGAGGGGGCAGTAGGTATAGACCTGGGATGGAAGGCAGAACAAGTCGGTGGCTCCCCACAGATTTGTACGAAAGAAGTCGGAGGGATGTAGGCACATGGAAGAGGTGGGCAAAGGGCCATGACAAACTAAAAGAGAGAGGAGGTCTTCTGGAGAGCACCAATAAGGGAGTAGGGGTAAAAAGAGAGGTGGTAGGAACAAGGGACCAGAAGGACAAAGGCAGTAGAAGGAAGGGACAGAGGAAAGTAAGACTGGGGCCCAAGAATTAGAAACAGATGCAGAGGAACAGACAGATAGATGGTCAGGCCATAGAGGAAACACAGCGGGCTGTGGGATGTTGGACAATGGGGGAGAAGGGCCAGGCAGATAAAGGGCCGGGAGAATGGGGATATAAAATGAGAGGGAAGGGAGGAGACGGAGTCAGTAATTCAGGGTGCCATCACTATCTCCTCTGTCCTGCACTCCCATATTTGTCCCATATTTGGAGCCCATAATTCCCTGTAAGCCCTAGAAGTTCTGGCCTTTGGTGTCCAGATCTTCGGTAATGGATCCAAATCTTCAAACCTCTTCCTGGCCTGCCTGGTATGTTCATTTGACAAGTGTTTATTAAGCACCAGGCACTGTGCTAGGCTTTAGCGATACCTCGGTACATCAGACTGACACCAGCCCTGCCTTCGTGGAGCATACAGACTGATGAAACAGAGAAGCATCAATTTATTGCCCTTAGGCCCAGGCAAGAGTAGCCCCTGCCCTAAGCCCTGTGCTTTTGGAAGACTCCATTCTGGCTCTCCTCTGGCTGTGTCCCACCCCATGGGGTGAGCAGTTCAGGCCTCCTCTGCCCACACCCAACCCCATTCTAGACCACACTCTAGATACCCAGGAATTCCCTGTCCAAAGGGCTCCAAGCCCACTTCTAGGCCCACATGGACCTCTACCCCAGGTAGGCCCTTCCGGAAGTGGACCACACTACAGTACGCACATCCCTAGACCCAAAAGCCGGCTAAGGGTGACTATTTATAGGAGGTCATGGACAGAATTGGGATGTGTAGACAAGGAGGTCCACAGGTATGCATGTGAGGCCCCTCACAGGACAAGACAGTGTCAGGGGTGGGAAGAGAAGAGAGCCCAAAGGCCAGTGGCCCAGTGCATCCTCTCCCCATACCACCCACCACATTCTGCTGCAGAATCCCAAGGACTCCAAATAAAATCCAAATCTGCATTCAATTTTGAACCAAATTCCAGGCCATCGTGTACATATTATCAAGGGATAAGAATAGAACATATTTTATTTAATAGTTTGTTAGCATGAGTTCTACATTTTAAATATTTAAAACACAAGGTTTGTGACCCTCTGTTTGTACTCTTGCCCCAGGCCCCACATATGTTAGGCAGGAGCCTATGTGAAAATAAACTATTATAACTGAGGTGAGTCCTATGAAGGAGAAGGGCAGGCACTATGAAATTGTATTTCATGAAGACTTAACCTAATGAGGGGCTGCATTGAGGGGACAGCTTGCCTAAGGAAGACACATTAAACTGAGACCAGCCAGGTGAGTAAGAAGTGACCATGTCCGGGGGTATGGAGAAGGTGGGGATTCCAAGCTGCAAGAACAATATATGTAAAGGCTCAGGCAGGAAGGAGACATGAGTACAAAACAAACAGACAAAAAGACCAATATATCCAGAGAGTAGAAGAAGCCAAGGAAGTGGGAAGAATGGTGGTAGGTGACGGTGGCAATGTCAGCAGGGGCCAGATCCAGCACAGCCTCATGGTCCAAGGTTAGGATTTGGTCTTTATTCAAAGAACAGTGAGAAGTTACTAAAGAATTTTTGGCAGGGCCATGATGAGATCAGATTTTGTTTGGAAAGATCACTTTGGATCTAGAAGGCAAAATGGAATCAGAGTGGGATTAGGGGGCTAATGCAGTATCCACGTTGAGTTTAGGGGATATCTTAAGCTGGAAACAAACTCTGAGATGGAAACCTGTATACAGGTGGTTCACCAAGGAGGATTTTCAAAAGGAGTGAGAAAAGCAGGACTGGGCAGGAGGAAAAGTGGAAATACACTGCATTAGAACAGAGACTTCAGCCGATCCCACAGGAGCTCTGGAGCTCAGATGGACCAAATTGAGGAAAGGGGATCAGGCTTTTGTACCCTTGCGTCAATCAGTCACTGGATACACACTGCCCCAGGAAAGGGGTATTGTGATTGGTGACACCACTCCCTTCAGCCACAGGTAGGTCTCAGGGAAGTATTCAGCTGTGAGCCATTAGCAGCCACCACTCCGAGGCTGGGACAATGAAAACCTGGATCCTGAAGCAGGGATCTAGGCAACACACCATAGCATCCACTACAGGAGCTCGGGAAGGTGTCCAAGGGCCAGACCCAGAGGGCCTTGGGAAGAAAATGCAGACCAGGTCAAGGCTGGTCACACCCTGCCCCCTGGTGGTGTGCTTCGAACACTGGGCCAGCTGGTAGACCTGGGAGGCTGGGAGGAGGGCCAGGGAACTGAATAAAAGTGTAGCAAATAAATGAATAAAGGGAATCGACACTACAAGGAAATCCTCATGGGAGCCCCTTAAGCTAAGAAAGGACACAATGGGGGAGAAGTGTTCAGAAACATGAGACTTGTTTATTCTTCATTCAAACAGCACTTATTAGCTGACCAAATAAGGCCAAATTAAGATAAAATAACAACAAGACTAAAATTTGGGCCCTCCTTTCAAGGAGCTAACACTTAAGTGAGGATTATAAAGATACAAAAACAACTATAATAAAGTGTGATAAGTTCAAAAATATAGGTATGTAGAGGCGCCTGAGAGGCTCAGTCGATTGAGCATCCAACTTTGGCTCAGGTCATGATCTCATGGTTCGTGGGTTCAAGCCCGTATTGGGCTCTGTGCTGACAGCTCAGAGCCTGGAGCCTGCTTCAGACTCTGTGTCTCCCTCTCTCTCTGCCCCTCCCCCACTCGTCCTCTGTCTCTCAAAAATAAATAAAAACATTAATATATATATATATATATATATATATATATATATATATACACACACAGTATAAAACCAACACGGATGAGATAGATTCTAAGAATCAAACGGACTTCACAAAGGAGGTGATGTTTAATTTAAGTCTGAAGAGCAGAAAAGGTTCACAGAAGTGCTCTGGAAACTGCAATTTGGTGTATAGGAGAGAAGGTGGCAGGGATAAAGGTTGGATAAATAGGAGTCAGATTATAAAGGACATCAGTTGCCATGTGGTAGGGAGCCTTGAGGGATTTTAAGTCTGAGTGATATGATCTCATTTTCTTTTAATGATAAATCAAGGGAACAGTATAGGATTGGAGGCAGGAAATAACTTGGTAATTAGAGTCAGAAAGGTTTGGATTCGGATTTCATTTCTCCTGCTGACCAGCTATATAACTTTGAGCAAATGACTTAACCTCTCTAAGCCTCAGTGTCCACATCTGTAAAATAGGATGGTTGTGAATCTGAATGAAATAATGCATGTAAAGCTGCTGGCACAGAGCCCAGCCTAGTGTCCACACAATAAAAATTACCCCTCTCTCTCTTAACTCATCAAAGTGAACTTCTGTGAAGAGTTGGAGGGTAGCTTGGTGGGAGGGAGAAGGAGTGGCATTTGGAATGGTGGCAGCCCAAGAGGTGGCTTGGAAGATATCACTTGAAGCCAGGTGAGAGGTAAGTCCTGAACTAAGGCAGTGGCCATGGGGATAGACACAGATTTGAGAGCTAATTGTGAAGTACAAACCCAAAGGTCCTAGCATCTGATTGGCTATGGAAGAGAAGAAAGGAATAGCCTAGACTGATTCAGGTTCCTCTGGAGCAGCTGCCTAGATGCTGGTGCTATTCACTGAGATAGGGAACCATGAGAGCAGGTGCAGCATTAGGGAAGAGATGATGACCTTCAGTAGATCCATGCTGCGACCAGCATGCACACCTTTAGGCCCAAAGGGTTGCCAAAGAGGCAGTTGTCTGAAGTGGAATAGGTGTGGACGGAGTTTGAATGTAGGAACTGGAGGAAAGAATCCAAACATGTACACATAAGGTTGAGTCCAGGATGGAGCCTGGGTGGAAGAGATAGAGAGCCAATAGCAAGCCCAAGGCTTGAGGCCAGCTCTCCTTTTCCCGCTATGTTTTAGCACAGAACTTTGAGAAACCTGAGAATCAGCATTGTTTCTGTTGCAAATGGCAGAAATCCACTTAAAATTAGCTTGAACGAGAGAAGAAATCAAGAAATTTGTTGAGTCGTATAATCAAAATCAGGAATCTGTAGCTCTCCATCCCTCTGCTGCTTCCTTTGGGCTGGCTTTCATTGAGGGCAGGTTCCTGCTTTGCAGTGCCGAGCTGATACGCTGCAGCTCTATGCTTATATCCCACCAGCTCAGCAAACCCAGCAGAAAGAGCTCATTTTGAAAGTCTACAGAAAAAGCTCCAGAGAGGGATCTCATGCCCATCCCTAAACATTCCCAACTGCTGTGGCCAAAGTGAGGAAGACACAAATTGGTCAAACTGAGAGCCTACCCACAGGAGACCTATATGATTTCCTCCATGGACTGAGGAGGTAGTTCCGTAAAGGAACATCAGGGTGATATTACCAGAAAGGGGGAGTGGATGCTGGGCAGGTGCCTACTACAGGCATGTTGAGTCTCGGGTACTATGGCATTTGGGGTGGTACCCAATGGTATCAAGTTGAAGAGAGATGTCTGGATGGAGACATAACTTGACAAATTACCTGAGGACTTTATGGTGGTGGTTGGGTGGGACAGACTAGTTCTTCAGGGGAATGTGGAGAGAATAGCCAGGGCAGAGGCCCAAAGAAGAGACTCTGGGGTAGAGAGATGCCATCATTTTATGGGAAGGCAGAAGGGAACCCTCATCAGGGGGAGAAGAAACAGGTATTTAGGAGTTGGGGACCAAGAAAACGTTAGCTTTGGGACCCTGGAAAACAGAAAAACATGGGTCTTACGGTGTCCAGTCCCCAGGAGAAGAGAAAAGACAATGCCCAACCCTCGGTTTCTGGACTCCCAGCCTCCGTGGGCCCTCGCCCTGACCTCCCCCCTCGTTCCTAGCTTGTTTGCCACCCCGTTGTCTCCCAGTCGCTATCTCTCGGGAGCAAGAGTCCTCAAAGTTACATCATGTGCAGGGGGCGAGGCGGAGCGGGGGGCGGAGCCTCGCGGAGGCGGGGAGCCGAGTAGGGGGCCCAGCTGTCCAATGAGAGAGATGGGTGTGGGGGCTAGGATGCTGGGGGAGGGGAGGCGTCTGGTCCGGCCGGGGCCTGGTGCCCTGGGGGAGCGGCTGTACGGCTAGGGCGTAGAGAGGGTCGCGCGGGCCCAGCGAGGTTCCGCCCCTGCGCCCTCCCGCCCGCCTCCTTTTTAAGCGCCTCCCGCCCAGCCTTCGCTCCCGCTCGCTTAGCAGCGCACCCTCTTTCCCCGCCTTCCTTATCTCCCCGGCTCCGCTCGGTTCTCGTGGCCACCCCGCAGCCCCAGGTGCCATGGCCGCTGTGTACCGCCCCGGCCTGCGGTGAGTGAGCCCTCGCCCGGGGCCGACCCGCACCTTCCGCCGCGCTCGCCCCCTCGGGGCTGCCAATGGCGCTCTCCTGCCCGCCAGCCTCCGCCGGCTTTCTCAGCCGAGGAGGAGGCGGGCCCGGGGCCAGGGTGTCTCCATCCCCAGCCTCTCCGGCCCGTGTCTCGCGGGAGATCTGGGGCGGCCGCCGCCGCTCCGAGTCTCTCCGCTTCCGTCCCCTCCTCCCCCGTCCCTGCTTTGCTGATCTCTGACCGCGCCGTCTCGATCTGCCACTCACAACTTCCTCCCCTCCTCGCTCGCCTCCACAGAGCCCTGTCTCCTCGTCTCCTCCTTTTCTTTAAGATGTAACTCTTGTGCCCCAGTTGCGATTAGAAGCGCGGTAGGACCCTGGGGTCAAGGGTGCATGAACCCCTGGGGGACTGAGCTCAGAACTCCCCAAAGAAGGCAGAAGGTAAACCTCCATTTCCGACCTCCCGCGAACTGGAACCTGGAGGGAAGCCTGGCGCAGCCAAGGGACCTGCGGCCTGGGGAAAGAGGGAAACAAGGTGGAGGAGGGGGACAAGTTGCCTTCAATTCTAATAGGTTGGCTTCGTCCTCTGTCTGGGACGGAAGCTCCTAGGCCCTGCTCCCTTTTCACAGCTTCCTGTCGTTCCTCTGTGGCCTCCCTTCTCCCCAGTATGTGTCCCAAAGTCTGAGCTAACCCCCAAGTCTCTCCCACAGCTGGTTCCTCTTGGCCAGCCCATGTGGGTGGCCTCTGGAGCAGAGGAAAAGGAGAGGGTCCCACTGGTGGAGAGTCAGAGAGGATCACCAGAGACTTCCTGAGCCAGGCCCCCTGCGGGGAGAGGGTATGCCTTTCAAATTAATGCCAGGTCCCAGGAGTCCTCTTCCTCTGCCCCTGAGGCCACACTGGGTTTGAATCCTGCCAGCCCAGGTCCACTCTAGCCAGGTTCCAACTCCCATATCCATGGTCTGAGCTGTCTCCCTTCCCCAGGCTTACAGCCTAAGTTTAACTGAGCTTTCTGCAGTCTGATGTTACCACCTACCACCAACACCCAAAACTCTCTAGGCATTTGACCTCTAAGGGGAGGAACAGGGGCATGCAGTCTGATGTGTGGAGCAGTTTCTGGTGGGCGAGGCCCTGGCATCAGAGAAGGGCAACTTCCCTCTCTTGGCCTTTGCTCTCTCTGGGTCACTCCACCCTGGGTCCGGGCCAATCAGAGCAGACCCTGCTTCTCCCTCTCCCAGGGGTGTGAAGGGACAGAGAACAGGGACCCTGCCCTCATGGGAATGGGCATGTACCCCAGCCATTGACATTCCCCAACAGTCAGCCTTCCACCCAGCTCAAAGATACCTACCCAATAGAAATATCTTATGCAACCCTTGTTGGCCCAGGTGGGCAGCCCTAGCTCTGATGCCTGGAACCCCAATACCCAGTTACCAACTCTCTGTGCAAGAGCCCTAATCTGGAAACCTGGGACTGTACCATCTCAAAGACTGGGTCCTTTGCTGAGGCTTTCACAGTCTTATACACACCAGAAGAAAAAAGTAAAAGCAGCTGCTTTTTTAACTTATAAAAACTATACTTAAGAATGGAAAGAACAGGGATGAGGGCTTTAACTACCAGACCCATGAAGCTGTCACCAGGGCACAGTTTATCGACACTGGGTCATAGGGCACCTCCTCATTTCCAACCTTGACCAGACAGAGTTAAACGTGGGCATGGGTTAAGACTGCAAGCAATAACCTCAGCATGCCGACATATACCCTCCACGCCACCAGGCATGTGCCTTTTATGCTCCTTTGGCAATATTCGTCCCTTGCTGACAAGAAAACACCCTCACTGAGACTCATGGAGGCCACAAGGTACATGTGGCCTGAACCTATCCTACACACCTACTCTCACCTGCTCTTCAAGGTGCCTGCGCCAAGACCTGTTTTAGCATGCTCCATGGCAGCCCAAGCTTTCTGTCCCCTTGACTTGCCCATCTTCCATGAGAACACCCAGCCCATTACCTATTTCTTGTCGTAGGCTTAGCCGGCCTGGGCTGAGCCCCTGGGGCTGGTCATCATGGCGCAGCATCCAGACCCTACGAGTACTCAGTGGAGATCTGGGCCAGCTGCCCGCTGGAGTTCGAGACTTTGTGGAGCGCAGTGCCCACCTGTGCCAACCAGAGGGCATCCACATCTGTGATGGCACCGAGGCTGAGAACACTGCCACACTGGCCCTGCTGGAAAAGCAGGGACTTATCCGAAAGCTCCCCAAGTACAACAACTGGTAAGCCCTGAGCCCCGTGACCCATGGGATGGGAACAGCTTATTGGACAGAGGCCACGTTGGGTTTACCAAGACAAACATCAAATTTAACTAGACCATCCCAATGGAATGAGCAAGAATGGGAGCTCTGGGGGAAACAGAATCAGGAATTAGTGAGATTGGTCTATATTTTTTATGTTAAGGAAAGAAGCTAATACAAATAAAAACCTTTGCTTTTTTTCCCCCCCTCTTCCAAGTTCAGAGTTTTTGCCGAGGGCAGAAGCCTTTAGAAGGCTGGGCCAAAGGAACTACCCCTTAGATGGGACAAAATCTGGAGCAAGCAACTGAGGTGCAAATGGATGGGCAAAAATAAGACCCACAAAAGACGTAGAGTCAAAGTTGGACTTGAAAGATTGGGTCTGGGGATGAGGGAGATCATCTGGCCACGTCTTCCTGATAATCCTTTCTCCCCCAGCTGGCTGGCCCGCACAGACCCCAAGGATGTGGCACGAGTAGAGAGCAAGACAGTGATTGTAACTCCTTCTCAACGGGACACAGTGCCCCTCCCGGCTGGTGGGGCCCGTGGGCAGCTAGGCAACTGGATGTCCCCAGCTGAGTTCCAGCAAGCTGTGGATGAGAGGTTTCCAGGCTGCATGCAGGGTAACCGGGGCAGGGACACAGAAGCAGGGGCACTGAAGATATTAACAGGTTAGAACCCTTCATCCTGGTGGTATTTTTCCTCCATAGGCCGAACCATGTATGTGCTTCCATTCAGCATGGGTCCCGTGGGCTCCCCACTGTCCCGAATCGGAGTGCAGCTCACTGATTCGGCCTACGTGGTGGCAAGCATGCGCATCATGACCCGGCTGGGGACGCCTGTGCTTCAGGCCCTGGGAGATGGCAACTTTGTCAAGTGTCTGCACTCTGTGGGCCAGCCCCTGACTGGGCAAGGTGAGCGCCTACCCTGCCTAGGGGAGACCACAGAGACCTGCTTGCATTCAGAGAAAACCCTCAATCCTACCCATCTGAATTAGTGAAACACCTCATTCCCAAAATCTAAAGCAGCAGTCTGGGCTGGGGCAATGCTGTGTTGGCAGAGCAATCTGCACAAGATTGAGAAAAGTCACTTATCCATGTCCTGTCCCAGAACAGGGACGTAGGAGCTGATAGATACCGGGGGTGCGGGGGGGGTGTTAAGCTACTCATTGGCACCACCACCGCTCCTCAGTGTCTCTCCTGCCAATCCCAATACCCTCCAGCTCCTAATGCCCCAGTTCCTCATGCCCCTACCAACAGCCGGCCCCATGACCCCATAACCCCATTGTCCCCAGGGGAGCCGGTGAGCCATTGGCCATGCAACCCAGAGAAAACCCTGATTGGCCACGTGCCTGACCAGAGAGAGATCGTCTCCTTCGGCAGCGGCTATGGCGGCAACTCCTTGCTGGGCAAGAAGTGCTTTGCCCTTCGCATCGCCTCTCGTCTGGCCCGGGATGAGGGCTGGCTGGCAGAGCACATGCTGGTGAGGGCCTGGTGAGGACCTAGGCAGCTGCAGGGAGCAGGGCAGGAGTGGGGCCTGGCTGGTCAGCCTCACCTCCCCACCGCCAGGTGCGGGGCCGGTTGGGAGGGACGCTGCCCAAATGACCAAAGCTTTGGCCCCAGGCTGCTGAACATTGAGGGGGCTTCAACTTGCTGCCACACCAGCCCTGTGGCAAGGTGGTGCACCTGTTTAGGCAATAATTATTTGTCCTCCCTGTTAACCCCTAGCTGTCCTTTCTGTGCAGACCATAACTGACCTCCTCTTTGTTCCCTCCCTCCTCGACACGCAGATCCTGGGTATCACCAACCCCGCAGGGAAGAAGCGCTACGTGGCAGCCGCCTTCCCCAGCGCCTGCGGCAAGACTAACCTGGCCATGATGCGGCCAGCACTGCCAGGCTGGAAAGTGGAGTGTGTGGGGGATGACATCGCCTGGATGAGGTTTGACAGTGACGGTGAGAGGCCCATGGATCATACTCAGTTCTGGCTCATACCAGAGCATAGGAGTCTCCCCTTCACTGCTCATGGTGGACCCTGCCCTATACCTCCTAGCAGTCTACCCACCCTAGAGACAGAAGGGCTTTCTCCATAAGATCTGGGGGCCAGCTCAGGGCAAGAGGGAACAGAATAGGACCTTCCATGGACGCACCTCTCAACTCTTACTGGTTGATCCTTCCTTTCCTTCACTTCTGCTCCTGACAGGTCGACTCCGGGCCATCAACCCTGAGAATGGCTTCTTCGGCGTGGCCCCTGGCACCTCTGCCACCACTAATCCCAATGCCATGGCCACAATCCAGAGTAACACTCTTTTCACCAATGTGGCTGAGACCAGTGATGGTGGAGTGTACTGGGAGGGCATTGACCAGCCTCTTCCACCTGGTGTCACTGTGACCTCCTGGCTGGGAAAACCCTGGAAACCTGGTATGTATGATGGGGGAGTTGTGATACAAGCCCCTAGGGCTCAGCACCTTGATGACGTAAAAGGCTTCTCCACAACCTGTGGCTGTCCTCCAGGACCTCTGGGAGTCACAGGAAATTATAAATATTCCCGGTTTCTAACCTCAGGTGAGATCTCAGGTCAAGTCCCAACTCCAGGTATTGGCTTTGGGACCTGGCTAAGCTGCTTACCCTCATGAACTTCAATTGCCCCATCAGCTAAATGGAGGCAGTTACCAAAGTACCTATCTTGGCTGTTGGAGAGTTAAATTAAATAACGCATGCAGGAGTGCCATTGGTTAAGCGTCCGTGTCTTGATTTCGGCTCAGGTCATGATCTCACAGATCATGAGTTTGAGCCCCTGCTTGGGATTCTCTCTCCTCCCTCTCTCTCTGCCCCTTTCCCCCTCAAACTAAATAAATAAACCTTAAGAAATAATAATGCATGCAAAGTGTTCAGCATAGTGCTGAATATATAGCAAATTTTCGGTAAAAATAAGCTGGAGCTTTTTTTTTTTAAGTTTATTTGAGAGAGAGAGAGAGAGAACAAGTGAGGAAGCACTGAAGCACAGACCCCAAAGCAGGGCTCGAACTCACAAACCCTGAGATCATGACCTGAGCTGAAATCAAGAGTCAGACACTTAACTGAACCACCCAGGTGCCCTTGGAATTTTTTTAAAAAGGAAAGGGAAGGACTGTTTTGAAAATTTTTACACAAGGACTTGGGCTCAAAGCATAGTCCACAAAGTTTGACCCATTAGGGAGGAGGAAGCCTGCCCCTCCCCCTGCCACTTGGCTCCCACCATCCCTTGTATAATAATTATTGTCTAAAGGTCAGCGTTGTTACCCTCACCCTTCTCTATCCCTCTAACACGCACACCCAAATCCTTCCAGGCGAAATCAGACCAGCTCTTTAGCCTCTTCTAACAGCTAGTTTCTCAACCCTGTCATCACCCCTGGTGCCTAGCAGCCCTGCCCCTCCCCCAACCCTGCACTCTGGACCTTCTGCAGTTAGCCCAGAGACCTAAGAATGGAAGCAAAGAAGGGCATGCTGGGGAGGGTGGCCTTGTGGTCACTGAAGCCTACATTCACGTCTTCCAGACTGACCAAGCATTCTCCCTCCTTATCTAATCACCCCTTGCTTTCTCCACCACCATCATTAAGCCCTCCTTGGCCTTCCCACCCAACTGAGAAACCCAAGAAACTTTCATACTTACCCGCAGGCTAGTTCCCCAACCCTTTCATCATCTCTAGATTCACGGGTATAACTAGGGCATGTTGTGCCCAGCTGCTATTCCCAGAATAATACCCTGTGCCAGGGTCCTAAATTGGGGGCTGCTGGAAGTGCAAGAGGCTCTTATATGCAAGTGGAAGCAGGAGCTGGGCAGGTTGGGGGGGGGGGGCGTGGCCAGGAGAGATGGGCTGGCTGTAGAACTCCCTTGCCCCCCTTCCCAGGTCTAACCAGCAACCTCCAGCAGAGAAGCTTCTGTGTCCATTTAGGACCCCCATGGTGGTGTTTTATACACATGCCACTGACTTGGTCCCATTCTCTCCCTAGGGACCAAATGTCCTATGCTCCTCAGGTTTCACCTGCCCAGGTTATATGTGAGGTCTTCAAGACATATTGTTCCCTCTGGGTCTAAGGAGACCCAGGGAAATCACCAAAATTCTTCTAGCTTCAAAATCAATTGCTGTTTACATTTTGAAAGCTCAGGAGACCCCATCTTCCTCTATTTGCTGATGGAAAGTCAATTGTCTGAAGTACTCATGGACAGCCTCAGTTTTTGCTTTAGGTTTGAATGTTTGTTTAAATAATAATCCCACAGTGGGGCGCCTGGGTGGTTCAGTTGGTTGGGTGACCAACTTCAGCTCAGGTCATGATCTCACAGTTCATGGGTTTGAACTTCGCATCAGACTTTGTGCTGACAGCTCAGAGTCTGGAGCCTGCTTCAGAGTCTGTGTCTCCCCCTCTCTCTGCCTCTCCCCTGCTCACGCTCTGTGTCTCTGTCTCTCAATAATAAATAAACATTAAAAAAAAATTTTTTAATCCCATATATAAATCATTTCTGGGATAAAATTTCTGCGAAAACCTTATGCCAAGATCTAAGTCCATTCTCTTGAGCACTGGCCAATGCCAAGTAGCTACAGCTTGGCATAGACAGTAGTGTCCTGCTAAACCCCAATTCCTTGCCCATTCTTTCTCACATAGCACAGCTGGTAGCACCATTATGGATAAATAACCTGATCTTTTGGGAAAGATGTCCTGGCTCCCTTCTCCCTGCTCCTTACCACACAAGGTTGCAGGGAGTTGATGACGCAAACAGAAATTTTGCAAGAGTGCATGCAAATATATGTGTGTGTTGGGGGTGGAAAAGCCCTTGGAACTGAAAGTATTTGTATTTCCCCTGCCAGGAGACAAGGAGCCCTGTGCACATCCCAACTCTCGCTTTTGTGCCCCGGCTCGCCAGTGCCCCATCATGGACCCAGCCTGGGAGGCCCCCGAGGGTGTCCCCATTGATGCCATCATCTTTGGAGGCCGCAGACCCAAAGGTAAGCATTGTGTGGGCTCCATGCCTTCTTGGTAAAAGGTCTGTCTCCATCTCAGGGCCTACCTCCCTCTTACACTTAAAGCTCAGCCTAGATTGCCAACTGTAGCTGTCTGTCTCTAGAACTATCCCCTGGAGAATGCAAAATATGGGGAGGCATTGGGTTTGAAAATGGGAAAGCAGAGATACTAGGAGAGAGAGACCAGGAATCAAGATCACCAGGAGGGAGGGGGTGAGGGCCCACAGACAAAAGCTGCCTGTGACCCTGTTCACTGGTGTTCTAGGAGTACCCTTGGTATATGAGGCCTTCAACTGGCGCCATGGGGTATTTGTGGGCAGTGCTATGCGCTCTGAGTCCACTGCTGCGGCTGAACACAAAGGTGAGTGCCATCCCTATACACCCACATGGCTGCTTCTCTCCCTTTCTGAGCCAGACCTTCCTCCCTTCCTCCTGCCTGCCCTTTCCACGGGTCTCTTTTCCCAATCCCTTCTCTTCACCCTACTCTTGAGGATCTTCTGGAGCCACCAACATTTCCCAACTTCCTCCAGCTGGATGCAGGGTGCCCTTGTCTTCTCCAGTTAGGAGGAAGATTCCTTACCCATCCTGCTCCCCTCCCCAGGGAAGGTCATCATGCACGACCCATTTGCCATGCGGCCCTTTTTTGGCTACAACTTTGGGCGCTACCTAGAACACTGGCTGAGCATGGAGGAGCGCAAGGGGGCCCGGCTACCCCGCATCTTCCACGTCAACTGGTTCCGGCGGGATGAGGCGGGCCACTTCCTGTGGCCAGGCTTTGGAGAGAATGCTCGGGTGCTAGACTGGATCTGCCGGCGGCTAGAGGGGGAGGACAGTGCCCGAGAGACGCCCATCGGGCTGGTGCCAAAGGAAGGTGCCTTGGATCTCAGTGGTCTGGGAGCCATAGATACCACACAGCTATTCTCACTCCCCAAAGACTTCTGGGAACAGGAGGTGCGTGACATTCGGAGCTACCTGACAGAGCAAGTCAATCAGGATCTGCCCAAGGAGGTGTTGGCTGAACTGGAGGCCCTGGAGGGACGTGTGCACAGAATGTGACCTGAGGCTCCAGGCTAGCAGGAGAACACAGCACCCCCCCCATCTGTCCCAGCCGCCATCTAGGGATAGGAGAGCCACCAGGCTTGCAGAAAGTATGAGCAATTGGATAGAATTAACATCTGGGTGCCATGAGACCAGGCCACAGGCCTTCTCCAACATGCTAATAATAAGAGATGCTCATTTATTTTACACAACTTTTGTGCTGTTTCATTCCTGCCTGTCTTCACAGGCTTCTCTCTAACACCAATTTCATAGACTTCTTGCAGCTCTCCAAGCAGCCAGCACCCTGGTGCAGCCTGGCCTGGCGCAGCCCGGTGATATCCAGGACCTCTCTCACAGGCAGTGCTACCACTGGGCCATATAAGTGGGAATTTCTGGGAGAAGGCACATCTGCTGTGTGTCCCAGTTCTTAAAAAGACAGGGACCTCTACCAGCTACTCCGTATAGCCTCCAGGCCTTAAATTTCTGACCTCCCACTTGGAGACCAGAAGCCTCTATAGTCCCATCCCCAGTGAAGCAGTTCCATTGTCAGTCGTCAAACCTGTTCTTCTTCCTGCTTGACCTGACACTGGGACTCCAAAGCATTCATGAAAGCTCATTCAATATTAAGAGAGCTAACACTTATAGTACCTTCTGTGCGCCAGGTACTGTTCTGAGCACGTTACAAAACAACCCTTTGAAGCAAGTACCACATTACAGATGAAGAAACAAAGGCATACAGAGGTCAAGTAATTGCCCAAGCCCACACAGCAAACAGGAGAACCAAGGATAAACAATAACCGCATAGACATCTCTCATAGCAGCATAGACTGGAGAACTATAAGGATTTTAGATGTCCCCTATTCCATGCTTCTCAGACTTAAAAGTGCATATGAATCACCTGGGGATCTTGATAAAATGCTCATTCAGCAGGTCTGGAGTGGCCAGATTATTTTTCTTACAAGCTCCTAATTGATGTTGATGCTGCTGGTCCAGGGACCATAGTTTAAGTAGCAAGGCCTTGGCCTAAATCCTCAGAAATCAGCTTTATAGGAAGACCACAAAGGGAGCGATGATCCTCCATAAATCAGGAGCACTGGCTGAGGGATAACTTCACCTCTGATCTGAATCAGGCTGAGGGCATGTATAAACAGACTGGTAGGATGGAAGTCCACACCCAGAAAATGAGAATAAACTCCAAAAAATAAAATGGAGTTTCTGGGAATTGCTGCAAAAGAAAAAACTGGAGGAGGAAACACCAAGTGTTTCATAGAGAACAGCCAATAACCAGCTATCATGTGTAAGCAGAGAAGAAGCTAAGGTCAGAGTGGATCACGTGTTAATGTATAGTTAGTAATGGAGTCTATTATACTTAAAAATATACAGCCAAATCTTCAGCTTCATGAATGGCATGCAATACCTGAGAAAATGATCAGAGGCGGCACAACAGAGATGTTAGGCACACGGTAGAGTCAGGTGCCTCTGGGTTTCTTCATCTGTAAAACCAGGATGTGCCTGCACCTCGGTGTTGTTAGAAGGATTAAAGGTCAGTGGAGCCAGCACTCAGAACTGTTCCTGGCATGGAGTAACCACTGACTGTATGTTAGCTGCTCTCACCTTTCCACTCTATATTGATTAGAGTGTGTCCTGTAAGCCTATGTCATATATTGCTGACGCTACAGTTTAAGAAGAGAGTGAGCAATGTAAATAAAATTTAGAAGAGAAAGAAAATTGGTTTGGAAATAATTCCCTCCAGGAAAGAGGCAGGGAACTGGGGTTCCAGAGCCCTCCAGGTATCTAAATGCCCAGCGATTTAAAGGTATTAGCCTTAAAAATTATTTTGACAATTAGAATAAAATTAGGCTACATGCCCTGCAGAGAAATGATAAAATGTAGTTAACACACGATTAATTTTTTTTAAGTTTGTTTATTTTGAGAGAGGGAGAGACGGGCAGAGAAGAAAAGGGAGAGAGAATCCCAAGCCAGCTCAACATTAAGCACAGAGACCAATGCCAGGGCTCCATCTCACTGAACTGTGAGGTTATGACCTGAGCCAAAATCAAGAGTTCGACGCTTAACCGACTGAGCCACTAAGGTGTCCCTAACACATTTTAGTTAATCTTTTTATTTTACTTTAAGTTTTTTATTTATTTAAGTAATGTCTACAGCCACCATGGCGCTTGAATTCACAACCCCAAGATCGAGTCGCATGCTCTTATGACTGAGCCAGCCAGGCATCCCTCATCTTTTTATTTTACGATGAAACACAGATACAGAAAACCATGAAAAACAAAGGTATAGCTTAATAAACTAACAGAAAGTGAACACTTGTAAACCATCATCCAGAGAAAAAAACAGAACTTTGCAGACACCCAAAACCCAGCCACCCCCTCCCTACATTCTTCACCTTCATCATAGCCCCTCCTTCCTGGCATAGATGGATATTGTGATGCATGATAATTATGTCCTTTAAGTTTATTTTTGTAGTTTTATCACCCAAGTGTGGATCTGTAGACATTATGGTTCAGCTTTGCCCATTTTTAAGAATTTCATATGCCTTTTAAGTCTCAATCTAGAAGTTCCCCCTCCATTCCTTTCTTTTCCCTTAATTTAATCATTGAAGCATCCAGACCTAGATGCTTAATGCCTAGATTCATTAATTTACCAGGGATTTCAAGACAGCTATATTCAAACTGTCATAATTGTTGGAAGTTTTACAAAAGGACACTCCCTTTATATTCTATTTCATTACCTCCAGGTATACTTTATAGAGAAGCAACAAAGTAACTGATTCTTTTCCTTTATTTACCATCTCCAATATGATTTAATTTTCTATCATCCTGCAAAAGGGCAAACAATTACTTACACACACACATACACCATTATGAACTCATGGATTTAAACACACTTAATGTTTATGAAGTTACCCTTTTATATTTTTTTTTAAGCTTTATTTATTTTTGAGGGAGAGAGAGGAGAAAGAGCGTGAGTGGGGGAGGAACAGAGTGAGAGGGAGACACAGAATTTGAAGCAGGCTCCAGGCTCTGAGCTGTCAGCACAGAGCCCGACGCAGGGCTCAAACTCATGAACCGCAAGATCATGACCTGAGCCAAAGGCGGACACTTAACCGACTGAGCCACCCAGGCGCCCCAATGAAGTTACCCTTTTAGTGCTCAAATTATCCCATCTTTGGCCATGAGAACTTGGCTCCTGAGTCCTTTTTTTTTTTTTAAGTTTATTTATTTTTGAGAGAGAGCAAGTGGGGGATGGGCAGAGAGAAGAGGCCAACACAGGGCTCAAATCCATGAACCGTGAAATCATGACCTGAGCCAAAATCAAGAGTTGAATGCTTAACCGACCAAGCCACTGAGTCCTTTTGACATTACCCTGATAGTGTTTGCTGGCTTCTTGCTCTCTGGTAAAATAAGCTGTTCCGTGTTTGTCTCGTACATTTTCTGCCCCAGACCTGGAATCAGCCATTTCTTTAAGCTCTGGTGGCTTTCCATGGGAAATGGCATTTTAAGATCTACTACTGGTGGGGCGCCTGGGTGGCTCAGTCGGTTGAGCGTCCGACTTCGGCTCAGGTCATGATCTCAGGGTTTGTGGGTTCAAGCCCCGCCTCAGGCTCTGTGCTGGCAGCTCGGAGCCTGGAGCCCGCTTCAGATTCTGTGTCTCCCTCTCTCTCTCTGCCCCTCCCCCACTCATTCTCTCTCTCTCTCTCTCTCTCTCTCTCTCTCTCACTCAAAAATAAATAAAATATTAAAAAAAAAAGATCTACTACTCGATTGGTCATTGTTTCTAGACCTTTTCAACAGATATAGTAAGATAAAACACTTCATGAGTTCATACTGATAGTTCCTATTCAAATTCCTGGCTAAAGAAAGGGTTTTTAGCTTCTGTATCACATCTGTACCTCCTCTCTGCCACACAAAAATTTCTGATTCTCAAGGTCACAGGACATGAGAGTATTAGAAATCCCATAATTACTCAATTGCTTTTTGGTCAACAGAATTTAAATCCTAGGTAAATTAACATACTTCCCCTTTCCTTCTACACAGAATGCTACAAGAAGATAATGTAATCAGTCGCTTCGGAAGACAACTTTCCCTTGTGTAGCCCAGAGCTGTACACGTGTCCAAGAAACTCTGCAGTTGCCAGCCTGCAAGGTGGGGTGGGGGAGAGGGAGGCCAGGGTTAGCCAGAAAAGAAAAATCTGCTCCCCTTCTCTCCTCTCTAGCCCAGCCTGCCCTCTAGTGGGGATGCTAATGAACAGGAAATAGCACAAGACAGGTCACAAAGAAAGTCAATTAGCTGACATTTACTTAGCAATCACTAGAACAAGTCCTAAAATGGGTGCTGAAGGTAGAAAAGTTCTCTGTGGCATTAAGCGGCTTCAAGTGTGGGTGGGAAAACACGAAGCTGCCCAATGAAAAGCACTTCACAAAATGTCACCAAGCAACATACCAAATTTCAAAATCATGAGAGGGAAGGCCAATAGTTTCTCAAAATGACTTAATTGTTTTAAAAGAAATGGTATATTTCTTTCAATGGAACACATAGCATATCCTAAGACATAAATGTCCATATGCATTTAAAAAGTATTATAAAGGGCGCCTGGTTGGCTCTTTGATTTTGGTTCAGGTCATGATCACAGGGTCATAGGGTAGAGCCTTGAGTCCAGCTCCCACTGAGCGTGGTGCCTGCCTAAGATTCTCTCTTTCCCTCTGCCCCTCTCCCCCACTCGCACGCTCTCTCTAAAATAAAAAATAAAGGTATTGTAAGTCACAAGTGACAATTACATTCAAAAGCTTAATATTTACATACAAAAATCAATCAATCGGGGCACCTGGGTGGCTCAGTTGGTTATGGTTTTGGCTCAGGTCATGATCTCACGGTTTGTGAATTCCAGCCTTCCAGCCGTGTCAAGCTCTGTGCTGACAGCGCCAAGTCTTCTCCAGATTCTGTCTCCCTCTCTCTGCCCCTCCCCCACTCAGGCGCCCGCACGAGCTCTCTCTCTCCAAATAAACTAAAAAAAATCTATCAATGGATCCAGAGATAAAATCCTATATCCTTTAGTATTTGACTTAATTTTTTTAATGTTTGTTTATTTTTGAGAGAGAGACAGAGCACGAGCGGGGGAGGGGCAGGGGGGGGGGAGACACAGAATTTGAAGCAGGCTCCAGGCTCTGAGCTGTCAGTACAGAGCCAGATGCAGGGCTCGAACTCAGGAACTGTGGCATCATGATCTGAGCCAAAGTCAGACACTTAACCGACTGAGCCACCCAGGCGCCCCTTGACTTTTTAAACTTTTTTTTTTTTTTAATTATTTTTGGGACAGAGAGAGACAGAGCATGAACGGGGGAGGGGCAGAGAGAGAGGGAGACACAGAATCCGAAGCAGGCTCCAGGCTCCGAGCCATCAGCCCAGAGCCCGACGCGGGGCTCGAACTCACGGACCGCGAGATCGTGACCTGGCTGAAGTCGGACGCTTAACCGACTGCGCCACCCAGGCGCCCCGCCCCTTGACTTTTTTAAAGATTTATTTATTTTATTTATGTAATCTCTACACCCAATGTGGGGTTTGAACTCACAACCCCAAGATCAAGACTCACATGCTCTTCTGACTGAGCCAGCCAGGCACCTCTGACTTAATATTAAGACTCAGTTTGGTCACAGAATCTCAGATTTTTTTAAATGTTTATTTATTAAAAAAATTTTTTTATATTGTTTATTTATCTTCAAGAGAGAGCGAGAGGGGCGCCTGGGTGGCGCAGTCGGTTGAGCGTCCGACTTCAGCCAGGTCACGATCTCGCCGTCCGTGAGTTCGAGCCCCGCGTCGGGCTCTGGGCTGATGGCTCGGAGCCTGGAGCCTGTTTCCGATTCTGTGTCTCCCTCTCTCTCTGCCCCTCCCCCGTTCATGCTCTGTCTCTCTCTGTCCCAAAAATAAATAAACGTTGAAAAAAAAAAAAAAAAGAGAGAGAGAGAGAGCGAGAGACAGAGCTCAAGCAGGGGAGGGGCAGAGAGGGAGGGAGACACAGAATCTGAAGCAGGCTCCATGCTCCGAGCTGTCAGCACAGAGCCCAACGTGGGGCTCGAACTCAAGAACCGCGAGATTATGACCTGAGCTGTAGTTGGATGCTCAACCGACTGAGCCACCCAGGCGCCCCTATTTATTTTTGAGGGAGAAAGAAAGCACAGGGGAGGGGCAGAGAAAAAAGGAGATAGAGGATCCAAAGCAGGCTCTGTGCTGACAGCAGAGCCCAATGAAGAGCTCAAACTTGGGAGCCACAAGGTTCGTGACCTGAGCTGAAGTCAGCCACTTAACCAACTGAGCCACCCAGGCACCCCTCAAATTTTTTTTTTTAATATTTAACATGACTTTTAATGCTTTGTTCAATAATGTACAAGTTCTGTATTAAAAAAATTTTTTAATGTTTATTTTTGAGACAGAGACAAAGTGCCCCACAGTTAGGTTTTTTTAAAAGATGGTATTCCAAGGCACCTGGGTGGCTCAGTTGGTGAAGCATCAACTTTGACTCTGGTAATGACCTCTGAGTCCATGGGTTCCAGCCCTGATTTGGGCTCTGTGCTGATAGCTCAGGGCCTGGAGCCTACTTTGGATTCTTTGTCTCCCTCTCTCTCTGCCCCTCCCTCGCTCTAAAAAATAAACATTAAAAAAAAAAAACAAAAAAAACCACACAAACCTGGGGCACCTGGGTGGCTGGAGCATCTGACTTTGGCTCAGGTCATGATCTCATGGTTGGTGGGTTTGAGCCCCACATCATCAGCCTGTCAGCACAGAGCCCACTTTTGGATCCTCTGTCATCCTTTCTCTGCTCCTCCCCACTTGCACTTTGCCAAAAAAAAAAAAAAAAAAAAAATTAAAAAAACACTTAACAATATAACTTGCACAATTTCCCATAGCAAAAAAAAAAAAGACTACATCATTTTAATGACTACCTGATATTTCTGTGTCTACCACATGCAGCATAATTTGCTTAACCAATATACTCCCATATTACAGTATATTTAGACTATTTTGTTTCCAGTGTTTTACTATTATCATTAATTGATGTGTTGAACATATCCTTTTAAATTAATTTATTTTTGAGAGAGAGCAAGCAAGCAGGGGAGGAGCAGAGAGAGGAAGAGAGAGAATCCCAAGCAGGGTCCATGTCAGCACAGAGCCCAAAGTGGGGAGCCGAAATCAAGAGTACAGACTCAGAGCGCCTGGATGGCTCAGTCAGTTAAGCATCTGGCTTTGGCTCAGGTCATGATCTCACAGTTTGTGGGTTTGAGCCCTGCATGGGGCTCTGTGCTGGTTCTGTGTCTCCTGCTCTCTCTGCCCCTCCCCTGCTCACGCTCTGTCTCTGTCTTTCAAAAGTAAATAAATGTTTAAAAATATTTTTAAAAAGAGTACGGACTCTTTTTTTTTTTTTAATGTTTATTTTTGAGAGAGACAGAGTGTGAGTGGGCAAGGGGCAGAGAGAGACAGAATCAGAAGAAGGCTCCAGGCTCTGAACTGTCAGCACAGAGCCAGATGCAGGGCTCAAACCCACGGATGGGAGATCATGACCTGAGCCAGAAGTCCTTTGCTTAACCAACTGAGCCACCCAAGCGCCCCAAGAGTATGGACTTAACTGATTGAGCCACCCAGGCAGCCCAAACATACATCTTAAGGCTAGATTTAGCATATAGGTCCCAGCTAGATTCCTGTAAGTGGTACCATTGGGTCAGGAGGAAGGGAGTCTACAAAGTTTCCCCCAGGTAAGAAATTCTCCTGGGAAGGTGCAAAGGTGGAAACAGCACAGAATTTATGGGCATATTGCTTGGCAGAAGTTACAGTAAAAAGGCCGATAAAAAAATAAGACAACCAGATTTGGAAGTTTGTATCTGAAACAATAAACAAAAGTGAACCACTTGTAGGTTCTTTAGAACTAAATGCTATCAGAGAAAAACACTTCCAGCAGATCAAATAGGAGAGGCATGAAGTAATGAAATTTTGATTTTGGGTGGTGACGGTGAAAACAACTTCAACTAATCTTTAAGACTTGAAGAACTGTATTAAAAGGGCAAACAGAAAATAAATTCTTCTTTTAATGATTTCAGATTTTCCAGGCTGGCCAGCCCAGAAACGACAGAATCCTAAGGTCTCAATAAACGTTACAGGGAAACTGTTAGTAAGCTACCTGACAATCAGAGATGGGGGACCGGCAGAATCTACTACATAATTAGTACAGCCCACAGCAAGATGAAAGTGCGAGGTGCTTGTTTAAAAAGCAGGCATTTCAGTCGGCGAGAGCAGACCATTAAACCAAGAGTAGGGTCCAGTACAGAACGCACGCCCGTTAAGATGCCGGCTCTAGCGACCAGAAACGATAAGCTTGCATCTAGCGGTCTAGAGACCTAGAGGCGTCCTCGGGTCTGACCACACCCATTCCTGACCTCAGGGGCCCAGAGTTAACACTTATAAAAGAGCGCGGACTAGAGGCGCTGAAGTGCAGCTTGGACCCCGGACCTTTGCACTTGGCGCGGCGAGGACACTCGACTTCCAGCCTGGGAGAAGATCCCGAGACGTAGCACGTCCTGGCCTTGGACTCAGCCGCTTACTCATAAACCCGGAGGAAGGGTAGGAGGCGGCGCTCTTGCACTCGCCGGACTTCCAGAGCGGAGGCGGCACGCCGGAGACCTAGGGTCTAGGGAAGGTCTGCAAATCCCGGAGAGCCGAGAGGCTTCCAAGGGGAACAGACGGAACCGGAAAGGCCCCTAGAAACCCACGGGTGTGTTAGGGAGCGTCTGCAAAGACCGCGAAGGGAAGCCAGGAGTCATCTGAAAAGTTGCCAAAGCAACTAAAGGGTGGTCTAGAAAGGGTAGTCCCCACAAAACAAGGCTTCCGGAAGCTAAACCCGGAAGCGAGGGTGTGGAGGCCTAGATCCCCTTGTGTGACGTGATCACACCCCAAAGGCACCGGTCACCCCTTAGGGCCGGGCTGACTGAAGCTACAGCCAGCAAAATAAGGCTGGAGCCGGGTCGGGAGGAAGGCGAAAGGGAGGCCCTTAGAGATCGTCTGAAAATTGCGAAGGCAAAAGAACTTTAGGGGCCGACGGCAAATGGTATCCCTCGGTAAGACACCTCTAGGTAGCGAACCACCAATTTATTGCAAGCCCCGCCCCTCACCCATCAAGCCTAGTTCCGTTGTCTCCGAATCAGGAAGTAGCCGGTTCCCCACTACTCCTCCCAAGGAAGAGCGAACGCCCCACCTCGGTCGCGCGCTTTTCCTCCCCTCCCACCCTTCACGCACTTTCTCCCGCCCACCTGTCAATCACTGTGCTCAGCTGTCCAGTTGGCGGGCCAAGGGGGCGGGGCCGTCAGGGGCAACGCGTGACGTCGGCAGTCCTCCGGCCGGGAAGCCAGGAGATGCATGACGGAGGAGGCGCGTGACGGAGGAGCAGTTGGCCAACGCTGCGGCCGCAGTCGGTGTAAACAAGGCCTCGCGCCGCTGCGGGTCCTGCGACCGCTCCCGGCTGGTGGGTGGTTTCGCGCGCGGCAGTAACCGCCGGCTTCAGTGGGAGGGGCTTCTCGGCTTCTCCCTGCCTCCCCCACTTGGCGTACACACCCCCAGCACACCACGTGGGCGTGAGGCGAGGAAGGAAGGGGTGTTAGGCTGAATTCTAACTTCATTGGTTGTCGCTGCTGCCGGCTTTCGCAAAGAAGCGCTCTGATTGGTCGGTAAGGGGGGCGTCGGGGGTCTCAGAGCCTTAAGGCTTCTGATTGGTTACATGAGATAAGCTAATGAGGCGCTTTCTTCCGCGAGGGGTTTTGATTGGTCGGCCAGAGAGGTTACCTGGGAATTCACCCACCTACTCCCCCCAGGGACTTTGATAGGTGAGTTTGAGGTAGAAAACTGAGAAATTCCTCTTCAAAGGATTCTCATTGGTGAGCTAGGGTAGCTCCTTAGACTTCACTCTCTGATTTTTTTTTTTTTTTTTTTTTTTTTTTTTTTTTTTTTTGCTTCACAGGATTGGGGAAGGTTTGTGGTCCTGAAGCCTTGGGAGTTGTCACAGGCTAAAGAGAAGGGATCTCAGTCCCTAGGAAGGGTCGCCCTCCTAGAGATAGCTACCGCTCTATCTCAGGAGACACTGGTGTTTCTAGAGCAGGCTTTGCTTTCATCAAACCCAAGGAGGTGACACGAGGAGTCCCTGCACAGGACCTAATGATGCTGTGATCAGAAGATGGGATCACGGAACAGCAGTAGCGCAGGAACTGGGTCCGGAGACCCCTCCGAGGGCTTGCCCCGAAGAGGGGCTAGCCTGCGTCGGAGTGAGGAAGAGGAAGAGGAGGATGAAGATGTGGATCTGGCCCAGGTACTGGCCTATCTCCTCCGCAGGTAACTTACCCTCTGATGTGTCCCCACCAGGGACCACCACAGTCCCTTGATCCCAACTCCAGGCAGTGAAGTTAAAGAGGATAGGGAATGGGATTAGCCCAGACCAGCTGTTCTGTTTGAGCTTCCCTTCTGGACATTCATGGCACTCATCTCAATACACAACAAGAGTAGTTCTTAATTAGGGAGGGTCACGAAGACAAACTCACTTCTGTGTTTGAGGGAACTGTTCAGGGGAGCCTCTCTAGCTGTTTCTACACAAATGTAAGCTATTTTCCAAGTAAGTAAAAAATAAAATGAAAATGGGGCCCTGATGGAAGAGGAGTGATGTGAGGGGTAAAGAGAAGAGCTGGGGAGGTGGGTGTTCAACTTCTGTGAAGTTATTGACATGTGATATGAGGCCATGTGGACTTACTTGAAAAACAAGTTTAAATTAACCTAACTCTAACCCTGTTCTTGAGGAAAGAATGCTTTGAGGAAATTGACCACCAGCACTTAACCAAAAAGGTTTGCCACTGGCTTTGTGGTTTAGCTGTAGCTCCTTGGGAAGAAGACAAGCCTGGGGATCCCTTTAGTTCTATTCTGGACTCCTCAGGCAAGAGGCTCAGAAGGAAATGCTCTTAGAACTTTTAGCTCTCTAGGAAGTCAGTTTAGTAGGTTTGTCAACATCCACGGAATGTTGCGGTTCTCCGCTCCTGCTGTAAGCATGAAGATTCGTTTCCTACTGTATCTTATAGGAGACTGAAAATTACAGCCAAGGTCTAGTCAGCCTCAAACTTCAAAACAGGGACAGTGTAGGGTTTGAGTAGTAGGTGGATAGCCACTGACTCTGAATTTGGTTGGTTTGGGGAAGGGATCCTCCCTTTTATCATGGGCATCTCTCCATAGAGGCCAAGTGAGGTTGGTGCAGGGAGGAGGTGCAGCAAATTTACAACTCATCCAGGCCCTCTCAGACTCGGAGGAAGAGCATGACAGTGCCTGGGATGGCCGTCTTGGGGACCGATACAACCCACCTGGTAAGAGGAAAGGCAGACTGAGACCCTAACATTGGAAGACTTTCATTAGAAAATCCTTTTTCTTTTCTTTTTCTTTTCTTTTTTTTTTTTTTGTAAGAACATATGTTAAACTGAAATAAGATGAGATAACTCAGGGAATGAGGGAGCCTTCACAGCTGTAGTATATTCGGCCACATTGAGTGGGCTGGAGCACAGTTCTGCGGCTGCAAAACCTAGGATGAAACTTCTCCTTGATACTCACAGTGGACGCAACTCCTGACACCCGGGAGCTGGAATGCAATGAGATCAAGACACAAGTGGAATTGGCCACAGGGCGGCTGGGGCTTAGACGGGCAGCCCGGGAGCACAGCTTTCCTCAAATGCTGCACCAGGTAGGCCTCTCAACCTCCACCCAGCCTGGCAGCAGGCCTCCTGAGGTAGCCAGAAGCTCTGTCTGCCCCAGAGAAGAGGGAAATAAACTTTCCAAGGAAGCCTCAAGTGCTGGAGCTGGAGACTTCTTAGCCAGTCTACGTCAGAGTTTGGTGGGACACACTAGTGTGTGTGGTGTCTATTTCTGTAGCGAGAGCAATCTCTGGAGGAGGGGGCTTGGTGTGGCTGCAGTGGCCCTCTGTTTGTGCTAGCAATATTCCCCAATCCCTTCCTTTAGAGAGAACGGGGCCTCTGCCACCGGGGAAGCTTCTCCCTTGGAGAACGGTCTCGAATGATGTCTCAGTGAGTATGGGGCTTGGTGGAGAGACTCTAAGGGCCAGATAGGTTTTATCCCCTAAACTTTGAAGGGACAGGTATAAAAGGATGGTCAGGGATATTAAAGTTAAATGGGGTTAAAGTTTGAGAGTAAACAAACTGGAAAAGCGTAGGACCTGAGAAGACAAACAAATGAATGTAAGAACAGGGATTATACCCCAGGCCAAAAGGGAAGTTCGCCCTCGTACTCACACCCAGCTCTGTTAGGATTCTGCTAACCGGGATAATCCTCATCCTCAGCTCCCTTTACCTTCACTTTCCCTCTCCCTCCCCAGCTTCTTGCCCAACGATCTGGGTTTCACTGATACCTACTCTCAGAAAGCTTTCTGCGGCATCTACAGCAAAGATGGTCAGATCTTCATGTCTGCTTGCCAAGGTACCAGTCCCTGGTCCTACGAACTACCCTGAAACAAGGAATATACCCCCTGACTGAGGCTAGAAAGCCCCAGACTGAGGGAACGCTGACCCTGGGTTAGGATGCTTAGCCAGAACACATTCCCCATGATCAAGGGAAGATTCCACAGATGTACAGAGAAGGAGAGGTCAGATCTAGAGAGGATGCAAGAAGAGGGTTCTCTAATTCTGCCTGATCCCCACTTACCCAGACCAGACAATCCGACTGTATGACTGCCGGTATGGCCGCTTTCATAAATTCAAGAGCATCAAGGCCCGGGATGTAGGCTGGAGCGTACTGGACGTGGCCTTCACCCCTGATGGGAACCACTTCCTATATTCCAGCTGGTCTGATTACAGTGAGTATGCGCCAGACTTCTACTGGCTCTCCAGCCCAGGACCCGAGGTCTCCCGAATGCCCACGTCCATTGTGCCAGGACTTTATCCCTTCTCCTGGGAGGATCACTCCCAGGGTCTGACATCCTTGCCCTTTGTTCCATCTCCTGCCCAGCTTCACTTCCATCCTCCTTCCCCCAGCTCTGAAAGATTCTTGTCTCTCTTGCCTTTCTTAGTTCATATCTGCAACATCTACGGGGAGGGAGACACACACACTGCCCTGGATCTAAGGTACTGGCTTCCCTCCTTGGGCAGACTCATCAGAAACTTCTCAAGAGGAAGGCTCTCCAGGAGCAAACCTCCTGAACTGGAACTCCTGCTTAGAGGGAGAAAGTACACTGGTTGCAAGTGTCTCTGTGCGGATTCCTGGGAGGGAAGCGCCCATCCTTTTCAGCCAGAGGACCAGGGTAAAACAGATGGTTGCGGGATTATTTCCGCGTCCTCACTGAGGTGATCCACATTCTGGCATGCATTAGCCGGACTTCCTTTTCCCCTTAGAAGTGTGCCTTACAATTCTCGTCAGATTCTGTGCAGATCAACAAAGGCTGAGGGGAGTCCACTTAACCCAGTTCCTTCTATGCTCTTTTCAGGCCAGATGAGCGTCGCTTTGCTGTCTTTTCCATCGCTGTCTCCTCAGATGGACGGGAAGTGTTAGGAGGGTGAGTATTTGTAGGGGATGCACTCCTCAATTAATGAGGTAGGAGTTCTCCCAGAGACTGTACTGGACCCCACTATGGAGAAACAACCAGCCCTTCTCCAAGGTCAGGGTTTACGAGTTGCTTCACCTCTTGCTCACTGTTTCCCCAGCATGAGATGGGACGTCTCAAACCTGCTTGCAAAAACACAGCTAACTTTTTTCCCACCTCCTGTGTAAGAAGAGACCAGGGCTTGCCCCTCAGCAGGACTTTGCAACAGGGACTCTCTAGAGCATACACAGCATAAGTCCTCTCAGTTCTGGCTCTAGGACCCTCTTTATCCCTTCCCTTTCAGGGCCAATGATGGCTGCCTATACGTCTTTGATCGAGAACAGAACCGGCGCACCCTTCAGGTAATGTCCTTGAAACTTAGAGCCTCTGCTTCCTGGTCTTTGGCCTATTAGAAGACCTAGAAAGAGGTCCTAGGTGTTCTGGCTTCCTTCTTCGCTAGATTGAGTCCCATGAGGATGATGTGAACGCAGTGGCCTTTGCTGACATAAGCTCCCAAATCCTGTTCTCTGGGGGTGATGATGCCATCTGCAAAGTGTGGGATCGACGCACCATGCGGGAGGATGACCCTAAGCCCGTGGGTGCACTGGCTGGACACCAGGACGGCATCACCTTCATTGACAGCAAGGTGGGCAGGGAAGCAGAACCGCACAGCCAGGTTACAGTTGTCAAAGTGGACTGGCATGGAAACTCACCAAGCTCCTTATTAGCTAAGGTTTGCAAGAGCTGGAGTTTAGGGAAGGGGCTTAAGCCAAGAAACATGAGCTCCATCTGTATTCACCAGTCTTCAAGGAGCAGGGCAGGGCTTTCTGTGGAAGGAAAGAAGACAATTAATCCAGGATAGAATAGGAGGCCCAGCCAGTCCCTGGGCAAAGAAGGGGAAAGCTAGCCAGGGGGTCGGGTCTGTGGTAGAATACCAATGGTGAGCTCACCTGGATGAAGAAAGAGGCAAGCTAAGTCAAAGGACTGACATTCTTCCCCCTCACCTGGAGAAGCAGAGCTGGACTGACAGACCCCGATATTTGCAAACTCTGACACCTTGTTCCCCATCTGGGGATTCACAGGGTGATGCCCGGTATCTCATCTCCAACTCCAAAGACCAGACCATCAAGCTCTGGGATATCCGACGCTTTTCTAGTCGGGAAGGTATGGAAGCCTCACGGCAGGCTGCCACACAGCAAAACTGGGACTACCGCTGGCAGCAGGTACCCAAAAAAGGTGAGAGTGGAAGGTAGAACCTGAGATCTGGAGAATAAAGAGTCAGGGGTGGTAGTTAAAATAATTAACCCCTGGTAAGGCCTGGCATGGGCACAGTGGATGTGACCGTAGCCTGGGTCCCTCCCCCCAACTCCCTCTTGCTAGGCATGAAGTCTTTGCTGAACTCTGGGGAGAGTTGGGGTTCCCGGGGCTGGGGCTCACTGAGAAACAACCAATACAAAAAGTATTTCAGTATCTTCACAACCAGCATGCTGAGCCATATTGGTGAACATTAGGTGGGGAAGGAGCCACCAGTCGGAGTCTGGAAAGGCAGTCATCTGTAAGCATCAGTCTTTGCTGAGGACTGATGATACAGGAGAATCCAGACTCCCTAACCTAGGGCTCTCCATGCATCCCTACCCAGCCTGGCGGAAACTGAAACTCCCAGGAGACAGCTCCTTGATGACCTACCGGGGCCATGGGGTGCTGCATACCCTTATCCGTTGCCGATTCTCCCCCACCCATAGCACCGGCCAGCAGTTCATCTACAGTGGCTGCTCTACTGGCAAAGTTGTCGGTAAGGATTGTGTCAGAAGAGGGGGCCTTGGGAAAGGCAGGCATAGTTCTCTGGCATTTCACCTGTTACCAGTAACCACCTTAAATGTCTTGATGGTGACTATAAGTGAGATTTAATTCAGTTTGGAGCAGGTTAGGCTTAGGGAAGTAGAAAACGTATTCACTAGCATTTTTTTTTTTTTAAGAGAGAGTACAAGTGTGGAAGGGGCAGAGGGAGAGGGAGAAAGAGAATCTCCAGCAGGCTCCACGCCCAGCGTGAGCCAGACGCAGGCTCAATCCCATGACCCTGGAATCATGACGTGAGCCGAAATCAAAAGTCAGATGCTTAACCGACTGAGCCACCCAGACACCCTAACATGTTAAATTAGGAAAAGGAACATAGGGGCACCTGAGTGGCTTAGTCAGTTAAGCGTCTGACTTTCGATTTCGGCTCAGGTCATGATCTCATGGTTCGTGAGTTCGAGCCCCACATCAGGCTCTGTGCTGACAGCTCGGAGCCTCGAGCCTGCTTCAGCTTCTGTGTCTCACTCTCTCTCTACCCCTGCCCACTCACCTTCTGTTTCTCTCAAAACAAATAAACATTAAAAGAAGGAACACAGGCTTCTATTTAGTAAATATAATAATAGATTGCCAAAAATATACTTAGTTCTATTTTTTTAGCCTGTCAAGGAAAGAAAGAGATTGCAGATGAAAAGCCGGCGGGGGGGGGGGGGGGGCGGAAATGGAGGGCAGGGACAAATAGGATGACACAAGAAGACAAGCTCATAGTAAAGGACATGCAGTCATTAAAGCAGAAAGTGTGCAGAAAGACACAAATACATGTACAGCTATGAGGAGCCTAAGACAGTGCCATACCTAGGGAGGCACTCAGGGGCCCACTCAGAAAGGAAGATGCACCCCTGTCCAGAAGACTCCAAAAGACTCGGGTGTCTGTGCAGATAGCCCATTGTTCACTTTTGTTGTGCCTTCCATATCTTATGGGTTTCATAGAAAATTGTTGTAAAGAGCTTTAAAGCCACATTACATTTTCTTAACTTTTGACCCTGTGAAGTTTAGGTAAGGGCCAGGGAGAGGTATCCAAGCTCTGCCAGACCACACACTCAAGCCGAGGTAGGGAAAAGAAAGAGAAATTACATCATCCTCTGGTGTGGGCTTTGCTCCCTGCGAAAGTGGGGAAATTGCCCTAGAGGTAAGCAGTACAGTTCAGGAACTGTGAGGGGTATTTAGAAGGTACTCTGGCAGCCCCGTCTCCACTCTGACCTTCCCTGGACAGTGTACGACCTCCTCAGCGGCCACATCGTGAAGAAGCTGACCAACCACAAGGCCTGCGTGCGTGACGTCAGCTGGCACCCCTTTGAGGAAAAGATTGTCAGCAGTTCGGTGAGGTGGCAGGGGTTGGGGGGCCAGTGCATGTCTGGGACTTGGACCTAGGCAGGGCAGCACCCCCTGACTACTTGCCACCTTCTGCCCTGCAGTGGGATGGGAACCTGCGTCTCTGGCAGTACCGCCAGGCCGAGTACTTCCAGGACGACATGCCAGAATCTGAGGAGCCCCTCAGCACCCCTGCCCCAGTGCCCCACCCCTCTGCAGCCTTTTCCTCACCCCAGTAGACCTGATCTCCAGCCCCATACACCGGTGAGCCTCTTACAAGCTCTCTGCTTCCTCCCTTCCGGGAGATCTGTGGGGGAATCCCTGGCATTGAAT
Source organism: Lynx canadensis (assembly GCF_007474595.2). Taxonomy (NCBI): domain Eukaryota; kingdom Metazoa; phylum Chordata; class Mammalia; order Carnivora; family Felidae; genus Lynx; species Lynx canadensis. Next base: position 74,283,610 of record NC_044308.2, read on the forward strand.
GGGGAGGAGCACAAGCCCAGGCTTTGGGGCCCTAGCTGAGCCCTAGAAGGGCCTCCCCAAGGGGCAGAGTAACTCTGTCTCCTCATGTGCTCACACCCAGTGGCTTGGGTTCTATCTCTGGCCAGGGTTTGGCAGGACTGCCATTATCTGGGGTGTGGCCTTTGTCAGCAGGAGAACTGTCCTGAGTGTTTTTAATCATGTTTGGATGTTAAGTGTTAGCTCCTAGAATAGATGCCCGGGGCCAGGTCTGAACTGAGCTGTCAGCCAGACCCTTCCCTGGCCTTCATGTTGAGGATTAGACTGGCCAATCCGAGGGCCAGGCATCCTGGCCCTTCTTCCAGAGGTCCTGAAGGCTAGAGCTCTAGCCGTTTAGGGGAGGGTGGGATGAGTAAGGCATATCATTAGCACCCTCCTGGGTGGGAATTAGATCTTCTCTATGTCTGGGTCTTTGGGGTGGGACAGGTTGTGGTGTGAGAGGCTCCATGTGGCCCCACACAGGGCAGGCCCTCCCTTCCCAGACTTCCCTCATGCTGGAGGCCAGCAGCTTCAAGGAGGGATGTTGAAGTAGGACTCCTTCGTCCTCTCACTGGCTTTGGCTCCCTCAATAAATTCTCTGTGGGAACCTGGCTCAGTGTCTGTCTCTGTCTCATTCTTTTTCCTGTCTAAGGCCTTTTATCCTCTCACTTCAAGAAAGTAGTATCCACAAAGCCTTCAGATATGCTTCTCTGTGGGAGAAAACACCCCTTTGATGCCCCCAAGATGAAGAGAAATGCCAAAATCATTTGTTAACTGTGCTCTGCAACAGGCAACTCCCTCACTGAACTCAGAAACTTCCAGCAAGTAGAAATTGAGATAGCAGGAAGTAAGTGCATTTTAGATTAGAACCTGGAACACCCACATCAGCTTTGTTCTGGGGCTGGCTTTGGAGCTGGTCCGGTCTATGAGAAGTAGCTCAGAGCCAGAGAGAACTGGATGGGCAATGATGCCAGGCCCCATCTGGGTGCTTCACACCGAGGACTTCATCCACCCTCACAGCCACCCTTTGTACAGGTGAGGAAATGGCAATGTGAAGAGATCAGGCAACATGCCCCAGATATAATAGATTGCCAAAGATATCTTTGGGGTGGGACAGAGCAAACCCATGGTTTATGGTCAGAAGGAGAGTTGGTTAGGGTCCACACCCAGCTCTGATCTACCTTTCTTTGTGATATTTCATTATCCCTACTGCAATTTGCAAACCAGCATACACACCTCCAAGTGTTCTCAAAGACACAGCAAGGGGTAAAAGGGATTCGTCTTTCACAGCAAAACAGGTAGTTTTAAAAGAGTAGATTCTCCAGCTGCTCGGCCCACATGTGATCTCTTTCCTCTGACTGATCTGCCTAATGTGAAACTATCATGCCTGTCTCCCTTCCTACTGGCCCTCCTCATTCCCCTTCTGTCACTTCACCCCAGAGATGCCACCCATCTCACACAGAACCTGTATTACCTCCAGAGCGCCAAAACTTAGAAGCAAATTACAATTTTTAATATCCTCAAAGCCTCCTTTAATCAAGGCTTCAAGGACCATCCATTCTTCTTATCAAGAGATGAATTTCCATGGCGCCTGGGTGGCTCAGTCAGTTAAGCATCTGACTTTGGCTCAGGTCATAATCTCATGGTTCATGGGTTTGAGCCCTGTGTCAGGCTCTGTGCTGACAGCTCAGAGCCTGGAACCTGCTTCAGATTCTGTGTTTCCCTCTCTCTCTGCCACTCTCCTACTTGTGCTCCATCCACCTCTCTCTCTCTCTCCCCCTCTCTCTCTCTCTCAAAAATAAACATTAAAAAATTTTTTTAAAAAAGAGATGAATTTCCAATACAATTTTAGCTTATTAATTATCAGAAATATGTGAAATCTGACTGATGATTGGATAAAGAAGAGGTATACATATATATACAATGGAATATTACTTGGCGATCAGAAAGAATGAAATCTTGCCATTTGTAATGATGTGGATGGAACTAGAGTGTATTACGCTAAGTGAAATAAATTGGTCAGAGAAAGAAAGACAAATATATGGTTTCACTCATATGTGGAATTTAAGAAACAAAACGTGAACATAGGGGAAGGGGTGGGGAGAGAAGAGAGGGAAACCACAAGAGGCTCTTAATGATAGAGAACAAACTATAGATTGATGGAGGTGGGTGGGAGATGGGCTAGATGGGTAATGGGTACTAAGGAGGGCACTTGTTGGGATGAGGACTGGGTGTTGCATGGAAGTGACGACTCACCAAATTCTCCTGAAACCAATATTGCACTGTATGTTAACTAACTAAAAAAAAATTTAAAAAAAAAAATTTTTTTTTAACGTTTATTTATTTTTGAGACAGAGAGAAAGCATGAACAGGGGAGGGGCAGAGAGAGAGGGAGACACAGAATCCGAAGCAGGCTCCAGGCTCTGAGCTGTCAGCACAGAGCCCGACGTGGGGCTCGAACTCACGGACCGTGAGATCATGACCTGAGCCGAAGTCGGACGCTTAACCGACCAAGCCACCCAGGCGCCCCTAAAAAAAATTTTTTTAACTGAAGTTTAAATTAAAAAAAAACCAAAGCTACAAAAAAAAGTGAAATCTTTGCTGTACTAATTATACATTTTATATTACTAACAATTATTATGAAAACTTTATCCAGAAGAACAACGTTTTAATTTCAGGGCCTTATGAACACAAGAAATATTTAAAAATTAACTTTCAGGGCACCTGGGTGGCTCAGTCGATGAAGTGTCTCACTCGATTTCGGCTCAGGTCATGATCTCACAGTTCATGGGATTGAGCCTCACATTGGGCTCTGCATTGGCAGCACAGAGGCTGCTTGGGACTCTCGCTCTCAAAATAACTTTAAAAAAATTAAAATTAAGTTTTAAGTTACAGACTTTTTTTGGCAGAGACGTGATCAATAAAAGATTTTCAGAGGGCGACTGGATGACTGAGTCGGTTGAGCATCTGACTTTGGCTCAGGTCATGATCTCACAGCTCATGAGTTTGAGCCCCGTGTCCGGCTCTGTGCTGACAGCTCGGAGCCTGGAGCCTGCTTCGGATTCTGTGTCTCCCTCTCTCTCAATGTGAAACTATCTCGCATTCTGTCTCTCTCTCTCTCAAAAATAAACATTAAAAAAATTAATAAAAAATAAACTTTCAGGCACAAAAACATTAGGATAAATTCTGTAGGGGAAGTCTAATAGAAATATGATTTCTGACTATTAAGATCTTGTCACGTGTTTTTTTAAGTGGATAATGGTAAGATATATAGTCACTGTAGGGTTTCGATTCCATTGGGTATATTTAAAAGAGTGATCTATAGAAAATGCGTTGGAAATTATGTTCTGTGCAACTATTTAAACTTACAATGAGGGGCGCCTGGGTGGCTCAGTCGGTTAAGCGTCCGACTTCGGCTCAGGTCATGATCTCACGGTCCATGAGTTTGAGCCCCGCGTTGGGTTCTGTGCTGACAGCTCGGAGCCTGGAGCCTGCTTCAGATTCTGTGTCTCCCTCTCTCTCTGACCCTCCCCCGTTCATGCTCTGTCTCTCTCTGTCTCAAAAATAAATAAAACATTAAAAAAAATTTTTTTTAATTACAATGAAAATTTTTTTGTCAACTTAAAAATGTGTGAGAGGTTCTATAGGTCTTCATGTTGGGGTCCATAAACAGGAACTATGTCGAGGTATGGCTTTAGGATCTGGAAGGAATCAGATTGATTAGTCAATGTTGGTCAGTTTATGAATGAGGGCACGGAGGACCAAGGAAGATTAGTTGATTTTCCCAAAGTCACACAGTTCAGAACCCAGGGGTACTTGCTTGCTCATTCTTTTCACTACTTCATGGGCCTCCATTGTGCTCTGAAAACCCACCACAGTTTTGTGGAATGAGGAAGGCAGACAAAAAAAGTATCCCAGAACAGTTACTGAATAAGAGGGATGTCCCTTGGTTAGGTTGCTCTCCTCCTTGTGGTTCTAGCCGCAGGGGTCAGGCTGGGAGGCCAGTGTGGGGCTTAGGACCCAGGGTAACTGGTAGGTGGACACAACCTAAGGTTTTGATGGACTCCAAGCTGGGGATTTTTGTAGGGTCTCCACTCCCACCCCCATCACATGGTACTAAGCCTAATCTTTGGGGTTCTGAAAGTCCAACCGGGGCTGCCACCATCTCTCATACAGTACGCCTTTCATCAGACATTTGGATTTCATGTGTTGGCCATCATAATAAACACCAAGGAATGGGGGGTGCCTGGGTGGCTCAGTCCATCAAGTGCCAGACTCTTGGTTTTGGCTCAGGTCATGATCTCTCAGCTTCATGGGTCTGAGCCCTGCATCCAGCTCTGCACTGGAAGTGCAGAAACTGCATGGGATTCTCCCTCTCCTTCTCTCTGCCCCTCTCCACTCATGCTGTCTCTCTCTCTCTCAAAATAAATAAACTTCAAGATTCTCTCTCCCTCTGCCCCTCTCCCCCCGCTCACAGTCTCTGTAAAATTAAAAAAAAAAAAAATCTGGGTCTGTTTCATCAGTGGGATCTAGCCCCTCTCCTGAATCAGATGCATGATATGTCTGTGCACGGCACGGTGTCCAACTCAGGCAGAGGAGGCACATCAGCAGGGGTATCCACTTAGGTGCACCGTGACCTGAGGGGCTTGACCCAGACCCAGCCCCTGTCTGGTGTGAGGAGCTCTGAGGGGCTAGTTTGGCCCTACATAAACCATGGTGGTTATGCAATGCACCAGACATCAGATCTAAGGTGAGACCATTCTTTGGGGAGGGGGGTTGTTTGTTTTTTAGTTTAAAAAAAAAAACAAAACTTTATCATTTTGAGAGAGAGAGAGAGATCATGCAAGCTAAGCCAGAGCTAGATGGAGGGCTTGATCCCACAACCCTGGGATCATGACTGAACCACAATCAGGAGTCAGACGCTCAACCGACTGAGCCACCGGGGTGCCCCCAGACACAGATATTTTTAATGATTTCCAAAATTTAGTTAATCTGAATCTTCATGACCCCTGATTTCCCTGTGGAGCAAACAAAGTAAGTTTGGGGTGGGGTGGGGGTGACTGGCTGATCAAACAAAGACAGGCAGACCCAGGCAGACTGTGGACAAAGACAACACTGAACAGTAGACCTTACCCTCCAACAAGAACTAGAACAGGGTTGGAGCTGGGGACACAGACCTAGAGAGTCAAGGGGACACAGGGCTAACAGGAAAGGACACAGGCCACTGTCAGGACACACATCTAAGGCTAGGACCCTGCTGACGTGGCAGCCCTCCACCCTGGCCCCTTGCTGCCCCCCGCCCCTCTCCCCCGCCTGCCAGCTGCCAACAGGGCTCTGCCCTGTGTCTGCCACACCTGTCACTGCCTGTCCTTGTCCAGGGGGGGCCCCATCAGCCCCTCCTCAGCTGCCCAGCAGAGCAAGCAGTTAGTGGGGAGGGGAGGGAACATGGAGCGGGGGCCGGTGGTGGGGGCAGGGCTGGGGGCCGGGGCCCGAATCCGGGCACTGCTGGGCTGCCTGGTCAAGGTGCTGCTCTGGGTGGCCTCTGCCTTGCTGTACTTTGGAAGTGAACAGGCTGCCCGGCTCCTGGGCAGCCCCTGCTTACGGCGCCTCTACCATGCCTGGTTGGCAGCAGTGGTCATCTTTGGGCCCCTTCTGCAGTTCCATGTCAACCCTCGGACTATCTTCGCCAGCCACGGCAACTTCTTCAACATGTGAGTCCACTTGAGGCTGTGGGCGCCGGCTCCCTGTGCTCTGGGATCCCAGCTCCCTCCTCCAGGCTTCTGTCCTCCTGCCAGTCTGGACACTAAAAATAGGCTAGGAGGTTGAGGAGAAATTGGGAGGAGGGGGAGGGGAACAGAGTTGTGGGGTACAGGGGAAATCAGGAGCAGGGCTGAAGACGAAATATGGGTCCTAGAAGGCTGAATGGGCCTCTAAGGAGATGGCAAAGTTTAAGTGAATGGGGGTGGGTAGGGGGAGGAAATGGAACCAGAGATGATATGCAGGACTGGGAACAGCAGTGGTGGGAACACAGATGGGGTGGGAGCTGGGGCTTGAGGGGTCCCAATAGCCTCCCTTCTCCTGTGCCCACAGAAAGTTTGTGAATTCGGCATGGGGCTGGACGTGCACCTTCCTGGGGGGCTTCGTGTTGCTGGTGGTGTTCCTGGCTACCCGGCGCGTGGCGGTGACTGCCCGGCACCTGAGCCGGCTGGTGGTGGGGGCCGCAGTGTGGCGGGGGGCCGGCAGGGCCTTCCTGCTCATCGAGGACCTGACTGGTTCCTGCTTCGAGCCTCTGCCCCAGGGCCTGCTGCTGCACGAGCTTCCCGACCGCCGCAGCTGCCTGGCAGCCGGCCACCAGTGGCGGGGCTACACGGTCTCCTCCCACACCTTCCTGCTCACCTTCTGCTGTCTGCTCATGGCTGAGGAAGCCGCTGTGTTCGCCAAGTACCTGGCCCATGGGCTGCCAGCTGGGGCGCCCCTACGCCTAGTCTTCCTGCTCAACGTGCTGCTGCTGGGCCTCTGGAACTTCTTGCTGCTCTGTACCGTCATCTATTTCCACCAGTATACTCACAAGGTGGTGGGTGCTGCAGTGGGGACCTTTGCCTGGTACCTCACCTATGGCAGCTGGTATCATCAGCCCTGGTCTCCAGGGAGCCCGGGCCACGGGCTCTTCCCTCGGCCCCACTCCAGCCGCAAGCATAACTGAAAGAAATAAAGGCAAATCAGGCCTAGGTCTGGCTCTTCTCATCATTTGGATGGGGGAACTCAGAAACAGTGGGAAGGATAAGAAAAGAATCAGGCAGTCTCGCGTTCCTCAACCATTCCTTGCTGTTACGGACTTTGAATATCCTTCCTTATGCTTGATCTCCATCCCTCCTGCTGTCCTTTTAGTCTCCCAGTCCTTGCAGACTTCAAGCTACATGGAGGGTTTTGCTGTCAAGGAATGGTGATGTTAGAGTAGGTAAAAGTGCCCTTAGGTATGGGTAGCACTCCTGCTGGGCAGGTGCTTCATCTCTAGCCTGGCTGATTTGTTTTTCCTGCCTCCTGCACTGAATCCCACCCTCCGCCTTCCTCAGGGGCCTGTCTATCTGGGCACATTTATTTAACAGGTATTTATTGACCCAAGCAGAGTTCCATGCCTTATGAATGAGACAAGGTTTCTGGAGGACCTGGGTGGCTTGGTCAGTTAAGCATCCTACTTGACCTCAGCTCGGGTCATGATCTCACAGTTTGTGAGATGGAGCCCTGAGTCGGGCTCTGCACTGACAACACAGAGCCTGCTTGGGATTCTCTCTCTCTCCCTCTCTCTGCCCCTCCCCTGCTCACATTCTCTCTCTCTCAAAATAAATAGACATTTAAAAATAATAATTATAAATCAAAAGCAAAAAAAAAAAAAGACAAGGTTTCTGCTCTTTGGAGGCTTATGGGTTAATGGGGGAGGCAGATGATAAACTCACAAATAATAGCAAATGCTTCTATTGTGCTTACTATGTGCCAGGCACAGTTCTAGGTGTTTCTAAGTTCTTCATATAAATTAAGACATTTAGCCCTCATAACAACACCAACACTATCAGGTAGGTTTGGTGGTATTCCTACTGTACAGTTGTGAAAACTGAGATACAGAGGTTAAGTAACTTGTTCACAGCTAGTAAATATCAAAGTCAGGATTATAAACCCACACGATGTGGGTCCATTGTCTGTGCTCTAAACTGAGGACCAGCAACTACAGCCCTCCTGCGGCCAGTTTTTGTATGGCCTGAGAGTTAAGAAAAGTTTTTACATTAAAAAAATTTTTTATTTAGTTTATTTTTGAGAGAGAGAGATTGAACACAAGCGAGGAAGGGGTGGAGATAGAGGAGACACAGAATCCAAAGCAGGCTCCAGGCTCTGAGCTGTCAGCACAGAGCCCGACGCGGGGCTCAAACTCACAAACCCTGAGATATGATCTGAGCTGAAGTCTGAGGCTTAACCAGCTGAGCCACCCAGGCGCCCAGATTTTTAAGTTTTTAATGATTGAAAAAAAGAATATTCCATGATATGAGAAAATTACACAGAATTCAAAGTCCATTGTCCATAGATAGTTTTATTGGAACCTAGACATACTAATTCATTTAGGTATTCATTCATTCATACCTGCTGCAATGGCAGAGTTGAGTCGTTACTACAGACACCATTGACCCACAAAGCCTAAATTATTTATTATCTGGCTTTTTACAGAAAAAGTTTGCCAACTCCTGGTCTAAACCACACTATCCGTGGAGCACCTGGGTGGCTGAGTCAGTTAAACATCCAACTTCGACTCAGGTCACGATCTCACCGTTGGTCGGTTAGAGTCCTGTGTCAGGCTCTGTGCTGTCAGCTCAGAGCCTGATCCTGCTTCAGATTCTGTGCCTCCCTCTCTCTCTGCCCCTCCCCTGCTTGCTCTCTTTTTCTTTCTCTCTTTCAAAAATAAACATTAAAAAAAAATCTCTTAAACCACCACTATCCTCAAAAAAATAAATAAACTGGCTAATATCAGAGACCTAAGTACTACGAATGTACTAAAACAGGCTGGTTTGTAATAAAGACTTACTGGAGAGAGTTCCCTCTGGAGAGGTGACATTTGAACTGAGAACCTAAGGCAGGGAAAGGGTGTGTCAAGCAAAGGGATTATAGTAAGGGCAAAGGCCCTGAGGTAGGAATGAACACCAGACAGATTTAAGCAACAATGGAAGGCCCAGGTATTTGCAAGTGTAATGAAAGGGGAAAGCAGTGGAAAGTGAAGTTGAAAAACAGGTGACTGGCAGGCCAGGCAAGCTTTATGAGCCAGGAGAGCCCTTTAGATTAAATTCTAAGGTCAACAGGAAGCTGAGAAAGGGCTTTAAGCCAAGAGAGGGGTCTCATGCCACCGCTGTGCGGAGAGTATCGAGGGGTGTAGTCCACAACAACGGCCAGGAGAGAGTTGACCGGGGCCTGGGTTGGAGTGGTGACAGTGTCTTATGTCACCGCATGGGCCAGCAGATGCCCATGGAGCCAGGGCTATGTAGGGAGGCCAGAAAAGACGAAAGAGCGCCAGATAAGGCTTATCACGGTCCCAGCAGAGCAGGAGCAGAAGAGAACCAGCGGAACGCGGAGGCAGGGAGATGGGAGGCGGGCACTGGCCTTGGCCGGCCTATGGGCTCCGGGAGGCGGGGAGGCGGGCCCGCGGTACGTGGGGACGGGAGGAGTTGAAAAAAAGCGGGGGGCGGGGCGGTGGCAGTAGGCTTCGAGTCCAAAGGCGGGAAGCTAGGCGGCGGGGTGGGAGTGGCTGAGCGTCGGGGGGCAGAGTTGCGAGGTGGAGGCGGGCTGGCGCTGGTCGCCTCGCGGAGGCGGCGGTGGCAGTGCTCCTCTCGGCCTCCAGGGGGAGCCCCGCCGCGGCTGCAGCCCTCCCCCGCTCCGCCCTCTCCTCTCCCCGTCTGGCCCCGCCTCCTCCAGTACCTCCACTCCCTGATACCGAGGAAGGCAGTGGTGGGGGCGAGCGTTTGCTTTCGCTTTTCCTTCCCTGTGCGCACTCCGCTTCTCGTGCGGCGCTAGGCCCCCCCCGCCCCGGCAATGGCCACGCTCAGGGTCCAGCCTGAAGCCCAAGCCAAGGTGAGCGCTGCGGGTTTGAGGAAGGGCCCATTAGGGAGGCGTGGCTCTGAAAGGCTGCAGGCGTCCATGACCCACCCCCCAACCCCCGTCGCGAGTCCAGTCGAGGTCGAATGGAGCCCACGCGAGCCTCTGTGCCAGGAGCACCTGTGCCGGAGGGAGACGGGCGAGGTCCACCTAACGGGATAAGCTAGGCGGCTGAGGTTCAGTGGGGTGCGGTGAAGTGGAGAGCTGGCGTGGAGGGGAAGTCCGCTGGCGCGGGCCTGGGGCCACATACAGACAGGATGCTGGAGCTGCCCTGCCACCTCATGACCTTTCCCACCGGAGGGCCCCGGGCCCACTCCACAGAGCATGCCGTCCCTGTGCCAGTCGCAGAGGCTCTTAGACCCCTCCTTGTACAGCCCAGGAGACCTGGGCTCTGAGTCTGAGGGATCTGTTCTCACTTGGACCACCTGCCATTCACGTCCAGGAATGTTCTCATCCCCCGCATCCAGCCCCAATGGAATCCACTTCACCCTCCCCAACCCCCTTCCCCATGTCAGGCCCTATACAACCCTAAGGGAACGGTCCTCAAATGAACTGGCCGTAAAGCCAGGTGTGTGAAGGGCTGCCTGTGTCCCACAGGTGGATGTGTTCCGTGAAGACCTGTGTACCAAGGTAGGTAACCTGGCCCATCAGCACCCCACTCCTACCTAACTCCCACCACTCAGCCCTTCCTTGCTGGGCAGTGTCAACGCTGCTTCACTGCCAGAAGAACATTTTATTCTGACCTCCATCTTCCCCCACCCCCACTTCACACAGACAGAAAACCTGCTGGGGAGCTACTTCCCCAAGAAGATTTCTGAGTTGGATGCATTTTTAAAGGTACTGGGGGCAGCAGGAAGCTAGAGAGTAAGGATCGAGGGGAGAGTCTGGGGGGCCATCAGAGTGAGGTGAGAGGGATGCCCTTGCCTCCAGCCCTCCTCCCACCCTGCACCAGGAGCCAGCTCTCAATGAAGCCAACCTGAGCAATCTGAAGGCCCCATTGGACATCCCAGTGCCTGATCCAGTCAAGGAGAAAGAGAAAGAGGAGCGGAAGAAGCAGCAGGAGGCAAGCCAGGAAGAGCTGGGAGGAGGGACCCAACCATGGGGAAAATCAGCCTTAGGCCTGACTCCCAAGAGCCCCTATCTCCCTGCAGAAGGAAGACAAAGATGGAAAGAAGAAAGAGGAAGATGAAGACAAAGGTACCACTATGAAGGGACTTGAGTCTCACATCCCAGGAACTCCTCTGTAGGGATTCCTCTTTCCTGCTCCTCACACAGTTCCAGCCTGGTGACTGACCCATTGCCCACTGCGTAGGTCCTCCCTGTGGCCCAGTGAACTGCAATGAGAAGATCGTAGTCCTCCTTCAGCGTCTAAAGCCTGAGATCAAGGATGTCATTGAGCAGCTCAACCTGGTGAGCCCTCCCACTCCCACCCCCAGGCTTCAGATCTAACCCTTTGTCCTCTTTGGTCTGGGCCAGGTAGCACTTGGCACCTGCCAGGTCTTAGCAGGAGAGGGCACAGCAAGTGAAGCCAGAATTTTAGGCCTTGGGGCTCAGGACAGACTTGGCATGCCTTCCCTCGCCATGGGCAGGGAAGCAAAGGACAGAGAGTTAGGTTGGGAGCTCATGTGGCTTTGATACCATTTCCTCCTTCCAGGTCACCACCTGGTTACAGCTTCAGATACCTCGAATTGAAGATGGAAACAATTTTGGAGTGGCTGTACAGGTGAGAGCACTACCCCACTCCTATGCCCTCCTTACTGCTTCAGTCCGCACTGTTTTCCACTTTTCCCCTTGCATTCTTTCCCCAGGAGAAGGTGTTTGAGTTGATGACTGCCCTTCACACGAAGCTGGAAGGCTTCCACACGCAAATCTCCAAGTGAGTGACTGCCCACTTGCACCTGCATGCATACCCTGCCTTTTCCTTGGACAGAGGCTTGGGCTCCCTCTCTTCCTTCTGCTCCCAACCCTTCTGCTTCCCACAGGTATTTCTCTGAGCGGGGCGATGCTGTGACCAAAGCAGCCAAGCAGCCCCATGTGGTAGGTGATGCCCAAGTCAGGGTGCATGGTGGGGGAAGGACACATCTGAAGTCAGACCTGATCCAAGTCTCCCACAGGGTGATTATCGACAGCTGGTGCATGAGCTGGATGAGGCAGAGTACCGGGACATCAGGTTGATGGTCATGGAGATCCGCAATGCTTATGTGAGGAAGCAGGGGCAGGGGTGGGCAGAGGCAGCTTTCCCAGGCCACCTACTCCCTGACCCTACAGGCTGGGGGTGAAGGGTGACAGAGCTTAGCCTCTCCACAAGACTAGAAATAGGGTATAGGAGCCACCAGGGGCCTGTGGCTACCCACACTCCTCTCTGGCCCTGTAGGCTGTGTTATATGACATCATCCTGAAGAACTTCGAGAAGCTCAAGAAGCCGAGGGGAGAAACAAAAGGAATGATTTATTGAGAGCCTCTTCTCATCCTGTAATGGGTCCAGCAGAGACCTTCCTATCTTTTACACAGGACTCCAGACTTTCCCCACCTTCAGCCTGTTGAGGTTTCTCCCTCCCCTGCCTCCCAGGCCCAATAAATAGTCATACCATTGCCCTTCAGCCCAAGTATCTTTATTGGATCCTGACCCTTTCCCTCTCACCTCCCAGCCCTGACTCAGGTATTTCCATTGGTGGGACCAACCCATTGGGTGATTTGGGTGTTGAGCTGTTGGTTGGTCCAGTCCTGCCGGATGTCGTCAAGGTGGCAGTCAAAGTCCACAAGGTGCTGGTGGGCCCGGCCCTCCAATAGTGCTCCCACCATCTGCCGTGACTCTTCCCAGTCCCTCCACATCACTCTGAAATAATAACCCCCAAACTCAGTAGGCAGTGGGGCCAGATACTTGGCAGAGGTTAGGGTCTAGAGAAGAACCCTTGGGGCAAGATCAAGGACAAAGGAGGCCCAGGAGCTGTGGGTTTCCAAGAAGAGGTGGTGGGAGTGGGGCACTCACAAGTTCTTGTCCTTGGGGACCCAGCGGAGACCATGGTTTTCCAGGACGATGACTGGGGGCACATGAGGCTGAGGCACCAGTTTCTGATTATCCAACTGTATGGACAAGGAATGGCTGGTGAGGGTTTCAAGGACCCCACTTCCTATTTTCTCACCAAGTCCCCACCCTGAAACCCAAGCCTCACCATAATAAGTACTGCATCAGGGAAGAATTCTGCAATCCGCCCAGCGATTTTCAAGGCCAAGGGCCCAGGGCTGTGTAGAGGGAAGATCAGAGGAGTGAGGAGGTGACTAGAGATAGACCCTGTCCATCTGAGCTGGGCCTCACAGGTCTCCTAGATGAAGACACAGTGGTGGGCTTTCCCTGTAACTGGTCTGAGGGGTCAGGCCTGCTTGAAGCTTCATACACGACTGCTTAATGCTTGGGTGCTGTGGAAAACAGGTGCTCAGACTGCTGGTCAAGGTGAAAATCAAAGGTGGTCTTTTGGTAGGGTAATTTCACATAACCACCCAGATTTAAGCAGTATACTATACATATGCTGACCCAGAAATTCCACTTAAGAGAATTTACTGTAATAATTGGACAGTGTGTGTATTAACAAAAAAATGGAAACAACCTCAATGTTTAAGGCATGAAATAAATCACGGTATATCCATCCATACTCCTACTATATAGCTGCCAGGCTAAGGTAAATCTTTAGAGATGGAAAGATGGCACATATTTACTAAGTGAGGAGGGAAAAGCAAATCACAAAACTGTGTATAATTTGATCCAGATAGGGGATTCATATGTAAGTATGTAACTTTTTCTATATATAAGGAAATTTCTCCCCCCCCCCCCCCGAAATTGCTGGTTGGGCTTCCTCTGTGTTCTGCCAGCGCTTGGCGGGGAGGGGGGTGCACCTCAGTTAAAGCCAGGTGTCAGCTTGTTACTTATACACAGCTATCCCCCCGAACCCCCACTACAGCTCCTCCAGGGATCGCCTTCATATTTCTTTATATGCCTTCACTCCAGTACTCAGCCTAGTGCCTGGTGTATATAGTACCTGCTCCTAAGCATTCGACGAAGGACAGATGGGAGGAACGACCAAGAAGGGTTCTCTTGATCCCTCATCCCATAACCCTTAGCCTTCTGCCTCTGGCTACTCCACTCACCTCTGATCGTCCAGAGCTGCATTGGCATGGTAGTACCCAGCCACTACCAGACCGGCCTGCGCGCCCCACACATCCACCTGCCGTGGGAAAGGGGCCATCAGAAACCCAATCGTGCCGCCCGCCCTGTAGGTGCGCACTGCTGCCCAGAGACCGGGGATGGGCTTGGGCTAGGGGTGTTAGGGGGTTTCCCGGTGGTCAGTGGGAGTCCAGCGACGGCACCTGGTTGAGGGCGACCTCCAGCATGACGGACAGGGCTAGGTGGCTGTGGAACAGGGGCACACAGTCGGTGAGACACAGGCATTCTCCTGACCGCGGCGCGGGCGCCAGCAAGAGCCCGTTGACGGCGGCGTGCGGGTACCGGGCGGCGTGGAGACACATCTTCACGTAGGCCCGAGCCGAAATCTCCACCTCCCCCATGGCGAGCGGGGTCCCAGCTCTCGTCAGCGAAGCTCCCTCCAGTGCCCCGAAGCCTGCCTTCTCCCTTCCCTCTGCCCCTTCACTTAGATTCGGCCGTGACGCTGACTCGGCTCGAAGGCAGCCAGCCGGCTCTGGGGGACTTGGGTCCCAGCGCCCGGTCCCCACCTGGCCTGGGGCGCAGGCGGTGGGAATTGCACGCTGCAAAGCCGAGCTCCGCCTCCGCCCGCCCGCATCGGGAGGCCGCAGATCCCCGCCAGTCTGGGGGCTCAGAGCCTGCTGCAGAGAGCAGTACCAGCTTCTGGAGTCCCGCCCACGTGGTGCCCTTTGATAGGCTTAGAGGTTCTCATTTTGCCCAATCATCGGCCGCGTCCACACTTTGCCCCACCTTGGTCGCCCGAGCACTGGAAAGAACCCACACCTGAAAACTGAAGAGACCTGCTCGCTCACTGATTGGTTAGGCTACTCGACTTCGGCCCAGAATTGCAGGATGGCTGGGTGTGATACCTGTGCATCTTCCCCCACAGACCCCGCGAAGCCAGAGGGGGTGGAGCGCGCGCCCGGCGTCGGGTGTCTCCGAGCGCTGGATCTCCGAACGTGGGCACGAAGCGGACTGCCTTGCTCCTACTATGGAATGAATGGATTTGTACTCTAGACCAGCTCCTTCACCAAAGACCCGTGTTACCTTTGCCACTACAGGATATATGCCCCTTGGTTTCCTTAATGTATTCTCTGCAGAAATAAAGACGGCAATCGGCTGAAGGAAGGGGGAAAGAGAACAAAAAGGAAAATTTACCGACCCATCCTTCCCTTAATGAATGTCCTGCAGTATAATTTCCTTCAACATAATGCCTTGGGAGCGTTTTTCTCCGTCATCCCTTGAGGAGTCCCACCATTCACCCCTAATTCTCCCAGTGAAACTCACCCCCTCTTCAGGCTTGCTCTGAGCTAATGACAAGTGTTGTTCCTTCCTTCATTCTCAGATCTCAGCCAGAGCTTTCTACTTGTCTGTTCAAAGCCTGATTATTCCTATAAGGGGTCTTCGCAAAAGCCATTTCTTCCAGTAGGCACTCATGAGCCCCCTAGATGGAAATAATCTTGTGAAATCCCCCAATACGGGCTATCTGTGTAGCTGTCATGACATGTCACAATTTCCACTCTGTTCTTTAGGATGACTTCTTAAGAACAGGATGGGGTTCCCATTCATCTTTGCCATTATGGCATCCCCTCTCTTCCCCACCACCACTTTCACATCCAGTGGCTGCATAGGTGGCACTCAATAAATGCTTTTTGAATGAATGACACACACCAGAGATAATCCACACAAAGCATAGATCATTTATTTCCTTTCTGGCCCTGGGCTCAGTACATAGATGGCTTCTCTTCACCCTTTGGGTTGATAATTTTCTCTAGGTTGCTGCTGATGATATGATAAAGCTCAGCCTGGAAGAAGGTCAGAAGGGTGGCAGTCAGGTTCTTGGCCTTTCCCCTATCCCCTTCAACCATCTCCCCTAGGGGCTTACCCCACACTCACGTAGAAGGCCCTCAGGTCCAGCACCATGGCCCTGAGCTCCCCATAGGCTGCCTCATCTCGCTCATGTACCAGGGCCCGGTAATCCATCTGGGATGTGGGAGGCAAAGCTGAGTCAGCCCCATGGGAGACTGGGACATTAATCTGGTTTCCCCATATAGGGAATAGGTAACTTGAGGATGAGTCCCTTCTCAGCACCAAGAAATGGAATCCCACAGGATCAAGCAGAGAAAAGGGTCAAGGTTTTGAAGCCAAATCAGTTTTTCTAGCCAATTCTCTTGGTTTAATATTCTCTACATTGGGAAGATCAGAAAACAGACAAGGAAGACCTCTATCCCCTCTTCCTTGCCCCACCTCAGCTAAAAGACTGGTGGACTATCCACTCACTACATGAGTCTCCTTAGAGGCCTTGGCCACAGCATCCCCGCGTTCTGAGAAGTACCTGTCAAAAGCAAGGGGATAATGACAAGAATGGGTAATGAGAGAGAGATATACCCTCAGAACCTTCCCAAAGCCCTCCATCATCCTGATGGAACCGCCCAGCTTTGGCAATCCCAAAGAAATGTTCCTTTAGCCCCTCTTCTGGCCCTCCAGCTGCCCTCACTTGGAAATGGTTGTTTGGAAGGCTTCCACTTTAGTCTTGACTGCATTCACCCTCTCCAGCACCTTCTCCTATGGTAACAAAAGAGATGGGAGGCAAGAAAAACACTTCATTTCCTCTGTCCTTCACTCACCATCTTCCTCCTCCTCCTAGTTCATGTCTAGCTCCTATCCCTCACTCCCCAAGTCTCTCCCTGCTCTCAATGTCCTCACACACAGTTTTCTTACCTGGATTGCCACCCCAAAGTCATTTCCATCCTCAATCTTGGGGATCAGGTGCTGGATCCATGTGATCACCTATATTAATGATCATGTAGGAATCATTCAACAAACGTACTGGGTTCTTACTTTTACCGCCACTTCCTAATAACAGCTATATTTAATTGAACACTTATTATATGCCAGCTACTGTGATATATATATATATATTATATATATATATATTATATATATATTATATATATATTATATATATATATATATAATATATATATATATATAATTTAATCTTCACAGCAGTCTTAGGATGCCTGGGTGGTTCAGTTAAGCATCCGACTTTGGCTCAGGTCATGATCTCACAGTTGGTGAGTTCGGGCCCTTTACTGGGCTCTCTGCTGTCAGAGTGGAGCCTGCTTCAGATCCCCTCTCCCCTTCTCTCTCTGCCCCTCCCCCACTCTCTCTATATCTCAAAAATAAATAAACATTAAAAAATATTCAGGGGTGCCTGGGTGGCTCAGTCAGTTGAGCGTCCAACTTCGGCTCAGGTCACCATCTCACAGTTCATGGGTTCAAGCCTTGCGTCAGACTCTGTGCTGACAGCTTGGAGGCTGTTTGGGATTCTTTGTCTCCTCTCCCTCTGCCCTTCCCCCACTCATGCTGTGTCTCTCTCATTCCCTCCCCAAAATAAATAAACATTAAAAAGTTAAAAAAAAATCTTCACAGCAGTCTTCCAAAATATTCTTATTGTACCCGCTTAGCCGATGAAAAAGCTGAGTTGCAAAATGTCCAAGGAACTTATTTAAGGTTACCAGCTAGGTAAGTGATAGAGTCAGGCTTTGAACCCAAGCAGTCTCCCTCGAGGGCCCAAGCCCCCAACTCACTATGGCATAGCACCTGCATGGTGTACCGGGTACAGAGGTGGGTTCTGACACTATGGAGGTGGATACAGCACAGTCTCTGATTACAGAGACACCACTGTGGTATCAGAGGTCTAGCAGAATGAGAACACAAAGTATCTAACCCCAAGGCACAGAGGAAGTTTCCTATTTCAGCAAGAGGAAGGTTGAAGGACTGGTTGAGGGACTTGTATCTCTGAAGACTAGGGTCTAGCCTGGCTTTTCTTCCCTTTCTCTTTCCCCCAGTTCCCAGGCTTACCAGAATGCATTTTTCTTTGAGAGTCCACACTTCTGGCTTAACCAGAGCAAGTAGGGCGAGAACCTTCTCATTTCCAGGGAGAAAGCCACACTTAGGGACTGTGAAAAAGAGGGCATTCAGGCCCCTTCTCATCCAACAGTCAATGTGCCATTTCCTCTTCCCTAGCCACCCCTTCCTCTCTTACCTTCTTTCTTCTCCTGCTTATCTGTTTCCATCTAAGGTAAAAAGGGGGACAGCAGCTTTAGAAATGTCTTGGAGGTTGCAGGGTTATCCTCCCCACCTGGATTATAGTTTGACCCCTGAACACTGAGTGCCTCACCTCATCATCCTTGGGTGGGGGGTCTGGGATGGGGATGTCTAGTGGGGCCCGGAGAGAGGTCAGGTCAGCCACATTGAGGGAGTCCTCCTGCACAGAGCTCAGCATCAGCAGCTGCCCAGCCTATTCCCCTCATTCTGAGTCACAATCTTCCCTCCACACAGCCCACCCACCCACTGTCTAGGCTCGGGCCTCACCCCATCCTACCATTTCCAGTCCACTACTCATAACTGTTCTCTGCAGGCTGAGCCCAGTTGTTCGCTGGAGGGGCTGGGTGGAGAGGAGAGAGGCCTTGGGATGGAGTGAGAAGGGCCCACACTACTCACTTGCAAGAGTTGATTCAGGTATATGATTTTCTGTGGTAAGAATCTGTAGAGGAATTCCTCTGCCTGTGGGTTACATTGCAAGGGTGGGGAATCTCAGAAGATGCTCAAGAGATGTCTGAGAAGTAGGACTGGAAGGGCCCTTGTAAATCATTGACTCCAATAATTACAAATAAGGAAACTGAAGCCATAAGAAGTGAAGGGACTTGCCCAAGCTGGGAAGTGGCAGAACCAAGGTTAGGGCTTTGGGGCCACAGCTTTTCCCTTCTACACCAAAAGAGGGGAGAGGAAGTGGCAGAAGTGGAGAGAACATTAAGAGGGGTCAAATTAAAGGGGGAGATGAATAATTAGCCTTAGGTAAAGGTTTGAGAAGGGAAGGAAGGAGGGCCCAGGGTGGGTCTGGGGGTCAGTCTGAGAGGTTGCGGCCCTCAAGTACTGGTCTAAGATTCCGAGTCAAACCGCTTGAATCTAGAAGACTTACCTCCTGAAAAAGATTTTGCCTGAAGATATCCACCTGCACAGAGAGCAGTACCCGGATGTTGGTTAAGGGTCTCAGTTGTCAAGAGTAAGATCCCACCCACAAAGGGATGCCCTCCAACTTGGCTCAGGCCTTTCCTACCACAAGCCAGATTTCCCTGGAAGCTCATGCTCAGTGCAGAGACTGGTCAGAGGACAGGAATCTGGGAATCCCCCGGCAGAAGTGAAAGCACTAAGAAAAGGTTGGGGGAGTTCTCTGGCACGGCCTTGGTCCCCTGGAGCACCCAGACTGGCCACCAGCCAGGAGGGCTCCCCGACCCTTTCCTGGCTTCCCGATCCCCCATTACCTGTTTGCGGGCTTCCCCGCTCAGGCGCACCCCACAAGGCTTGGCCATGCTGCTCCAGTTGCAAGATCTCCGGTCTCCCGGCTCTCTGCCCGGCCTTTCGCTTTCACTCCGCACGTCCAGGCCCGCCCCCCTCGGCCCCGCCCCCTTCCTTCTTTTCCCCCTCCCTCTGGCAGTCTGCAAACTGTAGGGAGCCCCTCTGTCATTCTCAGCCTGCTGCGACTAGTAAAGGCGGTACGGACTCGGTCACAAGCCCAGGGGCTGTCCGAGGGAGGGGTTAGTATAAAAGTGGGACCGCGGAGACAGTACCGGGGCTGTCCCTCGGAGAAGGGGAGGGGCTTGCAGGAAAGGGCAAGGGCGGTCCGGGGAAAATCCAGGGTTGAGGTGGGATGGGTAGGAGAGTGGGGAAAAGGGGGTGTTCAGTGGTGGGGCTCCCTCTAGAAGGCTCAACTGCAAGGAGGGCCCAGAGAGGGATCAGGATGGGAGAAGTGGGAGGGCGGGCCTGGGGCTGAAAAGGGATAGCAGGATATGGAAGGGAGCAGTCTCGGGGGATTCCTCCGGGAGGGTTCCCTGCCTTGAAGGGCGGCTGGAGAAAGGGCAGGACTCGCTTGAGTGGGGCCCAGACCGGCCAGAGTGGAGTCCCTACAGAGTGGGGCTTTCCCGGTGGGGACCAGAGCAAAGCCGACTGGTCTAAATAGAGAAGGCTTTGAGGGAAATAAGGTAACCCCTCGCCTAGGGCTACCCGGAAAGGGGCGGAACCAGCCTAGAGGAAGGCGGGGAGGGGCGCTAGTTTGGAATTTAAGGCCGAGATGCTCTGGGGGCGGAGTCAGGGACCATTTGCCCTTTTCATTGGCTGGGACCTGACTTCCCTCCTGCCCACGCCCCCTGATTTCCTGACCCCTGCCTGTCCTAAACTTAAACCCCTCCCCTTCCCCTGAAACCAGGTTGCAATCCCGCCCTCTTTGCTAGTACTTCCTGTTCCCGACTAACACTGGCGCGGGGCCCGGGGCCGAAGAGTGACCGTGGCCTGAGTGACCTGGGGTGGCTTCGTCGACCTAGTCAGGCCACGAAGCCCGACACCGGGCGGGAGGGGCAGCGCTCAGGCAGCGCACAGCCTGCGCCAGGTCCTGGCGGGCGGCGGGGCTGGGGCTGACTCCTGTCTCAGGATGCCGGGGGAGGAGGAGGAGAGGGCCTTCCTGGCGGCCCGCGAGGAGCTGGCGAGCGCCCTGAGGAAGGATTCCGGGCAGGTGTTTTCCCTGGAGCAACTCCAGCCGCTACTGGTCACGTCTTTACCGCCAGCAGCCCGTTACCTGCAGCTGGACGCCGCACGCCTGGTCCGCTGCAATGCTCATGGGGAGGTGAGGCCCGGCCCCCGCTCGGGAGGGGGACGTAGGACTTGAGGCCTGGGCGGGGCTCACAGCTCTCCGCTCTCTGACTGCTCCCAGCCCCGAAACTACCTCAACACCCTGTCCACGGCCCTGAACATCCTGGAGAAATACGGCCGCAACCTCCTCAGCCCTCAGCGGCCCCGGTACTGGCGCGGGGTCAAGTTTAATAACCCTGTCTTTCGCAGTACGGTGGATGCTGTTCAGGTGAAGCCCCTGGGCCCCTGATGGGAGAAAGGGACTTGGCCTGGGCTGGGGGGTTGGTAAGAAAGGGCCTGACGCTGTGCTTAATGGGGAGGGCTCCAGCCCTAGTGGGAAGGGGGCCTGCCTGGTGGTGACTGGTTTGAATGTGTGGTAGGGGGGCCGGGATGTTCTGCGATTATACGGCTACACTGAGGAGCAGCCAGATGGGTTGAGTTTCCCTGAGGGGCAGAAGGAGCCAGATGAGCATCAAGTTGCTACAGTCACACTGGAAGTACTGCTGCTTCGGACAGAGCTCAGCCTGTTGTTACAGGTGAGATGTTGAGGTGTCTCTAGTCCTGAGGACTTAAACACCAGGCCTGGGGAGCCCAGCCTAACTCCACAAGCAGTCTTGCGGGCCCTCATGCTGCTGAACCATGGGCATAGTCCACATAGCAACCTGGAAACTCCCCATACTCTTCTTCCTGTGGATGTTGGGAGACTAGGGCTTTGAGGGAGGACCTTGTCCTAGGGCTCTAGGTGGGAACTCTTCTTACCTTGTTTGCAGAATACTCACCCAAGACAACAAGCACTGGAGCAGCTGCTGGAAGAAAAGGTTGAAGATGATGTAAAAAAGGTAGGGATGGGGCTCTTAAGACCTGATGAACAAAGGGGATAGGGGTTGTGGGACTGTGTGTCCCCAAACTCTTGCCCATTCCCTGCCCTTTATTTCTCAGATACTGAAGCTCTCCGAGTTTGCCCCCTTGCTGAGAGAGATTGCTCCTGGCCCCCTCAACACGCCCTCTGCCCCAGGTATTATTCATCCTGTAATGGGAGGTGGGGGGCAGTTTCTAGTAGACCATATTGATGGAAATTTGGGGCCCTCCTCTGTTTATGCTTTTTGCCTTTAAAAAGAGATTAAAATTGTTTCCTTGGGTCTGGATATGTTGAATAGTAGTCTGTAATTTGTTCTCTTCAGCAAATTCAGATTAACTTGGTCTCTTTCAAAAGGATGTTCAGTTTTTCCTCTCCTGTTCTCCAGGCTCCACTCCTGGTCCCTGCTTCCTTTGTGGCTCTGCGCCAGGCACGCTGCACTGTTCAACTTGTAAACAGGCCTTGTGCCCGGCTTGTGATCGTCTATTCCATGGACACCCATCCCGTGCCCATCACCTCCGCCAGACCCTGCCTGGGGCCCCACAGACCACCTGCCTGACCCCCAGGTAAGAGATCTTCTCTTCTGAGTGGGAATGAAGTTAAGAGAACTTAGAATTACTTATGTACTATGTGTCAGTTTCTCTGCTAAAAGCTGCTTCATAGAAGGCAGTTAGTTACTGCTTTGCAAGAGGTCACAGACATACATATGAAGCAAGTAGCAGTCACAGCCAGATGTTGTGCAAATAGGTAGGAAGAGGAGGAAC
Source organism: Lynx canadensis (assembly GCF_007474595.2). NCBI lineage: Eukaryota > Metazoa > Chordata > Mammalia > Carnivora > Felidae > Lynx > Lynx canadensis. The sequence continues at coordinate 74,305,760 of NC_044308.2, forward strand.
CGAGCCTAAAGGATCAGCTCAATCAGTAGGATTTTAAGCACCTAGTGTGGGTCAGGCCCTATGTTAGGGGGATAGCTATCACAAGATATGAACTTCAAGATATAATTTTTTTTAAGTTTATTTATTTTGAGAGAGCACAAACAGGTGAGGGACAGAGAGAGAGGGAGAGAAAGAGAGAATCTCAAGCAGGCTCCATGCTGTCAACACAGAGCCCAACACGGTGCTCAAACTCACAGACTGTGAGCCAAAATCAAGAGTCCAAGGCTCAACCAACTGAGCCACCCAGGTGCCCTTAAGATATAATTAAATGTTGAACAGTCTATGGGTATGGAGCATTCCAGACAGAGAACAACATGCACAAAGGACAGGGCTTGTATTGTCACACAGAGAATGAGGGATGCCTGGGAATAAGGGACCCAGGCACCAGGGCCCCCTCAGCAGACCATCTCTGCTTTTTTGTTACAGCTTACCTGCCTCAGCATCACCACGGCCTCAGTCAGCCTCCTTGCTGGCCCTGGGAGACAGCTCTCTCGTGCTTCCCCTGAAAGCTTCCTCTGATTCTGCAAATGCCCGTCTGCCCTGGCACTGTGCTGCCTGTGCCATGCTAAATGAATCTTGGGCAGTGCTCTGTGTGGCCTGTGATCGGCCCCGAGGCTGTAAGGGGTTGGGGCTGACAATGGAGGGTTCCCAAGGAGCTGGGGGCCTAGAATCTGAACTTGCACGGGGTCGGTGGGCCTGCCAAAGCTGCACCTTTGAGAATGAGGCGGCAGCTGTGCTGTGTGCCATATGTGAGCGACCTCGGCTGGCTCAGCCTCCTAGCTTGGTGGTGGATTCTCGGGATACTGGCATTTGCCTGCAGCCCCTTCAGGTAACCTGTTCCTGGCCTTCCCAGCCGTCCCCGTTCTTTATTTGCACCTGTTACCACAGGCCATTCTCGACTTCTTCATCTCCTGTTTTCCTTCAGTTCTTCTGACTCTTCCCCCCCCCTCCCCCCTCCCAAACCTGTCTGTATTTCCATCTTGAGCCTCAGCCGGCTTTCAGTTGGATAATTCTTTTTGCCTTCCCAGCAGGGGGATACTTTGCTCTCCTCTGCCCAGAGTCCAGTCTGGTACTGTATCCACTGTACCTTCTGCAATTCTGGCCCTGGCTGGGTGTGTGCTATGTGCAATCGGACCAGCAGCCCCATCCCAGTACTGCACGCCCCCCAGCCCCAGGCCAGCTCTTTGGAAGAGCAACTCCCTGAGCCAGGGCCTCCACGACGCCTCAGTGCCCCCCTGCCCAGTTCCTGTGGGGACCCTGAGAAGCAGCGTCAAGACAAGATGCGTGAGGAAGGTCTCCAACTAGTGATCAAGATCCGGGTGAGGATTTGGGCCTGGGATGAGGTAGGGTTGAACTAATGGGGGAAAGGAGGGGCTGCAGTTGATTAATACAAGTTCTTGTAAACCTAGTCATTAGCAGCAGCTGCCTCTTATTGAACACTGCCCGTATGCTGTGCGGTGCTCACGTGATCCATATGTCTGAGCTCAACCGCTGTCAGCATTTTGGTTTGGGCTGAGGGTGGGTGGAAGGTGCCCTTCCTGATGGGCCATCTGTCTGGGTGGGACTGTGCCTTAGGAAGGGGAAGCTGCAGGTGCCTGTCCAGAGGAGGTTTTCTCGGCTCTACAGTACTCAGGCACTGAGGTGCCCCTGCAGTGGTTGCGCTCAGAGCTGCCCTACGTGCTGGAGATGGTGGCCGAGCTGGCTGCACAGCAGGACCCGGGCCTGGGTGCCTTTTCCTGTCAGGAAGCCCGGAAAGCCTGGTTGGATCGTCATGGCAATCTTGATGAAGCTGTGGAAGAGTGTGTGAGGGCCCGGCGCAGGAAGGTACCGGCTGTGCTGACAGGGCAGGCAGGGTTGTGGGTCTCAGAGCCTCTCACACTCTCTTGCTTGCCATTTCCCTCTTCACTCCTTCTCTCTACCCCCAACTTTCAGGTGCAGGAGCTCCGGTCCCTGGGCTTTGGGCCTGAAGAGGGGTCTCTTCAAGCATTGTTCCAACATGGTGGTGATGTGGCACGGGCCCTGACTGAGCTACAGCGCCAGCGCCTAGAGCCCTTCCATCAGCGTCTCTGGGACAAGGGCCCTGATCCCATCCCTTCCTGGGATGGGCCAGACAAGCAGGTGCTGGGAGGAGGTGAAGAATCCACTTAGAGGAGCCGGGGAAAGGCCCAGGGGTAGGACTCCTGGGGCCTGACAGCCACTTCTTCCCTCTCCACCTGAATCACCTTGCAGAGTCTGGTCAGACGGCTTTTGGCAGTCTATGCGCTCCCCAGCTGGGGTCGGGCAGAATTGGCACTGTCACTGCTGCAGGAGACACCCAGGAACTATGAGCTGGGCGATGTGGTGGAAGCTGTGAGGCACAGCCAGGACCGGGCCTTCCTGCGCCGCTTGCTGGCCCAGGAGTGTGCTGTGTGTGGCTGGACCCTGCCTCGCAACCGGGTAAGCCTCTTCCCTCTGGGACGGCCTTAGAATGACTCTTCCCTTTGGGCCCTGCTCCACTTCTCTTGTCTCCCCTGTCTCTTGTCCTGTCTTTTGCTCTGCAGTTGCCCATGTGCTCCCAGCAGTTTCTAGGAAGGGGAGGGCAGGAATAGGCTACCTCCCCCCCCCCAACTTTTTTTTTTTTTTTTTTTTTTTTTTTTTTTACTGTTCCACTATAGGAAGTTTCATACGTAGAATAGTATATTTCTTCTCCGTGCCCACCCCGCCGCCCCCATGTATCATTACTAAGATTCTGCAATTATCAGTGTATGGCCAGTCTTTATTCCACTTACACAGAAGATTATTTTGAAACAACTCTTACAGTCTATTTATAAATACTTCAGTATATATTTCTGAAAGGTAAAAGTCTTTGAAAACATACCCACAAATACCATTGGCACACCAAAAAAAATTACCAATAATTTTTTTAATTACCAATTTATTTATGCTGGCGGTGTGTGTTTTTTGTTATCTTTTTACTCTTTATTTTTTCTTTCTTAAAAAAAATTTGTTTTTAAAGTTTACTAATGAATCTTGAGAGAAAGGCAGGGGGTGCCAAGAGAGGAGAGAGAGAATCCCATTGTCAGTGCAGAGTCCGATGCAGGGTGAAGTCAAGGGTGATGAGCTGAAGTCAAGAGTTGGATACTTTGGGGCACCTGGGTGGCTCAGTCGGTTAAGCATCTGACTTTGGCTCAGGTCATGATCTCACAGTTCATGAGTTTGAGCCGCGCATCGGGCTCTGTGCTGACAGCTCGGAGCCTGGAGCCTACTTCGGATTCTGTGTCTCCCTCTCTCTGACCCTCCCCCGTTCATGCTCTGTCTCTGTCTCAAAAATAAATAAACTATAAATAAATAAAATAAAAAATTAAAAAAAAAAAGAGTCGGATACTTAACCAAATGAGCCACCCAGGCACCCCTTTACTCTTTATTTTAAAATAATTGTAGAGGTGCCTGGGCTGGCTCAGTTGGTTAGGCGTCCGACTTTGGCTCAGGTCATGATCTTGTGGTTGGTGTGTGTCAGGTTGGTGGGTGCTGACAGCTCGGAGCCTGGAGCCTGCTTTGGATCTGTGTCTCCCTCTCTCTCTGCCCCTCCCCTGCCCGTGCTCTGTCTCTCACAGAAATAAACATTAAAAACAATAATAATAAAATAAAATAATTGTAGATTCACAGGAAGTTGTAAAAATAGTAGAGTCCTGTGTGTGTGTGTTTTAATAATTTATTTTTTAATTTATATCCAAGGTAGCATATAGCGCAACAATGATTTCAGGAATAGATTCCTTAATGCCCCTTACCCATTTAGCCCATCCCCCCTCCCCACAACCCCTCCAGTAACCCTCAATTTGTTCTCCATATTTAAGAGTCTCTTATGTTTTGTCCCTCTCCCTGTTTTTATATTATTTTTGCTTCCCTTCCCTTATGCTCATCTGTTCTGTATCTTAAAGTCCTCATATGAGTGAAGTCATATGATATTTGTCTTTCTCTTTCTCTAATTTCACTTAGCATAATGCCCTCTCGTTCCCTCCAATAGTTGCAAATGGCAAGATTTCATTCTTTTTGATTCCCGAGTAATACTCCATTGTATATATATACCACATCTTCTTTATCCATTCATTCATTGACAGACATCTGGGCTCTTTCCATACCTTGGCTGTTGTTGATGGTGCTGCTATAAACATTGGAGTGCATGTGCCCCTTTGAAACAGCATACCTGTATCCCTTGGATAAATACCTAGTAGTGCAATTGCTGGGTCATAGGGTAGTTCTATTTTTAATTTTTTGAGGAAACTTCATACTGTTTTCCAGAGTGGCTGCACCAGTCTGCATTCCCACCAGCAGTGCAAAGAGATCCTCTTTCTCTGCATCCTCTCTAACATCTGTTATTGCCTGAGTTGTTAATGTTAGCCATTCTGGTAGGTTGAGGTGGTATCTTATTGTGGTTTTGATTTGTATTTCCCTGATGATGAGTGATATTGAGCATTTTTTCATGTGTTGGTGGCCATCTGGATGTCTTTGGAGAAGTGTCTATTCATGTCTTTTGCCCATTTCTTCACCAAGTGTTGAGTTTGATAAGTTCTTTATAGATTTTGGATACTAACCCTTTATCTGAATTGTCATTTGCAAATATCTTCTCCCATTCCATCGGTTGCCTTTAAGTTTTGCTGATTGTTTCCTTCACTGTGCAAAAACTTTTCATTTTGATGAGGTCCCAATAGTTCATTATTTCCCAAGTCCTGTGTGTTCTTTACCCACCTTCCCCCAATGATGACATCTTATATAATTATATAATATATATATGTAAATATATAAATATAAATATATAATCTTATATAATTATTGTACTGTATCAAGACCAGGAAATAAACATTGGCACAATGTTAGCAAGATTGCAGATCTTGTTCATTTTTCACATGGATGTGTGAGTGTGGCTCTGCAGTTTTATTCCACTTACAGGTTCATGTAACCACTGAGACACAGATTGTTCCATCACCACAAAGGAACTCCCTCATGCAACCTCTTTATAGTTGTAACTTTCTTCCCTTTCTCCTATCACCTGACAATATCTAGCCTGTTCTCCATCTGTATGGTTTTGTCAGTTCAGAAATGTTATTTGTTTGTTTCCTTTTAATTGAATGTGAATGCCTTTGGAGGGCAGTCTTCCATTTACTTTAGGCCTCACCGTTCTCTTTTCTTCCAACTAATGACAGTCTTTAGACATTTGGATTGCCTGCCAGGCACTTGTTGGCATTAAGGGTTGCTACCTTGCCCGGTTGTTAATTAGACCCTGGTTTCTCAGTGGACACCTGGCTAATGCCTCTTCCCCAGGCTGGCGGCTATGGCTTCAGACCCCCTCCTCTCCCTGCCTCACCCTATAGATGCAGGCCCTGACTTCCTGTGAGTGCACCATCTGTCCTGACTGCTTTCGCCAGCACTTCACCATCGCCTTGAAGGAGAAGCACATCACAGACATGGTGTGCCCTGCCTGTGGCCGCCCTGACCTCACCGATGACACACAGTTGCTCAGCTACTTCTCTACCCTTGACATTCAGGTACTTCAGTCCCTAGGACTTGGGGTGCCCTGGGCTTTGAACAGGAACCCTGCCCATCCACCATTTCTGCATCCTGTCCTCAGCTTCGGGAGAGCCTGGAGCCGGATGCCTATGCACTATTTCACAAGAAGCTGACTGAGGGTGTGCTGATGCGAGACCCCAAGTTCTTGTGGTGTGCCCAAGTAAGTGGCCTACCCAGGGCAGCTGACTGGAGGGATGGAGGAGGGTTGGAGGTGCCAGGTCAGGCCTGAGATAGCTTTATGCTCTTGCACCCACAGTGCTCCTTTGGCTTCATATATGAACGAGAGCAGCTGGAGGCGACATGTCCCCAGTGTCACCAGACCTTCTGTGTGCGCTGTAAGCGCCAGGTGAGGCACATTCATCCTTTCAGAAATAACTTGCTAAAGCTGCTAGCAGGTCCTATGTCAGACTTGGGGTGTGCTGAAGCACAGAACAGACATGAACTCCGGGCTCAAAGAGCTTACAGACTCCAGGAAAGGAGGGAGGGAGGCTGAGGAGGAGGGGCAGTGAAAGAAAGGTAAGGTAAAGGAGGAAGGAAGGGAGAGAGCATAAGTACACGTGGCATTAAATTCTACAAAGAAAACACAGGACTCTGAGATTAGGAATAACAGAATGGACCTACTTAGGATGGAGAGGTCAGACAAGTCTTCTCTCAAATGGTTTAATTTAAGCTCAGGCCTGAAAGTTAAGAAGAAGCCAATTATGCAAAGGATATTCAGGACAAAAAGAGCAACACATGGAAAGGCCAAAGTCAGAAAAAGTGGTGTGTGGTTGGAGCCCCAAGATCAAGGGTGAGAGTGGTGGGTGGTCAGAGAGGAGCTAGCTGCCAGATCAGGAGAGGCCATGGGGCCAAGTGAGGAAGGTATTTGCCTTTTATTCTAAGACGAAGCTAGGGGTGACACTCTTTCATTTACCTGTTAAAAAGTTTAATATCTGAAAAAAGTTTAATATTTGAGTGCTCACTTTGGCAGCACATATTCTAAAAAGTTTAATGTTTGATACCAAAAAGTTCTATTACAAAACACGTTAATAAAATGAATACCTGAGACCCTACCACTAGACCTCAAGACTAGAACACTCCAAAAAAACCCCGAACAAACCACACACACAACTAGAACACTCCCAGTACTGCTGAAGTTGCCTGCCTTACACTCTGAAAGACATTTTGGCTGCAGGGTGGAGCATGCACCATAGGGGAGCAGGAATGGAGGAAGAGAGACCACTAATTGAGGCAACACCTGACCTGGCCTGGAGTAGAATGGCCAGAGGAGGGATGAAGAAAAAGGGGACAAGGTTGAGATAGGCCTGGGTGGTGGGAATAAGACCTGCCAGTGAACATGTGCTGGTATGAGGAGGCCAAAGAACCAAGGCTGGCCCCTCAGTTTGAGATTGGAGCAAATGGTGAATGGCAGTGCCATAAACGAAGCCAGGGATCTCTAGATCTGAGAGGAGGGGTGGCCCTTAAGAAGGGCCCGGGGTGGGGTTTTCATGTGAAGCTTGCTTTCCCTCCTGCAGTGGGAGGAGCAGCACCGAGGCCGGAGCTGTGAGGATTTCCAGAACTGGAAACGCACCAACGACCCAGAGTACCAGGCCCAGGGCCTGGCCATGTATCTTCAGGAGAACGGCATTGGTAAGGTTGTCCTGTTAGGCCTGTGTGCCCACTCATATGTCACTGCCAGTGGCTCTCTTCCTGAGGACCTTGTGGAGCAGTGACAGCCCCAGCCCTGACCTGCTGTACCTTACAGATTGCCCCAAGTGCAAGTTCTCGTACGCTCTGGCCCGAGGAGGCTGCATGCACTTTCACTGCACCCAGTGCCGCCACCAGTTCTGCAGTGGCTGCTACAATGCCTTTTACGCCAAGAATGTGAGCCCAGAGAATGGGGGTGGAAGGGATAGAAGGGTGGGAGGCTGCTACTGGGTGTGAGGGGCAAAGACATTGAGGAGTCGCCTAGGGGAAGAGAAGAGGAAGCCAATGGGGTGTAAAGCACCTCTCTCTGTCCCCTCTCCCCTTTCGCTTGCTCCAGACCCTCCAATGTCTCCATCTTCCCCCATCCCTACACCCCTCATGCAGGGGTTCTGAGAAGCCAGGACCCCAACAGTCTCCAACTTCCTCTCTCCCATCTGGGTTTCCGCCAGAAATGTCCAGACCCTAACTGCAGGGTGAAAAAGTCCCTACATGGCCACCACCCACGAGACTGCCTCTTCTACCTGCGGGACTGGACTGCTCTCCGGCTCCAGAAGCTGCTACAGGTCAGGGGTGGCCAGCCTGGCTGGGTTTGTGAGTTGCCCAGGGTAGGAGGCAGGGCTCAGGGTGACAAGAAAGGAAAGGTTCTGTGCTGGGAAATTCAGTGGGCTGGCATCAAGGGGATCCTAATGCCCATCCATCTGCCCCTCCTCAGGACAATAATGTCATGTTCAACACAGAGCCCCCAGCAGGAGCCCGGGCAGTTCCTGGTGGTGAGTGTCAGGACAAGCCTTGGAGAAGGGGTGAGGGTGGGCTGGGCTTCCACTGTATGGTGGGTAAAGGGGACAGTTGGGTCTGTGGTCAGAGTCCATCCTGTGCTTACTTGTGGGCTTCTTAGCGAGTTAACCTCTCTGGACCTTGTTTCTTCCTCTGTGACATGAGAGTAATATCTCCTTTGCAGCTAAGCTATTTTACCTGAGGGCCTAGCAGTTGATACTAATTTTCTTCTCCCATTCCCAAAGGATGATGATTTTATTAGTTAAGCAGTATTTAATGAGACTTGCTAGTTGCACTGTTTTAGGTTCCATGAGGGTGACAGAAAGATGTTACATATGGTTCTAACCTACCCCACCTCTTATTTCCATAAAGTAAGACCTTCACAGACTAAGTTAACTGGGCAAGAGCTAAATCGCAACCAGAAGAGTTGTCCCAAGAGAGTATGTGATAATAAAAAAAGAGAGAGAGTATGTGATTATGGACCCAAAGCAAGCCTAGATAAAAGCAGGGCCAGCGGGGCGCCTGGGTGGCGCAGTCGGTTAAGCGTCCGACTTCAGCCAGGTCACGATCTCGCGGTCCGTGAGTTCGAGCCCCGCGTCAGGCTCTGGGCTGATGGCTCGGAGCCTGGAGCCTGTTTCCGATTCTGTGTCTCCCTCTCTCTCTGCCCCTCCCCCATTCATGCTCTGTCTCTCTCTGTCCCAAAAATAAATAAAACGTTGAAAAAAAAAAAAGTTAAAAAAAAAAAAAAGCAGGGCCAGCAAGGCCCCTGCTTCTGTTATCAGACTTGGTCTGTTGCGATGGTATCTCTAAGTGCATCCCTCCCCACCACTACCACTGTTAAAGCAGTCCCTTCCCTGGAGGCTGCCTCCCATGCCTCCATTGATACCCCAGTTCTCCCGGGGCTTTGTGGTCAGTGACCTCCTCCCAACAAAAGGGTCCCTTCCTTCCCTTACCCTTAGGTGGCTGCCGAGTGATGGAGCAGAAGGAAGTTCCTAATGGGTTTCGCGATGAAGCCTGTGGCAAGGAGACTCCAGCTGGCCATGCTGGCCTCTGCCAGTGAGTATCAGCAGGAGCATAGTGTTGGGCGGGGCGGTGGGGGGGGGGGTGCGGGGCGGGACATGCAGGAGGGCTGAGGATACACATGGGTAGTAAAGGAGGTCTCTGGAAGTAGTAGGTCCTGCCGGGAAAGTGAAGGAAGGGCTCTCTGGGCAAGGGCATGGCTAGGTAATAGCAGGCAGTGTGCACAGGGGGACAGTGCCTACAAGTGCAACTGGGAAGAGTTGTCAGTCTTGTTCGTCTGAGTATGCCAGTGCCCAGCAAGGTGTTGGGCACACTCAGTTAATACTAGCCAAATGGAAGAACAAATATTCCACCCTGCCATCTCCCCAGGGCACACTACAAAGAGTATCTTGTGAGTCTCATCAATGCCCACTCACTGGACCCAGCCACCCTGTATGAGGTGGAGGAGCTGGAGACGGCTGCTGAGCGCTACCTGCATGTGCGCCCTCAGCCAGCAGCTGGGGAAGATGCCCCTGCCTACCACGCCCGCCTGTTACAGGTAAGGCTTCCCTCCAGCCTCGCCTCTGACCCCACACTCTAGAAAGAAGTCCCCTGTCCAGCTTGTGTCTGAGTTTTAAACTGCCAGTATCATCTCTCTCCTTCTGCAGAAGCTGATGGAAGAAGTGCCCTTGGGACAAAGTATCCCTCGCAGGAGGAAGTAACTGAGGGCAAGGATCCTCATGAAGGTCTCATGGCCCAGCCTCCTCAGGAACAGCTCCAGCACCAATAAAGAGGCATCTCCTTGCCCAGGCTTCTTGGTGGTCCTTCTTCCTGGCCCCACCATCTGGGGCACCAGGGAAAGAGGGGGGTGAACACAGCTTTGCCGAAAGGGTCACCTGCAGCCTACCACCTGACCATTCTTGGACTCAGGGCTAGGAAGGAATTGACACCATGGATGGCCAAGGAGCTCCTCTCCCCAGCCAGCCCCTTGGCCTGGGCATTCTCCTCCCCTGCTTCCTTTGTTCTTTCATGGAATTCAGTTGATATTTGAGGTCACCTAATAGACACCAAGCAGGCACGATGGGGGAACACAGATGCACCGGTGGTACAGGGCTAGCCAGAGGCCTCAGGCCAGACTCCACGACACTGGCCTCCCTGGGAAGCAGTAGTGTTAACAGAGATCAAAGAGCATCTAAGGGAGTAGGGGACTGAGCCTGAGCGGGAAGGGGGCCCTCTTGTGTCCGACAGCGGGATTCCAACAGTGAGGTTCTCAGGTGCTGCTTCCCCCTGGCGGCAAGCCGTTGCCCTGCAGCTCAAGCCACGTGATTTCTGAGAAAAGGCCCTTCCTGGAGGAGAACTGAAACTTAGGGTGGGGACTGTAGAAAGGGGCGGAGAGATCAGGAAGCTGCCTAGACGGCTGCCGAGCTGAGGTCAGCTGGGTCCTGGGACAGCCAGCAAGCCGCTCAGGTAAGATCAGCGGACATCCGGATGTCAGCGTGGGTCTAGAGCTAGAGGGCCCCGCCGGATTGGAGGTGGGGGGGGGGGGCGGGGGCTCCTGGGGCCCCTCTGCCAAACAGGAATATACAGACCACCTGTGAGCCAGGACATAGGGGGTTTGGCCTGAGTGAGAGAGTGACTGGGGACCACTGTCCCCAGCCCTATAGGCAAAGCACAGGAGGTCCCTGCTGTGGGTTGTTCAGGGAAGTCAGCCCCGGCTCCAGCTGACCCTGTTTGTTTTCTTGCTTTCTGGCCCTGCCCACTTCCGCTGGAGCTCTGCCCCACCTACCCCAGAGGCAAGAGGAGGGGACAGATGGGGGTCAAAGGATAGGTTGTGGGGGTGGTGGGTGAGGGATCTATGAAGCATCTTGCAAACTGATACTGCCTTCGCAGATGCTTGGGGCAGAGACCGAGCCTCTCCCCAGGGACCACACCAAGGGAGTTCTCTTCCAGACAACAGATTCCTGAAAAGTCAGTTTTAAGACCAGCGCCTAGGGTTTCCTTCCAGTTGTCGGAGCTTGGGATGTTAGGGTGTGTTTTTTGGTTACTAGTGATGGGAGAAAGAAACGGTTTGGCCTCAGGGAATTGTGAGAAATGTCCACAGGCAAAAGGTGGATGGGGTCTCTGGGGGCCCTTGCCAGAATCCAACCCCAGTGGTCAGGATCTCTGCAGATGTTCCCTCCTGAAGTATCAGTTCCACTGATGCTGCCTGCTGCTCTTGTCCCCAGGATGGCATCGGGCCGGGCACGCTGCACCCGAAAGCTGCGGAACTGGGTGGTGGAGCAAGTGGAGAGTGGGCAGTTCCCGGGGGTGTGCTGGGACGATGCAGCTAAGACCATGTTCCGGATTCCTTGGAAGCATGCAGGCAAGCAGGACTTCCGGGAGGACCAGGATGCCGCTTTCTTCAAGGTGAATGGGCCTGGAAACCAGCCCCTCCGAGGGAGGGGTGGAGTAGACACAATCTCTCACCCTCAAGAGGTCTGCCTGGGTTTCAGATAAAGGGGAGATGGGAGGGTAGAGCCAGCCGCATTGTCGTCACAGCCCAAGACAAAATGAAAATTCAAAAATTGTTGAGGATTTCAAGACAGCTGCAGCAGAGCGGGGACCTGAGCACTGGGCCTTCTGTGCAGGTGCTCAGGCCGCAGGTGCCCGAAGCCGGCTGTAGGAGAGGGTCAGCTGGGCAGGGTAACATGCTGTCTCCTCTTTACTTCCTGTGTTTCTCAGGCATGGGCGATATTTAAGGGGAAGTACAAGGAGGGAGACACAGAAGGCCCTGCTATCTGGAAGACTCGTCTGCGCTGTGCTCTCAACAAGAGCCCCGAATTTGAGGAGGTTCCTGAAAATGGCCATAGGGATGGAGCTGAGCCCTACAAGGTGTATCGGCTGCTGCCATCGGGGACCCTCCCTGGTGGGTGTCCCCTTGCCCAGCCGCTCCTAGAATCAGCAGACGTGGACAGGGGGAGGATGGAGATAGGAGGTTTCTGGGAGGGTGGTGGGCCTCCCTCCAGGCCCCTCAGTCAGAGTTCTGCCCTGTCCCTGGGGTACTCCTACCCACGTTCCCCTGCCTGGTCCTGCACATTCTTTCACCGTCTCCTCTCTCCCTTACCCTCTGTTCCCACTTAAGGCTCTGACCTTTCTCCCCCTCCACAATATTCCACAGCCCAGCCAGGGACCCAGAAATCACCATCAAAGCGACATTACAGTTCTGTGTCCTCTGAGAGGGAAGAGGATGAGGGTACCACAAAGAACTGCATACTCAGTCCCTCTTTGATTGAGGACCCCCTCAAAAACGTAAGAGCTGGGGAGGGAACGGAGTGGGCCTGAGGGCAGGAGAGTAAACTAGGGGAGAGGTCAGCCAACGAATAGACACTGTGTCTGCAGGAGGAGGTGGGGGCCAGTGGGGAAGCAGGCCATTCAGAATTTGGGAGCAGCAGCAGCAGCAACAGCCCTGAGCCTCAGGAAGGTACCACCTCCCCTGCCTCTGTGTTGTTCCCCTACAGCCACTCCCTCTGGCCCTTGGATTCCCCAGTCCCCATCTGAATGACATGCCTCTGCTTCCCTTATAGGTACAGACACAACAGAAGCCCCTTTCCAAGGAGATCAGGTGTCATTGGAGAGTCTGCCTCCTCCAGACTCAGGTGTGTGGTGTTTCTGACTCCTCTCTGCTCTCTGTCCCCCCCAGGTTGTCTCCCTGTAGCTACACATGCATTATCAAGGATGTCGGGGCTTGCAGGAAACAGGGCCCACCTTATCCAGACAGAGGCATTGCTTTCCAGGCGGGACACCTGGGCAGACTCCAACCTCCCAACAGCTCACTTCTCAAAAATACTCCTCGTGTTCTCTCTCTCTCCCTCCCTCCCCCCCCTTTTTTCTCAAAATGAATAAATAAACTTAAAAAAGGGGGGGGTGGGTGAAGGGAGCGCTTGGGTGGCTCGGTTGGTTAAGCGTCCCACTCTTGGTTTTGGCTCAGGTCATGATCTCACGGTTTGTGGGATTGAGCCTGGTGTTGGGCTCTGAGTTGAGAGCGTCTAGCCTGCTTGGGATTCTCTCTCTGCAGCCCCCCTCAAAATGAATAAATAAACTTTTTAAAAAGTATCCCCTATGCACTCTGTTCCCTGGAAATTCACTTTGAGACGTTCATTTCTGTGGGTCAAGTGGAGACCTAGTCTTCAGGACCTTCTTATAAACCGTAAGACCCTGGGCATTAAGCCTTGAGGCCTCAGTGGGCATCAGCTACCCTTGTGAGTGATGGCAAAGCCTCACAGGATGCCCCCTGGCTGGTAGGGTTGGTGAGAGGGCAGATGGGGAGGGAAGTGCCTTCTCTAACCACAGAAGGTCGACTGCTACCCCTGCCCTTGCTTGTGTTCCCTCTGGGCTTCACGTTTCTCACCAGCAAAATGAGGATGTGGGGTTTGCCAGTGGCCCCTCCTCATTCCCCAGGACCTGGTGCTGGCCGGGTGGACCCCTGGGGTGAAGCACTGGTGCAGCTGGCCGTTCTCTGTTCACAGACTACTCGCTGCTGCTTACCTTCATCTACGGTGGGCGCGTGGTGGGCGAAGCCCAGGTGCAGAGCCTGGACTGCCGCCTTGTGGCTGAGCCCTCAGGCTCCCAGTATGGGATGGAGCAGGTGGTGTTTCCCAAGCCTGACCCACGAGAGCCCACCCAGCGCCTGCTGAGCCAGATCGAGAGAGGTGTCCTAGTGGCCAGCAACTCCAGAGGCCTCTTTGTGCAGCGTCTCTGCCCCATCCCCATCTCCTGGAACGCGCCCCAGGCGCCACCCGGTCCAGGCCCGCATCTGCTGCCCAGCAATGAGTGCGTGGAGCTCTTCAGAACCACCTACTTCTGCAGAGGTGAGGCTGTTGCAGTTGAGCTGAGCCCCTGCCCCCATCTCTTAGGACCCCCTGGGACCTTGCAGTCTCTGCCACCACCCTGTGTTCCTTCCAGTAGATCCTTCGTTACAGCCCAGGCGTGGCACCCTGCACTTGAGCGGTGCACACACATCCTGTGGGGCCCTGTGCTCAGCCCTGGCAGCTGTCTGGCAGCCAGCCTTCCCCAGCCAAGGTCTCGGAAGATGAGGCTCGGATGCAGCTCAGCACATGAGTCACATGTTGGGGACTGCCACCACATGGCAGCATGCAGTAACGGGAAGGTGTACCTCGCAGCCCTCTCCTGCGTATGCACTTGCACGGGCCGACCCCATATTTGGGAGAGCTCGCACACCTCCCACACACTAGCCCTGCTGCACCCCGGGCAGCTCCTCCGGTTGTCCTTCTCCCGCCCGCCCCTGCCTGGGATTCCACTTCCTGCCTCCATTCACCTCTAAATCTCACCTTGGGAGTGGAGGCCAGGAGTACAGGGGACGCAGAGTGGGAGTGTTGCAGGGCCACGCGTGCCCTCGGCAGGGAGGGTGCGAGCAGACAACAGAGGTGGGGACACTTCTGTGTTAGCAGCCCAGGCTGCTGCCTTGAGGACTCTAAGCTCTTCCAGCAGAGAGCTTTGAGGGTGTATAAAAATCGGTTACCTCTAAATACTTCTTACTTGAAAAAGGGGCACCTTTTCCTACTTGCACATGGGTGAGTAGCAGCTTAGTTGCTGGCATCCCTCCTGGTATGAGGCAACAGCCGTGACCCTGCAGCTCCCGCTCTGGCCTTGGTCTCCAATTGGCCCCACACCCACCCCTCTTTCTCCATGATGGGTCCCTCTCTATTCCCTCCCTGCCTGTGGCCTCTGCCTTCTTTCTTCCAACCCTTGATCCTTTCTCTTTCATCAGACCTGGCCAGGTACTTCCAGGGCCTGGGCCCCCCACCCAAGTTCCAGGTGACTCTGAACTTCTGGGAGGAGAGCCCTGGCCCCAGCCACACCCCGAAGAGTCTTATCACAGTGCAGGTGAGTTCAGGGCAAGGGAAGACTAGCCTGCCTGTGTGAGTGGGGTGTAGGGGGTTCCAGGTGGAGAAGGGCCTTTGGTTGGCAGGGAGGAACTCCTGGGGGTATGTCTACCCCAGCTGTGCTCATGATACTCTCCCCTACCTTTCCTGGCACAGATGGAGCAGGCCTTTGCCCGACGTTTACTGGAGGAGACTCCTGAGGAGCAGGCAGCCGCTCTCTCCCTGCTGCAGAGCCTGGGAGACCCGCCTTCCTCCTCTTCGCTCTGTTCCTCCTATCTCCTTTGAAAGAAACTCATTCTCCACACTGTTGACCTGGCTCCCTTGGTGATCATTCTTGGTGGTTGTCTGTGATGGTTGTGTCCTTGAACTGCTCGTGTGCCTGGCTGGTGGAGAACTGAAGGATGATTTTTATCCTTTTTTTAAGTTTGAGATATACCCTCTTTCATTTCTGAGAAACTGAATTGGGAAAAGTCCAAATGGTGTGAACTCAGAGGACCTTTCCTGCTTCCCCCAACCCTAAAGCCAAGCACTTTATATTTTCTTCTTAGATGTTCACTGGGGATTTAAAATAAAACTTTATTGAAAGAGGAGTCATTATCTGCTTTGTTGGGATGAAAAGGTAGGTAGCAGGGGTCACAGGGAAGTGATAGAGATGTAATTTCAGAGCGGTGTACTTGGGTTTTCTTCCTGCTGACCTCTCCAGGCCCCTTTCCCCTCCTCCACCCGCAGCTTCTGGCTAGGAAGCTGTCTGGCCTCTGTGGGTTCTGAGTTTGGGAAGAGGATTGAGGTTAGCCACCCAGAAGAGCACAGCCTACAGCTGCTGTAGCTACCAACTTCACATGGAAAAATCTGGGCTCCACGGTTCTTGGCTAGAGGCCTCTGATTCGGGCCTTACAAGCGGCTTAGGGTTGGACTCTGGCTGGAGGTCTAAATGAACAGGAGAACTTGAAGTTGACCTCAAACTATGGACTAGAGGTGCTGGGGTCTGGGAGGGGAGGGGAAATCAGAGGGAAGAAAGAGCTTCTGTGCCTCCTGTGCCGAGGGCAGACCAGGCCCTGGTATCTCTTCTCCCAGTATATGGGGCACTGTCGCCCCAACATAAGGGGACTCCCAAACTGGTTTCCTTGCTCTACCTAGACCCCACCAAAGACCATGTGGCCTAGACTGCCATGTCACCAACACTCTGTTCGCCGAGATGTGAGGGCCCTAAAGCAACTGACACTTCTTTCCCATACCCCTGTGTTTATTTTGCCACCAAACTGGAAGTTCTTCCTTTACAGGCAACTTGTCATCTTACCTCTCCATTCACATCCAGCAGATTAGTTCAGACGTAAGTCCCCACTTAACCAACTGCCACAGCATCCAGCTTCCCCCCTCCTATATGTGACACCAGCTTGGAGGAAGAGGAGCCTCCCAGACCAGACTTTACTGTCCTTTCGCTCTTATAAGCCTTCCCTGGCTCAGCTATGTGATCAAGCCTAGATGCCTAGATCCTCGAGATTCTTCTTGCTGTCTCACTTGACAAACTTCAGTGCTGCTTTTGAGCCTTTCTGCCTCCTTGGACCTTCGTTCTCTTCGGTCTTGCCCATCATCCTCCCGAGAAGCCAAGAGTCCAAACAGGAATCTGCATTAGCAGGGAAGAAAGCAGGTACTGGGTGCACAGGTACGCAAGGCCTATTGTGCCCTTGATTTTCTAAGATTCCTCCTGGCCTTTCTTCTTTGCACTTGCTGTCTCCTTGACTTCCATTTTATTTCTTTTCTTTATAATTTTAATTCCAGTCTAGTTAACATACAGTGTTAAATTAGTTTCAGGGGTACAATATAGTGATTCAACAGTGCTATACATTGCTCAGTGCTCATTGTGATAAGTGTACTTTTTTTTTTTAATTTTTTATTTGATGTTTATTTTTGAAGGAGAGAGAGGCAGAGCATGAGTGGGGGAAGTGCAGAGAGAGAGGGAGACACAGAATCCAAAGCAGGCTGCAGGCTCAGAGCTGTCAACACAGAGCCCGACATGGGGCTCGAACCCACAAACTGTGAGATCATGACCTGAGCCGAAGTCGGATGCTTAACCGACTGAGCCACCCAGGCACCCTGTGATAAGTGTACTCTTAATCTCCACCTAGTTCACCCATCCCCCCACCCACCTCCCCTCTGGGAACCATCTGTTCTCTATAGTTAAGAGTCTGTTTTTTGGTTTGTCTTTTTTTCCCCCCTTTGTTCATTTGTTTCTCAAAATTGCACATATGAGTGAAATCAAATGATATTTGTCTTTCTCTGACTCATTTCATTTAGCATATATTCTAGATCCATGTGTGTTGTTGGAAATGGCAAGATTTCATTGTTTTTTCTGGATGAATAATATACCAATGTATAGGTATACCACTTCTTTATCCATTCATCTACCAATGGACACCTAGTCTGCTCCGTATCTTGGCTATTGTAAATAATGCTACGATAAACATAGGGGTGCACACATCCTTTTGAATTAGTGCTTTCGTATTCTTTGTAGTAGTGCAATTACTGGATTATATAGTAGTTCTATTTTTAATTTTTTAAGGAACTTCCATACTGCTTTCCACAGTGGCTGCATGAGTTTGCATTCTCACCAACAGGGACGGTGGGTTCCTTTTCCTCTACGTCCTTTCCTTGTTTCTTGTGTTTTTGACTTTAGCAATACTGACAGGTGTGAGGTGAGATCTCATTGTGGTTTTGATATGCATTTTCCTGATGATGAGTGATGCTGAGCATCTTTTTATGTATTTGTTGACCATCTGGATGTCTTTGGAGAAATGTCTGCTCATGTCTTCTATTTTTTTAACTAGATTATTTTTTTGGTGTTGTATCAGTTCTTTATATTTCATTTTCATTGTCTCCATGTATTTTTTTAATTTCCTCTTTGATTTCTTGGTTGACCCATTCATTGTTTAATAGCATGTTATTTAACCTCCATGTATTTGTGGTCTTTCCAGATTTTTTCTTGTGGTTGGTTTCTAGTTTCATAGTGTTGTTGTTAGAAAAGATACTGAAAAGACTTTGATGTTTTCGAATTTGTTGAGACTTGTTTTGTGGCCTAATATGTGATCTGTTCTGGAGAATGTTCCATGTGCACTTGAAAAGAATGTATTCTGCTGTTTTAGGATGGAATGTTCTGACTATACCTGTTAAATCCATCTGGTCCAATGTGTCATTCAAAGCCACTGTTTTCGTATTGATTTTTTGTTTAGATGATCTGTCCATTGGTGTGAGGGTTAAAGTCCCCTACTATTATTGTATTACTATTAATCACTTCATTTATGTTTGTTATTAACTGCTTTATGTACTTGGGTCCTCGCATGCCAGGTGCATCAATATTTATAATTGTTACATTTTCTGGTTGGATTATCCCATTTATGATTATATCATGTCCTCTTACATTTTCTGTCATAACCCACATCCAGGCCATCAGCAAATCCTGTCATTATTCCTTTAGAATCTATCCAGAATCTGACTACTTTTCTCTGTTTCTACCACTAACACTTTTTTTTTTTAATGTTTTCTTATTTATTTTTGAGATAGTGAGAGTGCAGGGGAGGGACAGAGAGGGAGAGAGAATCCCAAGTAGGCTCTGTGCTATCAGCACAGAGCCCAAATTAGGGCTTGAACTCACAAACTGTGAGATCATGACCTAAGCCGAAATCAAGAGTCAGACGATGGGGTGCTAGAGTGGCTCAGTTGGTTAAACATCTGACTTTGGCTCAGGTCATGATTTCACAGTTCATGAGTTCGAGCCCCACATCGGGTTCTGTGCTGACAGCTCAGAGCCTGGAGCCTGCTTCGGGTTCTGTATCTCCCTTTCTGCCCCTCCCCTACCCATGCTCTGTCTCTCTCTCTCAAAAATAAACATGTAAAAAAATTTTTTAAAGAGTCAGATGCTTAACCTACTGAGCCACCCAGATGCCCCTACCACTAACACTTTGGAACAAGCTACTATCATCTCTCACACCTCTTTCTGCTTCCTTCCACATCTTCTTTTCTTCCTCCACTCTTGTCCACCTTCAGCCTATTTCCAACACAATAGAGATCCCCTTAACATATAAATCTCATCATGTCAGTCAAAACCCTCCATTGGCTTTTAACTCATTCAGAGTTAAAGCCCAGATCCTTAAAGTGGCCTCCAAGGTCCTTGTGCTGTGGCCCCTATCCTCCTCTCTAACCTCACCGCTTGCCATTCTTGTTCCAGGCTTCTTGAACCCACCACATTTCTGCCTCAGGACCTTTGCACTTGCTGGTTCTTTTGTCTAAAATATTCTTCCTTTAGGTAGGTGCATGTTGCCTCCTCTCTTCAGAGGGGGCTTCCCTAAGCACTCTACCTAAATAGCAGCCCTCACTACTCTATTCTCCTATGCGGCCTCATTCTCATAGCACTGATCACCATTTCACATATTTCTGTTTGTCTCCTTGCTTATCATCTCTCTTTCCCTAATGCGTTAGAACAGGGACTTGTTTTGTTCACTGCTCTATCTCCAGTGCCTCTATAGAGGAGTGTGTGGCATGTAGTAGGCATCTCATAAATGCTTGTTGAATGGAGGGATGGATGAACAAATTAGTCTATTGCTTATTTCCTAAACTAGGTTCTAAGTACCTTAAGGGTAGATGCCCCCACCTTATCATCTCTGTGCTCTAATGTGAACTTATAAACACTGACAACATATGTACAGTGACTGAAACAATTTGTATTATGCAGAAACCATCTTAAACAAGCACAAGTTGACTAGGTACTGGAAATGCTGGAATTCGAGAGAGCAGAGTTCCCAGCCAGGCTGTCATTAAAGAGCTGTGTGGTCTGGGAAAACCTGTCTTATATGGGCCTCTGTTTCTCATCTGAAAGGCAAGTCTTAGACTAGATTTTGAAATCCCAGTCAGCCTTGAATTTTTGTGGTTGTAAATTTAGGGTAATTGCATATTCACTTGACAAATGTTTTTGGTTTTTTTAAATATTTATTTTTGAGAGAGAGACAGACAATGCAGGCAGGGGAGGGGCAGAGAGAGAGGGAGACACAGAATGCAAAGCAGGCTCAAGGCTCTGAACAGTCAGCACAGAGCCTGACTCAGGGCTCGAACTCGTGAACCACAAGATCAGGACCTGAGCTGAAGTCAAATGTTTAACCAACTGAGTCACCCAGGCGCCCCAACCACTTGACAAAAGTTTACTGAGCTGGGTTCCAGGAACTAGTTGGGGGTAAAAAAAAAAAAAAAAAAAAGTCTCAATCTCAAGAGCTCCCAGACTGAAGGAACAAGACAAAATAGGGTCAGCTCAGCCACAATAATTGAGTGTTAAAGAGGCAGAGAAGCATGCCCTGGGGAAGGGGATTCTAAGCCAAAGAAATGGCTGTACAAAGGCAGGAGGCATGGAGACAAAGAATTGTTGGAGCCAAATGGCTTTTGTATGCAGAGAGGTATGCCCTGCATCCCACAAAGCAGAAATCTATTCCAGCCAGGGGAACATTCACAACTGGAAAATAGCCAGATGGGGCAGGCCCAGAGCCTAAACTGTTCAAATTTAGGAAAGGACCCAGCAAGTTCTCTCAGGGCTTCCTGTGAGATCTTTTTCCTCACCGGTCTGTGGCGCCTCCAAGGCCACCCACACCGTTTCCACCTCCCCAGCTCACGACAGGCCCAAGTCTGGGCACAAAAGGCAGACCAATTTTTGGTATTTTGTTGGTACCTGGTTGGATTTGGGGGAAAGGGCAAGTTCTAACTGCAGATTGGGCGCCCAGAGTGGGGTAGGGCAGTTGCCCCCGGCATGACCCGACCTAGTCTAGTAGTTGAAGTGCCCTTGTTACCAAGCTTGCTGAGGGGGGGCGAGACTGGGACTTGCTCCACTCTCATTGGTCAGCAGAGAAGTGCCACCGAGGAACCCTTGTTGCCAGAGGCAAGAACGAGAGCCCATTGGTCAGGACACCTCACAATGGCCCCGGCAGCGCACAGGATTCTTCCGATTGGTTCGCTGTCTGCCTCGGGAGACTCCTGTTGCCTCGACGCCCAGCAGGCTCCTTGGCGCCCTGGAAAGAGCGCTTCCCAAGCCCACCCCCGTTCCCCATTGGCTGTCGTGGGGGCCGCCGCCATCTAATGACGGCGCAAAGCACCCGTGGGCGCGCTCCCTGCGGCAGGATCTAGTCCCGCGGGAGGGCGACCCTGCCGGGACTACAGGTGCCGAAGCTGAGTGCAAGACTCAGGCGCCCGGCACTCCTGCGGAGGACCCCCCGTTCTCCCTCGGGACCTGATTTGAAGCCCAGCCCGGACCTGCCCTCGGGGAGCTCTGCACCTCCAACCTGGAACCCAACCCGAAAGGCCCCAGTAAGTTCGAAGCACCCACGCGGCGTGTGAACCCGCTCAGGGCAGACGGAGAGGGGAATCCCAACTGTTGTGTGTGCGGTCCGCGCCTCCATTTGCTTCTCGCCTTAATCCTTTATCCACCGATTATTGGCTCCTTTATTTGGCATTCGGGGTCCACCTCGGTGCCACCTCTCCAAACCCTTCGTTCCAACGGTGTTGGGAAGTCCCTCGCCGCAAAGAATTCCGATTGAGATCCGAACGGAGGAGTGGCGGAGACGGGGGTGAAACCCCTGTGGGACAATGTTCTACTATCCCAACGTGCTTCAGCGCCACACCGGCTGCTTCGCCACCATCTGGTAAGGGCAGGGCCCTGCGCGCCGGGAGGGGCACCCAGGGATCCCAGCCTGACACCCCCTCCCCACCGTCCATTCACACCCCCGACCCCTCCAGGCTGGCAGCGACGCGTGGCAGCCGGCTGGTGAAGCGTGAGTACTTGAAGGTGAACGTGGTGAAGACCTGGTAAGGCCCAGGAAGGGGAGGAGTGGCCGGGCCTGGGCGGGCAGGGTGGCAGGGCAACTGGATGGATCCGGTTGGCCAGGCTACGGGGTTGGTCCTTGGCACAGGGGTGACTAGGGCGTTTTTACCCCCAGCGAGGAAATCCTCGATTACGTGCTGGTACGAGTGCAGCCCCCGCTGCCCGGTCTACCGCGGCCCCGCTTCTCCCTGTATCTCTCAGCCCAGCTGCAGATTGGCGTGATCCGGGTCTACTCCCAGCAATGCCAATACCTCGTAGGTAAGTCCGGGAAGGCTCGGAGATGGGGCAGAGCTGAGTGGCCCTCGGCGAGGCGGGCTCTCTACCTTGCCCTCCCTGCCCACAGAGGACATCCAGCACATTCTGGAGCGCCTGCACCGTGCCCAGCTGCAGATCCGCATTGATATGGTAGAGACTGACCTGTAAGTGCCCCCCTGGGACCGGCCCGTTAAGCTTTTTTTTTTTTCTTAAATTTTTAAAATCTTTTTTGAGAGAGAGAGCACGTGAGCAGGGGACAGGCAGAGAGAGACACACACACACAGAATCTGAAGGAGGCTCCAGGCTCTGAGCTGTCAGCACAGAGGCCAACACGGGGTTCAAACTCACCAGCTGTGAGATCATGACCTGAGCCGAAGTCAGAGGCTTAACTGACTGAGCCACCCGACACCCCCCACCCCTGCCCTTCAGCCTTTAGAGGGCAACCTTAGCCCTCTGCCTCAGTACCTGACAGCCCACACTCTCTCTCAGACCCAGCCTGCTGCTTCCTAACCGCCTGGCCATGATGGAGACCCTGGAAGATGCTCCAGACCCCTTTTTTGGAATGATGTCTGTGGATCCCACACTTCCCAGCCCCTTCAGTATCCCTCAGGTAGGGCTCCCCAGAGACAGCTCAGGGGGACTGTCGTGGTGGACCCACCCAGACAAAACCCGTTCCACTTGTCTATTCAAGGCCAACTTAGAAGCAGCTCTTATCCGAACTTATTTCCACACAGTTCCCACTGCCAAGGCTCTAATCCAGGCCCTCATTGTTTCTCAGCCCTGGGTTTCCCTATCTATGTCCTCCTCTACCCACATTCTAACACCTCTACAGCTTAATACAATGCTACTTCCTTCCTTCAGACACCTCCTGTGGCTCCCCACTGCAGATAGAGTACTAGCATTAGAGCTCTCCATGCCCAGGTCTAGAACTAGCTACCGTCTCTTAGCATATCCCTTAAGCATCTTTGGCTCCCAGACACTGGTCTGGCCCCCATGTCCCAAAGATGCCATGTTCACTTCTTTGCTTGTGCTGTTTCCCTAGTCCATAAGGGTCATCCTCATTTTCTACTAGTTAAGTCTTACACATCCTTAACAGACCTGGCTCAAATACTATCCTTTTCTATGAGACTTTATCACTGGCCAGAACCAAATGTTTTGGAACTCAGCGCATCGCTAAGGGGCTTGTTTCACCCTTTGTGTTGACTCTTGCCCAGGTCCTATACAAACCTGTCATCATGTTGGACCATAAGCTCCTTAAGACCAGGAATCTTTTCTGTTCCTCTGTCCCCAACAACACTTGACATAAGGGTGCAGTGCTTCGTGTACATCTCCTGTACAGATGGACAAAGAGTAGATAATGGCAGGAATGGGAGGAAAGGCGTGCATATGGTGAGTTCACCGCATACAACTGTCAGTGCCACAGGGCTTAGGCATGAAGGAATATTTTCATCCATTGTCTGAATAAGGCTGTGGAAGTGAGAAAACAGCAGCTAAAGATGAACCCTTCCTTTTGTCCCCAATCCTCCCCAAAGATTCGACACCTTCTTGAGGCTGCAACCCCAGAGAGACTTCTTGAGGAGATCCCTCCTGAAGTCCCTATGGAGCCAATGAAGCCAGGTGAGCAGAGAGGGTTCTTTCCGGGGAGAAGCATAGGAAGGCCCCAAAACTGAAGAAATGACCATCACTGAGCTTCTCTTAAGGGCCATGCCCTTTGTGTAACCTCATCTCTGCCTCACAGGAGTCCTATGAGATCAGAATCTTACCCCTTTTTACAGAGGAGGAAAGTGAGGCCCCTAGTGGTTAAGCAGCATAGTCAGGTTCAGATTGGCAGTGACTGGCCTGGGCCTGACCAGAACCCAGGTTGACTTCATTGTAGAGTCCATGTTTTTGCCTCACCACATGGGGTGGGAACCTGGAAAGAAGTAGAGGGGCTGGGGTGACTTTCCTGCCCCTCCAGACAGGATCCCGGTCACTGTGCTGTCCCCAGAGGCCATCACCCTCCAAGAGGCAGAGCCCATACGCATGCTGCAGATTGAGGTGAGTTGTACCCCTACAGTGGGGCCTGAGGCCTGCCTCTGGCGGCCCAGCCCACCTTGCATTTATCCACTCCTGTCTGCCCCGAGTCCTGCCTTCTTGTTTCCATTTCACCACTCCCTGCCCCTGTTCCTTGAGCGCCCAGTGGGCCTCCTGCTGCCTTTCAGACCCAGTCTCCTAGATCCACTTGCCTTTTTCAGAAATGGAACTGTGTCCTCTTTCCCCTCTCCTTACTCTCCCTCTTTGGACAGGGTGAACGGGACCTTCCGGAGGTCAGCCGGCGAGACTTGGAGCTGCTGATTGCCGAGGAAGAAGAAGCTATCTTATTAGAGGAACGTGAAGGTAGGCCTATCTGGCTGCGTAGGGCCCGTGCGGCACTGGATGGTCAGAGCCCTGACATGGGCAGTCTGGGCCTGGGTAGTGCTCCCATCTCCTCTCTTCTGTGCTCTGAGACCTGATCTTCTCTCTGCAGAGTACAAGGAGGAGCCCCGGGCCCTGGAGGGAGACACCATATTACCCTCGCTTTCACCTCCAGCTCTTGCACAGTAAGGGCAGGACCCTCTGGGCCAGGTAGGGGGTCAGTGCTGGGAGGGGTGTCTTCATTTCTCACCCATTTTCCCTCAGGGTGGAAGGGGCAGCAGAGCCACTTCCGGTCCCAGTCCCCGAGGAACCAAAGCCAGCAGGCTGGGAGCCTGAGGTCCTACTTATTGGTGAGTGCCCATCGTGCCTGTACAGCTACTGCACACAAGGGCCCTGGATTCCAACTTGCTGAAGGGAGGCCTCCTACCTGGTGGCTGGGTGACTGTAAGGGCAAAGGCTGTGTGGCAGAGCCAGGACCTAGAGTGTTTTTGCAGAGGTGACCCCTCCACCAGAGCTGCGTCTGCCAGCCCCTCCCAGCCCAGAGGTGAGTAGTGCCCCTTCCAAGTCTCTTCCCCTCCCAGAGCTGCTCATCTGTATTCGGCTTCCCCAAGCCCTGGGCCACTGCTAGCCTGCCTGGGCCTTTGGGCAAATGGGTAAAAGGTACCCCTGCTCACACTCCATTTATCTAGACTGCCCTTCTCAGCTGGGCCCCTCACATGAGGTTGGAACTGCATGTACTCAGAGGCCGTGTCCAGCTCTTTCTCGGGGCACCTCTGGGGTGGGGATATGGGGCTTGTACCACTAAGGTGGTGGGAAAGGGAATCATGGGCAGCCTTGCCCCCACTTCCCCTCCAACTCAGCAGAGGAGGCCCCCAGTTGCCCCATATCCTGTGAGCCCACCTGCTCGTCGCCGTCGCCGCCGCCAGTTACTGTTCTGGGACAAGGAGACTCAGATTTCCCGGGAGAAATTCCGGGAACAACTGCAAACCAGAGCCCACTGCTGGGAGTGTGTGAGTGCAGCCTAGGCTCTGCTGGGGATGGAGGGAGGCAGGGCGGGCCTGGGGCAACGCATGCTGGGCCTTCTAAACTCTGGGGGGATGGGGGGGGGGTTACACAGGGAACAATCCCCAAAGTGCACGTGTTCCGGGGGTTTGAACGTACACAGCTCTGTGTTCCTTGAGTGACCCCACCTAGCATATCCACAGGCCCCAGTTAGTAGTGAGTGGGGCAAGCAGGGGCATGAACCTGAGAGTTGGAAGGTCAGAGGCCTTGGAACCAAGTATTGCAAAGAAGTGGAGGAGGGGCGGTGAGGAGTGGCTCCCTCCTTAACTGGGCTTCTGTCCCTCCCTGCCATGCAGCCAAAGGTGCAGCCTCCTGAGAGGACCATCAGAAGCCCCACGGAGCTATTCCAAACCCCAACTCACTGTAAGGAGCGGTGGGAGTTGGCATGTGGGATCTTCTGAACCCACATTCCTCACTTGGTGTTCCTCACACCTCAGACCCCATCCCCACTGCCCACCCCCTCCCCAGCTGGCTGGTTACCCCCAGAACTGCTGTCTTTCTGGACCCGCTGTGCCCAGCCACCCCCAGAAGCACTCAGGCGAAGGCCACCCCTGGAGCCTGAAGAGGCTGAGGAGGAAAGGAGGAGGACTGAAGCTCTGAGCGATATTGAGGTAACTGCACCCTTCCTCCTTCCTCAAGAGGCTGCCTTCTCCCCCCCCCCCCCACCCCCATGGGAGCCATTGGTGCTGGGTCCATCCCCTAGTGCAGGCCGGTTCAGGGCTGGGACTGCTTCACCCTACCCCAGATGTTTCTGACACTCGGGGTCTTAGTTCTCGCTCTCCCACCCCCAGGTCCTGAGAGAGGCCCAGGAGCCCAGCGGGCCCCTCATGGTGTCTTCAGGTAGGTACCTGGAGAAGGGAGAGGACCACCACCCCAGCCCTGGTCCCGGAGAACTGGTACCCCGATGCTCTTATTAGAAGGGAGTGATTAACATGAGGGAGCATAGATCTCTTCAGCTCTCCCACTGGGCACTTTTAATAAGTCACTGAACAGCCACGGCTTCTGGGTCAACCAGGTGGCCTCAAGGTCCCGCTTGCTCAGATCTAAGCAGATCCACTCACTACCTCCCCCTCCCCCTCCCCCAACAGAACTCTCTCTAGAAGCGGCCGAGGAGGAGAAGACCCGCATCAGCCTCATCCCTTCGGAAGAACGGTGGTAAGCCACCAGCCCCAGTGAACTCAAATATTCCCCTTGTTGCTGTCACAGCTGCCACCTTCCCTGTTCCACCTGACTCCCATGTTCTCCCAGGGCCTGGGCCGAGGCAGAGCAGCCAGAGGCCCCTGCACTGCCTGTGGTACCCGAACTCCCTGAAGTGCCTATGGAGTTGCCTTTGGAGCTGCCCCTGGAGCCCGAGCTGCTGTCGCTGGAGGCTGTGTATAGGTATCAGGGAGACAGACGGTGTCTCGGTGGGGCGGGCCCAGGCTGAGACTTCAGCTGACAGTCCTTGATCCCTACAGGGCAGTGGCACAGGAGCTGCAGGCCAACAGGGAGCCCGATTTCAGCAGCCTGGTGTCCCCTCTCAGCCCTCGCAGGGTGGCTGCCCGGGCCTTCTATCTGCTGCTAGGTGAGTGTGGGCACGAGGTGCAATGTGGGGGACGAGGACACACAGGCCCTACGCGGACTCCCCCTGACTGGCCCTGTCTTCTCCCCTTGAGCAGTGCTTGCAGCACAACAGATCCTTCGCGTGGAACAAGAGAAGCCATACGGGCGCCTCCTGATGCAGCCGGGGCCCCGATTCCACTGCGGTTAGGACTAATTCACAAGCTGCCAGGATACTGGTTACATTAAATATGTCTTGCCTGCCTCATTTCTGAACATCTATCTCCGTGCTTTCTGCTGTCAGAGCTACTGTTTTTCAAGCAGAAATTGAACTGCCTTTATTTAGGGTAGGATGTCAAGGTTCCATTCGTGTTGTTCCACAGCAGAACACATCCAGAGACGCTTCTGCAGGGCAGCGGGCAGGGCTGAGACTCCAAATGGCTACGAGGCCCAGAATCTTTGGTAAGGCATGAGCTGCACTGGGCTGAGAGGTGCTCTCGGGGTCTGGGCAGGCTCTGTTCTCTCTGGCCCGGCTGCAGCTCAGTCTAGGTGAGGCCCAGGACGGCCTGGAGCTCCTGAGCTTTGTCACCAGGCAATGAGCCCAGTGCTGAGTGGAAGCTGTCGGTGTGCTGTCTGGCCAAGAATGTCAGGAGCAGCAGCAATGCGGCCTTGGTATCTGGGTGGAAAGTGCAGAGGGAGAGATCCCGCACGGACTGGCCCTCCCCCACCCCCAGCGGCCCCAGGCCCTGTGACCCCTGGCCCTGCCCACTACTGCCACCCTTACCTGGTGGGATCTTATTGTCGGCCAGAATGAGGCTGCAGATGCGCAGGAGCTCAGGAGCCACATCTACAACCTGTGAGAAAAGAAAGGCTGACTTAGGGGTGGCAGCACCCTTGGGCCCGGGTCCAGGGGGGCAGTGGTAGAGACCAAAGAGAGGGAGAATCTCCCACCAGGGATACTTTGAGTGTGATACCAATTCACATCCAAGACAACTGTGAAACATGAGAAGGACCCAAGAAACATGGTAGTAGTAATTGTTGTTTTTGAAGGAGACAGGATTGTGACCAAAGAGAAATGAAGTTAAGAACAGAAGAATCCCCTGGTTGTTCTTCAGATCTATTAAGTCTTTCACCTTTTATTTTAAATAAAGACCAAAAGAATCCCAGACACTTGGGAGCCTCACCAACAGAACAGTCTCTACAGAAGCACTGGAACAGGAGTCCAAACCTAGCTGGTCAGTTCAGATGAATTCAGGAAGCAGGGCTGCTCTAATTGGAAGGGATGGTGGGGCAGCCCAGGGATACCCACGCCCCATGAGCATCCTGAAGGAGCCCTGGTATAGGAAGTTAGCCTAGGGAAGCTGTGATTTCTAGCTCCCCCCAGCGTGTGCGAATGGCCAGGCACGATGGAGCCTCCCTAGGAAAAAGCACTAAGGAGCGTCACAGGACAGTTTAAACTGTTACTCTGCGTCAGCTACAAGCGAGGCCAATTCTGCCTGTGACAAGCAGCAAGCTCCCCTGAGGGCCGCCAGCATCAGCATTACCTGGTCAGGGCTGCTCTGGTACAGGAAGCTGAAGAGGTGCCCTATGGTGACCCATTCCTCCAAGTCCTCCTTCAGTGGCAGGGCATGCAGCAGGGCAGCCAGCACCTGGACACAGAGATGCTTCAGGCCCCTTGTTCCGCACCCTCGCACCCTCCTCAGCTTCCTGGCTGTGCCTGATGCCCCTGGGTCTCACCTGGGGCTCCGGTTTCCTTGTGGGACTGGCCATCAGCAGGCGGGCAAGTGCCCCACAGATGTTGTCACGGACGCGATCATGGCGCTCCCGTGCCAGGAGGGGCAACAGAAGCCCCAGCAGCTTGGGGAAGTGTCTGGTTCCACAGTCAAGGAACAGGCACGCGGGCAGACCTCTCCCGTCCTCGAGTTCCAGGGATGCTCCCAACCCCACCCAGGCCCTTTCTGCAAACTAAGGATACTCCTGAGTGGGGCGGCCCCCATGTTCTGCCAGCACCCCCAGCCCAAAGATGGCATTGCTCCGCACCTCAGGGTCTGCCTCCCGGGCCGTGCTCAACAGCACAGGGAGCAGCCGAGACACAAACTGAGCTGAGGCGCCGCCCAGGCCCTGAATAGACTCCGCCAGGGTCCCCACTGCAAAAGACTTCTCTGCCACTGTGCAGCCTTGCTTCTGGTGGGGGGAGGAGTGAAGTCAGCAGGGACAGAGTGAGGGGCTGGACACAGGGTGCACGGATAGAACGGGGTTCGAAGCCAGAGCACAGAGCACTCACCGTCTTGCACAGCAGCAGTGGCAAGAAGCCAGCAAAGAAGGGGGCGAAGGCATCTCCCCCGGCTGCAGCTGCCAGGGCTGGGATGGCCTCTCCCGCGTGCTCCAGCAACATGGCATCATACTCAGCCTGCGGAACCAGGTCAGGGGCTAGAGCATCAGAGCTAGTTCTGTAGCCGTGGGTGCCTCCCACAATGCCCCTTCCAAGCTGGCCATGTTTGAAACACAGCTTTTTCTCCTGGTACACCTACTCTTAGCTATCGATCTAAGCCCACCCCAATCCCCACCTGCCAGCAGCCTTTCCGGAACCTCCAATGCCTTAGTGGGAGCAGGGCTGCATCATTTGGAGCCATTACCAGCCTTTTAGTGCCCCTGGCCTCCCTAGGCCAAGCCCAGGTGCACTGTCCATCTCTGCCCTGTGCAGACTACCCGGACAGCCTGGTCCCACAGTTTGGATCCATGGCCCTTACCTGGTCCTCCTCTTCTTCCTCCTCGTCGGTGTCCTGACAAGCTATCTGCAGGAAGAGAGTTCAGCTCAGCCTGGATCTCCTGCCCCTTCCCCTTTCCATGGAGGGGAGATAGGGAAACCTGGACCTGTAGTACCCTCAGACTATCCCCACTTAGGGCTGACACATCTCCTCAGCCCACAGTCCACCCATCCTGCTCACCTTCCTTTGCAGCACCGCCTTGAGCATGTTGCAGAGCTCAGCAAGACGCCCAGGGGGCTGCAACGCGAGGGGCCCGCAGCCGCGCAGCACCCCCGTCAGCGCCTCCAACACGGCCATCACCACCTGGCGCTCCCGCTCCACATTCACTGCCTGCATGTAGGACGGCACCACCCGGGCGAGGGCAGTCTGCAGAGCTGGGGACATTATTAGCTGAAGCCCCGATCAGACCCTGTCCCTCCCTCCAATCACCCCCTGCTTCCAGGGGCCCTAGCCTCCCCTGCTCACCTGCAGTGTTGGGTTCTGAGGGGCAGCTCTGACAGGCCTTGTGCAGTGCGCAGCAGAACTGACCCAGGGCCTCGTGGGCTGCCTTCCGCACGTTCAGGTGAGGGCACTGCAGGGTGAGGAGGGGCAGGATGTGCCTGCTGTGTTCATGGCCAACGCTGGGCCCTGAGCCCTTGGATCCCACCCACTCTACCAGCCCTCTCACCTCTAGCAGCTTGAACACTTCTTCAAAGACAGTCTCCATGTAGGGAAGGAAGGCCACACTGTGGACAGACAAACATATGGCCATTGGGGAAGGAACTCCCAGGCAGGGTTCCCAGTGCTGGGGAAGGCCGAGGCTCACCTGGTGTTCACGGAGATCTCCCCCAGAGCAGCACAGGTGTCTTCCTTCTCATCGAAAAAGGCATTTTCCACGCTGTACCTAGGGTCAGGTGGGGAGGCAGCAGCCATCAGGCACCAGGAGGGGCAGATCTGGCACTGGGCCCTTGCAAAGCCAGGATTCCTCTGACCAGAATGGCAAGCCCTCCGCACCCTGAGATCTCTGAGTCCTCCTCCTCTTCCTCATCCTTGTCCATGAGCTCCTCCTCTTCCTCCCCATCGCTCTCATCAAACAAAAGGAAGGAGGCACTTCCATCGTACTGAGGCTGGACAGAGGAGGCACAGCAGGGACTCGAGCTTAGCTGAGCCTGGGAGACAAATGCCAGTCCCGGGCTGCCCTTCCCCAACTGGCCCAGCCCACCCGTTCTCTGCTCACCACAATGCCTTCAGTGGAACGCAGTGACAACAGCATAAGTGTGGTGATTTGTGGCAGGTGTGGCGCCAGGCCCTCACCCATGAGCCCTGATAAGGCTGCAAACAGGCTGTACCTGGGGGAGGCAGGCAGAAGCTGTACAGGCAGAATGGGGAAGCCCAGGAAAACCCCTGATCCAGAAACAGAGAGGACAGGGTTCTCAGGTCAGGGCTGTGGATCCAGTGGGTGGGCAGGAGACATGGGACGGGTGGGGTGAGGGCTCACTCACGTGCAGCGCCGCAAGTCAGGGTCGTCTACCTGGTCACACAGGCCCAGCCCTAGCTGGCAGCATTCCTCAGCCAGGGGCCTCATGGGCTCCCCCACTGCTCGAGCCAGCACCCCCAGTGTCTCTGTGGGGACAAGGACTTGGTTAACACCAGGATGTGAAAATGGGTCAGAGGTGTGCGAGGCCAAGACCTGGGGGACCAAAGATGGCAGCTGGGGGGTGATTCAGGAATCCCACTTGTGTTTCTAGGCGCAGTGGGAAGGGTGCTTCCTTCGATGAAAAGGAAAAAACCTGTGTTGCCCGGGGGGAGATCTCTGTGAACACCTTGGCCCTTCCTCTGCACTGGGAACCTTGCCTGAGAGCCCCTTACTCACCCAGGCTCTGGATCTGCACAGGCTGAAGGTCCTCATGGCCAGTTAACAGGAATTCCCGCAGGTGCTCCATAATGGTGGGGAAGTAGGGCAGCAGGGAGGCCTGGGCAGCTGTGGCTGGGGAATGGAAGGCCAGTATCAGAGCTGGAAAGAGGACCACCGGTCCATCTGTCACGGACACCCTAGGGAAACCCTGTGCCCTGCCTCCTGCCTCCTTGTCCTCACCAATGGCCCCCAGGGCGCTCACAGCCAGCTCCTTGGCCCGGGAGCTGCTGGGATTCCTCAGAGGCTGCAGCATACATTCCATCAGCTCCGGAAGGTAGGGCTGCACTTTAGGCCCTGTAGGAAAAAGCATTCCTCTAACACTCAGGCCAGGTCTCCAACATTCTGGGGGCCTACTTCCCTCCAGGCTGACCTCTAACATCTAGCCCAGACCTCTTTGGGTGCCTGCCACACCCCTTTCTCTGCCGCCGACAGTGGTTCAGGGAGTTGCACATCCCGTCGCCTTCATCCAAAGCTACAGCTCCATCCCCTCCCTCACATACCCGATTGCCATCACCTACCCAGGTTCTCCACGAAATTCTCCAGGGCATAACAGGCCTTGGCTAGGTGGTTTGTGTGCCCAGAAGGCACCGATTTCAGGTAGGCAAGGAGCAGTGGCATCACCTCCGCTGAATAGCTGCTGATATGGGGCTGAAAGAAGGGGAAAGGAGACCCCGAGTCAGCTCAACCGCGGGTATGCCCTCAAAGCACGCACCTAAGTGCCAATGGCAGCAGGGATGCCTGAGGAGCGGAAGCTGGCCCCTGGGAGGGGTGGGGACTCTGAAACGCTGACTGCCCATTCAGCCTTGCTGACCTGTAGGTTCTCTGAGAACTGGCCCAGGGCAAACAATGCAGCATTGCGTACAACTTGTGATGGGTCCTCCAGGCCCTTGCACACGATCTGCAGCAGTGGGGACAGCAGTCTGGGTGGGGCAGAACAAGAGAATGTAGTCTGAGGGGCAACACCAGAAAGCCCTAGGCTGGGCCATTCTCATTTCCCCTGGGAAAAAGGCTTTCTCTGTCACCAGACAGTAGGCGCCACCCCTGGTCCCTATAGCTGGGGAAGCCATTTAAAGTATTTTCCAAATCAGGACGCCTTTTAGAGTGGCGGAAAGCACTACTGATAATTAAGCTCCAACAATGAGCACAGACCAGGACTGCCACGCGCTGTGTGGTGGTTCTCTCCACTGACCAGCCTCCCTCTAGGAAAAAGGAATAGACACCTACCTCTGTCTGATGTGGTCACCAGCTCCATCGGACAGTACGGCCAGCACCAGGAGCCCGGCCTTGCGCTGGTACGGTCTCTCACTCCGCAAGGCCTCTTCCAGCATGGGCATCTAAGGGAGCAGATAGTACTCTCCAGAAACCCTGGCATAAGCCTGCCATTCCTCCGGCAACTGGCCCTCCACACCTACTAGGGCCCAAACATCTTCAGCAATGGGAGACTAGGCACACCTGGGGGTAGGGGCGCCAGAAGGGCAGAGCCACACTTACCAGCAAGGGACAGAGCTTCTCAGGGGGCAAATGTAGTGCCAGCATGTCCACGACCTGAAAATGGACAGGAAGACTTTGCTGGACTCCATCTCTGCCCCACAGCTACCTAACACCCTGTTACTACCCCTGTAGCATATCTCACCTGTACAGCAAAGTGCTTGGGAGTCTCCCCCACCAGCCCAATCTCCACCTCTTCCTCTTCTGAATCCTGGTCCTCAGGATCCAGCTGGCCCAGTGGGGGCTCGGCAGCCATAATGGGGAAAAGGGTGTGTAGTAAGGGTGGCAGAAGACGATTCTTCAACAAAGCCTTGAAAGGAAGGTGGAATGGTGTCCCTGAGAATCTGCTCTCAAGATGGACTCACATTAAAAATTCTAGCCTTCTAGGCCATAAAGGGTCTAACAGAAGATTCCCAAACTCCCAGCTAGGAGCTGGGGTGAGGCCAGATCAATTTTAAATATCTAAAGATACCCGGAGATAGACAGAAAGCCCCAGCAGTGAGGTAAGGGATGGAAATGGGGGTGCACTAATGTGCGTCACAGAGTACTC
Source organism: Lynx canadensis (assembly GCF_007474595.2). Taxonomy (NCBI): domain Eukaryota; kingdom Metazoa; phylum Chordata; class Mammalia; order Carnivora; family Felidae; genus Lynx; species Lynx canadensis. The sequence continues at coordinate 74,339,487 of NC_044308.2, forward strand.
ACCTTGCTCTTGACTTTAACCAAGAAAGTGAGGCAGCAGAGAATACGAACACGTATTGCATCACCCAGAGCCACGTTTTTAGCCACCTGCCCAGAGACTAACTTGAATCAGAGACAGGCAAAGAAACTCCCAGCAATATAAGCAGCAGAGGCTGTGCCTGTCCCCAGCTCACCTCCAGGCAAAATGTGAGGACCTCAGAGAGGTGGGAGGTGATGATGGGCACCTCTGACTCTAGCAATTCATCCAGGGCCTCCACAGCCTCACAGGCCTTTGCCTGCCAGACAGACAAACAAGTCATAGGGTTACCATGCTCTTCTTCAGTGGACCAGGCTGGGTGCTCCTACACTCTCCTTCCAATAGACCTCTTGCCCACATGTCCTCACCTCATCTACAGGGATCAGAGTCTGCATGGCCACAATGAGCTTGGGCACCAACATCCGCGCAAGAGGCTAGAGGACAGAAAGCATAATATGGGCTCATCTCAGGCCCCAGAAGCTGGCAGCTTCCTCAAAGCCTGGGCACAAGATGAGCCCAGGTACAGCCACCCACAGTATCCCCTCTCAAGTGTTAGGAAGCACAAACGGCAGAGAATCTGAAGTAGTTCTGCATCCTGCAAGAATGAGAATATGAAGACCCAAGAACAGGGAACCAAGAAAGGTGAGGACCCACATCTTACCACGTCATCGGTGCCCAGGTAAGGGGCCATGGTGGTCAGCGTGCGCAGGGAGTAAAAGAGGAGCCCAGGAGAGCCCACCTCACCGAGGGTCTCATTCAGAAGCCGAAGAAGCTCCCGGTGGTGGGGTTGGAAGGCCTTAGGCCAGGAGGTCACCACCACACTTAGCAGCAAAAGCCCCATCTGTTCAGGAGTAGGGGACGAGAGGAAAGCTTACATGGTCTATCCAGCTTCTCGGTCCCTCCATCCCTCCCTCCCACCGACAATGTGCTAATACCTCTCTCTCTGGTATGTGAGGGCTGTGGGTACTGTGCTGAAGAAGTTGCATGAGCTGAGGCCAGGCCTCCAGGCCTTCCTTTCGAAAAATGGTGGCTGAGAGCTGGGCCAGGCTAAGGCTCACAGAGTGCCTGCAAACAGGAGAGATTCCCCCGCCACCCCCAATCATCCTCCAGTACCCTCCCCAGCACACGCTGGGCCTGCCTAAATGGGCTGGCCAGGAAAGAAACCTTCAAGTGTGGGCAGAGTGTTTGCCAAGTTGGGACACATAAGACCACTAGTGGCTAACAGGGAGACCAGCAGCATGGTGGGTATGTGATCTGGTGAGCCTCGTTTCATGAAGACTGAATTTCAGTTCTGTTCTTCTGAATAGGATATGGCAGACCTTCACAGCCCATTCTTATGAATTTTAGTCTTCAACACGGCCTTAGAACCCTTGCTCCACCCTTGGTCTAGAACTGAAATCTTCCCTTCTCCCTGCCCCAGGCCCTGCCTGGAGCTGAAAGACAAGGCAGAAACCCAAAGAGGGTCTCATTAGGGGGTCAGTCAGGATCCCAAGAGGAGGCAGGTAGGCACTTACTGGGTCTCTCTCTGGAAGGCCGACAGAACCAGGGACTTGAGGCTGGAACACAGGTGGCAGGTGTTGGCACTTGGCCGGCCCAGGAGCGGCCTCCGCCTGGCCCCGCCCCGCCCCTGGCCCTGCCCACCTCTCCCGATGCTCAGCTGTCAGCCGTCGCCAGTGGGTGCTCAGTCGTCTGCGGGTCAGCACTGCCGCGAACTGGCGGATCTGGGACAAGGAAGCACGCACGTGAGGGTTTGGGCAGGAAGGTGCTGAACGGGCCGCAGGGGGCAAGCTGGGGGCGTGACCAGTGGCGTACTATGGGACGCTCAGCGGGAAGGGGCAGGAACCTCACCTGAGGATCGGCCGCTGAGGCTAGCAGGTCGCAGAGAGCGGGCAGGGCGGCCGGGTCCCGAAGAACGGTCTGGAGCTGCTCAGTGGCCTGGCGGATAGTTTGGGGGTCAGAGTAGGGCTTTTCCCGCAACCTCCCGCTCGCCCCGGCCGGGTCTACCCTGTCCGTACCCGGCGGATACGCTCGGTGTCCGGCAGCAGCAGCTCCCGCAGGATCTGCTCCAGGCCGGCGGGCTCCATGGCAGCAGCCGAGGAGCCGCTACTGGGTCGGGAGGGGGGAGGGACAGCACGTGGAGGCCCCGAAACCCATTTCCGGCGGAAAGGGCGTTGCTCCGAGCCCCACCCGTCACCAGGGTGATTCAACTCGCTTCCCACCCGGAGCTCCGGCTTTGCCACTTCCGTTGGCCTCAGCGCCGGCTGAGCCGCGGAAACAGGCCCTGGCAGTGAAGGTTCCCCCAGTCGAGAGTTCCCAAGCTCCGCGTAAAACTCGAGTTCCGTGCGTGCCGGGCCGACCCGGTTTTCTAAAGGGACACTACCCTTAACCGCAGGGCTCGAGTTCCTATATCCAGACCAAACCCTCCAACTACAGGATCCTTTTTCTTAATAAATTTTATTTTGATAATTGTAAAAAGAAAAATCAGGACCAAAACTAAAGGCAACTTAAAAAGTTCAAATATATACTCCTTATATAATAGAGATTTGTAATTTCCAGGCCCTCCGGGGGAAGAGGGGCCCAAAGGGCAAAGGGGAAGTAGATAATGCCATCACACAATTCAGTCAATCAGAAGAGACGTTGGTGAGAGATCAGTGGGCCTCTGGACGTGAAGAATGGGAGAAAAGATCAATAGTTTTGCCACCCAAAACTTAGTCCATCTTGAGGTTAACATAGATATAACGGATGAACTTTAGGGAAGAAAAAAAGGAGATGGTGCCTAGCATGAGGAAGAAGACATAACCAGTGAGTAAGGAGTAGCCAAAAAACTCTACTGTCTGTACTGCCCCTGACATGTTGGAGCGCCGAGCATAGTAGAAAACCGAGTAGAGGAAGATGAAGAGCCCAGTGGAGCCAACACTCAGCACAGATCGCCACCACCAGCGGTAATCCTCCCCAGACAACTGGAAGTAGGTGAGCGCAATGGAGATGCAAGCCCCCACACTCAGCAGGATGGCGAAGACAAAGAAGAGGATGCCATACAAAGTGTACTGTTCCCGACCCCATACTGTGGCAAAGATGTAGTACAGCTCCACAGAGATGGCACTGTGAAGAGAAGAGAGGATACACAGCATTAAAGGGCTGTGCACTGCCAGCACAGTGGCCAGGTCAAAATCCAGCCACCCCCTCCATGTTACCGCGTCACTGTGGAAAGTGGGTCCACTCCACTCCCTGCCCTACAGTTCCTGGCTCCGTGGGGACTCTTTTACCCATGACTAGCTGTGCTCATTTCAAGAACAGCTTCCCTGATAGGTTGAGAGCAAGGATTCTGTCTGTTTTATTTTCTGCTCTATATTATCTGCCTGGCACTAGAGGTACTCAAAAAATTGGACAGGCAATCACATGGGCTTTAAGCCCCAGCTGGTGCCTGTGGACACTAAAGTCAGAAACCAGGAAGGCAGTGAACGGAGCAATGTCTTTGGAGAGCTTTATAAGTGAGCCACCCTCATCTTTGAGTTGATTTAAGCTGAGTCCTGCTTGGATACAGGAGGAACTATTTAATGATCTCTTAATTGTGCACCTGAACCAGGGATCATCACTCTTGTTGGGTCAGGGTACTGAGAAAGGCAGTTAAAGTCGGGAACCTGAGAGTGATGGCCAGAGCATAAAGGGAGGATACCTGAAAGGCAGGAAGCCTCCAACCGTCATGTGGATGAGCGTAGACTTGTACCAGGGCTGGGGCGGGATTTCCCGGGCGATGTTCTTGGTGCGACAAGGTGCATCAAAGGAGCTAGCGTTGTTCTTCCCGAAGATGCCTCCAATGACAGTAAGGGGGAAGCCCACCAGCAGCCAAACCGTCAGAAGCAGCAGGATGGTGGTGGCTGGCAGAGCCTGTGTCGAACCATTAGCCCAGTGCACTGAGTTCACCACACTCCACGTCAGGAAGAAAGGCACTGCAGGGATGGGCCCCCAGAAGGAGGGTCAGCTGTAGGAACATCCCTGGGGCCACCCACTCTGACTAGACCTAACAGGGAGAGAGGTGAAGCATCCTGCTCCCAGGCTGACCTCCCCTTTTCACATCCCATAGTTCTCAGTTCCTTATCTTACCAACATCCCTTCCCCCATCCATTATCATTAAGGGTCAAGGCAGCTGTTACATAAGGATCAAAGAGAAACACAATCCACCTGCCTCCCAGGGCTTGTTCTGCTGTAGCATTGGTGATTCCTAGCATGACCCATTCCTTTGGCTTAAGGCTCTATTTTCAGAAAATCCTCTTCAAACATAAATGTGACGGAGTATAAATCAGACACTCAAGATTGGGAACACGAAAGGTTCAAAATGCATACTAGTACTGCTGCCTTTGAAAGGACAAGCTGGCTTGTAAGGCTAGAGTGGGGTAGCTGCCTGCAAATAAAAAAAAAACAAACTTATTTTGGCGGGGACACCTGGGTGACTCAGTCAGTTAAGCGTCCGACTTTGGCTCAGGTCATGATCTCGTGCTTTGTGGGTTCAAGCCCCATATCAGGCTCTCTACTCAGTGCAAAGCCCACTTCAGATCCTCTGTCCTCCTCTCTTTACCCCTCCCCCACTGATGCGTGCACATGTTCTCTCTCAAAAATAAACATTAAATTTTTTTTTTTTTAAGTAGGCTCTAAGCCCAGCGCAGAGCCCAATGTGGGGCTTGAACTCACAACCCTGAGATCATGACCTGAACCAAGATCAAGAGGGGGACACCTAACCGACTGAGCCATCCAGGTGCCCCCAAAAAACCTTTTAAAAAGGGACTATCAAGAAATATGTTGAAGAAAGAGTGTTATTTCACTCTTAACATAATGGTTAAGAATACAGGCTCTAGAGTCAGACTGCCTGCATCTGAAACCTGGTTTGCTTCCTCTTAGGAGTGTAATTTCAGGCAAATTGCTTAACCAGCCTTCAATTTCCTTATCTGTAAAAATGGGGACAATATTAACTCCCACACAGGGCTATTGTGGAGATTAAATCGATGAAGGCATGCAGAGTGCTTACCATGCTGCCTAGAATATTTTAAGGACTTAATTTTTAAACTATGCAAAAGAAATGCAGTCTTGTCTTTTGAATGGTTCTCTTGTTTCTTTTGCCCATTTTCATTCCCTTAAGGCCTTACTCTAACTCTATCCCAGGTTCCATGATGTGTTGTAAGTTCCTAAACCCTCAGTCGCCAGGCCAGCCCACCAGGGAAAGGGCAGTCCTCACCAGAGAAGAGGCTGGTGGTGAGAATGATGTTCCACACCCAACGCTCGCCTCCAATCTGCCGGTAGAAGTGGCTGGACACGTAGCCAGAGATGCAGCAGGTCAGGGCATACAACAAGATGGCTGCCGAGTTAATGGCCCCATGACGGTGCACATTGAACATGCCCAGCAGCGCCATGACAATAATGCCTGTAGGGTAGTAGTGGAAAGCCTGTGTCAGGTCTCCCCTGTCCCTTTTCTGACAACTTCAGAGGAATCATCCCCCTTTCTCCCAGACCCAAGGAAAACAATATCCCCTAATTCTGTTGTTCAGCAAACCCACAACTGAATATACACATGCTTGTTAAAGCCACCCACCCCTTAGGTTTGCCTCTCACCTTGGAAAGAAGAGAAGATCTGCAGATCTTTCCAGAACAAACCACCAACTTAGTTCTACCCCTTGAGAGAAATCCCTGATTAATTTTTATCACCTCACCAGTGCCAAGGGCCAGGAACTGGGCACCCACACCAAGCACAGCACAGAGCAGACCACGGTATGGAGGGAAGCGGAAGACATCTGTATGGATAATTTTCCAGCCATTGTCACCTTGATCAAAGTCATCACCAGAACCTGCAGAGGTAGTCTCCTCATCCAAGTTGTATCGAGCCAGGTCGTTTCGAAGCACACGCATGAGAATGACAGCCACAAAACCCACCAGTAAAAACACAAGCACCATGGAATTGATGATGGACAACCAATGGATTTCCAGTGTTCGGGGAAAGAAACCACTGTCATCGCCACGGCGCCTGTCACTCCGACGTTCCACTGAAGTCTCAGACCAGCGCACGCTGTAAGTGTGGGTGAGGCCTAAGAACTCATCAGGTCGTAACCCATCTAAGCTGTGGGGCTTGACGTCCCGCACAGAGACATTGGCAAATATAATTCGGTCTCCGTGGAATTCTAGGTGGAAGTCCAGATGGGTCCAAAGCCCTATCTTGTGGCTGTGAGGCAGGAAGCCACTCTCCTCCATGTAGCCCACAAAGCCACGGATTGGCAAATCATCCACTACAAATTCAAAGTAATACAGTTCCTCAATGGCCTGGCGCAGTTGCTCCACCTACAAAGAGCAAGTCAGGAGTCAGATACGGCCTCCCCAGGCATAGCGTTAGAGCAAGGTTCCACAGCCTGGACACTTCTGACATTCTGGGCTGGATAATTTTTATTGTGGGGAGCTGTCCTGTGCACTGTAATATGTACCATCCCTGGCTTCTTCCCACTAGGTGTCAGTAGCACCCCCCCCCAGCCCCCCTCCCGGCAGTGACAACCAAAATTATCTCCGGACATTGCCAAATATCCCTTGGGAGACAAAATTGCCCCCTGCTGAGAACCACTAGGTTAGAACCTAGTATGCTGGAATTCTCCAAAACGAGCAATATGACTTGACAGGGTTAAGGTGTAGAAAAAGGAGAAAGGCAAGGTGTCAGAAGGTCTGGGTTAGACTAAAGAAAAGTGCCCTAAGATAGGATTTGCTAAAGAAAAAAAAGCATCACAGGAAAGATTAGAGTGTAAAGGAGCCAGTTAAGAAAGCCAAGAGGTAAGTATGGAAGGAAACAACTATATAGGAGTGATAGTTGGGACCTTATTACCAACAGAGCAGCCTGGAGTCCGGAGCCCTGGGCTCTAATATCACCTCTGCAATTCAGTATCCATGTGGTCTTGGAAAGTCACTTTTGAGCAAGTATGTTTCTTCCTCAACTGAATGCAAATAATACCACCTGTCCTGACTACCTGGTAGGATTGTAGTTAGAGTTAAGTCAGATCATTTCCATAAAGGTGCTATAAGACCATAAATTGTAAGACACTGTTTAGTCCCTGGGAGGGAGGGCTGACTTCTAGCCAATGTGGAGAGGCTGACCTGTGCAGAACTGAGCTGCATGTGGCACAGGATTCTCTTCTCCACATTCTCCCGAAAACGTATCTCGTACAAAGACTCAGCCATTCGGTCCCCATCCAACACTTCACCCAGGCTAAGGCTTTTGTGTCGTATCTTCTCAGGGCAGCAGACCGGAAGCTGATAGTAGTGGTAAGTCTCCTGAGGGTTGTGGTAGGGTCCCACTTTGTTGACATATAGAATGACGGGGTCACCGGCCTTGTAGTGTGTCACACCTTCCACCCCAGGCTCATGGCCTGTGCCCAGCAGCAGCAGCAGAAGTGACAACCACTGGTAGCTCCAACTCCGCGGGTGCCCTAGGACTGTCATCCTTAAGGCAGCAGAACCTGTTTGGGGGAGTCCTGCAGTTATGGAAACCAATTCCTGACGCCCCAGGTCAAGTCGTTCGAACCGCTCCAATTCCTCCCCTTGGGTTCTCCAACCCTCCTTCGGGAGGCCGCCTCCCGACCCCCAGACAACACTGTCACACTGTCCTCCTTTGCTCTCCTGTTTTCTCAGTCTGGGGCCCCCCTCCCGCAGCCCGCCTGCCCGGGACCTCCCCGCGCCGCAGCCCGTTTCCATGGCAACGCCACGCGGCCTCGCACCTCAGGCACCTTCCCGCGGCCCCCGCGGGGTCCTCACCGCACGGGAAGGGCTGGCCGAGGCGGCGCCCGCGGCCTCTGCGGCCCCGTAGCTGCCCTTGGGTTCCTGCCGGGGTCTCCCCCCCTTGGGCGGCGCGCTAGCGGCGGCCCGGGAAGGACCTGACGACCGACCTCCACGGGGTTGGCCGCCGCGGTGCCTGATCGCAGCGGCTGTTGCCACACCATACGGTAGACCGCACTGAGTTCAGTTAAGTGTTCGCCGACAAGCTTTCTCCAGTCGGGAGCCCGGCCCAGCTCTGGAGAGCCCGCAAGGCCCGGCTAGCCCGTCCCCCGGCGGTGGGCCCTCCCGGCGATCTGGAGAGCAGCCCGAGACACGTCAGTCTTACCACTTCCGCCTCACCCGCGGGGACCTCAGCCGGGCGGAAAGCTCCTTTTCTGGAGCCTAGTGGGGACCACGCCCCCGATGCTGCGGCCGGTGCTCTCCTCCGCCGACGGTCTTTCGGGCAGGGACTGAGGCTGAGGCCTGGCTGCGGGGACGCGGACGCCACTTTGGGGTAAGAGTCGCTGCCGGGCCGCTCGTCCGTCCCAGGGAAGACTTGGGGGCACCTGCCGGCACAGGCCGGAGAGCCGTGCCCGCCGCACGCGCCCAGTAACTGTCCAGGAAACGGAGCCCGGTTGGTGGCTGGGCCTACACCTAGTGGACGCCCAGGAGCATTTGCCGGCTGAACCGGTGGGTCTCGCCACCGAATGCAGAGGGCGAGCTCAGAGAGGCGGTTGATGGCCCCCAACCCGGGCGGAGGTGAGACTTTGTGCGTCGCTGTGCTGGGACATCGAGGGCACAGTACGTGCAAGTGTCCTGGAATCTGCATCTCATCTCACTGCTCCTCTTCCAACCCGTCACGAGTGGCCTCCGCCAAAAAATAAATACATAAGTAAAAATGTCTTCCCGAGGCTGTGCTGGAAGCCTCCCGGCCAAATAATGACAGTCCCATGTTCGAAGACAGGCAAGCCTGAGGCAGGTCTGGTGCGGAGACACGCAAAGAGACAGGGTGTCAGCCCTTTTATCGGGTGAGTTGGGCAGCCTGGCAGGGTTATTGTTAACCTGCAGGCAAAGAATCTTGGCATACGTTCGACTCTTTCGGTGTTCTTGTTATTTACGTGTGTGTGTGTGTGTGTGTGTGTGTGTGTGTGTGTACGCGCGCGCGCATGCGTTTGGGCTTCTCAATTTTATATTGCAGATTACTCTGGAAAAGTTTACCCTTGCCTGTCTTGGCTATTTTAAGGGTATCTGCCATTGGGAGAGTTTTGAAGCTCAGACCCAGGGGCAGTGACTTCCGTTTGGCCACTTGGGGGCAACATGTAAGGATGCAGATTTAAGGTTCCCTTTCCCTGGGTAAAGAAGTAGTGCCTCACCTCCCTGTAGGAGGAGGTGAGGTTCCAGGAAGTAGGGGATTGAGTTTTTTAGATAATCAGTGGATTTTGTAATTAGAAAAGTAATTTAGAGAAGCCAGAAACCTGGGACTCTCTCACTCCCCTGTCCCCAGGGGACATCCTCTTCAGATCAGTGCCACCAAGCCCCCCTGCTTATTTCCTGAATATTTTCCAATACTTGCCCTCGTTGCAGCTGCCTTGGTTCAGGTCCCACCCTCTCTCACCTAAATTACCATGATAGCCACCTTGCTAGTGTCCTGGTCACCTCCCAACTTGGATCCATTTTCAATACTGCTGCTATAAAGATTTTTTTAAAAATATGTGTCCTATTTCCAGCAACAGTGGTTCTGAAATCTTGGTGCTCATCAGATTGAACCAAAAGCTTATTTAAAACATAGAGACCTGGGTCCCACCAAATCAGGATCTTAGAGGAGGGGGTGACTGGTCATTATTTTTTAACAGGCTTTGATTTTAACAAAAATTTGACCATGAGTACATAGGATAAATTCTTAAAAGCTTGGCATATGAGACCTGTCAGACCTGGATCTTTACTTCTCCAGGTACATTACCCTTTTGGAACCCTGTCCTGTGTTCAAACTGGAATCTTGAATGTCGTGTTCTCTCAAGTCTACAAGCTTATGTAGCTCCTTTTGCCTAGACTGCCCAGTCTACCATTCCCTACTTACCTGCCTGGAGACTTCTAACAGTGCAAATGCTTCCCCTATAAAGCCTGCTTTTACATCTTCCAGTCTTTGATTATAGCACTTTACCTCACTGGACTGTTATTTTACTTCTGTGTCTGTCTTCCTTGTTAATTGCTAACTACTCACAGGAAGACTAAGTTATACATCTTGATATCCTTAGCAGTGCTTTTGTATAAAGTCGTCAGCTTAATATATGTTTTTCAAATGAACTGGTTTACCCCCTGCACAATGATAACACAGCTGCCACCAGGCTGCCCATCCAAGGGCCAGCCAACTATCCAGAGGGTGGGGCTGTGTGGCTCTCCTTACCATGGTGTGCCCTGGACAACTCATCTTGGTAGATCGAGGATGTAGATTAGGCTTCCAACAAACTTTGGAACCATCCTGCCAGCAGGATCAGCAGGCTGTCAGTAAATAGGAATTTACCAGTAGTCTATGGCATAATCTTTTGTTGGGAGTTGTTTTGCTTTGGAAGATAGAAATGTGATTCTTCCCTTGTTCTTTCCTGAGTGCCACTCCCCACCCCCCCCCATCCCCCCCCCCCAGTCTTAAATCCAGGTTAACCCTTCAATGACCACAATCTCTGTCATTCCCTGCAACCTGCATTTTTCTAGCTTGTCTTCCTTACCCATGCAGCTTAGATTTGGCATTCCATCATTTCAGCCACATTCTTGACTGTGTTCTTGATGCCTCTCTTCCATTATTGTTTCATTCCAGCTGCCAAGTGAAACCTTAATCTTGGGTTCATATTCAAGAACTGTCAGTATTCAAGCACCTATACCCAAGATGAATCTTAACATTGTGTTAAAATCGTGTGTCTATAAATTGTGTTTTTAACCTCAGTTGGACCCCCAGTGCTGCTCAGTGATCCTGTTCATTTTCCAGATCAGCTCTCTTATTCTGCACAACCCATTCTTCTCAAACCTCTGACTTCATCTCCCTCTTCTTGCCAGTTGACCTCCCTGACAGCCTAGTGGGAGATGCAAGCAGAAAAAAACACAGTTACAGGCACTGTGACAAAGAAAGTATTGGGGCTCTGGGAGCACTCAGGAGGGAGGAACATCCAATTTGCTCTTGAGCAGTTGGTAAAGGTGTCCTTAAAACAGCTTATGAGCTAAGTCCTGAAGGGAGAGTAGGGGTTTGCCAGACAGAGAAGCAATGAAGGAAAAGTAATTCTGTTTGACTGTAGCATTGCATGTAGGTTAAAAGATAAAATTGGAGAAGTAAGCAGGGTCAGATATATAAATATAAATATATAAATATATATATATATATATATATATATATATATATATATATATATATATATATAAATTTGGACTTAATCAGATTTACACCTTGGAGTTGAGGGTGAAGACTGGAGGGGAGCAGAAAGCTTGCCAGAGCGATCAGTTGAGAACTGAAAGAGGCTTCAGCTAAGGCAGTGACAGCTGCTCCGGGAGCCTGAAACATACTGTTAAAAATACTTAGGAGGTAGAAGAGACAGAATTTGGTGACAGATTGGATGTAGGGGCCGAGGTAGAGGGAAGGGTCCAGGTGACATATGGGTGTGTGAACTGAAAACAACTAGTATAGAACTTACAGAAAGAGGAAACCTAGGGCAAGAACATACAGACTTCAGTTTTGGACATGGCACGTTGAAGATACAAACATGTCCATGTGAATCCAGCAAGCAGTTGGATGCTGGATCTAGAACTCCAGAGACATCTGAGATAGACAAGATTAGGAGCAGTCAGAATGGATGTAATAAATAAGGTGCTGGGAATGGGGGAGATCCTAAAGGATGAGGACATAAGACCTATGGTAGAAACTTTGCGGTATGATTAAGGGACAGACAGAGAAGATAAGGCTCCAGTGAAGTGTGAGGAGTGGCCAGAGGGATAGGAGGAATCCTACAGAATTTAAGGTCATGGAAAGCAAGATAAGAATGCATTTCAAGGTTCAGAGGTGGAATCAGGTGGAATCTATTCCACCCTTTCAATCCGAGTGATCCTTGTAATCTTGTAACGGTCTTTACTGGTGTAAAGCTATGGAAGTGATGCTTTGTGGTTTTGGAGCCTAGGTTTCAATTGATCATACAATTTCTGATTTTTTTTTTTTTTCTTGAAATTCAGTGCTACTGTGTGAAGGAACTCTGGCTAGTCTGCTGGATAGTGAGACCATATGCAGCAGAAACAAACGATCCCAGCAAAGATGAGACCGCTGGAAGAACCACCCAACTGAGCCCAGCTCAACTTGCAAAAAAAAAAAAAAAAAAGGTGGTTGTTTTAAGCCAGAAAAACATTTTAAGGTTAAGATTCCTTAGAATATGTTTCTACAACACCTTATGATGCTCTGTAATATTCTCACACGTGGGTTTCTCATGCTGGATAATAAAACTCTAGGAGCATAGGGTCTCTATTGGTCTTATTATTTTATCCCAGTACTCAGCCTGGTACATAGTGGGTGCTCAATAAACATGAATGGTTGAAGGGATTAGATCTATGGCGGGGGCAGGCAGGGTGGGGGGGAGTCTCACCAAATTGCAGAAGTTGCCTCTAGGAATATGTTCCAAAGTGCACTTCATTCTCAAGTCTTTTGGCCAGTGGTGGAAAGAAGGTGAATTGTGATGTATGTGGAACATGGGACCTTGAGGAGTTCCGTAACCAGGAGGAGAAAGAAGTAACAACAGCTAGTGGAGACAAAAAGAACTGCTTCTCCCTTCTTCCCCCTCCACGTTTCTAGTGAGAGTTGAGCCCAGCATCCCAGACTTGTGTGACTATATAGGCAAGCTTTCAAAGACTAACTTTACTTTGGTACCCTAGCCCTCATGGCTTTCTGAGCAGATAATAGGCTTTTAAGTAGCAAAGCTCCCTGCTCTCAGAAAGCCCAACACCATGCGGAAGGGAGACACCCTGGAGGTAGCACCACCCACCTCAGCCTACCGCTCTGTCATGGAGGAGTATGGTTACGAGGTGGGCAAGGTCATTGGCAATGGCTCCTATGGGACGGTTTATGAGGCTTACTACACAAAGCAGAAGATCATGGTGGCTGTCAAGATCATCTCAAAGAAGAAGGCCTCTGAGGACTACCTTAACAAGTTCCTGCCCCGTGAGATACAGGTTGGAAAGGGGGCTAGAAGAGGGAACTGGTACCAAGCTCATTAAGACTTCTGAGCATGGTCTGGAGGGGGTAGAGCCAGAACCCCACCCCCAACCCCAAATCGGGTGAATGTCTTACTATGCAGCAGGAAGATGATACAAATTCAACCTCTTTCCACCCACCCACTCACCGCCAGCGCCTCACAAAGTAGAAATACAAAGCATAGGGTCTGCCCACAAACCACCAGCCCTCTGGGGTTTAATCCTGCTGCAAAGTTCTAAGTAAGTCAGCAGCAGGACAGTAGGAGGGCTGGGAGCACAGCCAGGGTTCTCCCTTCCCAGGTTTGATGGGTCCCTCTTCCGGGGCCAGGTAATGAAGGTCCTGCGGCACAAGTACCTCATCAACTTCTATCAGGCCATCGAAACCACATCCCGAGTATACATCATTCTGGAGCTGGCTCAGGGTGGTGACGTCCTTGAATGGATCCAGCACTATGGGGCTTGCTCTGAGCCCCATGCTGGCAAGTGGTTCTCCCAGATGACCCTGGGCATCGCCTACCTGCACAGCAAGGGCATCGTGCACCGGTGAGGGCACTGCCACCCAGGCTGGGGCCTTTGGGCTCTCAAGGGGGTTTTATGCATATTTTCCATTTTCTGCCCTCTTTTTCCCTCCCTTGGCCTTCCTCAGTTATCTAGGCCCATCCATCCCCTCTATTTTAATTGTCTGGTCAAGAACATTTATGTAGTACCCACCGTGAACACAGCACTCTGTGAACTACAATGATGAGCCCTCGCTGGTCCCCAGGTACCATCCTCTCTCACCTTTGGGCTCTGCTCATTAACTCCATGGTTCCTTCCTCTCAACCTTGTGTCCTCATAATGGCACCTGTCTCCCACTTTGCCTTTTCCATCTCTAGCCTCTGACCCCTGGCCCTTCAGCTCCTGGTCTAATACTAAGCCCTCTCCCCAGCCTGACCCCCAGCCTTTCTGCTGCTGGTAGGGACTTAAAGTTGGAGAACCTGTTGCTGGACAAGTGGGAGAACGTGAAGATATCGGACTTTGGCTTCGCCAAGATGGTGCCTTCTAACCAGACTGTGCATGGTAGCTCTTCTTACCGCCATATGAACTGCTTTACCCACCTCAGCCGGACCTACTGTGGCAGCTTTGCTTATGCCTGCCCGGAGATCTTGCTGGGCTTGCCCTACAACCCTTTCCTGTCTGACACCTGGAGCATGGGCGTCATCCTCTACACTCTAGTGGTGGCCCGGCTGCCCTTTGATGACACCAATCTCTTAAAGCTGCTGAAAGAGACTCAAAAGGAGGTCACTTTTCCACCTAACTACTCCATCTCCCAGGAGTGCAAGGTGCTGGCTCCCCCAGGAGGGCTGAGGCCTCAGGGATGACCCACAGGGAGGGAATACCTAATGTAGGCCTCCCCACCCTGGGGGAGGCTCTTCCCCACCATTACTGTCTCACACTGTAGCCCCTGCCCGAGAGTAGTTGGTGGGGAGGGAGCTTAAAGGGCCATTCCTGGGCTCCACACCTTAGATGTGAGTGATGAGCTGGTTTCAGCAGGATAAGGCAAGGATTTCCCCCCAAGGAACCCTTCCTTCCCTTCTGTTCCAGGGAGTTACATGCCAGGCTCATCAGGATAAAATCAGGGCCACACCCCCTTTTACCAGAGTGGTGTGATGGGCTATCCTGCTTCTCTCTCAGGTCCAACTGCTCATTGCCTGTGTGGCACAATGGGAGGCAAGCTCAGCCAAGACCTCTCTCTCCCCTGCCCTAGAACCTGGTCTTCCAGACGCTATGCCAAGCCACCAAGCGTGCCACCATCCTGGACATCATCAAGGATCCTTGGGTGCTCAAGTTCCAGCCTGAGCAACCCACCCATGAGATCAGGCTGCTTGAGGCCATGTGCCAACCCCCCAGCACCACTAATCGGCACCAGTCCTTGGAAATCAATACCTAAAAGTGGTTAAGGGAGGGAGTTGAGAGAGGAGCAAAGCAGGAGGGTCTGGGGCTAACGATCTTTTCTACCAAAAATAAATCTATACCTGATTTAGTTTCATCAGGAGTCAAAGACACTCTTTCCTCAAGGGAACTAGCAGGGAACACTACTGAGTCTAAGAGGTGGATTTCTAACCAGTCTGTAACTGGTCATCTTGACACCTATTAAAGTCAACACTGTAATTCAGTATATAGCTCACATGTGGCTCAGGGGGAGAGGGTGCTCAGATGAACATCCCTTTCGGGAAGTTTCATTATTCTAAGTAAATGCTTATTATTACACATCTCTGTGCATTCTAAATGTTCAAGCAGTGGGGCAGAGGCCCTGGTTGCTGTTTGGCCATGGCTCTCCCTGTTTATAACCAAAGGGATGGCATTATTTGCTCTCTTAGAAATGGGTATCAGGATGTGTGAAATGCCTTGGTTTCTTCTCCTTCCTTCAAATGCCACCTTAACCACGACTGAAACGATCCGAGTGAATCATGCACACTATTGCTCTTAGAAACAGAAATGACAGTTCAAACCAAGCCTGTTAGCTATGGGTTCTGAATAATGGAAAGCTCCTTGTTCCTTTATCCCTGTATTTCCCTCCCTGCCCTTGAAAATGGGCTTTGCAAAGGGAAAATGAGTAGTAAGTCATGGGGCTGTCTTGGCAGAGGCATGACTGGGGGAAAGCAATGAGAGAAGACTCAGAGACAGCTCCACATGGTCCCAAGATAAATAATAGGTGGCAGTTTAACCTTAACCTCAGCACCAGGCAACTCTAGGACAAACCAATGTGAAAGATGAAACAGTACATGCCTGGAACATAGTAGGTCAAGATATTGTCAGTGCCCACTTTCTCTATGTTCCAATGCCCCTTCTTACTCCCACTATGATTCATCACTTGAAACAAAGCTCCAAAGACCAGGGAAGAGTTTCAGGTGTAGATGAGGCAGTATAAACACTAGGGTTCCATCTGCCTGATTTTATTGGGAACAAGGGCACTGTAACTGTTATCAAAGAGAAGGAAGCCAAGGGGCTCCTCTTGCACCAACATTCTCTTTCAGAGTTGAGCCAGGGAGGGGAGGGCAACAACCCTTTTTCAGGCAGGGTCACTATCACCCTCAGCAGGACCCCCCCAAAAGGCTACGTTCCTTTGCTTAGCACTTGGCACTTAAGGAAAAGAGACCAATGAAGTCAGCGCCAGGAAAACAAGCCCAGACACATCAGGACACCCACTCAGCCAACTGCTTTAGTGCTTCTTCATCTTCATCCGCTTTGGGAGCTTGGGGGACAAGGATACCCGGAGAAAGAAAGAAGTATTAGGGCTTTGGCAACGTCAATAATCCCTTGCTGTGACACTGAGAGTCTGCTGAAACATCTCTCCCTCAGCAAAGAACGTAAAGGAGTGGTCCTTCTGCTTGCTGGGCTGCTGCAAATTCCCAGAGCAGCTCTGTACAAATTGGGAAGATGTGCTTCTTTCTCCCAGCACTTGCAGCCCCACACCAGGGTACACAGCTTGCTGAGTGAGGCAGAGGCTGGACTTAGTCTTCATTCCCCCTCAGCCAGGTACCCTTATGCAGTCAACAACCTGTGCAACTGTAGCAGCAGCCCTCTCTGCCTGGCTCCTTTGAGGCAGGATGTAAGAAGAATATAATCTTTCCCCCTATCTATCCCACCCTCTCAAGTCCTTGAGACAATAGAATAACCCTGAGTACCTGGCTCTTCAGGTAGATGTGTGGAAGGTACACCGGGCAGTTTGATGGGGGGTTCTTCCTCCTTGTCGCCTACATGTAACAACTCCCGGGCCAATTCCTCCTGCTCCAGCTTCTCTAGCTCCTCCAACAGTTCATCCTGGACATGGGACAAGAAGACTGTTAAAAATGAAGAAAGGAAATGTCTACTTCCAAAAACATACCATTTTTGAATCCCCCCTCCCAAATTTGCCCCACGATTCTCTTGGGCATTCCTTCCGGCTAGTCTCATGCTTTCTCCAATATTCCCTGACCCCTTGCTCCAATCACCTCATCCACATCAAAGCCCACAGGCCGAGAAATGGCATCTGAGATCTGCTGGGCCACCTCCTGTTGTTCTGTAATGTCGGCCATCAGTTCATCCACCTTGTCAATGTCCCTGAGAACAAGATATATAGCTATGAAATCAGGCAACAACACTCCTGACTTTCCCATCTTGCATGGATGAAAACCCTCCTGTCTGTGGCCTCAGACTGATAAATCCATGGCTATCAGAAGAGATCCCTGGGAAATTATGTGGAAGCAAGTCTGGGCTGAGAATTGGCAAGAAGCCACTTTGGGGAGAATAGGCTGTACTCCTCTTCCTGAAGGATCTTTAAAAATTAGGAAAATCCCTTCTTCTCTCTCTGCCCTTCTCCAACTCACACTCTTTCTTTCTCTCAAAAATAAACATTAAAAAAAAAAAAAAAAAAAAGGAGCACCCGGATGGCTCAGTCAGTTGAGTGTCTGACTTCAGCTCAGGTCATGATCTTACTGCTTTTGAGTTTGAGCCCTGTGTCGGGCTCTGTGCTGACAGCTCGGAGCCTGGAGCCTGCTTCCGATTCTGTGTCTCCTTCTCTCTCTGCCCCTCTCCCACTCACACTGTTTCTTTCTCTCAAAAATAAATAAACATTAAAAAAAAATTGTTTTTAATTAGGAAAATCCTCTTTCCTCCCTAGAATGCTTCAGCCAGCAAAGAGATCTTCCAAGAAGCAAGGAGACTGACAGAGGTCTAGCTGTCACGGACATCTATAAATTTACATTCTGAGAGGTTTTAAGATTCAAGAGAAAATACCAAGCTACCTTCCCCAGTGCCTGGGCCCCCTGCTTCCCTCCCCCCGTACCCACATGTCCTGGTAGGCCTTCTTCATGCCTTGGGCAGCAAGCTCCATGGTCCGAAGCACTTCTGCATTGGTGGTGGCATTCTCAATGGCCTCACGCTGAAACTCCAGGGTAGATAATGTCCCATCGGTTTGTGCCAGCTGCTGTTCGAATCTTTTCTTCCTCCGCAAAGCCTGTAGGGCAGCTGACCCAGCCCACACCCTGAGGATCAGAGCCAGAAGCCCTTATGCTTCCCACCTGGGCCTGCCCAGTTGGCACCTCTCCCCCATTACCTCTCTTATTCTTGGTCCCATGCTTCTTGGCCATTTGTAGCTCCTGTTGAATCTTCTGCTCCAGAAACTCTTGTTTCTTGATCAATATCTTCTCTGTCTCCTTCAGTTTCTGTATTGCCTCTTCAGGGGTTGGCCCCTTCTCTTTCTTCCCTGGAGTGCAATCAAGCAGGCCCATATTGTGTGGAGGAAATATATTAGCCACCAATCACTGAGTGCAGAGTGTGTGCTAGGCACCTGTCTTACTCTTAATCCCAAAATGACTCTCTATAATGAATATACTATCTTCACTTTACAAATGTGAAAAACAGGCATATATGTGTTAAATAATCATTTGTTTAAAATCACAGCTAGAGAGAATTGAGCAGGAATTGAAATGTGGCAGTATGACTTCCAAATCCAGTATTCTTTGCTATTTCAAATTGCCTTTCGGGGCGCCTGGGTGGCTCAGTCGGTTAAGTGGCCGACTTCGGCTCAGGTCATGATCTCGCGGTCCGTGAGTTCAAGTCCCACGTCAGGCTCTGTGCTGACAGCTCAGAGCCTGGAGCCTGTTTCAGATTCTGTGTCTCCCTCTCTCTGACCCTCCCCCATTCATGCTGTCTCTCTCTGTCTCAAAAATAAATAAACGTTAAAAAACAAATTAAAAAAAACAAAAAAAAAAAAACAAAAAACAAATTGCCTTTCAAGTCATTCCCAGGCTTCCCCCCCAACCCCCGCGCCGGAGAAGTTTTAGATTCACAGCAAATCTGAGTGGAAGATACAAAGTTCCCATATACCCCCTGCTGCCACATATGCATGGCCCTCCTATGAGCACATCCCCACTGGAGTTTGGTCACTTTTTATAATCGCTGTTCCACTTGCTGTCCTAGGAGATGCCCAAGGTCCTAACTCCACACCCTCAAACTGAATGAAGTACAGGGGGTAGAGAAAAAAAAAAAAAATCTGATCTCCATTTTCCCCTTCATCTTCTGCACTTCTGACAGTAATTAAAATTAATAAGGCAGGCCCTTGCCTGCTTAAAATCCTTTCACACTCTCCATTGCCTGCAAGATAAAATCTAAAACTTTAATGAGACATACAAGGCCCTTCTTGACCTGGCCCTTGTTCACCTCTCCATCCACACTTCTACTTTCCTCTTCTTCAGCTGGCGTGGGCATGTGCGCGCGCGCGCACACCCACGCACACACCCACCAGCCAGAACTCCTCTTTCCCCTAAGTATTACTACCATACTCGTTCCTGCCTGTTTTGCACACAGTTACCTCCCCCCTGGAATACCTCAATTCTCCACCTGGCATACCTTAGCCCTCTGGATAACAACCCCTCACGCCTCTTCTGTGCTCCCCCTAGTTTTTAGGAACATCTCCATCATGGAGTTCCCACACTACACTATTACCAGTTTTTGCTGGTCTCCCCCCACCAGATGGGAGTTTTAAGCAGACAATCTTTTTTCATCACCTCGGATTCCCCCCTTGGCCAGCATAGAGGAAGAACCAGTGTTTTGGAAAGGACTAGATGATGACAGTCGGAAACTCAACTCCCCAGCCTAAACAGTGGGTTCCCTCCATTCACGTTCCGGCCCAACCCCGAGCTCTTCTCCCTGGGGCGGGGGAAGGAAGACAGCCAGAGCCAAACAGCCCGACAAGGCGGGGCCTCCTGGCACGTGAGGAGGCCTGGGCCCTGGACGGGGTCTTCGCGACAGCCGGGGGCCATGGCCTTCCCCACACTCCCTTGGCCAGCACCAGCAGCCCACCGGGCTCACCCGGGCTCACCCCTCCCGAAGAGTCTGCCGAGACCACTCATCTCCACCACCCTTGCCTCTCCTGCCTTCTCTCCGCGGCTTCTTGCAACTTCCGCCTGGCTCCCGGGAGGGTGCGGTCTCATCGCTCAGAGACCGGCCTGGGCCAATCCCTCCATGGGGCACCGCGGCGACATCATCAACATGAGCCAACGAGGCCACTTCTGCCACGTGACCCGAGCCACCAGCCCCCAACCCATTCGCTCCTCTTAAAGCGGCCGCTCCGTTTTTGATTCTTTAAAAAGGCCGCCCCACCCCCACCCCCCCCCAAAAGCACAGTATTTGTTTTCCTGAAAGGGAATGTGCAGGGTCTTACATCCCACTTCTTGGGGGCCAGTGTAAGAGTTCTCCCGGCCCTTGACAGAGTTCAGGAATTGGGGCGCGGATGGTGTGAGCACAAGGGGGCCACAGTCGGGTGTGCCACAAGTTTCTTTGGCAGAGCCGGATGAAGTCTAATTCCATTCGCTCTGGTCTTGGCACCTCCGAAAAGCCAATGCCGGCTACAAAGCTAGCAAAACAAAAACCAGCCGGGAAGATTTCTGTCACACACAAACATACTTTAATAATTTACAAATACACCTGAAAATGCCTTCATGATTTCTTTTCAGTTTTATGTTTCAAATGAGGCTCATCCACAGGACTGGACCTCAGGGCCCAGCTTGGGCCTTTGCAAATGTCTCCAGTCCCTGACTTAGGGTTTGAAGATTCATTCCATTCTGGACATGAATGCAGGTAACTCCTAGGAAGAAAAGAAGCCACATTTCATCAGGCCTGTTGTTACTCTCACCTTTTTTGGGTGCACCCAAAAATTGCATGCAAGCTACCCATCCTGGACCTATCTATCTAACCGCTCCTAGGAACTTTCTCCTCATTCCCCAAAAGGCTAATCTCACCACTCTGTACCCAGTTTGCTGACGTCTAGGATATTCCGCTTCTCGTCATCAAAGAAGATCATCTGGGAGAAGACAACTCCTGTCTTCTGCTGCAACCTGTGCAAGGCGGGGCAGGGGGTGACCACACTGGCTTCTTAGCTCCTGCAGCCTCTCTGGCCTCCCAGCTTCTACCTTATCTCTGCATACCTCTCAAAGTGGGTGACCTTGCTGCCTGGGTAGATTTCCCGATGAACAAAGTATCTGTCAAGGTCAAAGAGCTCCAGTAGCTGGTTGGCCCCTTCAATCTCCCCTGTTCTGCAAAAAGGTGTAATAATAGATGGGATCAGCAGGGCCAGGGGCTGCAAGCCAAGTTATGTTTAACCAAGGGGAAATCAACTTGCTGTTTTTCCAGGATAGTAGGCACCCTCGGTCCTTATTCGATTCCCTAGGCTTCCCGTCTGACACAGGCGGCGCTAAGCCAGTCAAGGTTTAATAAATAAAAGGCACAGGAAAGGGTACAATTAGAAAAATATGCAAATACGTGCAAATCTGCACCGCCAAAGTTTTTGTAGCCAAGGGGTTACACGAGACGCCTCCTCATGCATGCGTCTCTCAGCATGAGACCGACAGCTTTTTTTCAGTCGCTCTCCTTACCGTGAAGCGGCCGCGACGGGTACCTCAAGGCCCTGCAACCTTTCCAGGACGTCACGCACCTCTGGATACAGTCGGACTGTCTGGCCCCGCCTATCCCGGACGGCCCCGTCGCTGGAGGGCGAGAGCGCGCTCAGCGGAGGCCGGCCCCGCCCGGCCCCGGCCTCCCCGGCGCCGCCTCACCTGCCCTTGTGGAACGGGGGGTCTACGTGCGTATCCACCCAGAACGGCCAGAGCGTGTAATCTGCGGGAGGACGGAGGGAGGGCTCAGGCTCGGAGCGCGCAGGGCCCCGAGAACTGCAGCGGGGCTTTGGAAAAGGAGAGCACGCCGCAAATCTCCCCGGGCCGGTTCCTCACCCAGATCGAAAACCACCAGCTTTGGGAGCCGCGTCATGACCGGCGCTGGCAGGCTGCGCGATGCGAGGCGAGGCCTTGCGGCTGCAAACCGCCCCTCCTGCCTTAGAGAAACACCGACTAGAGCGTCGCCGTGCGGAGCTGCGGCCGTGGGTCTGGAGGCCGCGCAAGAGCGCCTCCTGACGGCGGAGCGGGGGAAGGACTGTAGCTAAGTGCCCACGCCACCACCCACGGGACCGCAGTGGTCCATCTCTCCGAGACACCTTCTTCCCTTTCTTCTCCACCCAGCGTGGCGGGAATCGGCTAGAGACGCCAGGGAAGGGAGCCCTTTCATCCGACACCTCTCTCATTTTATCTTACCAGCTGAGACCTAAGTTACCCGTAGCTTTGTCACTCACTCTTCACTCAACCTTTCTCCGAATCCGCCTCTCTCCAGAACCCAGAGCCCTCCCCCGCATTCCAGCCATAAACATCGTAGGGTCTGTGAAGCCCTTGAGGCCTTTCTTGAATCGGGTCCAAATGGCCAGTAAGGCTACAATGGGAGAGAATTCACTCTCCTGGTTTCTACTACCTACATCAGTAGTACACTGGTAAATGTGTAACAACCAGTTTGGGGGGAGGGGCTGATTTGTATTGTTTGGCTTCTGTAAATATTCCTATCATGGCCAATTTCAAGCTACAAGCACGAAACCAATTATGGGGTTGGGAACAGATGACAATACTTAGATATCCTGAGCTGATAAGAACTGGCTCCACACCACTTAGAGCTGACTTTCCTACAGTCTGATAATCCCCCTAAGGGCACATTCCCTTCCGTTGTCCTTCAGAAATGTAAAAGAGTATATACTGTGATGTGCACTTTTGTGCAATACAAGAAAGATTCCAGGAGGTCAGGAAATATTTTATTGGCAACTAGGGACATAGCCATAAGAGAGGGAAGCACACAGGACTGCAAACTAAAACCCAATGGCCACCAAGGGCCCTTTGGGTCAGGAACACGGCATCCTGGGGTCCTCACGGTCTTCTGCCAAACAAGACTGGGCATCCAGGAGAGGGGGCAGTGGCTCTGGTGTCCCACAGAGTGAGAGGACATATGATGCCTCATTAGGAGCGACAGGGTAAGGAGGTAAAATGGAGGGAGGGTCCATCACTGCCTAAGGCCACCTCCTCCTCTCAGAGCCAACACCAGGTGGAGGACTGAACCACCTAGGATCTTGTAATCAGCTGCTGTCTTCTCATCATTCCTGCAGGAAAAGGCGGCAAAAAAAAAAAGGGGGGGGGATTAGAAATACCATCTAGAACAAGATTCTTATGCTTAGTTTTTTGAGTCTTTCTGGGGGGGGTCTATGAATGCAGAAAGAATTTACATCTTTATTTTTACTAACCCCTTAAATGAAATTTGATAATTTTTTTTAATGTTTATTTATTTTTGAGACAATGTGGGAAATAGAGTGCAAGCGGCGGAGGGGCAGACAGAGGGAGACACAGAATCTGAAGCAGGCTCCAAGCTCTGAGCTGTCAGCACAGAGCCTGATGCAGGGCTCGAACTCACGAACCGTGAGATCATGACCTGAGCTGAAGTTGGAAGCTTAACCGACTGAGCCACTCCGGCACCCCTATATTTCTTTTAATTTTGAACATAGACAAAAAACCCACAGTGGTATTAGCAACATGGGTGACCTGTGGACAGAAATTTCATAACATAACTGTTTGCAAGTATTTTGAAAATATATCAAAATTATGGTAATTATTCCTACCATTAGATCTTAATGTATTAATAAACCACATATATTATTTTTTCACAAATTTGTTTTTAGTATCTTGAGAACCGTATCTCATTATCATTAGTTTCCTTTGTAAATCTATGTATTTTATTTTATGTGTGCAAAAATCTTATCCGAGAAGGAGTTCATAGGATTCACCAAATCACCAAAGGATCTCAGGCTCCTCCTCCAGTATTTGCTCTCTCAACCTCACAACTATGTCCAACTTACATCTGTTTTCCACTGTAGATGAGCCGCTGCTGCTGTGGGGGAATTCCCTCTTTCTCCTCCACACGCTCCTTGATTCGCTCCACCTTTAGGGGTACAAGTAGTCAGGGGCTGCTAAGGGGTAGAACCATGGAAGTGGAAAGAACAAGAGCTATGCAGATAGCATGAGAGTGAAAGGACTAAGTTCATCAGCACATCCAAACAAATGTGCATGTAGGGAGACAGGCATGAAAAAGTATTGGCCATACATTACCTTGTCTGTGGGTTCAATGTCAATCTCAATCTCCTTTCCGGTCAGCGTCTGCAACAGGCAAGGCTTTCATGAGTCCTACAGCCTAATATACAACTGGTTTCCTAGGTAAAACACCCTGTCTTAATCTCTGGGGAATCTACGTCTTCTGAAAGAAGCACATTGTCAGCAAAGCTGCTTTGAAGAATCAGAAGGCTTTGACCATATCCGTATTATCAAACACTTTTAGGCAGTAGACAGCTTTGAGAGGGCATTTGACCATTTGACTCTCTTAATCCCACACGTCATTTTACCCATCTTCCCACGCCCACCCCATTAGAATCCGTGAGAATACTGGCATTCCCTTGGATGAGATAGCAATAAGAAATGTCCTAAGGAAAGCATGCCTTTGTTCCCTGTATCAAAGTTAGAAATTAACATTCAGATAATTCAAAGAATTCTCAAGGACCCCAGAGACCACTTATGACCAGTTTTTTCAATTAACACTAAAATTCAACATTCTATTCTGTAACTTCTCCAGACTTCTACCTAAATACTAAATTTCAGCTGTAGCTTCTTGACCTCTTCCACAGGCTAAGGGCTGCTGATAATACACATAATAATTACACTGATCATACACTTACAAATGTGCTTCATCCCATCGAGAATGAGAATGAGAGAGAGAGAGAGAGAGAGAAGTGGAGCTCACCCGAAGGGGGACTCAAACTCATGAACTGTGAGATCATAGAGCCGAAGTCAAATCCTTAACCAACTGAGCCACCCAGGTGCCCTGTCATAGCCAACGTTAAAAAAAAATTTTTTTTTAACGTTTATTCATTTTTGAGAGACAGAGACACATACAGCATGAGTGGGGAAGGGGCAGAGAGAGGGAGACACAGAATTGGAGGTAGGCTCCAGGCTCTGAGCCATCAGCACAGAGCCTGACATGGGGCTCGAACTCACAGACTGCAAGATCATGACCTGAGCCGAAGTCGGTCGCTCAACTGACTGAGCCACCCGGGCGCCCCAATCATAGCCAATGTTTAACACTTTCCAACAGTCAGAAACTACACTGAGTGCACCAACACATTTAATCATTGCAACTAGGTTAGGAGATATATGTACTATTGCTATCACCATTTTATAGATGAGGAAAATGGGGTTTGGATAGGTTAAAAAGCATATCCATGAAGTCAAAAGGAGAGTGTGGACCCAAACAGAGACTCTCTGGCCCCAGAGCCTGAGGTTTTGTTTGTTTCTTTTCCAGCTCTGTACTCAATACCGCCTAAGTGTCTCTGGTCTGATATTAAAATCCAATGTATAGGATTGTAATAGGTTCACAAAACAACAAATGGTCTCTACTTATGGTATTCACATAGACCAGAATGATGACAGTACTTAGGACCTAATTTCTCAACTATGAGAATCAGTTCAGTACTAAGAATATTTAAAAAAATATAAGAGTAATTCTTTTAGAGTTACCTCTTTGGGTGCAAAAGAATACATCACAACAGTGATTCCCAAGTTTCTACCCCAATCCAAGCTGGCTTGTGAAAATTTATGGTAAAATGGAAAAAATAATGACAATAGTGAGATTTTCATAAAACTAAATATATTCAGCTGTTAAAATATCCTTTCATGAAGGGGTGCCTGGCTGGCTTAGCTGGTGGAGCATGTGACTCTTAATCTAAGAATTTTGAATTTGAGCCCCATGTTGAGTGTAGAGGCTACTTAAGAAATTTTTTTAATTTTTTAAAAATTGTTTTTATTTATTTTTGAAGCAGAGAGACAGAGAATGAGTGGGGGAGGAGCAGAGAGAGAGGGAGACACAGAATCCGAAGCAGGCTCCAGGCTGTCAGCATAGAGCCCGACGCGGGGCTCGAACTCACGAACCATGAGATCATGACCTGAGCCAAAGTCAGACACTCAACCGACTGAGCCACCCAGGCGTCCCAAGAAATTTTTTTAAAATGTCCTTTTATGAAATGACAGAAACAATATATGGTGTTTTAAAGCCCTTTCCTAACAAAATGAAAAGTTAGCAATTCTGTGTCATCCATAAATTATTTCACTTTACTGATCTTAA
This sequence comes from Lynx canadensis, assembly GCF_007474595.2. Taxonomy (NCBI): domain Eukaryota; kingdom Metazoa; phylum Chordata; class Mammalia; order Carnivora; family Felidae; genus Lynx; species Lynx canadensis. The sequence continues at coordinate 74,365,551 of NC_044308.2, forward strand.
TACTTTAAATGCAAAGATTCTTCAAGCAGATAATCTATTTCTAGGTTAACTAACTTGGAGGAAAAACTTGAAACCTGAGCAATGTATTCAAAGAGAAACATGTGTTTACTCAACAGAACAGGTTTACTGTAAAACATTAGGAAAAGCTCAATGCCTGTTAATAAGAAAACTATTAAAACTATGGTACATCCATAGACTGATACACTTACCATGCAACAATTTATACACTAATGTGGAAAGATCTAAAGGATGTATAATTATATATCATTTTCCACATATAGCGATACACATATGTATATGTATAGAAAAAATGATTAAAAGCATACCTATCTCCTATAGTAGTGATTATCTTTGAGAAGGAGAATAGGACTAAGGGAAGGGTTTATCAAGGGTAACTCTCCCTTTATCTGCACTATTAAAGTTTCTAATAAAAATCTACCCCTTCATCACATGAATAATAATAAAACATTCATTCTGATTTAATAAAAAATGTTAAAGAGTAAAAAAGACCCTTAGAGAAGGCCTAGAACTGCTCCCCCAAGGGTAAGGTGCTTGGATCTAATGACAGTAAAAAAAAATTACTGGCTTGTAAAATTTAAAACTCTAAGACTGGCCCTTTGTTTCTGACTGTAGAAGCCCATGAATGTATCCAGAGAACAATCTGGTAAAGCGGTGTCCCAGCAGCATCACTTCTGGGAAGATAATCATGACTACGCTAAAAAATATACCTATGATAATGGTCATTACAGTCTTTTGACACTCAAAAATTACAAGCAATCTAAGTTAAATAGTGGGTTAAATAAATTATAACACAAACATAGAAGAAAAATTACGTAGCCCTCAAATAATCTGTGGAATAATGGTATAATTCCAGTTTTGTTAAAAAAAAAAAAACAACACCACAAAACACATACGTGTATTTATACGCTTTCAAACGAGTGTAGAAGGGTATATATGTGAATGTTTTTGAGTTATGACATTATGGATGCTTTTAATTACATTATTTATGCTTTTCTGTATTTTTCATTTTTTATACCATGAATACATTGTAATGAGAAAAACATTATTTTTAAAATAATGTTCTTGATGGGAGTATAAGGAAATGATTCTGTAAAGCAGCACTGTCCAAAAGATATAAATGTAATGCAAACCACATATACAATTTAAAATATACTAGCAGCCACATATTTTAAAAGTGAAATTAATTTTAACACTCTTAAACCCAATATATTCAAAATATTATTACTTCAATGTATAATCAATATAAAAATTAGTATTTTACATTCCTTTGTTCTAACCAAATGTTCAAAATCTTGTGTGCATTTCATACTTATAGCACATCTCAATTCAGATGGTAGATTTCCATCTGAAGTACTGTATTTATACTGTGTTTAAATTTCATAACTTACAGTTGAAAAAGTAGACTTACATACCTAAACTGTTCCAAGCAGACTTAAAAGTTTTCCCGATAACTGAATAAAGTCTCAGGCTTTATATTTAAATTAAGCAAAATTAAACACAAATAGATAATTCATAAACTTAATTCCTCAGTCTTATTAGCCACATGTCAAGTGTTCAATAGCTCACGTGGCTAATAGCTACTGTTGGAGCGTTCCAGCTAATATATCAAGCAAAAATAAAATTAGATATACCCATTTTGTAACCTCCAATGAAATAACAGATCTAGGCAATAATAGGTCTATAACATCATAGAAAGCAAAAAAGGTGACAGAATTACATACCATACACCGTCTATGACTTATTCTCACAAGTACACATACAAAAGACTAATCATGCCTCTAGATCTTATATGCCAATCGACATGAAATACGGGGAAACATGGGAATATAATCAGCAAAATCCAAACTGTGGGAGACTCCACTGGAAAAACCACCTAGTTTATTCAACATGAAAAGGGGGAAAAAGGGGGAATTACAGGTTTTTTTAAAGAGGCTTAAAATCCGTATCAAACAACTGCAATGTATGGCTCTTAGTTGAACTCACATTCAAACAAACTGTGTAAAACAAAAGAGAGAATGGGAAAAATTTGATGACAGTGATAAATCACTGTTAATTTTTTAGATGTGGTAATTCCAGTTCCATTAGAAAAAAAGAATCGTTTTTTACAGATATATACTGAAACACATACAAATAACATATGCTATCTGGGATTTGCTTCTTAAAACATAAGGTAACGAGAGTTGGTGAATATAAGTAAGATTGGCCATGAGGTGACAGCACTTGAAGCTGGATATGGGGTGCATTATATCCTTCTCTCTCCTGTTGTGTATGTTTGAAACAGTTCATAATTAAAATTCAAAGTCCTGTAAAATAAGCATCAACCTTTCAAACTGGAAATATCAATCCCATTTTTTCATTCTTATAACACAATGTATCAATTGGCAGTGTAGGTGATGGACCCCATTGTTTTATTCTTTATTGGTTGTCATGAATGAAGTGGCTTGAAATGGAGAAAAGTGCTTGTAAACACTGAAATGCTATTCAAATAAAAAATATGTTCGGGTTTAAAAAAAATCAGAGTAACTGAACAATTTTAAAAGATATTCTTGATATTTCATATTGTGTTTCTTCCTCTAAATCTGGTCATTGTCACCTGGGAATACATTCAATGATGTTTGACAAGTCAATGATGAACCTAAACTCAACATACTGCTTGCTTTAGGCACTTGAGGGGATATAAAAAGAAATTAAGGGATCCAGCCTTTGCCAACAATGTTTTTCAAGTCAAGATTTACTACCAAGAAACGACGAGACATATAATTAATAGAACTAATATAAAAGGAAATGTCATATTGAATACTACTATCCAAACACAAGGTATGACGACAAAGTGCTATGGTGGGTGAAAATCAACATCAATTTAAACCTGAATGAAATTAACATTTCACACCCATTATAATAGCTAAAATAAAAATGACTGATAGGACTAAAAGTTAGCTAGGGTACAGAACAGCTGGACTGCTTATTCACTGCAACTGGGAATGTAAAATGGTACAACCCCTTGGAAAACTGGCAGCTTCTTTTAAACTTGCATACATTTACTACATGATCCCAGTAATTTTGTTGCTAGATTTATAACCAAAGGAAATGAAAACATAGGTCTACAAAAAGACTTGTATAACAATGTTCATGGAAGCCTTATTTATAATAGCCAGAAACTGAAACAATCCAAAAGTCCATCAACAGGAGAATGGATAAACAAACTGATATAGTCATTCAATTAAATATTACACAGTAATAAGAAGGAACTACACAGATATAACAGACACAATGCTAAGTGAAAGAAGCCAGACACAAAATTATATATTCTTTAACTCCCTTTATATGAAATTCTAAAACAAGCAAAACTAACGTATGGAAATTTCATAGGGAAGGGGTGAAAATGTACTAGATCTTGTTACATGGATGTATAACTGTTGTTAAAAACTCATTCAACTGAACCCTTAAGAACTCTGTTGGTTTAAAGTTAAAAATACAAATGTGTTTAAAAAAACAAACAAACCATGAATGAGAAAACTGGGGCTTAAAGAAGACACTAATGCAGAATCTGGGGTTAGGGAGTACTATAATGAGAAAGAACTATAAAGAAAACCTGTACACTATGATTTTTTTTGTACGCCATGTCATGGCTTAGACTCTAAACTTTAGAGGGGGTATGTGGTAGGAAAATCTGGTTAGAAGTATTACAGAGAAATAAAGACATAAATTAATGAGACCTCGGACCAGGATAAGGATAATGGGAATGGAAAGAAAATCAGGCAAAAAAGAGGTTATCGAAGGAAAAATTTGGTTCTATAAGCAAACAATGATTCTAAAGAATTACATTCCAGATACCTGCTAGATTGATGGGATCGATACATGAGATGAGTACTGGGAAGATGACCTAAAGCAGAAAATGATGTATTTAATTTTAGAAAGACAGAGACGAGGCATCAAGACAAGATTTAAATCAGGAGGCATTCACTGTAAAGGACTGCAAAAAGAGATATGGAAAAAGTCAGCTACGGGGAGAAGACAGTTGAATTCGCAAAGGAACCCTGCTAAATAAAACCTACCATTTGTACACTAAGAGCTAATTGCTTTTGTATATACTTAATATATTAAAATATGCAGCTAACAAAAAAGAAAGAGAAAGATGAAAGGCATAGGAACCTGTTTGTGGAGGCACAAAGAAAAGCATTTCAGGAAAGGAGACTAACAATTTTAGAGAAACACTAAACAAAAATGGATTCAAAGAGAAAATCTAGAACCCTGCTACTCCGGGTAGTCCCTGACAAGCAGCATCAGCATCACCCGGGAGTATGCTGGAAATACAGAATCTCAGGTCTCATCCCAGACCCACTGAATTAGAATCCGCATAACAAGATCCCCAGGTGATTCTCATGCACTTTTAAATTGAGAAGCCCAACCAGAACACAGTATTTTCTTAAACTGCAGGTCTCAACCCATTGGTGGGTTACGAAATCAACACAGAACAAAACTGGAAATATCAAAGCATATCACACATGGTAAGTTTTTTGTGTTTGTAAGGCACGTGAGGTAAACATTTTTAGAGTAGGTTGAGATTTTTTAAGAAGTTTACAAAACATTGTACAAAGTAACCTCTTCTTTGACTAAGAGGATGTGAGAATTCGTATCCAAAAAGCATTTTAGTGTTTCTCAGACTTTGACAGTGACTCACAATAATACATATGTACTAGTAATACATACATGTGTTTAACATACATATAAAACGAAAACCAAAATTCGTGAAATACTCTTATCCAGCAGTATACCCTGATGTTTCTATGTTAACGTTGTTAGCGACCCATTAAATGGATTTTATAATTAGTGACTCTTGTAGCCACTACTAAAGGTTTGAAAAACAAAGATTTTCAACAAGCTGGCCTCCATCCTCAGCCAAGAAGTGGTTTGGAAAGAATGAAGAGGTTAACAATGGCTGATAAGCACGGTAAATTCACTAAAAAGCTGATGAAAGAACAGACTCAGCAGGAAAAGGCCAAACTAACGTTGCACTGCGTCAGTTTTTAGTTTCTGTCTCTCTGTCTGAAGGTACGAAAGAAGCAATAGCAGATAGGACTAATGAGTGTTGGCAATTGGTATAAAAACCACGGGAGAGACAGGGATGAAGGAAAACACCACCAGTACCAAGAACTAGGGCAATGATAACTAACCTGCCTCAGTCACAGAAGTGAGGCTGGTCCAGGAGGCCCGGCTCAGAAAGGCAGGTGCTGACTGAACACACTCCCAGCTTTGGTTCCTGAAGGCCGGCTGTCACACTGGCGACAACCAGCAAAGGCTTACAGTCTAGCTCCTAGGAGGCCCTCGGTTCCCCAAGCTAACGTTTTTGTACTGTGCTTGGAGAAGCAGATAAGCTGGGCAGTGCAAAATGGAGATCACAGCTTATTCCAAGAATCCGAGAAGGGGAGCCAAGCTGCTGCTAGGCCTTCTCTATGACCGCGGGGGTTCGCATACAGCGATACCCCGGACAAAGGCGGCTTCCGAGTCACGGCACAGTCCTGGCCGAGAAACCAAGACAAGCAGAGACCCTGGGGTGGTCTGGCGGGGCCAGTCCCCAGCTCTCAAACCCTTCTTGGGGCCCCCCACTTCCCATCACCCCTCGCGCGGAGCCCTGAGGCTGTCAGCACCCTCCAGGCTAGGGAAAGGCTTGGTTTTCCTTCCCCGCTTCTCCCGTAAGGCACAACGGCCAGCCCAGTACCACAGCGTCTTGGCAAGGCCGGAGGTGCTCCCACCTTCACTTTAATTAGCATCTTCTTCCCAGTTTGGAGCTGCACACAGATCACTTGATGCTTCTACCGCTGCGGTCGCCGCTGCCGCTCCCCAGCAATCGCCTCTGGGAGTCACTTCTGCTTCCGGGTCACTGCCTGGCTCCACCCCTCTCACCCAGCCTCCTTCCTTTCATCGGGTTGCCGAAAGGCTCAAGAATGCTCCTGCGTTTCGTTTTGGTGGTGTCGTAAATAAAAAGAAGGCGGTGGTTTCGTTACGGCAGAGATGATACCTCCGCAATACTTAGAGTCCCTAGCGAGCCAGGGCTTGGAAAGCGGTGGGCGGAACGAACTACTCCCATCATGCCGGGGGACAGCTCCGCGCGTCCCATCCTGGGAATCGTAGTCTCCCGCCCCTAGGGTCCAACGGCAACCTCGGTGTGTGAACTCTGTTACCCAGAAGGCCTTGCACGGCCACCGCCGAAAATAGAATGCCTCAGTTAATCCTTTTCGCCGGCAATTAGCGGAACCTGTTGGCGTGGCCCACAAGGCTCAGCGGGGCTTCACGAGCCTAGTTGCTAAGCAAGGGCGACTTTGGTCAACTGCCACCTGTGCCACGGCGACAGGAAGTGAGTACCCCTATTCCGGAAACTAGTTGTGGGAACCCCCTATTTCTTCTCACCCCCAAATCAGCCTCTTACCCCAAATTGCTCTTTGCAAGGGTGGGAGAAGGAAGAGTAGTGGGGGGAAGGAATACACATTTTTAGGGTCTCTAAAGACTCCATCCCAATTCTTCTCCCCAACAACTGGTACCTGGGATGGAGATACCGGGTAATTGTAACCATGAGACAGATGAGATGACAGTCAATGAGCTTCAGCCAGTGCCCTGACCTTCCACAATTTAAGCAAGGAGAGAGATGAGTTATGCAGTTAGCTCTAAGAGGGCATTAAGGCCTATGGGGAAATTGGTTCAGCTCCCCCCTCCTGACTTTCTCTACCTTTCAGCTCTCAGATTGGTCGCTATCCCGAGGTCCCTGCCATGCCTCACATCGATAACGACGTCAAACTGGACTTCAAGGATGTCTTGTTGAGGCCCAAACGCAGTACCCTTAAGTCTCGAAGTGAGGTGAGACTGCTTTCCTAGTTGCACTTGACCCCAAGCTCCTGATGGGCCAGTACTGAGAAAGAGTCCTAGTTCTTGTCCTCCTGCAGTACTCATTTACCTGATGAATAAAATGCTCAGTTTCCTGTTCATATCTGCAGGTGGATCTCACAAGATCCTTTTCATTTCGGAACTCAAAGCAGATGTATACCGGGATCCCCATCATTGCTGCTAATATGGATACTGTGGGCACCTTTGAGATGGCCAAGGTTCTCTGTAAGGTAGGACTTCCCTCATGCAGGTTCCTCACTGGTGTCCAGTTATATGGGCTGACTGCAGAGGTACCTGCATCCCCACCCCCACCCCAAGTCAGCTCTCTGGCAAGTAACAGGATGTTTCAACTTACTATTTTATCCATTTTCTCCAGTACTAATGCTCTGTATATGATAAGTTCAAAGGCATGCCTGAAATAGTAAGATTCAAAGCTAAGTTTCCCCCCATTTTTCTGATAGATAACTTTCACTTTTGTTCTGACCAGCAGTTTATATACACCCTGCCAACTTTTTCCACCACCCAGGTCACCCCCTCCAAATCACATTCATCCTTCCAGTTACACCATCGTTCAGGACACTAAATATTCACGGTTTTAGTCCAGAAACTAAATACAGTGTGAGCATTCAAAAATTCCTAGCTAGAAGATCCTAGAGAAGCAGCTTACTAATTTTCTTTCTTTTATATGTGCTATACTTTTTTAATTTTTATTTTTTAATCTTCCTCTTCTTTGAATCGTAGGTTCCTGGGAATTCCTGTGCTCAAAATGGAATGTGTTTTTTTTTTTAATGTGTTTTTCTTACACACAGGTTATTGTTCACTTTGAAAATAGAAGATGCTGCTCCCATCAGTAATATTACCTGCCTCTATACTTGTAGCTGAAAAGGTAGATAGTTATTCTGGGGACTCAAGGAACATATGCATTCTTCTGGTTAATCTATGTAGCCCTGATTGATGGATTCTGCTGCTGCTTGTGGCTCTGTTAGCCTTAAGGACTTCATCTCCCTTTCTCTATTTTTGATTGCTGTAAGTCTTTGTGGAATGTCTGTTGTCACTTCTCTGAAGTTAATAGTTATACAGTTTTAGTACTTTTTTGCTGTTGTCATTCACTAACTGCTTAGGAATCTTCTTGTCCATTGTCCGCCTGCTCTGCCCAGTAGAGTTGAGGAATAGTGACTCTGACTTCAGCATTAACAGACATGCTATAATACATGGACTTTGTGGGGACTGTTTTAATGCTTTATGTTGAGACTGGCTTTTCAGTACTGCTGATGAGTGCTAAAGAAATGAGGTTTTAGCGACAGAGCCAAGTTTCACAGTAATCATAAAGCTGGATATAAGCGTCTTTCTTCTAGATCTCTAGCTCGGTACATAATTGGATGTGCTCATCATGTCACACTATATCAGTATACCTCCAAGGTCTACTGACCTTCTAGGGTGACTTTTCTTTATGTATCAGCATGTGGATAGCAGAGTGTTGCTGAGAAAGCGGAATTCAATACCAGCTTTAGCGAGGTAGTGTTGATGAGTTAAGTATAGCAATAATATGTCCTTACTGCTGGCTGATACATGACTTCCTTGGATTTCTTAACAGTTGCAAGATTTGGGTTGTCTCTGTCAACTGCTCTCTTGTCTATTTGCATGTCTGGACTTTTAAAGCACAAGTACCAGTATTCACAGCTGTCTTTGAATGCCTTTCTCAAAACATTGGGATATTGTTTACAATTTGATGACTTAGGGAATACAAGTCTGAGGAGTTAATTGTATCCTTAAACTTGGTTGACCGAAATAGATGGAATGAAATAGACTTTTTAGGTTGGTCCATGTCTCCAGAAAATTTGTCCTTTACCCCAGTGGAGATGGAGAAAGAATGGGGTAGCACTTTACTGGCTCCATTAAGGTCTGACCTCTTGTGAACATTTAGACTCACTGAATTATTGGACCAGAAGATACCAAAAACTAGGTTAATTCAGTACTGGGTTACCATAGGAGGAGGGGCTGAGTCTGTGCAGGCAGACACTGGCTCCGTCCACCCTCTTCATGGTTATGTTCTTGTCTGCTGCTTGTTCCACTGCAGCAACAGCTCGTCTCTGTCACCTTTTAAGTCAGAAGCCCCTGTATCTTCTGACAGGTGAAATCCAGTCCAGATGACTTAGTACTTGGGTCAGGGTGTCGGACAAGCACCAGCTTATGACAAAATGCCCTACTGGTTATTTATAGGGAGAATAAGGGCTAAACTAAACCCAGCTCAACCAGTGGCTTCTTCAAGTTGCTTTCCAAAGTTCATTTTCTTCCTCAGAGAGAATACTTACTATAAAGGTCTATGTCTAGAAAAAGAGTTGCTAGTTCTCTCCTTTTTGATGACTCTTTTCCCCAGTTCTCCCTCTTCACAGCTGTCCATAAACACTACAGCCTCGAGCAGTGGAAAGACTTTGCTAGCCAGAATCCTGACTGTCTTCAGGTAATCTTAGTCTTTTCCTGGTCCCTTCTTCATCCCAGTTTTCCAGGAATCTTTTGTTTGTTTGTTTGTTTGTTTGTTTGAGAGAGAGAGCACATGGGTGTGCATGAGTCGGGGAGGAGCAGAGAGAGAGAGAGAGAGAGAGAGAGAGAGAGAATCCCAAGCAGGCTCCACGCTGTCAATGCAGGGCCCAACGTGCCCTGCACGTGAGATCATGACCCGAGCCAAAATCAAGAGTTGGACATTTAACCGACTGAGGCACCCAGGAGCCCTTCTAGGAATGAATCTCTGTTTGGCTTTCTGAGGACTAACCCTCACCTTCCCAGCCTGCCGGCTCCTCACTGGGTCTTTTGTGACATGCCACAGACTGTCTCATGCCTACCATGCCAATGGCTCTGTTTCTCTCACAGCATTTGGCTGCCAGCTCAGGCATGGGCTCTTCTGACTTTGAGCAACTGGAACAGATCATGGAAGCTGTTCCCCAGGTGAAATATATATGCCTGGACGTGGCAAATGGCTACTCTGAGCACTTTGTGGAGTTTGTAAAGGATGTACGGAAGCGCTTCCCCAAACACACTATTATGGTATGTTTCTATTACTCTGTAGTTGGTATGTTCCTCTTCCTCCCACTCTTTCCTGACACTCCCATTTTGTTACATCATTTCTCCTCCGTTGCATTTTGATTTTCCTAGACCGCTTAATCATGGCTCTGGGTGATCATCCATGGTCCCACACTTAAAATGTATAGATTGGTTAGTGCAGTTATCTCTGTCCCTTTTCACATGCCTTGTGCCCACCTATGGTGTCCACTGAAGTGGACACGTACTAGAATCGTATTAAAGGAGTCGCATGAAAATGTTTTATTTTTTTTTTTTACAAGCTTTGGGGAGTGATAAGGCCTTATTTTCTCCACAGCATCAAGGGGTCTCTCTGTACCGTCCACCAAAAATAAATAGAGCTGTGCAAATGGGTATTTAGCTTAAATTACCACGTTTTCCCCTTTGCCTGAAGCCAGAGATTTTATGATGTAACAGATGAAGGACAGGATATGTTTGGGTCTCTTGGCAGGGACGGGGAGATAAATCTACTGTAAATCAGCTTTGGCCTTGGTCCAGTTGTACCCCAACTTCACCCTAGTGCAACAGCGCCACTGGCCACTCACCTCCTTACCTCAGCTTGGGAAGCAGAGTTCGTTCCCAGTAGAGGGACCCTAGGTACCCTCTTTGTAATACTGTTGGAAGGTCATGGTCCAGGCATACCGTATATGAAAGCGCGCAGCCTCCTCTCGTTTCCAACCCCAAGAGTGCTCTGTTTTGATTGCTCTGTCGCAGGCAGGGAATGTGGTAACAGGAGAGATGGTGGAAGAGCTGATCCTCTCTGGGGCTGACATCATCAAAGTAGGAATAGGACCAGGTAAGTTGGTTTACTGGGGGCCACTGGCTACCTCTCCAGTGGCAAACGCCTGTGGAGCACGCTACTCTTTTCATTATGTTCTTCTCAGGTTCCGTGTGCACCACTCGGAAGAAAACTGGAGTGGGGTATCCACAGCTCAGTGCAGTGATGGAGTGTGCAGATGCTGCTCATGGCCTCAAAGGCCACATCATTTCAGTAAGGCCAAGGGCAGGGGAGGGAATGAGGCTGCCAGACAGCTGAGTGTTCTGGGTGTGGAGGCTGTGGTAGCGGTGGATCAGAACTCCCGGGTTCCCGTCAGCTTTGAGGTGGGCCGTGGGGACATCGCTCCTAGTACTTGGGAAATCCACGTTATCTCTTCACAGTGCTCTTCACTTTGCAGGATGGAGGCTGCAGCTGTCCAGGGGATGTGGCCAAGGCTTTTGGTAAGGGTGCTGGGAGAGTGTGGACGGAGGGTCCTGTAGAAGAGGATAAGTCACCTCTGAGGGCCAAGGATCAGGCTTGGAAAGGCTGAGAAAGCCGTTTAGATTTTTTGACAATATGAACTAATGACCCTGAAGCCCGTGGTGTCACCTGGGGCAAGCCAGCAGGGAAAACCCTGAGACTCTGATACAGACTGCACAGCATGCCAGCTCCATCTATAGCATCCCTCAGACTGTTGGACTAAAGTTAGAGACCTTTGCCCCTAGGACACTTGGAGTCTCTTGTTCAGCTGCACATAGTACAAAGAAATGACCAGATGGTAAAAGCAGCAAAAAAAAAAAAAAAAGAGCAAAACCCAGGCAAGGAATCTCCAGAGGCTCTTTTTAAATTCTTGGGGAAATCAGGCTCACTGAGGAGTAGAGGCCAGAGCAGAGCAGGCCTGTGTGGGTTGTGGGTCAGCTAGGGAAACAAAACCAGGAAGATGTTAGAATCATTGTCAGGACTGAGAATTTGGCATGAGTTGCTTCCAGGGGTGGGCATATGGGCGCGTGGGCCAGATTCAATTCTCTTTTCCCCTTGTTGATGCTGGCAGGGGCAGGAGCTGACTTTGTGATGCTGGGTGGCATGCTGGCTGGGCACAATGAGTCAGGTGGTGAGCTCATCGAGAGGGATGGCAAGAAGTACAAGCTCTTCTATGGGATGAGTTCTGAAATGGCCATGAAGAAGTATGCTGGGGGCGTGGCTGAATACAGGTATGTGCAGAGGTCCAGGAGCTGAGGGTTCCTGGAAATTGTGACTAAGCAGGGTGGTGGCAGAACTCTGGCTGCTGGGAAATGCTTGGTACATTCTTGGAGGAAAAGTGGTGAACTGGGGCTAAATGCTAGAGACTGGGGAGGTGCTGTCGGGCTTAAGAAATCCAAAAAGAAAAGGTTAGAAAGTTTTTCCTCCTCTAAGGGCCTCAGAGGGAAAGACAGTGGAGGTGCCCTTTAAAGGGGATGTGGACCATACCATCCGAGACATCCTTGGAGGCATCCGTTCCACATGTACCTACGTGGGAGCAGCTAAACTGAAGGAGTTGAGCCGGAGAACCACCTTTATCCGAGTCACCCAGCAGGTGAATCCAATCTTCAGTAATGACAGCTAGACCTGAGCAGCTGTGCCCTCTCAAAGCACTAGCAGCCTAGCACAGGGCCTCCCAATGGGCTCCTCACACACGCCAGCTACTATGGCTATTTATCACTCGGTTATTTCCTGTTGCCTTACTCCTGAGGGCTTCTGCAATAAATCTGTACTCTGTACGCACAAAACGCCCAGGGTACTCACTGGGGAGGAAGCAAGGAAAGCAGGCTGAGAAAATGAAGTAAGGTAATCAAATGCAAATCTGGGGACGCAGCATCTGGAAGATTATGGAAAGGAAAAGATAATGACTCCTGCCTAAGTGTTTAATATGGCCTTGGTCTGGACGAGTTACTCTCCTGATATCATGTTTTGTTAATGAACTTCATTAAATAGTATCTTTGAACACCTAAAAAGCTCAGAAATGTTGATGTATTTTAAGTATCTCAATAAAGAGATCCCAATGACTATAAGAGATTCTGTATCTTTCTGCACAAGGCTGGCATCTGGGTGCTGCTCCGGGACAAGTGGAAGTGGAGTTGGCACTGACCCAGTAGAGTCAAAGACAGTATTTTTCCATGAAGTATCTCCATTTCAGTGCCACCACCCCCAGGTAACCTGGCAGCATGAGAATTTACAGAGTACATTCTGGTATCAGGGCACATAGATATTTTTAGAATAGCAAAGGGAAATTTCTCTTCCAGGCTATCAACCCTTCTTGGCACATCTGAACAACATTTTCCATCGGAAATAAAAAGGCAAAGGAATTCCTCCAGCCTTGGAGAAGCCAGTTCTAAGGAATGACCTACACTGACTTTATAGAAGACTTAATTCCCCTTTCTTACACCAAGACAGTATTTTAATAAATCCAAATCTTAATTAACAAGTATTACAAAGTAATTTTAGCAAGGCAGTCAGGGAACCCAAACCTGGGCTTCCACTTTATTTCCACTAAACTGTGTGTAGAGCTCAGGGAGACAGGTGGAGTGCAGAGAGAATTCCAGTCCTATCGTAAGTGTCTAGACCTGTCTGCATGGTCATGGAAGGGACAGACACAGCACTGGGGCCAGAAGTAGGGAGGTATTCATAGAAGGTGGGGATCAAGGTGTCAAACTTTGTCTTCTGATAGTTTTCCAGAGACTCCTGCAGAGAAGGGAGCAGGGAGATCCTATCATCGTCTTATTCCCTGAGCTCTCCATATTCTGGAGCATGTGGGGTTTCTGTCTTGTTCTGCTCATCCTCTTCCCCAGCTTTCTGTTCCTTCCTACTCACCCTTCCTTCCCTCTGGTCATTTTCTTCTTCATCAGAGTCCAAAACCAAGTCCCCTATGGTAATGACAGAGCTGCACAGAGATGGGGGACACACTGCAAGAAGGAAACCAGAGTCAAAGTACCCTTCTAGGTGAACAGGCCCTGAAGAATCCCCAGGAGAGGAGGCTGGCTCCTGACCCAAGACACTTACCTGGCTTCCTAGCCTTAGGAGGTGATAATGACAGTCTCAGGGGGTCCATGGGGCAAACCAAGCAGTTCCTGAAGTGGGAGCAAGCAAAGAAGATAAGGTAATGGGAAAACAGGCAAAGAATGGGCTGTTTGCAGGGAGAAGCAACTGTTCCACTCACTCTTCTTTCTCTGAAGCAAACAAGTCAACTGGGTTCTCCTTCAGAGCTCTTCCCCCCAGGGTCTGGGATGGACTCTTAGATTTTCCAGTGGAAGCTGCTCTCATGCCCGCAGCACCTGCCAGATCTGCCGTGTGTGTTTCACGTTCTTCCCTGCTCTCAGGCTCAGATATGATCTGGCTTGGTGAACCCAGATTCCTAAAGGGGAACAGCATGACTGTAGGGCGCTCCTTATGGTCTCCCTTAGTGGATGCCCATCGGGACTGGATTCTTCGCCGGCCTAGAGGGGCCAGATTGAAGTGGTGGCCAGCCAAAGGTTCTGGGTTCTTCCTTGGGGCTAGTCCCCGAGAAAGGTATGAGCTAGGCCTGGCTTTTGGCGATGGATCATGAAGTACTAGCTTTGGTTGCTGAGGAGGACTCTGCTCCATGGGCTCTGTCACGCTCACTGAATCAGTAACCAAGCGCTCTGAAAAAGAAAATGAAGCTCCTTATAAATAAGAGACAGGAACACAGCTCCATCTGGTTTCTTATGCCTCAGGCCCATGTAACACTTCAAATAGCCCATCTCAAAAGGTCTCCGGCCAAACAGTCTACCCCCAAGTTCCTAGTTCTCCCAGATGGTCCTAGTACCTGGAAGTGGCCACCCCATGTCCACACCATATTGGCTCAAGGCAAAAGAAGAAGTGATAGAAACTCCAGGCTGCATCCAGCTCAGCACATCTTGAAGCTGTGGGCAGAGGGTGAGAGGCATGAAGACCACAGTCCTTGATACAACCATCCCACACTCTGCCCTTATTTGGCCCCAACAAAACCTGCTGTGCCTGCAATGCAGGCAGTGCTTTTTCCAGCTGACACAGGTATTCAAAAAACAGCTTTTCCATGGCAGCCAAAAAGGGTTCCCCATACTCTTGTTCAAGTTCCTGCAGTGAGGAGAGAAGCAAGTCAGAAGAGGGCTAGGGAAATTAGTCACATAACAGCTTCCAAACCAGCCAGTCTCACCTGCAGCTTGGAAGCCAAGTCCACTGGGGTCTCTGCTAGTTGCTTCACCTGTTGGCAAAAGGTTTTCTGTGCCTCTGAGATCTTCCTCAGGTCCTGCTTTGTCTGTTGAGGATAAGGAAAAGCAGAAAACTTAGGGTCACCAGGATCCAGTGGCCGGGAGAAGCCACTTTGTGGCACCGTGTTAACTGGAAAGGGCTCGTACCAGGGATTACTCACAGCTTTCGGGTCCCGCACTACAGGTCCAGACTCTGGGAAGTGGTGATGTAGGGCATTCAGAACTTGGGCCCACGGCCGGCCCTGCAAGATCAGCTCCACCACTACCTGTGAAGGGTACTAAACTCAGAATCTCAGGGCAAGCTGCCCTTTTCCAACCAGTCCCAACGCCAAGCAGTCGACCCTGTGTGGTCCCCTCGCATCCCGCCCCTTTCCCGTCTTCCAGATCCTAATGGCTCCAATACCTTGGCCTTTAGGCCCATACACAGGCGTTCATGGTGGCGGTAGCGAACCAAGCCAGGGGCAGCAGCGCGCAGTGATCGCAAAAACTCTAATACCCGGGGGAAATGCTCCACGCGGCGCCCCCGCACCACTTGCCAGGTGGCCGCGGCTGCGAAGCGCAGAGCCGCGGGACCGGCCCCCGGGGGCGTGGCCATGGTCGGCGGGCTCCGCCCCGGGGGCAGTCCCTATGGGTTCCTTCTTCCAAGGCGAGCCTTCTTCACTCCTCCTAGAGGCGAAGCTTCCGGTGCCTCTCAGCGGCTAGGCTATTTGGATCTGCGCCGGATAATTCACGATCCGATCCCTTCCATAGGTCACCAGAATCCTGGAGGTCTTCAACTCGGGATGGAGCCTGAATGGAGAAGCTGGCCAGCTACAATAGCACCAGATTCGCTGTTTTCCACACCGCCGCCCCTGCAGCCGAGGGCTACCCCACTTCCGGCCCCTGCGGCCAGTCTATCGGCCCCGGAAAAGGGCGGTAATGGAGAACCAATAGGACATCAGACAGGGAGACGTGACATCGCGTCATAAGGCCACGCCCCAACAGATAGGGCGTCCCTTCCGCCCCCGCTATCTCCGTCCGGTGCCACAGCTGATCGTGGCTCTCCGGACCCCCCGCCTTTCTTCGCGGAGCGTACAAAGTCACGTCCTTCGCTAAGGCGTGGCTTGGTTGTGTGGAAAGCGAGGATCATGCCTTGCCATTCCCCGTCGTCTTCTCCTTTGAAATACGATTCTTCAAATCCTGGCCTCAAAGCAGCGCCAGCAAAGCCTTCCCGGCGACGAGCCACCTCCAGTAAAAATTCGACTGTTTCTTTCACAAAACAGGAGAGGGCGCCCGTCTTTAAAAAATAAAGTACTGAACAAAGTTTGAAAAGATAACATCAGGTTGTTAACTTGGTTTTCTCTGGATGGTCAGACTGTGCTTTTCTGTGTTTGATATCTTTTTTTTTTTTTTTTTTTGTACCCTGTAATTTTAAAATAAATGAAAAATTAGTTTTCCTTTTTCGGATTTCTGTTGTTGGCTTACTCCAGTCAGCCCCTCAATGTGATCGACTTACTTGTCTGTCTCCTTGTCACTCTTCCTGGTGCCTCTCCTTTATTTTCATCACCAAGTACAGAACCTGGCACACAGGTTGTATTCTTTAAATGTTGGTTGAATGAGATGCACCTGGGTGGCTCATTCCGTTAAGCGTCTGACTTCTGCTCAGGTCATAATCTCACAGTTTGTGAGTTCCAGCCCCATACTGGGCTCTCTGCTGCCAGCACGGAGCCTGCTTGGGATCTCTCTCTCTCTGCCCCTTCCCTGTCACACTCTTTTTCTCTCAAAAATAAATAAACATTAACATTTTTTCTTAAAAAAAAAAAAAAGTTGGTTGAATGAATTACCTTCCCTGACTACATTGTAAGGATTTAGTGGAACTACCCTTGTCTTGGACCATCTCCTCTCTTAGAGGTAGTACCTGCAGGATCCCTCCTTGAGCCACCCAAGGTCATTCTGCTGAGGTGATCCACAGAGATTTCTGGACAGAACACTGGACATTATCTTCCCTTTTAAATTCTGCTCTTCCTCCTGGGCTTTATATTTCTGTGCAGGGCACCTCTCCTCACCTGTGGGTTAGAAACCCAGACCATAGCCCTTAACTCATTCCTCCCTCCTCTCCACATCCAATCCATCATCAAGTCTAATCAGTTCTACTTCCTATGGAAACTTCCAACCCACCCCCATTTTCATTCTCACTCCCTCTTTCCTATTTCAAGTTTTTCTGTATCTCACCAACCTCTCATCTTCAGTCCAACTCCTTTCTAATTTCTTTTTCACGTTGCTTTCATCATGAATCTTGTGAAATGCAAAACTGATCATATCATTCCTAACTGAAAGCCCTCTCTTACATTCAAAAGAAAGCCCAAGCTCTGAAATATGGCAAAAGGATTTTTAATGATCTGGCCAAACTTCTCTTCATCCATACTCCTTGCCACTTTGCCCTTATGCACCTATATGCCAGACTTCATCAAATTGTTTTCATTTTCCAAATATACCGTGTTGTCTTACATTTCTGTGCATGGTGCATACTGGATGATTCCTCTGTCCTCCATGCCTCTTGGACTTCACTTTTTCTCATCTTTTGTGGTTCATCCACCTACATGAAGCCCATCATAGTTCTCTTCTTGGGATCCTCAATACATCTTTTTATCACCACCATTGTCACACAGAACCTATCTTGGAAGGTTGTTGTAAGGATTAAATAAATTAGTAAATATAAAGCACTCGAAACAGTTCCTTGGGGCACCTGGGTGGATCAGTCAGTTAAGCGCCCGGCTTCAGCTCAGGTCATGATCTCTCTGTGGGTTTGAGCCCCACATCGGGCTCTGTGCTGATAACTCGGAGTCTGGAGCCTGCTTCGGGTTCTGTGTTTCCCTCTCTCTCTGACTTTCCCCCACTCACACTGTCTCTCTCTGTCTCTCAAAAATAAATAAATGTTAAACAAAAAAACAATTAAAAAAGAAAAGAAAAGAAAAAAGAAAAGAAAAGAAAAGAAAAGAAAAGAAAAGAAAAGAAAAGAAAGGAAACAGTGCCCGGCTCATAGTGAGTACTACATATGCATTGTATTCTGAATGTTTACATGTCCGTCACCCCCACTGGGTGGGAGCCTCTTGAGGGAAGACCTTGTTTCTTTCTTGTACATACAGCACCTTGTTTGTATGTTTACAGCTAATACAAACAGCTCCTTTTTTAGCCTTCTCTTTTACTGCCTTAGAAAAACCCTTGTCTTACAAGTCTTCTTAAATTCGAAGGTTCAAGAAGACAAGTGGTCAGAACTGAGAACTTTGGGCACATAGTCTCATGGCTACTGCTGGCCCCAGAAGGGTGTGGGCAGGGAGAACAGTACAGCAGAGAAGAAAAAGAGAAGGTGATTGTTCTCAGTCCTTACCGTGCATAGGAGTCAACCTCTTAGTGATCTTGTTAAAATACAGACTTCTTGGCCTCTGCTCCAGGGATTCGGGTTCATGAGGTTTATGCTGGCACCCAGAAATCTGAATTCTTGATTAATGTCTCAGTTGATTCTAATATAAGTGGTCTAGAGACTATGCTCAAAGAACCCCCGGGTAAGGGAACAGTTTCATTCAAACCAAAACCAAATCTTCCAAGTCACCTGAAGGAAAATTTCCAGGTAGAAGAGAGCTATACAAAGGGTATTGACTCTGTATCTCTGAACCTCAACTTCCCCTGCAGTTTCCTGTCTCTGATGAGGGACACCTGTCCCTGTATCAGTGGATGGCACTCAGTTGGTCCTCTTCCACAAACCTGAAACCCGGGGGTTTTCTTATTACTGCTCCTCTCCACCCTCCACGCAGCTACATCCCATCCTTCCCCAAGTCGTGTAAATTCGATCTCCTAGGGACTCCTGCAAGCTTTCCACTCTGTCTCCAGCACCACCACGCTGGCCCAAACTACCATCTCTAGCATAAACAATTAGAGTTGCCTTCCAGTCTGTGTCTCTGCTTCCACACTAACCCTGCTCCAATCTATTCTTGACACTACAAGCAGAGTAATCTGTTCAAAACACAATCTGGCCATGTCATCTCCAATTCCTTAAAGCTTTCAAAGGTTTCTTACTGCTCTAGGGAAGACAAAGATCCTGAATCTGACCTATGAGGCGCCTTGTGTGGCCCTGTGCCCCTTAACTCCTCAACTCCACCTCCTCCACTCTGCCCTTTGCTCCTCTGCCTTGGCCACATTATCCTTCTTTGAGTCTTGCTTACTCTTCCAGACTCCCTCCCACCACAGGATCTTTGCAGAGGCTATTCCTTTTGTCTGTAGTGATCTCCCTTCCCTTTCTGCCTAAATATGGTCCAGGGTCACCTATTTAGGGAAAGCTTTCCTAACCACCACAACCAGGCTAGGTCACATGCCTTTACTATAAACTTCAGAGCTACTTACTTGGTCTCATGCAGTTATTCAGTTAATCTGTTTCTTTCTCAGACTGCAAGCTCCACAGGGCAAGAACTAGGGTTGTCCTGTGCGCCACCACTTAGTTAATTGCTTGACACACATCATTAAATGTTTGTTTAATAAGTGAAGGAATGGGTCCATTAGCCACCACCATGGCTGGACCCTGCCAGTCAATGTCGCCTGTAAAACTCGGGTCCAAATGTGGACAAACATTCCCTTTCTAGGGTAGACCTTAGAACAGTTGAAGGTAGCCATTATTTTAAAAAATTAACTTTATTTTAAATAAAGTTCAGGGGTGTCTGGGTGGCTCACAGTCAGTTAAGTGACTCTTGGTTTTGGCTCAGGTCATGATCTCACAGTTTGTGAGTTCGAGCCCCTAAGTCGGGCTCTGAACTGACAGCCACAGAGCCTGCTTGGGATTCTCTGTCTCCTTCCCCTGCTTGCTCTCTATCTCTCTTTCTCAAAATAAATAAATAAACATTTAAAAATAAAATAAAAGTGCAGGGGCAACTGGGTGGCTCAGTCAGTTAAAGCCTCTCTTGACTTCAGTTCAGGTCATGATCTCACGGTTTGTGAGATTCGAGCCCCGTGTCAGGCTTGTACTGACAGCAGGGAGCCTGCTTGGGATTCTCTCTCTCTCCCTCTCTCTCAAAATAAATAAATAAGCTTTAACAAAAAAGAAAGAAAAAGGTAGGAAGGGAGGGAGGGAGGGAAGAAGAGCAACCATTATGGTCTTATCCATAAATCTGGGAAACATTTATAAGTCACATCTTGTAAATTTTTGCTTTTGTATTTGTAGTTAGCTCCACCTGGCTTACTATCCAGAAAATAAAATCTTCCTTTTGGTGTTTTTACTTCTTTTAGAATTTTCCAAGCACTCCGTCCAAAAGGCCCAGCCTTCTAGCCTCCATGTTTATCTGGGGAGAGCCCTGCTGTCCACAGGGTCTGCCATACTTCTATCTCCTCAATGGCCTCTTACAAAATCAAGTACAGAGGTTGGTACATGTACTCTCAGGCTTCAACACCGAGGTCCGGACTTCGCTCCCTGGGCCAGGGGGCTGTAGGAGCTTCTAGCATTAGCCATCAGCCTTGCCAAATCAAACCCACTCAGCTGGGATTCAGGGACCCTGATATCAAGCCTGGTTCTCCAAGCCTGGGATGGTCCCCTCCCCTGCTTTTAGGCCTCAGTTGAAGCTACCACAGTCCACATTAATGTTTCCAGCTGTAAATGTTAGGGCAGAAGGAATTAAAGAGAATACTGGTTCTTTACACTGGGTTACTGATGCAAAGAATCCACCTCCTCCCTAGTGATCAACTTTGTATACCAGGTGTCCCAGGAGAACCAAAACAGGTCACAAAGACTCCGAGACAATGACCTGCCTCATCGGTGCTAGGGCACCAACTAAGAGGGCAACTCTAGTGGATTTTGTAAAACCAAGACTCATAACACCTTCTTGTTATTTAAAAACAAAACAAGACACTCTGTAATACAGAGGATGATGTCAAGGAAATAATCATATAAACGAATATAAACTAGCAGGAAACATGGTTCCCTAGTACAATTTTCTGAGGTACAGTCTCAGTAGGAGTCTGTACTGATGGTTATTACTCAGCTCCCCAGGTGCCCACTGATCTTGCTTTTCTAGAGCTGGTCCAGTCATGCACCATGCATTCTTCCAACAAATGCTCCAAAACACAATCCTCCACTGCTCCCCCAAGCCCTCAGACTCCCCATCACCGTCAAATTTAGTTCATCCTCCATTCGACAGATATTTATGGAGCACCTGCCGCATGTCACGGACTGTGTGAATCTCCCGTAAGTAAGAGAGAGGTGGTCCCTGTCCTCAGGAACTTACATTCCAGTGGAGGAGAGCTAAAGGTCCAGGGCCAGAGCACAGTAAGCCAAGACACTAGGGATTCTAATGCCTAACTCCACAGAATTAAAGGAGATGCCCCTATCAAGCACCAAATTTGAACTTAACTCACAGTAGGACCTCGGTAGGTATGTATTCGCTTCCTTCCCCCAAGTGTTTGGAGAACAGCTGGCCCTCCCCCTTTTTTTGTGTTTGTGTTTTCCTTTTGGAGGATTTCAAGTATGTTTCAGCTCTAACAAACCACAGGGGACCAGGGTAAAATGAACAAATGTGAAGCAAGTTACAAAGTTGTTAGAAATCTTAAGCTGGCCAGGTGTTCAGTAAAAAGGGATACTATTGTGTTGCTGTTCTTTCTGGAAACCAATTAACAAAATGTTTCCACCACCTTACAGATGCTCAATCCCTTTCCCCCAATAACTCTCACTTTAAGAAGTTATTTTAGGGAAATAAAAAATGAGCACAAAGATACATGCACTTGTACAAGGATATTTATCCCAGCTCTGCATGTAAGAGCAGAACATTGGGAAGACTGAAATTTCCAGCAAGGAGGGATTAATCAAATAAATCATGGCACTCTATGGTAGACAGTGTTTGTTCATTTGTTATTAAAAATGTAGGGATACCACTGGAGTTTGCTCCATAAATTCAAGGAACAATTAAAGATCACATCTTGCAAGTTGTTACTTTAAAAAAAATTTTTTTTTTGGAGGGGGGTGGTGCCTGGGTGTCTCGGTGGGTTAAGCATCCAACTTCAGCTCACATCATGATGTTCTGGTTTGTGGGTTGGAGTCCTGCATTGGGGTCTGTGCTGACAGCTCAGAGCCTACAGCCTGCTTTGGATTCTGTGTCTCCCTCTCTCTCTGCTCCTCCCCTTGCTCACACACACACATACTCTCTCTTTCTCTCAAAAATAAATAAACATAAAAAACATTTTTTTTAATGTTTATTTTTGAGAGACAGAGCACAAGCTGGAGGGGAACAGAGACAAGAGAGGGAGACACAGAATCCAAAGCAGGTTCCAGGCTCTGACCTTGTCAGCACAGAGCCCAATGTGGGGCTCAAAGTCATGAACTGTGAGATCACGACCTGAACTGAAGTCAGATGCTCAACAGACTGAGCCACCCAGGCACCCCCTTTTATTATTATTATTATTATTATTATTATTATTATTAATGGCAAGTTGTTGCTTTTAAATGGCAAGGAGCAAATATCTCTTGTGCAGTCCTGTGATTGGCCCTGTTATAAGTCCTGGGACAGGGGTGTGAACCAGACAGATAAAGTCTCAGTTCTTACTAAACTCACATTTCAGAGAAAAGAGACAATTTAATAAATAAACAAACATGCTAATGCCAAGAAGTGCTTGGCAGGACATGAAATAAAATTGGGTGATATGCTAAAGAGACCAGGGGGCAGTGAAACAAATTAGATTGAAGGTCAGGGAAGAGCTCCCTGAGGAGATGGACCTGTGAGCTGAGGCCTGAATAACAGGAGGGGACTGGGCTTGCAACCTGGGGGCAGTGTTCTTCCAGAAGGAAAGTCAGGGGCCAGGCCCATAGAAGGTTGTTGGGTTTTGTTTGTTTTTAATGTTTATTTATTTTGAGAGAGAGTGCCATTGCGGGAGAGGGGCAGAGAGAGGGAGATAGAATTCCAAGCAGGCTCTACGCTGTTAGCACAGAGCCCAACACGGGGATGGGTCTCACAAACCTGGAGATCATGACCTGAGCTAAAATCAAGAGTCAGACGCTTAACTGACTGAGCTACCCAGGTTCCACCCTCCGCCCCCGCAAAGGTTTTGAGCAGAGGACTGACACGATTGGATTCACCCACCCATTCTGCACAGCAGAGTATCAGAGGGCATGAACGGAAGTGGGGGAAATGATTAGGAGACTGGGGCAACAATCCAGGTGAGAGATGAAGGGAGTTCTGGGAGCTGAAGAGGTGATGGGTGGTCAGACTCTGGACATCTGTATATGGGAGACAGACCATCAAGACTTGCTGGGAGGGGCGCCTGGGTGGCTCAGTCAGTCAAGCATCCGGCTTCAGCTCAGGTCACGATCTCACGGTTGGTGAGTTCGAGACCCACATGGGGCTCTGTGCTGACAGCTCAGAGCCTGGAGCCTGCTTTGGATTCTGTGTCTCCCTCTCTCTGCCCCTCCTCTGCTCGTGCTCTCTTTCTCTCAAATATAAGTAAACATAAAAAAAAAAGGAGAGAGACAGAGAGAATAACATTAAAAGACTGGCTGATAGACCAGAAGTGGGATATGAGAGAAGGAAAGAAGCCAAGAGTGACTTCATGCTTTGGGGCCCATGAAACTTGGAAAGATGGAGTTGCCATTTACTGATATGGGGAGGCCGTGGGATATGCTGGAGGAGGTCAGGAGTTTGATCTCAGACAGTACATGGGGGGCATCTGTGAGTCTCCAGCAGACGCGCTAAGAAGGCAATAGATAAGGGAGTTTAAAGTTCAAGGAAAACAGATGCAATTTGGGGAGCCAGTGGTCCTTAAGACCACGTGACTGGCAGGACTCACCTAGGCAGAGTGTAGCTGGTTGGGGGAGCGCCTGGCTGGAGGCCTGAGTCACTCTGACACCCCAAGGCTGAGCAGGGGCTTCAGGAGGACCAGGAGGATGGCCTGGAAGTCAAGACTACTGCCCAGTCTGTAAACATGATGGTTTCAAAGATTATTTAATGCTGTGAGAAAATGCTCACCACAGGTTACACCGTGTGGGGGGTGAGGGGGGATCGGCATATGAAACACAATGTTAACGGCTGTCTGTTTTCTGTACCTGGTGGTAGTTGAAGCTTATTGTTCTTTTCTCCTTTACAGTTTTCCGTGTCTTCTGAATTCTCAACATTGAACATGTGTTGCTTTTATAAATATTCTTAGCCAAACACATTTGAAAACAAATATTGGAAAGTGGTTTTTGCTGCTCAGAGAGGACTCCAGCCTAGTTCTACCTCAAACGTGTGCCTACAAGAGGAAACTTCGATCCTTCTCACCCACCGTGGGTGCCATGGAAGGGAGGCAGTCCCGCCTCACTCCGGGGGCCTTCAGAAGGGTTTTTGGTCAGTTAGAAGCATCCTGGAGTGGGGAAAGACCAGTCAAATGTTCAAGGTCGTCCTGACGCCAAGCAGGCCCTGTCTCAAGAGCTGCTGCGCTGGCAGCAGGGACAGACGAACTGGTAGATGGACAGAACGGTTTCATTAAAAACGGTTCATTAAAAAACAGTTTATTAGCATCTGTGCTGCCCAGTGCAACTGAAGAGCGGCCCCCTTCCCAGGTGCCCCGGCCTCCCCACCTGAACCTACGGAGAGCAGCTCTGCGCTGGGTCCCTGCGAGGCAATGTCCTTGCTCCTCTGACTCCAGTCCCATTGCTCCTGGCCAGGGGTTAAGCTCCACCTCGAGATGCCATAGGGATGGTCTCCCCTGAGTGACTGTTGCCTCCAGCATCTGAGAAGAAGCCTCCGCTCCCAGGGGCCGGAGCCACGTCCACCTGGATGACACCATGCACCTGGGAGAGCTGGGGGCTGTCCAAGCTGGCGATGAGCTGGCGGGGGCCTGGTCGCACAGGCACAAACTTCTGGTGCAGCGTCACTGTCTCGTTGCCCCCAATGTCCCTATGGGCAAAGATAGAGTCATGGACCTGGGTGACTGGGGGTGGAGTGGGGAGGAAGGACTGATGGGGCTGCCAGGAAGGAAGGAGCAGAAGGTGGAGCCCTTTGGGCATTTCTGGACTCAGCTGGAATCTCCACACCAGCGGCCAGGACAAAGCCGGAGCCCCAAGGCCTCCTTGCCCTCGCCTCTGCATAGCCAGGTCAGTGGCCACCCACCGAGCTGCCTGAGCTGGAAATCTTCCCGTCATCTGTCATCCAGGGATCCATCCCTCCCTCCCCACCCCCACAAACACCTGGACAAAGACTGCATGTTGTGTCCCCCACCTCTCCATCGCCAATGCTCCTGCCCTAACCAGACAAGCCACCCCATCTCATCTGGGGGTTCCAGGACCAAGGAAACTTTAAAATGAGACTTCGGGGCTCAACGCAGTGTTGCCAAATAATTTCAGTTTTGCCAAGAAAGAAAGTGGAAGATAATTAATCAGCCTCTGCAATATAATCATCTTACCAAAGAGGAAGGAGCATCTTTAATACTTCCAAACACTGGAAAGATGTTATCTCAGAGAAAAAGGAAAGTCCTTCCCAAGAATAGACAATTGGCATCTTTAAAGGGACAACTGTGTGTGTGTGTGTGTGTGTGAGAGAGAGAGAGAGAGAGAGAGATACATGTGTACATGTGCACACATACATACTATGGTGTCTTCATTTCCCCCCTTCTCCATGGACCTCTGGAAATTTAGTCCCAGACCCTCCCTCTGGGAATCACAATTTCACTAGCCTTCCAACTGGCCTCCTTGCCTCCTAATGTCCTATCTTATTTTCCCACTCTAGTTTCTAGTCACTTGGAGGTGAACTGAATCCGTCAAGGGTTTGGCTTCCTCGGTGCTTCTGGGATGAGACGGCAGCTCCCTAACCCGACACGCAGGCTCACTCTGACTCAGCCCCGCCTGCAAGGCCTCATCATCCCCCACCATTCCTCCTGCCCACCAGCCCCAACAATGAGCTCCTTCCCCTCCCCGAACTCACCTCTGTTTTCATGCTTTGCTCCTGGGCTGGCTCCAGGCCCAGCTCACACCACCCCTTGAGCACCTCCTGCCCTCAGGGAAGTGAACCTTGTCCTGCTCTGAGCTCCTGCAGTAATCAGCTTGTGCACTGTATACACTGAACACGATTGCATTTCTATCACACCTGCTTGTGCCTGTTAGCATCTGTCCTTTCCTGCCTCTGCCTGAACCCTTGCCTCTGGCCCCCTCTTCAATCCAAGCCTGCCTTGGGGGATCCACTCTGGAGCCGGACTTTGTGCAGACATCTCAGTCTTCTAAGGGAAAGAGCCAACACCCCAACTTCAAAGATGGGCTCTCCTTGGGGCAAAACATTTAGCTTGGAGCCTGCTTCCAAAGGGCTGCCCTGGACCACATTGGACTCTTTCTTCTACCGCTGTTAGCTGTGTGGTTTAGGACAAATTATTAAACTTCTGACTCTCACTTTTTGGTCTGTAAAATGGGAATGAATATAAAATGAGGGAGTGGAATCAGATGGTCTTGAAGGTGACTCTAAGCTCCACAAAGGAGGGAATAAGTGGAAGGCAGGGAGATATAGATGGTCTCCCCATTAAGTTACATACCTAATTTCTAGACTTATTATAATATATAACTAGACATTAAGTCTATAACTTAACAGGTAGGCTATACTGTGGCCGGTTACAAATTCGCATTTTTAACTCATGTCCATTTTTCCAGAGATACAAACTTCAAGCTGTTTAGGCTCAGGTCAGCCTTCAACACTGTACTTAATTCATACTAGAATTGAACTGTACTAGATCGGAATACAGCCTTTACTTGTAAACGTTATTTCTAAGAGAAATTGCTTTTCAGCTTCCAGCTAGGAATGTCAAGATCTCTCCCAGCCCCGGCCTCAGTGTCAGGCAAGACCTGACACACCCAGGTCTGCTGGTTGAAGTTGAGCGCATCAGCTGCTACAGCTGGAATGGGCCTGAAACAGTGCAGGTAATGAAACCGGCTCTCTGACAAGGACACCAGAAATTAGACATCCAAATGAGCATCGTGCTTCACTTATGGATTGGTTCAATCACGTTATCAAGCCTTGAAACGAATTTAAAAACTCCTCTCAGATTTGTCTTCAGAGCCACGGAAAACCACACGTACACCACGTCTGTCTCTCTCTCCCTCTCCCTGACACGTGCCGGGTGCATCCTGTTCCTCCCTCACAGCCGAACCTCATTTCTGATGGAAAAGGGCACACTACCCACCTTTTCCACCTACCTTCTTAATTAGTCTTAGCTTTGAATGGCTTCAGGCTGTTTCTCCCAAGTCAAGTCTACCCCAGAAGGCCACCCTTAAGGACATTCTAGAGAATATGATTCAGGCTGTGGAGCAAATTCCCCAGAAGGGTTTGGAATAGACTTCAGCCTCCCCTGGTGACTGGCTTGGCAGTGAGTGACAACAGCCATCTGGAGGAGTAAGTTTGGAATGTTTATTAAGTGGCCAGTCACCCCACTGGGTGGCACACCTATGCTTAATGGGGTTTCCATACCACAGCCTTTGATGTGCAAACGAGAGCAAAGTAATATCTGTCTTGGAATCTAATATATCTGAACCAACAGCCCAGGGACTTCCCCCTTCTCAATTGCTCTGTAGACCCCCGCCTGGGCTTGCAGCAGAGAAGAGCCACAGAATGTCTAAGGAGGACCTCCCTTGAGAAACCATCATCCAACCTTCTCATTTACTGGAGAGAAGACTAGGGCCTTTAAGGTGGGGGGTGGGGGGTGGGGGGTGGGGTGTCACACAAGCCCCACAGCTACAGAGCGGGGCTGGATCTCCCCATGCTCAGCACAGGGGTCCTCTTTTTACTCCCAGGCAGGGGCAAGAATCAAAGATGTGGTGGAGTTGCTGAGGACAGTCCAGCTCCGGGGAGCCCTCTGAACAGGGGAAACCCTCGTCATCTGCAGGTGAGAGATGGCCACAGAGTGAGCTCACTGGGAGCCCCAAGGTGCACAGTCTAGGCTGCTGGACACTCTTGCAAGGTGAAATGGGGAAGGCACTCCTTTGTGGCATATCACGTCACGCAGGGTCAAGGTGGGGCAAGGCTCAGGATAGCAACTTTTCAGCTTTGACCTATTGGCAAAAGCGGGGGCCACCACCGGGCAGAGCCTGCTATATGTCCGGGAAAGGAAGAGGCAGGGCGGGCAGGGACCCTCTGCTTCCCCCACCCAACCCCTCCACAGGGGCCATCCCTTTCCCTCAGGCACTCTTTGTCAAAAGAGGAAAACACCTGCCCCTGTCACCAGAAGTCTGATCTTAAAGGTCAGCCAGCCTCTGGCCTTCTCTGCTTTCCCTCTGTGCTATTCCAGGGAGGGTCACAGCAGCATGTGTGGCTCTGTGTCAGAGATGACAGCCCAGGCCTAGGCACACAAGCGCTGGGTGTGCCCTCCCTGGGTGCAGAGCCTCTCTGAGCCCGGGGTGAGGCCCAGGTGGGCTGGCAGAGGACCTACGGGACAGGGCCCTCTCCTTGGGAACCGCTGCTCGAGCCCTCCTGGCACAAACGAAGCCACAGGCCTGAGAGCCTGCGTGTTGGGTGGGCCATGGTGGGAAGAGCAGAGTCTGCCCCTTACGGACTGGGAGACTTCATGAGACACGGCCACCAGCTTCCCTGTCATAAAGCGGAGGTGACGGTAGCAATAATCAAAGTAAGAACTACCAACAGAGGCTCACGTTGTGCCAAGCCCAACACCAGATGCTTTATGTGCATAGCTCACCGAATTCTCACAACCGCCCTTGGAGCCAGGGACGGTTGCTATCCCCACTTTCCAGCTGAGAAAACAGGCTTAAAGGAGATAAGTCACTTGCCCAAGGGCACATAGCTAGTGAATGTTGGAGCTGAGACTTGAGCCTAAGTTTTCAGGATCCCAAAGCTTTGCTTTTAATCATACAATGCTCTCTAATGTACTTTAAAGGGTTTTTTGTGGTCTGCAAATGGGATAATAATCCTGAAGTGCCTGGTCAATTCCTGAGTGGCGGGCGCATGTTAGTGATGAGCTGCTACGGATTCCTAGGTGAAGTGTTGGTTCCGCAGCGGGACAGTGAGGAAGGACAGGCCCCACACTAGGCACATGGCGGGTCTTAAATGCTGCTCCCACTGAACTAAGTTAGAAGGCCTTGCTGGCTGGCTCCAGGCTGCTGTGTTGGGTCCTGACTGACTACTGTCCTGACCCAAGACAGGAAGCAATGTGGGACCCCTGGCAGTCTGGGAGAGCAGAAAAGGGCAGGGGTGGGGGCGGGGAGAGGCCAGACTCACCCCACATTGAGGATCTTGGGTCTCTGTAGCCCGGAGCCCTCAAGCCGGAAGACGACATTGGTGAGGGTTATAGGCAGCGGGTTCTTGAAGACAATCTGTACTTCGCACTCCTGACCAACCACGGCTGCCCCCAACAACTAAGAGAAAAAGAGACACCCCCCTCCGCATCAGAGACCCTGGCCAAATACAAGGGAATCATACACTCCACCAGAGAGGGGAAAATTCCAGAATCAAAACCTCCCCCCAAGTCCCACATGGGCACCCCGGAGAAGAATGGGGCTCCGCGGATGCCAGAGAAGAAACTCCCACCCACTCCCCCACTGAAGCATCTGCAGGATCGGGAATAGGAGATCTGATTTTACAGGGGAGGACATTGGGGCCCAAGAGCCCACAGCCAGTCCCTGACCTTCTCCGGAACTGGTGGCCAGGCTTAGCGTCCTCTCCCCTCCCCCTCCGACTTCCCTTAGCCCCAGGGCATCCCTCGTGCCCAGCCCAGCAGGCTGCACTCACGGTAAGGGAAAGGTCAGGGGTGCGCAGACGGAAGGTGTGCTGCTTGGCCAGCACCTGCCCGTTCTCCTTGACGTGGCCCGAGACGTTGAGCAGCATGGACCCCTGATCTACGAGGTGGGGCCGGTATTCCTTGTAGGCCACGGGCATGGACACGCGGTCCGCTGGGGAGAAGAGGCAAGGTGTCACCTAGGCCCGCTCGCCCAGACACGGCCTCCTGGGGCCTCCATGTCCACAGCCCGGGGTGCCTGGCCATCAGCGGGGCAGGGTGGGAAAGGAGCACTCACAGGCCCCTGGCGCCAGCACCACTTCTTTCTTGCTCTCCTTGAAGACAGACCCGGTGACACCGGTGTAGAAGGTGACTGAGAGGTAGAGGTGCAGCTTCACGGTGCGGCGGCTGCTGCTGCGATTGGTCAGCACCACGCAGACGGTCAGGTCCTGCCCCATCACCGCGTCCTGTGCCTCCACCTGCATCGCCACATCCTCTGCTGAGTCACGCGTGGAGTACACGTTGGGTTTGCTGCCATGGGCGGCTGCTGTCTCCACTGCCTTCCGCTCTGCTTCCGAGCCTGGGGGTTGAGGGTAAGGGTGAGGTTACAGCCACTGCCGGAGCAGGCAAGTGCTCAGTGGGAACCCTTGGTGTGGGCCAGAGCTGGCCAGGTTCGGGGAACGGTACCTTCTGGGTGTTTATAAATGTGGGTGACATCATCTCGCATGTTGGATCCAATGGCCTTTGTTATGATGAGTGTACCAATGGCCTTCTCTTCCACATACACGATCTTAAAACTGCCATCATCCTGTCGCTGCCAGTAAACTTTGTCACTGTTGACCTGTTGGGGGATTGTGGGGGGTGTGAGCCAAGAATGAGATAACCAGAGGGTCTGAGGCTGGGCCTGACCCCCTGCTCCCCCCTCCCCCACCACTGACCCCCCCCCCCCCCTGCACCCACTGCCTTCCCCTGAACCTAGGAGCTGCAGGGAGGGCTGGATCCAAGGGTTAGGAACTTCCTGGCACAGCCAACCTGGGAGACTTTCCAAGCTGAGCCAGATGAGGCCAGAGAGAAGGGAAGAAGTTGGGAGGCTCCTTGCAGTGCATTTTGGCATTAATAACAGTAATCCCTTATGCTCATTCACGGACTTTATGACTTATAAAGCAGATTCATACCCATTATTTCTTTTGATCCTGAGTACAGGAAGCACAGCGGCCATTATTATCACCCTTTTACAGTTGAGGAAACCTAGACTCTAAATGAGTGACTTTCCCAAGGTCACACAGCTACTCGGTCAGCGGTGAAGTCAGGACCAGAGAACCGAGGCCTGACGCTTGTGCTCTGGTCTCTCCAGACCACCCAAGAAGGCACCTGGAACACAGTCCTCACCTCGGCAAAAATGAAGGGCGTGTCGTATTTCATGTATACCAGGCCATTCTTGATGGACTCCACAGAGCAGGGGCCGCAGCAGAAGATGCCTAGGGGACCAGGACAGAGGTGAGAGATCCCAGGAGGCTGAGGGGATCCTCTGATCCTAGGGAGAGGCCCACCCACCCAGACCCTGGTGCCTTAGGTCAGCTGCCACCTGGTCCAACCCAGGGAAGGAACACAAAGAAAAGCACAGTTCCATTTGGCTTCAGTCAACAAGGGTGAGGCCAAACGCGGGACAAGCCGGCCTTGATAACCAAGTTATCAACACATCTTTCCTCTACTGGGTGAAGCTGGATATCAACTGTGACCCCTAGAAGTCAGGAAACCCATCCTGCATCAAGACAAACCCAGACCTCAGGGTGACTCTGTTTACTGGCTGGGAAAGCAGCCACCATTCCAGAAAGATCCAGAACAAACCCTCAGCTCTACAGCCTGCAGTGTGTCCTCTCTGTGGGGAGGTGAGAGGGGAGCTGGTGGGAAATAGATTCTTCTCTTGGCATGCTTGGAGGGTTTTCTGGAGGAGATGGGCTCACAAGGAAAAGGCTTGACAAGAGAGGGCACAAAACAGGAAGTGAGGGCCACCCAACAGGAAAGATTCTTAGAAAACACCTAACTATGGTTTCCTTTTACAGATAGGGACATAGGCTCAGGGAAGCCAAATAGATGTCAAGATCTGCAAGACAGTCAGACAAAGAAAGAATGGAAGAAGCTACTATTTACTGAAGAGCTACTCTGTTCCAGGCATGCTGCTATCCTCTCTGATATATGATGATCTCACTTAATTCCCCCAACAACCCCATCTGGTATATATTATCCCCATATTATAGAGAAGTGATCAAGCTAGAATCAGACCTGGGTCTGGCTGGCCTCAGAACCTCTGCCTGCTGTCCACCCCGTTACTTCCCAGAGTGGGGACAGGAGCTCAGATCCCCCAGTATCCCGGGCCAGGCTGTTCCAGCATCATGGGCAGTGCCTGGCTGCACAAGGCAGGGGGCACCGTTCACAGAGATGATTGAGAGGGAGGAATGCAGGCGAGGCAAGGGCTATCTGGCGTGGGGTGAGGAAGGGAGAGGTGGGGAGGAAGGCAGCAGGAGGGGCAGGCCCAGCTGCCTGGTGCTGGAATGTAAAGGTGGAAGTGGACGGCTGTTTGAGAACAGCGCGTACAGCAGGTCTGGTGTTCGAGGGAATGTGTGTGCTGTGGAAAAGACACCAGCAGGTCATGCCATCAGTGATGATCTCTTGGGGCTCAGTTATGGGGCCTAGTTTCTTCCTCTGACCTATCCGAACTCTGGCATTTTCCATCCTGTACACACAACTCATAACGAGCAACAGAACAGACAAGAGAAGAACTTGGTGAAAGTCAGAATGCATAAAGGGAGTCAAGGCCTGGTGAGACTCTGCTGCTAACCTGATGCCCCTTGCCCTGGAGAAAGTCACTCTACCTCTCTGGGCCACCCCTTCTCATGTGTCCCACAAGGGCCTGCAGTGGTCCTAAACCCAGCTCATCTTCAGTGTCACCAAGGGAGCTTTCAAAAATGTAGATCTAGGGGCACCTGGGTGTGGCTCACTTGGTTAAGTGTCCAACTCTTGAGTTTGGCACAGGTCGTAATCTTCCGGTTCATGAGTTCAAGCCCTGCATTGAGCTCTGTGCTGACAGTGTGGAGCCTGCTTGGGATTCTCTCTCTCTCTCTCTCTCTCTCTCTGCCCTTCCCCTGCTCATACTCTCTAAATAAATAAATAAATAAATAAATAAATAAGTACATCTATCCCTGGAATGTCTGAAATGTCAGGTCTGGGGTGGGACCTAGACATTTACTCAAACAAAACAAAAACGGGGACGTCTAGGTGGCTCAGTCAATTAACTGTCTGACTCTTGATTTCAGCTCAGGTCATGTGAGTTTTGAGCCCTGTGTCAGGCTCTGGGCTGACAGAGCAGAGCCTGCTTGGGACTCTCTCTCCCTCTCTCCCTGCCCCTCCCTGCTTATCTCTCTCTCAAAAATAAATAAGCATTTAGGGGCATCTGGGTGGCTTAGTCAGTTATGCATCCAATTTCAGCTCAGGTCATTCATGATCCCCCAATTTGTGGGTTCGAGCCCCAGGTTGGGCTCTGTGCTGACAGCTCAGAGCCTGGAGCCTGCTTTGGATTCTGTGTCCCCTCTCTCTTGTCCCTCCCCCACTCACACTCTGTCCCTCTCTCCCCTCAAAATAAACATATAAATAAATAAATAAATTTTTAAAAAAAGAAAGAAATAAATAAAACCAGAAACATCCTGAGAGAGAATAGGGAAATTTTATATTTTATCTTATTCAATTCTGTACTTCCCCCCAACTTCCAAACATGTACTACTTATGATAATGACCTTTTTTAACTTAAAAAAGACAGATAAATAAAATGGTCCTTCGATTAATTACCCCCAGGATGTGTTAGTAAAAGAGCAAAGGAGAAGAGCAGGTGTGCTAGGGAGGAAAAGCTCTCACCAAATTTTCCTACATCTTTTGCCTTTTGAGCCATGTGAATATATTAGTCATTGTAAATAAAGAAGATTTAGGCAAATACAGAGTTATGCGGAAAGGCAAAAATAGTGAAAGGCTGGACAGTGATCCCATTGGTGAGCCTGTTTAAAGAAACACTGGGGTCTATAATAAACTTCAAGAAAATAAACTGAATGTGTAACATCTCTAAAAAAAAAAAAAAGAAGAAGAAGAAGAAAAGAAACATGGGGGTTAAAGGGCCAGGTTCTACCGCCCAGATGGTGCTGACACTTGGGGCTTGTTACCCAGGTTGGGAGATGGGGATGGGGCCAAGGGGGGCACAGGAGCCAGGTGGGGCCCATCTCACCGCTGCTGGTTTCCTGGGGTGTGGCATCCACCACCTGCCACCCACCAAAGCCAGAGGGCAGATCTGGCCTCTTCATCCAGCAGTCGTTCCACACGTGGAAGTTCCTGGATGGACACAGAGGGAGGGCTGGGTCTGAGCAGCCTGCCCAGGGCCTCCCTGTGCCCTAATGTCCAAGTCTTGGTCACCATCCCTTGGTCACCAAGGATGGGCAGCCCAGCCCTGGTCCCAGCCTCACCAAACAGAATCATGGTTCAGGTGCTCGAGAGGCTTCATATTCTCATCAAAGTAGATGTCCATGGTGAGGGATGTGTCTGTGTCATGTGCCGAGTTGAAATTGGTGACAGTGCGGGTAGCCAGGCCCAAGCAACGCAGCACTATGGAGGAGCCAGGGTTAGAGGTCAGGGCCCCGGTAGGAGTGGGGTGGTGGGCAGATGAGGTATCACGTGAGGAATAGCAGGGGGACAAGGGCTACTGGGTTGCCAAGCTGGGTCAGGGCTCAGGAGGCCTTTGGGCCAGGGAGCATTGGGGGTTAGGGGAAGCCAGGCCACCTGCCTGGCCTTGTCCCTGCCCAGTGCTTCTCCCTCCTCTCCCCTAGGCCTCCCTAGGTAGTTAACACTAATTAATGATAATTAAGGTCAGCCTACCGTCCACCCCCCACCTGTCCCTGCACTGTAGCCACTGCTGGGTGGGGTTCTGGTTTCCTTCCCTCTTCCTTGTAGGGCCCAGGCAGCTCCTGTCCCAGTCCCTCCACTACCTGTTGTGGTCACACCGGCGAAGACCCAGCACTGGCCATAGGGGACGGAATAGCCGGTGCGTAGGTAGCTGAGTAGGATCTCCACACTGCCCACCCAAGCTGATGGGTTGGTGCCTCGGGAGTAATCACCAGACCAGTTTCCAATCAGGACCCCATTGTCATCCAAGGAGTTCACCTGCCCAGGACAGGATGGAGTTGGGTGGAGTTGAGGGAGAGGCTCAGGGCCTTCCATGTAGTCCCCAGCCCTGCCCCTGCCACCACCCCTTACCCCTAAATGCCTCAGAATCTAGCCAACCTGAGCCCCGCCCAGGTCTCCCAAAGACATCTGCCCCCCCCCCCCACTCCCTACCCCCCCACTGCCGGATCTGACACAGTAATGTGAATCCTGGGTGTGCCAAGTTTTGGGTTTGGCCCTACATTCCACAAGAGCTGGGACAGAAGCCAGAAAGGGTAGGGTGGGGCCAGGCAAGGAGAAGAGAGGGAGTGAGACCCCTCCTACAATACCCTTTGCAAGGGCAGGACAGGGCTGAGTTCCTGGAGAATCAGAAAGGGCAGGAGCAGGGGGCAGGGAAGGTGGGAGGCAGGAGGCAGACACGTCATAGCACTCAGAGATGTGCGGGTGCTCACCATGGCAGAGATGACCCGGGAGACACTGACCGGGTCCCCGCGGCCTCCATATGGCATGCCCCGCCTGTCTAGGATGTACAGGCAGGCATCCAGCACTCCATGGTCAAACTGGAGGGAGGGAGGGCAGAGGTGACCCTTAGGTCAGCACGCGCTTCCTCACCCCACCCCACCTGCCTCTTACTTCCCCAAGTGCACGTGGCCCTGGCCAGCCATACCTGCCCATAGTTCCAGGTCCGCTCGCCAATCTGCGCTTCAGTCCCATAGTAAATTCTCCCGGATTCATTAAGCACGTACTCCTGTCGCCAATCCTCATGCTCCACGTACACGATGTCCTCTGTGTCCCCAAAACACATATGCCTGGTCCCCTCTAGACCTCTCCCTGGGCCCCACCTGCCCCTGGGCCAACTCTAGAGGACTCCTGTACACAGAGCAGGAGTGGGGACACCCCTAGCCCGACAGCACTTCTCCCTGGAAGGTCAGGGGGAGCATGACAGAAATGGTGGGAGGAAGGTGGCTGTAACCAGGGCCCTGGAGAGGTGAGGCGATGTGACCTTGGGCGGCCACCATTCTACACCGGAGCTAGGTCCCCTCACCTGAACAATAGAAGGCTGGCTTCTACTAGGCACATAGGCACCTAGCCAGATTCGAGGAAGGGGAGCTCTGAGCCCCCCTCCTTCCTGTCCACGCCCTGCTCCTGACTCTAGCAGGCTCACCTGGACACCATGGATTGAAGAGGATGTAGATCTCGTTGTGGGGGTCAAAAGGCAACAGGAACTCGCCAGCCTCTGAACGTGTGCGGACCGTGAATTGAAACTTGCCGATGATGGCGTTGGGGGAGGTGTGGACACGTAGGTCCAGATTCTGCCCACTGGCCTTGGTCACCTGGGCTTTCCAGCCCTCGCTGCCCCCCTTCCCCACTGGGATGATCACGTGCGTGCCCTTCCCCACCTCGGGGCTGTTTCCTGGAGCAGGAGAAGCAGCAATTAGCTGGTGAGGCTTCTCTGAGGGGAGATAGAGCCTTGGACTTCTCCCAGCCCAACCCAGAATGTGTATGACACACATCGGTGTGTGTGTGTGTGTGTGTGTGTGTGTCCCTGAGTTGGGCCACCACCTTAGTCTGTGACAGACTCTGAAAGCAGCTCTGTCCCCACCCGATGCTTGCCCACATGCCAGGGCAGAGCAGTCCAACATCCCAAACCTGTTCCCCTGACCCTGAACTCAGAGGTGGGTAGAAGAGACAAGGCCACCGTCACCGTCTGCCTGCCTGTCTGTCCCAGTGCCTGGGCTGGAGGGGCAGAGCTGCCCTGGCTGGGTCCGGATGCCCCTACCCCCTGGTGAAAGGGCAGCCCAGATCCTGAAGGCCAACCCTGCCTACCCCCTGGGGCTGAAGCTTCCAGAGCCTTGAACATCCCTGGTGGCAGTGGTGGGGGTACCTGGGAAATTAGAGGCTGGGGTGGGCACGGCTAGGCCTTAATCAAAGGGTATGAGGAGTCGCCCGCCCCCGGCAGCAGCATAATCACCAGCCTGGGCAGTCAATGGCCACTAAGCAACGGGGTGAGAAAGGCACCTGCCCTGGGTCATGGGGACAGAGAGACAGAGTTGGACAGAGAGGAGAGAGCCAGCCACACCCTGGGGAAGGAGAACAGACCCAGAAAGAAAGACACACAGAGGCAGCAGCAATGAAGGAGTAGCTGAAGCAAGCACCTGAAGAGAAAGTATTTTGAGACAGACACCCCAGGAGCCCTGAAGAGGGTGAGCTTAGGAACATGGGACACCAAGACCCTCCCTGAGACACACTCCTGTGCTTGCACCTGTCTTGTCTGGCAGAGGTGAGAAGTGGGGTGAGGGTAGGAGCTTAAAGATGTCCCTCTGATCCTAATACCAGGGCTGGAGGCCCTGCTAGCCAGCACTCCCCAATTCTTGGGCTTTCACCCTCCCCACTGCAGTCCCCACTGACCGATAAGCAGCTCCAGGGCAACATGATCAGAGGACTCATAGGGCCGAGAGAGGTGGAGGACCATGTCGAAAGGCTGCCCACGGCGTAAAATCAGCTCGTCGTACTCAAACTCATCTGTGTGGTGCTCTCGGCGATTCTGGTCCGAGCGTGAACTCAGCAGATCCACACCGGTCACCACCAGCATGCCCTCTGCAAGGCCACAGCTCTGGGTCAGCGAGGCCCCATGGGAAGCCCAGGCCCCCAGAGATGTCAGGATGAGTCTCAGGCCCCATTAAGGCCTTTCAGCTCTCAGATAAGGTGGCTAGGAGAGCCTCACCTCTGATGGTGCCGTCTCCAGCTGCGTTCACACCACTGGCCCGGGAGCCAGGCCGGCGGGAATCTGAGCCCCGGGAGTCTGGTCTTCGACCCCCAGAGCTGGACCCTCGACCCCTGCCAGACCCTCGGTCTCCGTGGGGCTCAGGTCCCCAGTCAGCATCTGTTTCATTTCGGCATGAGCAGCAGCCGCAGCAGCGAGCCCAGAAGGAACGGCCTCCTCGACGAGATCGTCTGTCCGGCTCCGGCTCCGGCTCTGGAGAAGGTGTGGTGGGGGGCTGCCAAGGGTTCCCGCCCCAGCGGCCCACATCTGAACGAGGACCGTCCATCATGCCTGTGTGGAAGAGGTAGGGAGGCTCTTATCACCCACTCAGACTTCCTGTACTCAGAACGCTCCATCTGGAGAGCTGGTTGGAGAGCCTAACCAGATGACTGAGATGATCTGATCTTGCCCCAGAGATTCCCCCAGACCCATCCAGGGACCCTCCCCAAAGACTCCCTTCAGACTCACCAAGAGAAACTTCCCATACTGCAGAGAAATCTTTCCCCTCTTACCCCCACAGCCACATCCACCAAACTAGATGACCCACTGAGAAACCTGCTCTTAAGGGCCCATCCCAGAAATGAATAGACACTTGTCACAGCCTCGGGACCCAGGGCACAGACCATCCCCGAAACCCGCTCCCTCCCACCTGCCAGCTACTCTGCCTAGAGGTCCACGAAGCTGCCTGCCTCTAGAACCCATTCTTGGCAGAGATCCCCCACCCAAGGCTCCTTGTAGGAGATGGGCAGGTGATATGCAGGATTTGGGGTCCTTTGCATTCCCATGTTAGGTCAAACACCCACGCAGAGTGGCGGGTGCTGCGGGTTCGGGAGCCCGATGTCCCTGGGGCGCGGAGCCTGGGCGTCGGGAGCAGCCTGACCTGGGCTGGCAGGCTCCGGCTGGCCCACACCTCACCTTGCCGGGGCCTGCCAGAGCCTCACCTGGCGGCGGTGGTGGCGACAGCAGGGCTGAGTCCGGCAGCCGGGCTGGGACAGGTTGGGACCGCTGGGACCCAGGACGGTGGAGGAGGCACGAGTGGAAGGTGTGGGACGGGCAGGTAAGTGGTTTATGAGGGGGGAGGGCGGAGCCAAACTGCAGGGAAGGGGAAGCCTGATTGCTTCATCCCCTCACCCTGGGGAAGAGGCCCGGCCTCTGGGGGCTGTCTCCAGAGGTAGGGGCGGGAAAGGAGACCTGGCCGCATCCCCTTTCCCCTTTCGAGGAACTGTGGAAATGAGCCAAAGCCGGGCAGGGCCGGGGTCTGTCAGGATTCAAAGCTGTGGTGAAAGTGGAAGGCCTTGTGAGACTGCCCCCACGGACAGACCCCACTCCAGGCTGGTTCCTGCCAGACTGCTGCACAAGGGGCCCCCTCTCCTGGGTGAGAAGACCCCACAGCCGTGGGGCAGAGTGTCCCTTCACCCAAGCCCCTAGGCAGTGGACCCCCTGTTCCCAAGCTCACATTGCCTGCCTCTGCTCTCATAAGACCCCGGGTACCTCTGCCTCTGCCAGGGTCTGGTACAGCCTGGGCCAGGCTCAGCCCTGTGAAACTGGCCCATGGGCCTGGTCCTGCCCAGGGAGGTCCTGGGATCCGAAGCTGCAGACTGGTGACATCAGCAGCCAGGCCCTCAGACTGGCTCCACCAGCCAGCCCCTGACCTGCCGGCTCTACCAGATCCTCTGATCCCCCCCACCCATCTGTCCTTCCTTCTTCCTCCAGCTGCTTCACAACCCTTGGCATGAATGAACTGCCCCCAGCTTCCTGTGTCCCTACAAGCTTGGGATTGGCAGGGGCCGGGGGCTGGGGTGGGGTGGGGTGGGGAGTGAGGGTCAGAGTAGCAGCAATTTCTTGTTTTCTGCCCCCAGCCTGGGAGCTTGGGGAAGGTTTGGGCCCTCGCTCTGAGGCTCAGGTGGGAAGTGAGGCCCTCTCCCTAGGCTGCAGACTACCCCTTTTCTCTCAGAGAGGGGTGGCTGGTCAGCTGGAGTCCAGGATTCTCCAACCTGGAATTCTTCCCAGAAATCCTGACCGACCGGCTCCAGGCACCTGCCCTGTGTGTATCCCAACTCCACCCTGGCACTGGAGGAACACCAGGGATGCCACTGAGGGAACCCTAAGGCAAAGAGGAGGTCAGACATCTCTGGGAGGCTCTCCTAAAAGTTCTTTAGGAAGGTTGGGGCCATTTCTTGGGGTCTCTTCCCTCCATCCTGCTGTTGTCCTTGCTCTGCCCATAGGCTACTGAAGAGAAGACAGTGAAAACGGGGTTGGCAAGAAGACACATGGAAGCTGACTAGAGGAGAGGCTGAACTTGGTGATGCATCAGGCAGGGAGGGGCCTTGGGGAATGGGGACTGAGACTCCAGGACCTGGCAGGGAGCTCTCCACACCCACAGTGACCTTTCCCTGTCTAGCTCCAAACCCCTGACCTAGCAGAGGGTCTGTCCCCACCTCTAACACCCGCAAAGGATGTTTTACACAAGTAAAAATCAAAATCCCAGGCAGGCAGGTCAGTCAAAGGGCTTTGTTGAGGGGCTGTATGTATCACCATGAACATGGGAAGGGGCAGGGCCCTAAGGGACCGGATGTGTATGAACATTTCCCAGGGAACCAGAAAAGTATCTTGTCACTCTCTCTTTTGTTTTGGTCTTCTTCCCCACCTAGCCAGATTTGACTCAGTGCCCTAACCCCTGAGCCGCTCCCCTCTCCTCCCTCCAGGAGGCTCAAGTGCCTTGGGGCTCTAAAGTCAGGACAAAGGGTGTGTATAGCAGGGCACCATGGGAACAGATACCCAGCTCGGTACCTCGGGAGCTGAGGCCAGTCTTTACCTATCATCCCATATCAATACAGAAGAATGGACACAAGTAGAATCCCAGACCAAGGTGCAGAGACGGATTTGGTGCAGTTTCCTCATCAGTACAATGGGCCTCACCATCTCATCCCTAAGCACTTGTGAGGGTCAGCTGAGATACAGTACTTTCGAGGGCTGTTCAACCGCAGAATGCTACTCATGAGGATCGATACTATAGTCACCAGAGGGCGGAGCAAAGGCACCCTGACCAGCTCCTCGTGGGAACAGCCCTCTCAGCTGTAGTGAATGAGCTGGGGCACAGAGGGCATCTGGAAGGGGCAGGAGTCATGGGAGAAACTTTTATGAGTCCTTCTAGTTGGCGACTTACGGCTGCTTTGTAGCCCAGCCCCAACCAGAACCTGGACCCAAACTCGATTGCAGCCCCAGCCCCAACCAGAAGGTAAACTCTAATACAGCCCTTGCATTTAAGGCATCTGGGGCAAATTCTGCCCCAGAACAGAGACTCTGGTTCCCCATGGGAGGAAACAGCAGGACCGAGCATGAAATGAAAGGGCGAGGATGAGGTGACACACCCTAACTCTCTCCTTTCCTCTTCCAAAATAGGTGGCAGTAGTAATGGTGGTGGCGGTGGTGGCGGTGGCAGCAGCATAGCAGCCTGGGGGGCCTCTCCATTGTTTATTCAGTCCCAATAAGTTAAAGAACAGGGGTGGGGAAGGATCTCCTAGGTGAGGATGCTGTTAACTGAAGGCAACAGCTCGGCCAGGTGCTCAGAGATGCCCGCTGCTTGGCACAGGGGGTTGCCCTGCAGGTCAAGGAGGACCAGCCTGGGGCAGGAGGCAAGAGGCTGGAGCGCTGTGGGCTGCTGGAGGCCTTGGGCAGAAGAGTCAAGGAAAATGAGGCACGTTCCCCCAGATCCACGAGCTCCCGTGTATCTATTCCTGTTCTCCCTCAAGACCAGGGGCTGCTGCCTGGCGGTCTGGCTGGCAGGCATCTTGCACACTTCCCTGGAGGGAATAAGACTATAGACTGCAAACACCTGCCCATGGGGCCAGGCCGGAAGCCCAAGAGGCAGGCCAGATGTGGTACGAGAAGGAGCAGTGGGCTATGGCCAACAAGAAAGCTAGCTCTGGCTCCAGGGACATCCATGACTCAACAACGGCCAAGGGTTGCTGAGTGGAAATGCAGGCCAAGGGTTGCTTTAACTTCCAATTTTTTTTAAAGTAGGCTCCACACCCAACATGCGGCTTGAACTCATGACCCCAAGATCAAGTGTCTCGTGCTCTACCAACTGAGCCAGCCAGGTGCCCCTAACTTCCAGTTGTTAAGTACAATCAGAATTCTCAAGTTTTTAAATATGAAGCTTCCTGATTTTTAAAGTACCATGGGGTACCCAAGAACATCTGGAGGCTGCTGATTTATGAACTCTGGCTTGAGGAAGTCACTTCTACCCTGCAAAACGACCAGTGCAAGTCAATGATGGCCCACACAGCCCCAAGCTATCCTCTCTCCTTAGCTTAGACCACCAGTGGCCCCTCTCCCACCCACCCTGCTTGCTGTCTGTCCCTTCCCAGCCCGGCAGCTCACCCTACCCGCTGTCTGAAAGGCACCCAGAAAGAAGGATACGGTTGTTGCACAGTGAGAGCTCCTGTAGTCGGGGCAGGTTGGTGACACCATCCAGGGACTCTATGGCATTATCATTGGCCTGAAGGACCTGGGGAGCAGGGAGGGCAGGGAAGACAAGGCCGGGCAGGCAGCTGTCAGCCTGGGACTGGTACAAGCAAGTAGGGAGCCTGGGGTGATCGGCTTACAGTGCAAGGAAAGGCTCCTGGGGAAGTCTAGGTGACCGAGGCAGAGAAGGCACAGGGTCATTTGCAGGGGCTGGGAGGATCTGGACACCTCTTTGTAGGGTGGGCAGACTTCTGAGGTGGAGAAAAGGGAAGAGGGCCACCCAAGACAGTGGTGACGGAGTGCTTTACCTCAAGGCAGCGCAGGGCAGCCAGGGCAGGGGGCAGGGCTCGGAGACGATTGTGTGACAGGTCAAGATGAGTGACCAAGAGCAGCTGTTCCAGATGGCAGAGTACTGTCAGATCCTGAGGAGGGGAATGAGATACCCGATGAGGCTTGGGGGAGGGGCCTCAGCCATTGGTCACGAGGCACTGACCCTCTGTGCTCCACACAGGCCCCTGGCGAGGAGAGGACGGGTAAGCTTACCTTACAACCACCCCCCCCACCCCGACAGTATACACTCCCCATCAAGCACATGGGACAGACAGGGGTGCAGGGGTGGGGTGGCCAGTGAGTGGATGGGGAGGAGGCAGCCTCCGGCAGGGACAGGAAATGCAGGAGGGCGCTGGGGTGGGCACAGACACTGGCAGGAGTGGGACTGCTGCGGCTGGGGGATCAGTCTGGTGGCAGGGGAGGTGGGCTGCGAGGACATGCTGAAGCCGCTGTGTTGGGAATACTGGCTGGGAAAGACCCCAAGGAGAGGAAACACAGAGTCTGGGAAGTTTGTCAAACATCTCCAGAAACTACTCAGGCTTTAGGTGCCGCGGCCTGCTCCAGGGAGGGAAGCATCGGAGTAAGTGGGGGTGAATGAGGGCTCGCTCTGAGGGAAGAAGGAAGATGTGACCGGTCCTGAAGAAGGGACGGCACGAAGAGGCCCTGATGACTCAGGATTTGAAACTGCGTAACAAGAATGATGGGGCAAGTGACGGAAAACAAGGCCAGGAAGAACAGGCTTGAAGGAAGAGGAGTTCAATCTCGGCTAAGAAAAAAGTCCAGAAAGGCACCTGAGACTGGGGCCAAAGCCATGGGTTTGGTGAGACCAGACTGAGGGCCTCAGCTGAGCCCATGGAGAAGACACAAGAGCTGGCCAGGGGATGAGGAGGAAGGGAGGGCCAGCAGGGCGAGGGCCCGGGGAAGGTGTGCACAGCAGTCCCTACCTTGTGACCCAGGTGCAGCACGCGCACCTCAGCATACTCCATCTTGAGCACACTGTTCTCCAGCAAGAACTTGCTGCGTAGGTCATCCAAGTACGCTGCCCGCATCGGGTCCACGGCCTGGCGGGGACGGGGAAGGCGAGCAAGGCCGGTCAGTTGTCTTCCTGCAGCCCACCAGGCCTCCCCCTTACCTGTTCCTCCAGGCCCAACTTGCCTTGAGGGTCTGGAAGTACTGGAGTGTCTCTTTC
The DNA here is from genome assembly GCF_007474595.2 of Lynx canadensis. Lineage (NCBI taxonomy): Eukaryota > Metazoa > Chordata > Mammalia > Carnivora > Felidae > Lynx > Lynx canadensis. Next base: position 74,409,164 of record NC_044308.2, read on the forward strand.
TCATACAGCAGAGGATCCAGTGCCCGCATCAGCAGGATGATAGTGAGCAGGCACCCTGAGAAGGGGAGGGAGGAGGACTGTCTCTTCTAGATCCCCTGCTCCCATCTCTTGAGACCCTCCCTGCTCTCCCCAAGAGGCCTTCCTGGAAAGGGGCCTCCTTAGAGGAGCAGGACCTTGGGGAATGGGGCCTCACACTTATTCTCCGGCTCCAGCTCCTGCAGCTCCTTACAGGATTCGAGTTCGGACTGTAGCACCGTGGACTTCTCCACCGACAGCTCACACCTGAGGATGAGCAAGACAGGGGATGGGATGGCGTCCACTCAGGGTGCTAGTCACCCCCAGTATCCAGTCTGAGACCATAGGCCCGAGCCTCCAGCCTCCCGCCCCAGAGTCCAGACCCCCTCTCCTTGTCTGTGTGCTTCCCTGTCATCACCTGAAGAGCTGCTCATCCGTGGCCGAGTCCCGGCACCAGCCCTCCTGGCGGCCTGAGAGAAGGAATGGGTGGTAGAAGGGGGCAACCATGAGAGTAGGAGAGGGACAGGGATACTGCTGCGAGGGGATAAAAATGTAGAGCTTGTGTCACCTTTTAAAAGCACACACTCCTTGTGGGCATCGCCTTCTGTCCAAATGACACGAAACGTATGCTGGGGCAATTGGTCATTGAGGGAGGCAGCAGGCAAGTCACAGAGCTGGGAGCACCAGGTTAAGGAAATGCTCGAGCCTCACCACTTTTCTGACTGTCCCACTCCAGCCCCACCCCAGTCCCCCACTCTGCCCCATCAATCCTGGGATACCCAGACGTGGCTAGGCCGGTTCCTGCCATCTGGGGTCCTCCACTCCACAGCCAGGGGTGACTCATCAACCAAGAGCAGCAAGGTCTCTGTCCTGGACCCCACCTGGCCCAGGAGACAAAGAGAGACCCGTCAGCCCCAACAGCACCGGGCCCACATCCATGATGCTCTCCGGCAAAAGCTGCAGGACTCACTAGGAGGGGCCGAGAGAAGGAGACAGTCAGACAGGCCTCATCCCGGCTCACGTGCAGGCAGCGCAGGGCATCCTGGGGGTCAGCTGGGGGGGAGACACAACCTCAGGTCTCCTTAAATCCTCTTCCATTCCTTCCAAGCCCTAAACACCCAGCCTCTTTCCCCACTGCTCACCTCGTCCCAGGAGCCAGCGGTGATAGAACCAGGCACTCTGATCATTGGGGTCGGTGAAAAAGGCATTCTGTACCAGCTCCAGCTCTGCAGGGGCCAAGGAGGCACAGGATCCTGGTGGGCGCCTGGCCGCCCCAACATCCCACCCTCACCCAGGAGTATCTCCAGCCCTCAGTTTCATCTATCTGTGGGCCTTGCACAGCAGCTACATATATCAGCTGTATCTTTCCCACTGCAGAGGGATTGACTCTTATGTACCCCCAAAGCCAGGCACATAGTAGGTACTCAGTAAGCCCAAGTAGCAGGTTCAGGAACAGGGTTAGGCATCAAGGCTGGAAAGGAATCACTGCAGAGTCCTCCCCAGGACCCTCTGACCCTCCTTACCTTTGAGTAGCACATCCTCAGGGAGGCGTCCCTGTGGTCCAGAGTCCGGCGGGGGGTGCAGCTGGGGCAAGAGACAGGAGCGGTAATGCCAAGAGGAGTAGTTGGAAAAGTTTCGGGTGATGAGACTGTCAGTGAAGGCTAGCTCCTCTGCAGGGGGTACGGCTGCCTGTGCAGCCACAAAGCGCCGGTAGTCCCAGCAGTGAACTAGGAAGAAGGGTGACAGCACATCTCAGAAGTCGGGCAAGAGGAGCTTCATAGCTAGAATCCCCAGAGTTCCCTTGGAGGCCCTTAAAAACACCTCTGTGTGTTCTACAGAGCATGCATTTGTCTCCAGCATCCCTTCTGCCATCAGCTCAGTGGGCCTGTCCTGGTCATTCCTCCCAACTCTGGGCTTTACTGAGGCCCCAGGACCATGAGTGGGACACAATCAGTAGGCACGTACAGTTCCGCTCATCGACCTCGAGGAAGCGGGCACATAACTCCAGCTCCCGGGCCCAGTTGGGCTCTGGCAGGCGGCCCAGCAGCCAGCAGCGGTGGTGCCAGGTACCATAGGACTTGGGGTTCACCCGCAGGCAACTCTCCAGGAAGCCCAGTTCTGTTTTCACCAGAGAAGCCAACTCCTCAGGGGACCTGCACTCAAAGGGAAATGGGGCTCAGGGCCCTACAACACCCAATCTCAGCTCACTCCTGACTTTCTGCGCTCAGCCCTCCACTCCCCTCTGCCTATGCTCCTCGCTGTCCCATTCTTCCTCCATCACTGGACCTGGGCAGGAGAGGGCTAATGCCATCTTCCTGGGCCCTTAACTCCTACGCACTTTTGGGCCTCCAGCTGCTGAAGCACCTCTCGTCGACAGTTCCAGAGGGTGGCAAAGTCAGGATTGGCTCCCAGAATCTGGCTTGTCAGTTCCAGGACAGACTCATCCAGCTCACCAGCCTGGCGCTTAGAAGGCAGGTAGCAGGGTCAGAGGTCATAGGCAAATAACAAATAGAACTACTGAATATTCTTGGAATGCCTTTCTATACAATAGGTAGCATGCAGAACGCTTTATGGGTTTACATGTATTCTCTCATTTAATTTTCACAACAACCTTATGCAGTAAGCCCCATTTTACAGATGAACAAACTGAAACTTAAAGAAATTCAGTAACTTGCCCAAGATCACATAGCTTGTAAGTGACAGAACCCACATATGCAGCCAGGCAGTCCAACTCTAAGGCCCAGCTCTTGGCCTCTGTGCTATCCTAAGAGGGCCACCTGGCAAAGGGGCTACCTCTGAGGGCCCCACCTTCTGGAAGACAGTCTGGGTGGCTGACTGGTATAGCTTCAGCTTCTGCTCCCGCTCTAGCCTTTTGGCCTCCGCCTGCTCTTCCGATGTCTTCACCTTCAGGCGCCCGTGCTACAGGGATGAACGGGTTGGAAGGGCGCAGGCTGCCTTGCAGGGGCTGACCCACCGAAACCCTCAATGCGGAACCCCAGGTTTATACAGGGCAACGGAGGCAACGCCACGCGGGGCATGGGCATGGGGAGGTGAGGGGCTTTGCTCACAGTTCTCACCATGGTGCCGGCTCAGGGTTCAGGACCGGGGAGGGGTCCCTTGGAAGCCTGAGAAACCTGGGAAAAAAGTGTCAATCATGGGAGCCCCGCCCCCGCTAGCCCCGCCCCCAGCTGTTCCCCGGAAGCCGCACGCGAGCCTCGGAGGAGACCCCTGCGGTGTGAAAGGGTCGAGGAAGAGCAGCGCCCGTCCTGGAGGAGCGCTCACCCACACTGGGATTCGTACCCGTGCCGCCCTGCCCACAGCCCGATCTTCCGGGACCGGACCCGATCCAGGGCACTGAAGCAATAGGGACGACTCCGCGCCTAGAGACTGCCGCTACCCGCCCACCCCACAGATCCCAGACACTCTCGCCCCGCGCGGGCCGACCCACCTGCGCCGAGGGGAGGCGTGGGGGACGCTAAGCTGCCGCGCCTGCCACGGAGTCCGGGCGCAGGCTAGAGCGGCGCCACGCCCGGTCTCTTCAAGGCGCAGCGCCCTCTGCAGGTGTGGAGAGGGGCCGGCGGCGGAGTAGGCGGGCTCGGTAGACGCGTGCGCCGGTACTCTCTAGAAAGGCTAAATCCCTGTTTTACTTCTTGTGTTTACGAGTGCGCGTGCGCAGTGGCGCGCGCAAGCAGTACGGGCTGCAATTTCAGTCAGCTGGTAGAACTGCAGTCTAGTTGCATAAGTTTTTTCTACAGCCGGGAACTCACGCACTAGCCATCCTGCTGACCTCATTCTGGCCACTGGCCATCTAGTTGCCACATTTAACTGGTGGAGTTTCCTGTCCTTATCTCCACTGATCCCTGAAGCTTTCATGTAGCCGACTTCCTTACACTTGACACCCTTTCCTGGCTTCTCCTGCGCCTCTGCCCCAATCTTCTCATCTGTTCACCTTCTTCTCCCCTAAATGTTGGTGATGTCCAGGGCCCTTTCACCACCCTCTTTCACATCACACATTGTTCCTGGGAGAACATTTACAAATCCAAGCCTTCTCCTGCTTGGAGTTGGAGCTCCCCAGAGCTCTGTCCTGGGCCCACAGATTTTCCGGCCCCACACTTTCTCTGGGTGAAGTCATACACACTCATAGTTTTAATTACCACCTGGGAGTTGATAACACTCAAACTTGTGTCTCCAGCCCAGATGTCTCGCGAGCTGTAATAATAAACATATATATGTGCACACCTATTCAAAAGCCTATTGGATATCACCTGGGTGTTCCAGAGACACCTCAAACTCCGAAAGTAAAGAGGTATCGTTGTCTCCCATTCATTCTTTTCTAAAAAATTAATTAATTATTTTTCAAAATTTATATCCAAGTTAGTTAGCATATAGTGCAACAATCATTTCAGGGGTAGATTCCTTGATGCCCCTTACCCATTGACTCATCCCCCCTCCCACAACCCCTCCGGTAACGCTCTGTTCTCCATATTTAAAAGTGTCTTACGTTTTGTCCCTCTCCCTGTTTTTATATTATTTTTGCTTCCCTTCCCTATGTTCATCTGTTCTGTGTCTTAAAGCCCTCATATGAATGAAGTCATATGGTATTTGTCTTTCTTTGACTAATTTCGCTTCGCATAATACCCTCTAGTTTCATCCATGTAGTTGTAAATGGCAAGATTTCATTCTTTGGATTACCAAGTAATACTCCATTGTATATATATATCACCTTTTCTTCATCCATTCATCCATCAATGGACATTTGGGCTCTTTCCATACTTTGGCTATTATTGAAAGTGCTGCTAAAACATGGGGGTGCATGTGCCCCTTCGAAACAGCACACCTGTATCCCGTGGATAAATGCCTAGTAGTGCAATTGCTGGGTCGTAGGGTATGTCTCCCATTCATTCTTAAACTTTGGCCTTTATGTTTTCCTATTGTAGTGAATGGCACTACTCCCTCCCCATTTTTTCTTAGTATCTCTTAAATACTCTTTCCATTTCCACTGCACTAGAATTTAAGCTCATTTCTTCCCAGATTGTTGAAAGTCTTTTCAATGTCCCCCGTCTCCACTCTGTCCTCTCCATTATGAGTTCATTCTCTGTGCTGTTGGATCAACTTTCCTAGAATGCAGGTTTGATTATATCAAATCTCTGCCTAAAAGCCTTCTGTGGCTCCTGGGCCAGCTCAGAAAGGTTTCCTGGAGAGCCTTCATGGGGATCAAGGTGGCCAGTGAGTGCATATGCATGAGTGAGCATATGTGATGTATTTGTGAGAAGTGTGTGTCCATGTGGCATGTGTTCATAGCTCATATTTAAGAATGCATGGCTTTAAATTCTTTATATTTCTTCCACATTTTTCTCAGGTCCTGGAAATGTATACAAACTGTCCACTATATAGTCTGTCCTTTCCTGGGCTCTGTAACAAATGACAGAGGAGAAGAGACACTTTTACTAGCCTCGTGTACTTGTGGTCCCAGTGAGGAAAGAGTCCCACCACTTCTTGGTTGTCTTTGTGCACGAGTTTTGCATGCACAAAGGATCACATGTGGAGGCAGTAAGCAGAGTGCTTATAAACATGGACTGTTGGGTACCTGGGTGCAGATCCTGGTTTGGCCACTTACTAGCTGTGTGATCTGGGAAAGGTATTTAACCCTCTGTGTTGAGTTTCCCTTGTGTCTCCGTTTCTTCAGTAGTAACATAGAAAAAATATCACTACCAGTGACAGTTCAAGTGAAGATTAGATAAAAGGACCTAATGTGAATGCTTAGCTTAGAACAATGTCTATACCGAGTAAGGGCTCAGTAAATAGTAATAGTAGTAATATTATTATTATTATTTCTAATTTTTATGATAAATATTCAGGACATTGAGGCTCAGAAAGACTAAGTAACTTGCTAAGGGCCATCCATGTCATAAGTGGCCAAATGGGACCTGTGTCTGGTCTGGTCCAGCTCTCCCACCTCACTAGCCCTTTGTTTGCTTCTGTACACACTCACATGTGCAACCAGACAGCTGGGAACACAGATGCCCACAGACGCAGATTTGCCAGTCTTATATCCTAGTCACCAAGGGAGGAGGAAAGGGGATGGTTGAAAGCCAAAGTAGGCATGAAATACTTCTTAGTGATTAGCAATCTTGAAACTGGGAAGGTTGAATCAAGTAGGCTTAAGAGAGGAAGTGAGTCTCATGACAGAATCTGCTTCTGAGAAGGTAGGGCCTGGTTTAGGAAAGAGAGGGCAGGAAGGGCATTTCAGGCATGCACTGTGACGTGAAGGAGGGGGAGAACAGACTTGGCCGGCTGGCAGATAGCAGTAGAGCCAGGTGCCTTTGGAGATAAGAGCAATGGAATGAATGACAGGCCTCTTGCTTTAAGGCAAAGGGAGCTGTCAGGAGTTATATTTGGTCTCCTGTGTGTGATAAGTGGGAACCACACAGGTGCCTGAGGGTTATGATCTGAATGATGTTTAAGGAAGAGATTTTACTGCCCTCTATGTAGAAAAAGGAATAAGCAATAATTGAATACCAGCTGAACCCTTAGACATCTTATTTAATGTAATCACTACCTATATGAAGTTGGTATTAGTATCCATATTTTATAACGAGAAAAGAATGCATACAGTGGTTTCACAGAGGTTAAGAGGCTTGCCCAAGGTCATACAGCTGGGAGGAAACACAGCCAGAATTCAACCCAAAGCCTGGGTGGCTGCTCCCACCTATGTAGTGGGCATTACCAGAAGCTCAAATTTCAGCTTCTTGAGGCCTGGAAGCCTGGTTCTCTTCATGCTGACCACCTCTTCCCCTGCCGATTATTTCTCTGCAACCACTCCCCAATGCAAGCGCGCGCGCGCGCACGCACACACACACACACACACACACACACACACACACACACACACTTGCAATGTCCCTAGAACCCTGAGCCAGTCATGGACCAGAGATGGTTTGGAGGGAGGAAGCAGACCATGAGCCCTGGGTCGGGGCCCCATTTAAATCTTGGCTAGGAGCTAGACTTAATGCAGTGCTGGGCTAGACTAGACAACTTTCTGCCGTGTTGAAACGTTCAATGTCTGTGCCATCCAGTATGGTCACCACTAGCCCTATGTAGCTAGTGAGCCCTTGAAATGTGGCTAGTGCAACTGTGGAAACACATTTTTAATCTAATTCAATTTTAATTTATTTCCATTTAAACAGCCACATGGGGCTAGTGGCTAGTACTGGACAGAACAGTTCTCATGGGTGAGACAGACATGCCAGTATGTAAGCTAAAGTAGGATAGGGGCCCAGGGGCCAACAGAAGGGACATTGACTCAGATTGAGGTCAAGGGGAGTTTGTTCTAGATCTGGTGATATATAACGTTTTACAATTTCTTTTCTTAAACTCCTAATGTTTCTTTTTTCTTCTTGTAAAACTTGTCAATGAAGCACAACATATATACTAAAAGCGTACAGCTTTGATCTTCCTACTTTAAACTCTCCAGCCACAGGTACGGGGAAGGAGGTTATCATCTCCTAGAAATACAGGGAGTAGAGAGGACTGTGAGGAGGGGTCAATGAGTGGATATAGACTTGTTATAAGGAAGGACTGTCTAATAATTAAAACTTTCCAAAAATGGAGTGAGTGAGTTGTGAGCTTACCATCATGGGAGATAATCAAGCATATGTTGTTCAACCACTTTTTGACAATGTGGTAGAGGGCATTCAAGGACCCGCCCCAAACTTCTGAAAGGTTCTGACACTTGGGATGGAGCAGGGATCAGATGATTCAAAACCCAAGAAGATCCTCTATACTGCCCATTCCCCCAGAGTCCTGGGTTTCCTTGGGCACTTGGTCTGAGCGATTGGATTTTTTTCTCTTTTCCCTCTTCCCCAGTTGCTTCTGCCAGGCTGGGAGAATTCCTCAATGGCCAGCAGTGCCACCATATGCCCATAGCACACTTCTGGGCTGGGGGAAAGGGGGGAACCAGCTAGCTGATGAGAAGGGAGAGCAGGCCCAAAAGACAGAATGGCCTCAAAGGGAAAGTCCCTATGATAGAGCCAGGGCACAGTGGATGCTGACTCATGTTGGTGTTTTATGGGGGAAGAGATGCAGGGAAAGCAACCAGGAAGTGGGGCTGAAAAGCTGGAAAAACTCCCTGAGCCAGAACTGGAGCCTTTCTTTCTTACAGGAGCCAGGCACTGCACAGGTTTGGTGAAGAGGACAGCATTGCCTTAAAATTGCTCAGAGTGAGATAGGGAAGCTGAAAGGACTCCACTTTAGAAAGGCTCCATTTCTGCTGTTTCTGTGCTAGACCCCACTTACTCATGCTCTATATTTCCCCTTGCATCTGAGTAAACCAAAGAAGCTGTGCTCCCTTTCCAAGAGGGAGGCCAGAAAGTTAATCATTCTTTGACTTTCATCCTAGACCCCTGCACACCTGATAACATCTGAGAAGAACCAGATCCTAAACATGTTCCAGGACATTAGCTTCAAACAAACTTCCACGGACACTGGCGTCAATACTTGCTACCTTCTGTGGTTTATGGAATAACGCCTGACACTTGCCTTTGATGGGCCCCTACCCTGGATGCCTGAAAGAACATGTCCCTTGGACCCCTTTCCAGTATAAACCCCTAAGCCCAGGTGATGGAGAGACTCACTTCTTCTTTTCTGAGTCTCACAGATACCCCATCTGCTATACTCTATCACTTACACTGTTCAGTAAACTCTGCTCTTACCTCCTCCAGGCTCAACTTTGAATTCAATCCTATGTGAGGCCAAGGACCCTCTTAGCTGGTCCTGTGGAACCCCCTCTGGGTTCTGGGACCCGGCATGCCTATGTCAAGAGCATGGGTGGAGTTGGGAATATGGCCAAGAAGCTTGCAAGTGGCAACCATCACTGCACAACTCCAGGGGGTGCTTTGGGTGTAGGGCATAGGAAATGTGAGTAGTGCCAGGAGGCAGCAGCCCTGAGGTTCTATGCCCACGTGAGAAACAGAAGCCTTGACTGTGAGTGTCTGGACCAAGAAGGGGTGATTGGTAAATGAATACAGAGGGTAAACAAGTAGTCCCAGAAAGAAGGTGGTGGGCGGACCTTGGGGTAGATCCAACCCTACTCCTTCCCTGTCCCATTCATTCATTCAACAGATAGCAACTGAGTGCCCTCTGTGCTGGACACAATGATAGGCATGGGGGCCGTGGCGGTAAGGCAAACACAGGCCCAGCCCCTACCTTCATGGAGTTAATGGCCCAGAGTAGGGCTGTCCAGTAAAACTTTCTGGATGATGGAAATGGTGTAGAGAGGCAGTCACGTAACTGTATAAACAAGTGTAAGGCTACAGTTATGCCCTTAAAGAGAGGGATGTAGTGCTGGGTATGTCCCATGGGTGGGGGAACCTGCCCTATCCAGGGAAGGGGGTAAGATTTTCCAGGGGAGTGAGCTTAGAGCTGGGGCTGTTGGTGTGGGGCAGGAGCCCTGGCTTGGGGCTGGCGGCACACTTCCTCTATGCTTCTCCAGCAGTGGGGCCTGTGGTGCCTGCATTCTAGCTCATTCTGTGGGGTGAAACAACCCCATTTCTACTCTCACTGTGAACTACCCAAGGAGGATAGTTGGACTGCATGTCCCCTCACCTAGCCTGGTGCCACAGTGCTTGCTCAACATTTACATAATCCAGCCAATCATGAAGCAATAATCACGGAGCCTCAGAACAACTTACCCCATAGCAGTGACCAAGACTGCCAAGGCCCCTGCTCTCATTGAGCTTATACTTGAATCTGGGAGACAAACCCTGTAGAGGCAAATACATACAAGAGATGATTTTAACCAGTCATAAGTGCCCCAAGGAGAATTAAACAAGGTATTGACCTAGAGTTGGTGGTGGTGATGGGAATCCTGGGAGAGAATGAATGACTGAATGAATGAATGGTGAGCAGTGAAGGTCAGATCAAGCACACTGAACCCCACTGGGCTGGGGCAGGGATTAGGAGAGGATCCAAGACTCTTAGATCCCAGGGTGGGGGAGCTTAGGGCAAGGTGGTAGGGAGGGGTGGTCAGGGATGGCTGCACTTCAGGCCTCATGGGCAGGTCTGAGTGACAGGGCAGGAAATGGACAGGGAGTGCTGTGGAACCTCAGAATTTCAAGCAAGGAAAGAGAATACGTGGAATTGCTGACAGGAGCAGTATTGTGTGCCAGTCCCCTTGTGCACTCAATCATGACTCAGGTTTGAGTTCAGTGGGGGGCGGGGGGGGGGGTGCGGAGGGCAGGGAGGTCCTGGAGTAGAGGTTTCGGGAACTTGTCTTGGGTTGGCCAGCCTCCAGGGGGCCTGCCCCCGCAGAGGTCCCCAGGACCCCCACAGCTGGCAGCCCTGAGCACAGGGCATGGAGGCTGAGGTGTGTGTTGTGAGTGGGACGAGGCCAAGTGCTGAGGAATACTAGAGAGCAGCAGTCTGGGGAGGGTCAGTCCTGGGCACATAGGCTGGCCCAGTCCACCTGACTCCAGGTAGGGAAGTGGGGCCCTCACCTGTGGCTCCCATCAGGCTTGTGAGCTCAGCCACACACTGGGTGGTGTGGACACTCCAGGCGCTGTTCTGTTCTGTCTGCAGGGTTCAAACATTCTGTGAATGTGTGTGTGTGTGTGTGTGTGTGTGTGTGTGTGTGTGTGTGTGTGTGTGTAGGAGGTGTGAAGTGTCTAAGACCCAACCCCTGACCTGGGGGGCTGTCAGCCGTATCTAGGGGATTGTATGAGGACATCTATGGCTCTGACACTAGTCAAGAGGCAAGTGATTGTCATAGGTCCCCCAGAAAAGGGCAGGAGCAATGGAAGAGGGTAGAAGTTTCTAGGAGGTTGAGACGAGCCTCGTGAGAAAAAATTCTGGCAGGTAGAAATGGGGCTGGGGTTGGGGGGAGGAGACACCTTAGGGACCAGAACAGCTGGAGCAGAGGCATGGAAGGAAATATAGTCAAAATGAGAGAAGGGCAACTCTAAATTTGGCCAGGACACCTTTGGGATGAGTGAACTTGGGAACGCTTTCACCATTCTGCCCAATCTCCAACCCTCTTTGCCAAAAAGAAAAGGTCCTCCAAAACCAAAATGAAACCAACTCCCAAAAAAATGAAGCAGCAGAGACAGGGGAATGTGGGGGAAAGACCTCGCCCTCTAGAGTCATACGTTGAAGCCAGACTCTTTTCCTATAAAGACTTGCAACCCAAGGTGCCTCGGTGGCTCAGTCAGCTATCTCTTTCTCTCTCTCTCTCTTTAAAAAAATTTTTTTAATGTTTATGTTTGAGACAGAGAGAGACAAAGCATGAATGGGGGAGGGTCATGGAGAGATGGAGACACAGAATCCAAAGCAGGCTCCAGGCTCTGAGCTGTTAGCACAGAGCCCAATGCGGGGCTTGAACTCACGGACCGTAATATCATGACCTGAGCCGGTCAGACGCTTAACCGACTGAGCCACCCAGGCGCCCCTCTCTCTCTTATAAAGAAAGTTTATTTATTTGCAAGAGATAGCATGAGCGGAGGAGGGGCAGAGAGAGAGAGGGAGAGAGAGAATTCCAAGCAGGCTCCACACTGTCAGCATGGAGCCTGATGTGGGGCTTGAACTCATGAACTGTGAGATCATGACCTGAGTTGAAATCAAGAGTTGGACGCCTAACCAGCTGAGCCACCCAGGGGCCCCAAAGTGTCTGACTCTTGACTTCGGCTCAGGTCATGGGTTTGAGCCCCATGTTAAACTCCACCCTGACAGTGAGGACCCTGCTTGGGATTCTCTCTCTCCCTCTCTCTCTGCCCCTCTCTTGCCTTCTCTCTCTCTTGAAATAAATAATCTTAAAAAACAAACAAACAAACAAACAAACAAACAAACCTTGTAATCTGGACAAGTACCTCAACTTTTCTGAGCCTCAGTTTCTAAAGCTGTAAGAGAATACTTACCTCATATGGCAGATGTGGAAAGATTAAGTAAGACTTAGGCAGAGCAGTTAGCTGGTGCTCAACAAACACGAATTCTCTCAGCCCCAACAATAACACAAGTCTCTGGCTGTCTCAGCTGTGTTAAAGGGACAGTGAAGGTCCAGAGCTGAGTCACCTTTGCTCCCTCCTACACGAGCCCCTCTGAGGATGCCGGGCGCTGTTTATGGAGTTCTGGCTTTGCTTGTTTCTTCTGGAACCACCTCTTCAAGAAGGGGGGAGCCAAGATCTGCTCACTGGAGTACAGGTGCATACGTGTCTGTAGTTGCTAACAGAAACTGCACCAAGCTGACCCTACTTCCTCCTTCTGCCTCTTACACAACATTTCTCACAGGCTCCTCCATGTCCAAGGGCCTAAAAAGGGGCCCTTTTCTTGCCTAGATTCTCCCATTATCAAGGTAAGCACAAGTAGCTTCCAGTTCCTCTGCTCTTCTGGCACACAAGTCGAGGCAGACTCTGGACCCCTTGACCTTACTCCAAGCAAGCTGGCCTACTTCTAAGCACCCTGGGGCACCTTGGTACAAGGCCAGTGGGACTCACCCAGAGAAGGGCCAGCCTGTTCCTGTCCTTAGGCCCCGCTCAGGGCAGATTCTGTCTCTGCAGCTCAACATGAGCTTAACATGGGCCAGGTCAGCCTGGTCAAACAGTAAGCCCCAAGGCTCTGAGAAGGTCCCTGGGCAGGGGCACCCGGGATTGCGTGTGGCGTGGGCGGCAGGCTGAGGCATACGTCAGGAAGGGATCAGGGCTGAGATGAGCAACGGTGCCCCTGGATACCTGGTGGCAGGAACTGAGACAGAGATGAGGTTTTGCAGGGAAAGGCAGGGATGACAATGTTGTAATACTCCCCAGAAGGTGAAACCTGAAAGGAATTGGAGTTGGGTGTGGCCTCGCGGGGGCAGCCGGCTATGCTGACCCCTCCTGCTTCTTTGAGTCCCCACTCTGGGGCTCCCCGTGGTTGTCTGATTGTCTCCTGATGATAACCAAAAGCACTTTGAGAGCCAGACCTGTGTGTTACAGGCCTGCCTGTACCCATCTGCCCTTCCCTGCCCAGGGCAGGGCACGGAGGAGGCTGCAACCAACACCAGCTGCCTGGGAGATGGAAGGGTAGGGAGAAGACTCAGCACAGGGCCCAGGGAGAGGGCCGGGGAGGATGGGCCGGAGGGGCAGCAGGAGCAGTGGAAGGATGGGGTGGGGGGCTGAGAGGGCATAGGCAGAGGGACCCAGGAGAGGGGCTTTGTGGAGGGGTAGACCAGCCAAGGGGACAAGGACCAGGAACCAGACGGGATGGGGGGCAGGCTGCAATGAAGCAATTTCTGAGCTCACTGTGGGGGCTCTGCCCAGGGATGGGGGGGCCAGGGAGCTGAAGGGCCTCAGGAAATGTCTCAGAGAGAGTGTCAAGTCCTCTGGTTAGGACAGGGTGGGTAGGAACCAGGATGAGGAAGGAAAAAGGGCAGGCCTGGGCCCAACCACCTCGTCTTGATTTGTCCACTGAGCTTGGGCTCCTGTGGGGCCCTCATGTGGGCTTTTCTTTCACCTTGCCTGGATCCCCACCCCACTCTCACGTCACCCAAAGGGGCCTTTAGGGGTTGATGGGAACTCTTCCTCAGTGACTTGTCCTGAAAGCTGGAATCCACCCCTTGGTCCAGCCCTTGCTGGAGGAAGTCTCTGGCCAATTTCACTTCCTTCCAGTTCTCTAGTTGCTTCTTCCTGTATTTTCGGGGTACTCTGTGTAAACTTGGCTATAGCACTGTTCTCACAGACTTAAATAGTCTTCCCTGGTGCCTGGCATGGTGCTGGGAAGAGGATGGGCATTAAATAAACTTTTTTTTTGAATGAACATTGATCCCCCCTCAATGTCCTGAGCCTCTCTACTATTGAGTTTCTTAGATCTTGTTTCTCTTCTACCTCCAATCAAAACTCACTGTCCATGTTTCATTCCCTCAGAGCTCTGTACTCTTGCTTATGTTTCCAAGCTTGTTGGAGAGAAGCAGGGTGGTGTTCTGGAGAGAACACTGTACCCTCTGTTTTCTGGGGATACCAGGACTGAGGTCTAACTCCACACAGTGTGGACCCTTGGGGCCTCAGTTCACTCACTTCCTCCCACCAGTGGAAGGTCTAGATGACTTCTAAGGTCTTCCAGGGCTGAAGTGGAAGTCCTTTGTGGGCCAGGACCTGGTTTGTCTTATGCTCTGTGCCCCCAGAGCCAAGAATGGTGACTGGTGCAGAGCATGCTCTTAAATATTTGTTGTGAGAAGGAACTGACAACTTCGATGGCTACCTAGTGCCTGGCGTTTTATACATGTTATTTCATTTCATTCCCAGAGTGATGGAGTTAAAATTTGTATATACATTTGCATGACTCTGAAGCCCATACTCTTCCCATAATACTTTGCGGCCTTTAGGAGACGATGCCATTGCACAAGGATTTGTTCTAATGATGGCTGTGAAAGGCTGCAGGAGATCTGGAGGCCCTTATTCTTATCATAGCATATAGGCAATGCCTCTGCCCCTCGCAGACCTTAGGAGATAATAGGAACTTAGGGTGGTAAGTGGAAGAGGGTGAGAGGGTGGTGAGGCTATCTGATCACTGTCATCTAAATGGGGTGCTTGCGGGGTGTCTGGATGGCTGTCAGTTGAGCAACCGACTTCAGCACGGGTTGTGATCTCGCAGTTGGGGGGTTCAAGCCCCACATCAGGCTCACTGCTGTCAGCGTGGAGCCTGCTTTGGAGCCTCTGCCCGCCCCCACCCCCTGCATCTCCCCCACTCACACTTTCTCTCAAAAATAAATAAGCATTGAAAAAAATAATAGATGGGTGTTTGGTTAGTTCCAGTCACCTGCTAAGCCAGCTCTCTCTAAAAAACAAAACAAAACAAAACAAAAAGCCCTAATTAGTAGCTTTTGTTGGTTTCTACGGCATATACACTCTCACTGTGGCTAAATTCAAGCAACAAATATGAAGTCACCACTGACTGCAGAGCTGGAAGAGAAGCACATAGTCAGCTCTTTTGTAAGCCAGTGAGCTGCCCTTTGCACACAACTGGAACAGTAAGCAGCGCTGTCCCCAGAGAGCTACAGGAAGGTCATGGCTTCTGCACACGCTATGGGCAGCTTTGGGAAATGTCAGCTCTCACTTTGCCTTTTTCAAAGATTAGAAAGACTAGACTGACAGCAGCTGTCCCATTACGTGGATGGCCCTCTAGGCTGCTGCCAGGAAGGCTCCCTCAGAATGGTCCTGGGCTCCCCTTTGGAACACACCCCCTGTTGCCTTGCCTCAAGCTGGGACAGCCCTTGGAGCAGGCAAGGCTATTCCTTGCAATCAATTCCTCAGGGAGCACTTCAGGTGGAACCATCCTGCAAGGAAGTATGGGTGTGTCGGTGCCATCGGCCTCTGCCTCTCACTTGGATTCGGCCAGTACTTTCCTCCCAAATTCCAGGAAATCATAAATACCAAGGAATCTGCCCTTGCTGTGCCAAGAGCAGGGCCAGCTGGAAGGCAGCAGGCATCCCTAAAGAGATGGTGGAATGAGGGGGTGGAAAAGTACTGAGAGATAGGGGTGTGCCAGCTTCTGGTTGGGGAGGGACCCTGCTCCCCAGCTGAGGTGTGGAAACGGGCCTCGCAGCTGAAGAGCAGGTGCCCTTGAGCTGGGCAGCTCTAGAGGGAAGAGTAGGAACAGATGTGGAGGAAAGGGGCCTTGTCCTAGCAAGCTCCTTGAGGACCTAAACAGCTTGCATGTATGTCTTGGAGTCTTTCTCTCAAGTACTTAACACTGGCTAAGCACAGACAGAACCAGCAGTCAAAAATTTGTTGAAAGAGAAATGAGACTTTTATTAACCTGCAGGATGTTTTTCAATACTAAGGCAAAAAGTAAAATGTAGGGGCAAGTAAAATTAAGGCATAAAGAAGTATCTAAGGGCCCCGAGGGCTCACCCAGGACATACAGTGGAGGTCTTCTCTTCATATCAAGGGTATGAGGTAGGCAGGAGAGGCTGACTTGTTTCACGGAGTCAGGCCCTACCACATAGCCCAAGGGAGAACAGTTGTGAGGTCAGGCCAGGAGGGTTAGAATTTGCTAGTGTAGAGGGTCATAATCCACTTGGGCATACGGAGGAAGCCAGGCAAGTAGGAGGCCAGCCAGCCCATGGTGGAGACATGAGAGAGAACTGAGCTCAAAGACAAATAGTCTTGGACGGGGCGGCCTGTGGACCACAGGAAGAAGAGAAGGGTTACACTGTCATTTCCCACTCCTCAGACACCTCCGCCTAGGCTAAAGAGCCTGAGTGGGATGTGAGGGAGGAATGGGGAGAAAGTGTGGGAGAAGGTGAAGTGAGCAGGGAACGGAGGAAGGGAGGTCCAGGCTGGCTGCTGGGCCAGAGCTCTTACCATCCACATCCCGAAGGCCATAGCGCCGAGCAAGGTCACAAGATGGCAGCACCTTCCCACTCAGGCTCAGGATATTGGGGTCTGTGGGCACAAGTACAGCTGAGAAGGCATGGTAGTGATGCAGTGTGACAAGGTTTGGGCTCAGTGGGACAGGGCACCACTGAAACAGGCTTCGGTGCCCAGAATTCTTTCTTTCTATTCCTAGGCCTCTGACTCCTGGCTATACTTCCTGCGGCTCCCAAACCTCAAACTGGGCCCACATAGGGTCTCCAGAAGCCGGAGAAAAGAAGGGCATATTCCTCAACCACCTCCTGAGCCAGGACCCAGAACTGGCTACCACCACCCTGCAGATTCTCCATGCCCTTTCTTGTTACCACCTGCCCCCAACTGCTTTACCTGTTGCCAAAGCCACCACACATTTGCCACTCATTTCTGTGGTCTCTGCAGAGCTGAAATCAGATCTGAACTGAAACACAGGGGCAGAGAAGTGAAGGGTTAATTTCCAAGAGAACTGCCCAAATTTCTTTCCCACTTTTAGCTTCTATTCCAAGAGACAGGCCCACATCACTGCACCTGCAGGACCCAGAATCTTAGAAGATGCTTGAGCCACTCTTCCCTACATCCAGGTACATCCTGTACCCTGGCATCAGGACCCACTGCCTTTCCTAAGTGGAAGGATCTTGGGATGTCAACTATGTCTGGACCTTCTAGGTTAGTTCAGGGCAGGGGTCAACAGCATGGGCTTCGGGGAAGGAAGCTTTTCCATTTATGGCATACATGACCTTGAACAAGTTTCTAACCTTTCCAGGTTTCAGAATTGCCATCTGCAAAATGGAGATAATATCTCCTTTGCTGGATGAAAGGACATAATGTATGTATGCTGCTCGGCCCTGCTCCTGCCACAGTAGGCACCTGGGTATTTCCTCTTTGTTACTGTCTTGTCATTGAGGATGGAGAGGCTGATTCCTTTGTGTTCCCTGCCTCCCTCGCCCTCCCCCTGCCAACCTGCTTCAACAGGGGATCATCAGCATTGTTGTTTTCCATCACAACCTCCTTCAGTAGTTCTGTCTGCACCAACCCTGGCCACAGAGACACATAGCTGACCCCGTGGCGCCGCAGCTCCTGGGCACAGTCAGCAGCCAGCCTGTCGCACTGTAGAAGGACAGAAGGCAGGGGAGAGCCAGGGCGCTCGGGCACATCACCTTCCTCCCCTGCCTTCCTTGCTTCTGCTGAGGATGCCCCAGCCCTTCTCAGGAGCCCTGTCTCAGCTGTCCACCTTCCCCAGTGTGCTGCCTACCCTGGCCACCCAAGGGGAGCCCAGGCAAAGGAACTGTTTATGAAGGGGCAGAGGGAGAGGTGGGGGCCAGTGGGCCTTACTACTCTGATCATTGGGGATCAGATCTCCTGAGCTATGGGTACCATCACTGTCTGATGCCTCCCTAACCCCTGTGCTCCTGGGTCCTCACCGCAGCTTTGCCAACACCATAGGGGACATTGAAGAGATACTGCAGCCCCCCAATGGAGGAGATGACCACGATGAGTCCCCGGCCAGCTGGTACCATGAGCCGTGCTCCATACACTGAGCACAAGTAGTGACCTCTAGAAGGTGGGGCAAGGAAGGAGAAGGAATACATTACGTTCACTGCTGGCCTGGCTGCTGTAGCCCTGGCAGCTTCCTCTGCCCTCTAGGGCTAGAGACCACTTCCTGAGAGCAACAGTGGTAAAAGGAACCACCAATGGATGCGTGTAAAGGAAAAACTCAGTTTTCCATTCTCCTATGTAGGGAAAACCCAGCACACATATACTCGGTAACCAGAAAAACATTTCATTTGCATGGGAAACAGGATCTTCCAAGTGAAAACAGGTAGAGAGAATTATAGTTTCAAAAGGAAAGCCCAATCTAAGGTAATGCAAAGGAAAGGCACAGTAAATGTGTACGTGAGTGGGGGGAGAGGTGAGGACATGTTGGTGGGCTTCCCAGAGGCTCACAAAATGGCCTTTATCTTGGAAAATTCATCATGGCTCAGGGACCAAGGCCTGGGCCTCTGCCCAGGCTCAAAACTCTGACCTGCAAGAGATGAGGGAGTGGAAGGCCTCTCTTTGGAAGGCTAAGCATGTGGGCCATAATTGCCAAGTATCAGCATTTTAGGTTTTCTTTTCTTGCCTCTTGGCTGACCATCCCTCTCTGTTCTCATAATCTTTCTTCTGCCTTGGAAATCACAACTGGATTCTAATCCTGCTTCCTTGGTATTTCCACAAGAAGCTGTGGGTGTTCTTAAAATGCTTTAGGCACAGATTTTCAGATAATCTCTTAGTTACTCCCACAGGTGGCTGATCACACCCCCATGGAATGCAGTTTCTGAGAGGGCACTACCGTTCCAACAATAAAAAAGAGACACAAGTGGTGCGTCATGCTAGGTGAACTCTTCGTGCTGTGTTTCATCTCACTCCCATGCAGATGTATGTGTAACTCTGATGTTGGAGTGCCCTTGCCTGTGGATCTGGAGTGAGGATGTGGAGGCTAACATGGCTGGCACTCACCCTCATTGACCTTCTCTTGATCTAAGACAAAAGAATTTCTTTTTTTTGTCAATATCAACTACAGGTGGTGTGCATTATTCAAAGAGGGAGGCTTCCTTCCGATCACGCACTTGGATGTGCAGAATGAGGCCGGAGAGAGGCCAAGAGCAAGTTCAGTTGTGTCAGTTCTGACAGAAACAAGGTAAAAGTCAATGTTCCCAGGTACAGATCCACCTGGATGGAAATTTTCCAGAGGTGTGAGACAAACGGGACAAAAAGGAGAAGAAAGAGATGGGGAGGTCAGAGAACAAGGGCGGGCATATGAGGAACGGTCCAGGCCTTCAGCTGAGTGAATGAGGGGAACCCAGACCCTGGGACAAAGGGAACACTTACCTGAGTCCAACATTGTTGATATCATCCCAGATGGAGGCAGGGCTTTCCCAGAATGCCTTCTTAGTGTTCTTTATAATTGCCTGGAAGGCAAAGGGAGTGTTGTAAATTGGATGATCTAAAGGCAGGCAGGTATGAGGGGCTGGATAATGAAAGGGACATGAGTGGGGATAAGGACTCAGGACTCAGGGGTCAGAGGGGGAGGTTAGGGATGTGGAGCTGGAATCAAAGTGTATAGGGTACCAGGACCCCAGCGTAGGCATTGTTGACCAGCACATCCAGACGCCCCTGCTGTTCCCGATCCACTTGCTCAAACAGGCTTTGCACTTCACTCTCCTGGCTTGAATCGCATACCACAGGCACACACTGGCCCCCTCGAGACTGTGCCTGGAGAGACAGAGGGGATATGAGCTTATAGTTGCACATGAGTGTGAGACATAAGGCAACCCTCTTCAACTCCCAGCTTGGGAGGAGCTGAGAAGGGGAGGGGGCACTGAGAAGGCAAAAGTAGGAATCAAAGCCAGCAGCTGAGGCAATATGGTGAGCAATACCGCCCTCTGGTGTCTGTTTGAGGAGTTTCAGGAATGCTAGGTCTTTTCTCTATAGAGGGAAACAGATTGGGATCTCAAGCTTAAAATCTACATTTACGGAGGCCTACCAGGTGCAAGTAGTTGTACACTCTTAGTGGAAGGCAAGGGACAAATAGGGAAGGGGGGATGCTCCTGGGAAAGGAATATCTCTCTTCTTCCTCATCCTTGGTCATTTCCAACGTTCACACCCTAAGCTCCCACTCTTCACCGCTCACGTGTAACCTCTCCTCTGTCCCGGCCCTCTTACCCTCACATCACCAATGCTCCTGCCTAGTTACTGAAAAATCAAAAACTCTCAGGAATGAACTATTTCTACTTTCCGTTCTACCTCACCCTTCACAAATGAGTCCCCATCCTCTAACTTCAAAGGAAGAAGAAATACCTTATTCAGGACCAGTCCTCCTATTCTCCAGATCCATGCTCTAGTTCCCACCCTCTTACCTTCTTGCCTCCTAACTGCTCCCCCGTGCTCCCGGAGCATTCTGTGTCTGCCTCTGATTTCCTGCTGGGTCCTATCTTTCCAAAGCAGAAGTGACATCTTATTTATCTTGGTAACCCCAGTGCTTCACCCAGTGCCTAGCAAACCAAATATATTTTTTTTAACTGAAATCCAGTAGAAAAAAAAAAAAAAAAAAAAAAAAAAAAAAAAAAAAAAAGTCAAGTGAAAGTGTACAGCTCAATAAAGTCTTTCCTAAAATAAAGGAAAGCACAGGTCCACAACCCTTCAGCTGCAATTCCAAAATCCCTGAAGGTTTCAAACAGAAGGCTTTTTTCATAAAACTCACTTATTGGCAAAATTTGACCTGATCTGAAGTCATTTATGGGCTTCATTTATTCCAGTCTGAATAAATATTCACATTTCGTGGAGGAATATAATGGTTTCAGGTAAGGGATTAGTGGAAAGAGTGGTTAATGGGAAGGGCTACCTCAGGTGGTGTGTGTCCCACTTGTTCCAGAGGAAGCACCCACCTCCTCAGCAGTGGCCCGCAGCGTGTCCATATGGCGGCCAGTGATGTAAACTGTGGCACCTGCCTGGCAGAGTTGCAAGGCGATGCCGCGGCCAATACCTCTGGAAGCACCGGTCACCACGCACACTTGGCCCTTCATGGGAGCTGCCATGACTCACATGCAAAGGGGGGAAAATCTGTGGAAGCAAAGACTTGCTCTGAGGGAAGCCTGCATCTTGTGTATGTGGAAGGGGGACCCGGATAGCGGGAGGGAGGGGGAGCCAAGGTTGGGATCCTCTGAGAAGAGAGAAGTTTCAGAGCAGGACAACGGTGCAAACCCCAGGGCAAGGCTGTTCGTCCTTTTTGGCAGGCCAAGAAGTAAATAAGGGGGCTCGGTGGGACTGTCCAGGGCTACCCACCTATAAGGACTCTCTGAAAGGGGTTGACCGGGTGGGGGGCGCTCAGCGCGGCAGCCCCTCAACGGCGGGTCCACGCAGCGTCCTGGGCTATCCAGAGCTCTGGCCTCTGGCGTGGCCCTGTCGGGCTGAGCCCGGAGGGGCGGCTTCCGGGTCGGGGGTAAGAGCGGGGCCCGGGCACGCAGGAGGGAGCTCGCGCCCTTTACCTGCGCTCCTGCAGTCCCGGCGCCGTCTAGCCGGCAAAGTCCTTGGACTCTAGGACTTCGATTCTGGCTGCGGGGGCGGGACCAGGTGACTGCAACTGGATCAGAGTGTGAGGCTGGGGTGCCAGCCCGCGTTCCCATCCGGGATCAGCGGAGGGCTTGGAGGAGAGGGTCAGAGAGCACGGGAGGCAGTGCTGGGGCCAGGACTGGCGACTGGAGGCGGGGCGACCTGGGGACACACACAGTCACCCGGCTAGGGGCTGTCGCCAATACCGTGACGTATATGCTGCGCGCCGAGCACGCCGGCCTTCCTAAACTCCGTCCGGACCCGGCACGCTCCTACGTGCGTGACGTTACTCTGCGACTGGAGACGCTTTCGCGGACGGACACGGTTTTGAGCACTCATGGGACTGGGTCCGCGCTCCCTCCACAAGGCTGGGCGCCGGTTTCCAGCTGGTGACAAACGGGGGCGCCGGGCCAAGGGGTCGGGGCGCCCCCCACCAGGCCGCCAGCGGCCTCCGGACAGAAGCTCGGAGCCAGCCCCAGACGCGCACCCTCACCTGAGCCCCGAAGCACTGGGGTATTTCCGCCAGGCGCTGTCAGCCCTGAAAGAGGCTCCTGAAACCGGAGAAGAACGAGGTGGGGAGACTTCAGGGTGAGACTAAAAGTGGGATTCGCTGGGCATAAGTTCTGGGATAAGCAGGAGAATTTTCATGGGTCCCCAGAGCATAGGGACTTAGTCTATGTCTCCCATATCCTCTTCATTGCTCCCCTCTCCCTCCTTTAGTTAACTAATGGAACATAACCATCCTCCTCTTAGTCTCTAAAATATTTCTTTTCTTGTCTGTTCAGAACTGATGGTGCACAATGTTTTGAAGGAAGTGGAAGCTGAGGCCCTAGCCTTGGCCACAAACAAGACTGGCAGTGAGATTATGCAGGAACTGCTGGGATTTAGTCCCCTGAAACCGCTGTGTCGAGTATGGGCTACTTTGCGCTCCAACTTCCGCTTTGTGGCCTGTCATCGATGCGGGGTGCATGTATTGCAAAGTGCTTTGCTGCAGCTGCCTCGATTGCTGGGGAGCCCTGCAGAGAAAGAGGAGGAGGACGTGGAAGAGGAGGAAGATGGCAAGGATGGTCCCTTGGAGACTCTGGAGGAGCTGGTTTTGGGACTAGCCTCCGAGGTGTGTGATGATTTTCTTTTCTACTGTGGAGACACACATGGCAGCTTCGTGGTCAGAACTCTGCTACAGGTGTTGGGAGGGACTCTTCTGGAGTCTGAGAGAGCCAGGCACCGTGGCTCTCAGTCACCTGGTAAGTATTACAAGAGGGAAGTGGACGTAGAGGAGAGGAGAGTTTAGGAAGTCCAGTAGAAGAGAGTAAGCAGAAGAGTAATTCTTGCTGACCTTAAAGAATTAGCAGAGAAATTAGGATAAGACTTAACAGGCCAAAGATTAGTGCACACAGAGGCCCAGACGTGAGGATGCATAGGTGTGTTTGGGGGACAGCTAGTAGAATAGGCCAGGGGTAAGAGGTGATTCATGAGGAATGGGTGTCAAATTTTTTTTAAACCACAACTCACAGATTTTGTTTTGTTTTGTTTTAAACATCACTGAACATGCGTCTGTGTATGTATACATATATTGGACTCAAGCAGAACTTTGAGAAGTTAATATATATACAACCCATTCTGATATTTGCTTTTCTGTTTTATTCTATTCTATTGAAAAATTGCTGGTTAAGATCCACTAAAGTGATTTTATGATGCATTTGTAGGCAGTGACCTACAGTTTAAAAAACTCTGGGAAATAAGGTTAGAGAGTTTAGATGAGGCCTTGAAGTCCTGAGAGTTTGGCCTATCTTCTCTGGACCACTGGGGAGCTGTTGAAATTTCTTAGAAAAATTAAAACAGAAACGTAGTCTCTGTTTAGTCATCCAGATGAGAAGAGGTATTCATATGTGTTCTGCATCTCCAAGCTGAATCCTTGCTCATCTATGGGATTATTCTCCCTCCTGGATGGTAGTTTGTGATCCCAGCACTGCACGTGTTTTTGGTCTTCTTTCAGAAGCACAAAGGGCCCCAGCTCGGGAAGGTAAACCATCTGATTTTGAGGTCCCTGAAACCTTCTTGAATCGCCTTCAGGACCTGAGCTCCTGCTTTCTGAAGGACATTGCTGGTAAGGAGGGAAAAAGGAGGAGGGTCTAGGACCTGCTTTTCTGGAGGTGAACTGTCATCATCTGAGGCCCTTACTTCGATCAGTCTTATTCCTTTTCAAATCTGATTGGGTTTGATATTGCAAAGACTCTGTATAGAGCTTTTACGTCCAAAGTCCCTGATATCTTTTGCTTGAGGTTTGGGGTTGTACAGGTTGTCTGGATTTTGGAAGAGCTGCTTTTATTATTTCTGCCCTCTCCCTCAGTATTTATCACTGACAAGATCTCCAGCTTCTGCCTTCAAGTGGCCTTACAAATCTTACACCGCAAACTGCCCCAGTTTTGTGCTCAGCTCTGCAGTGCTGTGATTGGCTATCTGAGTAGCCGCAATTCCTCAGCAGATGGCAGGTATGGTCTAGGCCTCAGAGTCCACCAAAGTTGATGAGGCTGTGTGAAGTGAATGAAGTGATATGGATATTTTAGATGCAGTAAAGGCTGCTTGATCACCTTCTCCTTGTCCCTAGCCCCCTACTGCTATTTCTGCGGGATCAGACGAGCTCCAGACTCCTGGAGCAAGTGCTGCTGGTGCTGGAGCCCCCAAGGCTCCAGAGCCTCTTTGAGGATCACTTCCAAGGGCAGCTGCAGACCCTGGCCGCACACCCCATTGCCAACTTCCCTTTGCAGCGTTTACTGGATGCTGTTACTACCCCTGAGCTGGTGAGTTGAGAGTGGGGCCGGATCTGTTTCTGTGCTCTGTTATTTCTGCTAGTTTTTGTCCATTGTGCCTTATTTTATTGTGTGCCTGCCTCTGCATCTCTGAGTGTGTGCTGGCCATTCCCCTTGAAGTTATTCCTGGGGGTTACTCAGAGCTTATGACGAAAGTGCCTTCTCAGAAAGGATTTGTTTTGGCTTCTCGGGTTCCAATACCAGCAGGTGACTGGCTTAATCCAAATATGCAGCTTGAGGTTCCATGACCCGTGTTTGTGGTCAACTATCTGTAGCAATACAGAGTTGGGAGTTGGGGTAGAAGGGTAGATTTTTTTTTTTTTTTAAGATTTTATTTTTAAGTAATCTCTACACCAAATGTGGGGCTTGAACTCACAACCCAAGATCAAGAGCTGTGTGCTCTGCTGACGGAGATAGCTAGGTGCCCCTAGAAGGGCAGATTTAATTCCAGTATCCCCTTATCTTGAGAGTGTGGCCATTTAAAGTATTGCTGCTTCCCTCATGTGAGGCAGCACCTCTAAGACTGCCCCTTGTCCTAGACTTTATCTGGCCAAACCCAAATCCTGATATTGGCCGTGCTTATCTAGCACTTCTAGTTGTTTTCAGCAGGAAGATTTCTCTGAATAACTCAGTCCACTGTTACAGAATGCCAAAGATTCCTCATTCTGTGTCTCCCCTCAGCTGTCCCCCGTGTTTGAGGAGCTGAGCCCTGCCCTGGAAGCTGTGCTGGCTCAAGGTCACCCGGGGGTGGTCATTGCCCTGGTGGGGGCCTGCCGCAGAGTTGGGGCCCACCAAGCCCGGGTCCTGCAGCTGTTGTTGGAGGTGAGTAGGTGTTGCCCCCAACTTGTTTATGCCCTCAGTTCAAATTCCACCTGTTAGGACCTCTCTAATCTTCAGTGGTTGTATCTCTGGACTCAAGAGGCCTAATGTCCAGGGAGTTCACAGATCCAGAGAGAAATGAGGCCAAACCCATCTCATAGCCCTGGAATGAAAATTGTCTCCCAGAACTAAGAGAGCAGTTTATTTAAGGAATAAATGTTTATTCAACCCCTGTTATGTGTATAGGGGCTGGGGATACAGCAAGGCAGATGAGATCCTGCCCTTATGCAGCTTACATTCTCACATCTCCTGAATGCTTTCCTCTGTCTAGATAGTCGGGGTGAGGGATGAGGTAGCTCTCCGATTCATCATGTTTTGTCTTCTCCTCTAGGCATTCCACTGTGCGGAGCCCCCTTCCCGGCAAGTGGCTTGTGTGCCTCTCTTTGCCACTTTGACGGCTTATGAGGTATACTATAGACTGGCAGAGGAGGAAGGGGCAGTGCCCGCAGAGCACCAGGTGAGGTAGGAGAGGGGCCAAGTCAGTGACTAATTGGGGCCAGGGTTTAAAAAGTCCTTCACCCTTGTGGTGAGGGTGTGGGGATCTCTGGCTTCATCCAGGTGGGGGTGGCACTTTGGTGGCTGCCTCCTAAATCCCTGTTTCTGTCCTACCAGGTGGAAATGGCCACGGCCAGGGCTCTGGGGGAAGTGACAGTCCTTGGGTCTCTTCTGCTTCAGCATCTGCTGCACTTCTCTAGCCCTGGTATCGTACTTCGAAGTCTGGGTGCCTTGACGGGACCACAACTTCTGACTCTCGCCCAGAACCCTGCTGGCTCCCACGTGCTTGATGCCGTCCTGACCAGCCCCTCCGTGACACGCAAGCAGCGTCGCCGTGTGCTGAAAACCCTAAAGGTTCTGGTTTCTGCTTTGATTCCCCCACCAACATCCATTTAAGAGAACATGAGCTTGCCCTGAGACTGTCCTTCAGAATCAGAGAGGATATATCGTTCCCAGACTCTTTCGACTCAGCCCATAAACTTCTGAAACTTCACTTCCCCGTTGCCCTCCCCAGTGCACTTTTGTGGAATGCCCTAGGGGGACCTACCTTGCTTGTTTCACTGCAGGGACAATACGTGGCTCTGGCCTGTAGTCGTCATGGCAGCCGAGTGCTAGATGCCATCTGGAGTGGAGCAGCCTTGGGGGCCCGGAAGGAAATTGCTGCCGAGCTGGGTGAGTACCTGCACCTCTCTCTAACCTTTCCAAAATTCCCTCACTCCAGATGGCTGAGTGGCTGGGGAGGGGACTTAAATACAGCAGAGACTTCAGTTCAAAAGGGTGGTGTTGGCCATGGGTTCTTAGCAGTCTGCCCTCCTTTCCTCTGCTGATTATGCAGCCCTGTGCTCCCGCCCTCTCCTGTCTTCTGTTCTTTGGAGACTGAGGTATTATCCCTGAGGCCAACCCAGGGCCCAGGGAAAATGGAGGGACCTTCACCCAGGGAGTGTCGCTTTGAGCATGGGGGGTGACTGTATGATGATACTGAACATGAGTGATTCCCTTTGCAGGGGAGCGGAACCAGGAGCTGATAAGAGACCCTTTTGGCCACCATGTGGCTCGAAATGTGGCCCTGACTACTTTCCTGAAGCGCCGAGAGGCTTGGGAACAGCAGCAGGGGGCAGTGGCCAAGCGGAGGAGGGCTTTGAACTCAATACTTGAAGACTGAGGCCTTTGGACCTGGGACTGGGTGATGGGGAGGGTAGTGGGAGTATCTGTCCTGTCCCCTTCTTAGTTTAAGTTGGAATCAAAAGTCTTATTAATAAACATTTTTATATTTTTATTGGAAATGTTTTTGTTATTTTGGGGAAAAGGGTATAAAGAAATAGAGATCTCAAGGTAAAATCAGAAAGGGCTGAATTCAGTGCACTAGGAAGCTTAGGGACAGGAGGAGTTGCAAGGAATCTAGATGTAGCAATGATCAGGGTGGGGTCAAGATACTTGGGGACAGGCTTGTGGCCTTTCCGGGTAAGTGGGATGCTGGAAAGATGGCTAGGAAGGGACAGCATTCTTCAGGAAAGGGTATAGGCTAGGGGTGTAAGGTGTTATGCTGATGGGGCCTGTCACAATGGGGTCAGAAGGCATTGGGGAAATCAGGTGAGTTACCTAATCTGCACTGTCTTCAGATCTCCAAAGCTGATGCTGTCACAATCCTCACAGTGTGTCTCTTGGAATGAATCTAGGGGCAGAAAGCAGCTTGGAGCCCCTTCTCAGTAGGGATGAAGGCGACCCTGCCGCTGCCAATGCCATTGTTCGGCCCCTTCTATTAAATGGCGAAGGCTGGAGGAAATTCCCAGCAACATATGGCCCAGCCCTTGCAGCAGTGCAGAGGTCCAACGGAGGAGCTCCCTGAAGGGCAGAGACAAGATGAAGTCGGATGGGTGGGGGAGCGTGGGAGGAGGCTATAGAGGGGGTTTTCCACAAGGGAGAGATTATGGATAGGGGAGTATAGAAGAAGGAATTAAGGGCGCTGCAACTGTAAGGGGATGAGGAAATACAATATGTTGGTCTCTGACCTGAGTACTTTCTTTGGGCCGAGTCCTTGAAAGTCACAACTCATGGAGTAGAGCCCATAGAATGTGGCTTTGATATTGAGGCTGCCAAAGAGGTCTCGAGGGTTTTGCTTGTATACATCAAAGGTGATACGGGCGATGTCCTTGCTGTGCTTGGGCTTCTCACGGCCCAGGCCGTATGACAGCACCCCACTCTGTAGGGTACACTCATCAGTGCCACGCACCCTCACACCCTGACACCCACGGTGTGCACTGGGCACACAGTTCCCCACCAGCACTGGGTCAGACCCACCCTTGCCTGGACTCTTTGTCCCCTGTATGGTGTCCTTGGCAACCCCTTACCTCTCCCAGTGTCTCTGCCCCCAAGATCACGGTTGGGCTAGAGAAGCTTGGGAGAGATATAAAGGATTGGTGGCCTACAGCAAACCCCACTATGGGCCTCTCACCCTGCTGGGGGTCCAGCTCTGCCCATACTCCAGCACCATCAGGCACGTGTCATCCTCCAAAAGCTGGAAGAAGTCCTCACTCTCCACGGCGGTCCCATCCTCCTCCAGCACCAGTGTTAGCATTCCACTCAGCAGCAGGGCCTCCAGTGCCTGCCCAGTCACAGGAAGCAGGAGGGAAGGGGCAGGGCTTATCCATGCCCCTCCCTCTCCAGCTGCCCCACATCCACTGGTTGGCTCTGGATGCTGGTTGATACCCCAACTCTACTTCCTGGGAAACTGCCATTCTTCAAATGGCTCCAGCTCTTGGTGCTTAGTTGCTGGGGGGACCCTCACTAAGGGCTGACTTTTTTTAACCTAGTTGCTCCTCTGTCATTGTCCTCTTTCCCTGTTACCCTCTGAGCCAATCCTAGTGGTTTGGAATTGAAAAACTAGTCAGGTTCTCTTGAGGTCCATCCTTCTGTCTTCTCTCCAGTGTCTTACCTCACTGTCCCCCACTCTCAGAGAACTGTTTTCAGTAACAATGACCCTTAGCCTTTTTGAGTCTTCACTAGTGCCAGGTATCTATGTAGACTTTACATACATGTCCTCTTTGACTCCTTTCCACAACCCTAGGAGAAAGGTGTAACATTATTCCCTTTTTGTAGATCAAGAAACTAAAGTTTTGATAGGTTGAACAACTTCCTACAGTGTGACACTAGCAAGTGGTAGAATCTGGACTGGAACTTGACTTGTCATATGAATCACCATTCCATACTGACTTCTGAATGCCATTCCCCCAACCCTCCCTAGCTATTCCTCCTCCTACCCCCTGGAAAAGAAATAACCTAAATACAGCATTGGTCATTGGGCTGAACCGCGCCGCACCCCCCCCCCCACTTTAGCCCTCAGAGGGAGGAGCAGCCATGTAACTAACCTCAGCCTTTCTGCTCACTCACTGTAAGTTCTCACTCTTCTCTAGCCCCTGCAGTAGGAACTTAGGGATTTGGCTCACTTACCTTGTCTAGCAGTTCCTGGCGGGTGGCAGCTGTCAGACCTTTCCGGGTGGTTCGCTTGTGATCACAGACACGGAAAGGTCGCTGGGGTGGTGGAGCTGAAGTCCAGACTTTCCTGCCAAACTCAGAGCTCATACTGGATACTGACCTGGTAGTTGGGAAGAAAGGTCAAGAAGTGAGAAGTTTGGTGAATGCAGTAGGGATGATGGGGTGGGGTGCCTGGGGAGTTAGGGAGGGATCTAGGTTTGCAGATCAGAGTAGCCTAGGGAGAGACCATGGAGTGGGGGTGGTGAGTGGTGGTTCCATAGCTGGACAAGCCCGTTGTGGAAAGTGGGGGCAGGGAAGAGAAGGGGTGAGTATCAGAGTCTCCTGGGGGCCGAATGGAATTTTGTTGCCATGCCCTATCCTCAGAGTTGGAGGGTAGAAAGGAGGGTTAAAAATCACCTGAGCAGGCTGCTGGGGTTCAGGGCTGAGAGGTACTCCATGGTGGAGGGAAGGAGCAGGGGAGTTGCCTCTCCCACTGAGTTCTGGGCTGTGTGGTTCTCTGCTGTGCTGGGGCTGAAATGGTGGTGTTTTCAGCTACACAGCTGGGATCTCAGCTCCAGTGAGGTGGGAGATGAGTCAACCTGGACTCTGGTCCCCCCCTGCCTGGCCAGTAAGAAGGGCAAAGTCCAAGGGGAGGGAGAGAAGGAGGGGCCTAGATGGGATAGTGGAGGAGAGATTGAGGCCCAGAGTTGCCCACAAAAGTCATGAGGCTTTTGTGCGTGTGTGTGTGTGTGTGTGTGTGTGTGTGTGTGTGTCTGTCTGATGGCAGTGAATGCTGAGGATAAATGGGAACTATGTAAGGATGGAATGTGGTCTCTGGTGTTTTTCTTTCTATGGAGAGAATTTCTAGGAATAGTTCCTGGCTCCCAACCCTAGAGAAGCTGCGTTATACATGATTTGCACTGTACTTGCTGCCACCTACTGTGAAAGCCATAAACTGCAGCATTAGGAAAGGGGAAGCCAGGCTGCGGGTGGGATCATGGGCAGAGCTTGGAGGAAATGAAGGGTGAGACAGTGTGCCAGGGTGGCGTGTGAGGAGAGGATGGATCCTGTTCCCTGGATCCAGGATCACCAGGATCCTGTCTGGAACCCTGGCCTTCCTGCTTTCCTGCTTCTTCCTCCGTCTAGGGGAGGGGCCGGCTCAACATTTCTCTGGCTTCAATCTCCAGAACTGCTCACTTCAGCTACACTGCATTAGTCACTTTCTCTCTCACCTTTCTCTTTTGGCCACTGAATCGGCGTGAAGGAGATGTGAAGGGGAAGGGGGTTGTCTTTTGATGGCATCAAGACTGGCTTTGGGTGCCCTGAGTCCCATCTCTGATTTCAGCTATAGTTGTGGATAGTTGTATGGCAGCTCAGACTCTCACTAAGACTGAACCCCTCACATGAGTGTAAATCTCTGCTTTCCTGCGTAGGTGTTTGAGGCTGCGGCAGCCCACTCAGCCTCCTGACACGTATAGGCTGCAAGTGTGTATAATGCCTCTAGGACAGCCCTCAAACAGTGAAGAAGGCAAGCTGGGCATCAGTGCCCCAGTCTTCTGTCTTTCTGGAAGGCATTCTGTGTAATTCTGAGAGCTTCCTAATCCTTACTGAAGAGACTCAATAACACACTTATTTGGCTCTCTTTTTCCCTCTCCTCCCCTGCTCCCTCACTTCTACTTCCTGAGCTGACTTCCCAGATGCAGAATTACCTGTACCCATGCTAATTCAGGCTGTGCTTTGGAAGTAACCCAAACTGAGACAATACTGGTGTCCTGGCTCCCAAGGAGTGCCCAGTTCTAGCTGGTAACTGGGCAGGGGTCTTTCCCCTTAGCTCAACTTTATCAGTGTACTAGGTCCCCCTCAAATTTCTGCATTTCCAGGCTTTGCCTGATCTCTTCACCCAGAGAAGGCTTCTTTTCAGTATGTCTCTACCAATGCATCCTTTCCTACCTTCTTATCTCATAGCTCCGTAGGATGGTCTCTTTGTGGTTGTGTGTTATGATTCCTCACAGAGCTGATAAGTCCCTTGTACCTCCAATGCATCCCCCAGAACTCAGCACTGTGACTGAAAGCTGTCATTGGTAGCCCTTTGAGAGCCCTGGGAGTATAAAGAATGGAGCAGGGCATAAGGTAAGAGATGAGAGTGATGTGGGTGCATAAGGCAAGCTAAAGGCAGAGCACAAACTAACAACTCCCCTGCCCCCAGGTGGGATATGTGTGATATTTCTCAGGCACTCCTAGCTGTGCAAGAACAAAGATAAGAACAGAAAACAATGGTTAAACTGATAGAGATCACAGGACCTGAGTCTCCATCAGTTTACAAATATCTTAGTAAATTACAAGAAAAGGGCAATCTCATCAATAGTCCAATCTCCAGGAGCTCCCTACTGTCTTAATGATAATACTTTGCTAGAGGGCAAAACAGCCTTAGCTTGGCAATAGCTAGGCCCCCAACAATCTGTAACTCCTCTTTAGCATATGGAAATCCCTTCAAGAAACTTCCTCTTGACTTTATCTCCTTCAGCTCCACAGTATATAAAGGATCACCCCCTCACACTTATAAACTGCTCTTCCTGCCCACAGGTTCTGTCCCCATGCTTTAATAAAGTCACCTTTTTGTACCAAGGACATCTTCAAGAATTCCTTCTTGGCCGTCGGCTCTGGACATCACCCCCATAACCTCAAAACCTCATCAAGAGGAGTAGGTAGCAGGCTGAAGAAAAAGAGGGCTCAGCAGGATCAGAAGTCAGGAAATAGGTCAAAATAGAGCAGTTGGGGGAACGAGTAGTTTGGGTCACCTTCTCTGCTGAGTGTAGGCCAGGGAAGCCTCAGCACGTGGTGACAACTGTCCCAACAACTGGGGCCAGAACTGCCCGAGGGAGGAGGGCAGATGCAGGACCCAGGATTTTGTAGTGTCCCTACTCACCTACACGATCAGGGAACCTTATCTGTATACCTGCAGATAGTCCTGTTTCCTAGGGAAGCAGCCTGTCACATGCCTGGACCTGTTAGTGATGGGAAAGGGTAGAGTGCGGGAGGAGCCCTAGGAAAGGCCTGAGAAGAACTCCACCTCGTCCCTCCCTGTTCCTAGTCTCACACTGCAAATCTAACTGGCAGAGGACAGGAGTAGGCACCTCACTCACTGCTGCTGTGCCTTTCAGCTTCTCCAGCCCCCTCGTGGGCCTGATCCTACTAGCTCCCAGGTGGGTAAGTAGATCTGCGCATGCACCTTTACTTCCCACCACTCATTTTGCCCTAAGGTATAAGGAATGGGGCTGGACAGAGAAGAAGCCCAGCTAAAGGGGTAGAAGTGGAGGTAGTGGCAGCCTGGGAGTCAGGACTGGGGAGGTCGGCTGACTGACAGCAGGGGATTTGGGTTCCAAGAAGGAGTGATTGAGTAGGGGCCAGGGTAGGTCAGGAAGTCAGTCAAGGCTCTTAGAAGAGAGGAAAGTGGGAGGAAACGCAGTCCCTTCTCACCTGGCATGAGGGGTACCCCAGGCTTTTGCCCACCCCCTAAATGCCCTCCATGGCCTTTTCCATCTCCCGGTAGGCACAGAATGCTGGCCTGTTACCGACCCCCGGGGAACGAGACGCTGCTGAGCTGGAAGGCCTCGCGGGTCACAGGCACGGCCTTCCTGCTGCTGGCGGCGCTGCTGGGACTGCCGGGCAATGGCTTCGTAGTGTGGAGCCTGGCGGGCTGGCGGCCCGCAAGGGGGCGACCGCTGGCGGCCACGCTGGTGCTGCACCTGGCGCTGGCCGACGGCGCGGTGCTGCTGCTCACGCCTCTCTTCGCGACCTTCCTGGCGGGGCAGGCGTGGCCGCTGGGCCAGGCGGGCTGCAAGGCGGTGTACTACGTGTGCGCGCTCAGCATGTACGCCAGCGTCCTGCTCACCAGCCTGCTCAGCCTGCAGCGCTGCCTCGCCGTCACCCGCCCTTTCCTGGCGCCCCGGCTGCGCAGTCCGGCCCTGGCCCGCCGCTTGCTGCTGGCCGTCTGGCTGGCCGCTCTGCTGCTCGCCGCCCCGGCCGCCGTCTACCGCCACCTGTGGGGAGACCGCGTGTGCCAGCTGTGCCACCCGTCGCCGGCCCACGCCGCGGCCCACCTGAGCCTGGAGACGCTGACCGCCTTCGTGCTTCCTTTCGGGCTGGTGCTCGGCTGCTACGGCTTGACGCTGGCGCGGCTGCGGGGTGCCCGCTGGGGCGCCGGGCGGCGCAGGACGCGGGTGGGCCGGCTGGTGAGCGCCATCGTGCTCGCCTTCGGCTTGCTCTGGGCGCCCTACCACGTGGTCAACATTCTGCAGGTGGTCGCCGCGCTGGCTCCGCCGGAAGGGGCCTTGGCCAGGCTGGGCGGGGCGGGCCAGGCAGCGAGAGCTGGAACCACAGCTTTGGCCTTCTTCAGCTCCAGCGTCAACCCGGTGCTCTACGTCTTCACCGCAGGGGATCTGCTGCCCCGGGCAGGTCCCCGATTCCTTACAAGACTCTTTGAGGGCTCTGGAGAGGCCCGAGGCGGGGGCCGCTCTAGGGAGGGGACCATGGAGCTCCGAACTACCCCTCGGCTCAAAGTGGTGGGGCAGGGCCAGGGCGATGGAGACCCTGGGGGCGGGGTGGAGAAGGACAGTCAGGGATGGGACCCTTGACACCAAACCCTACCAACCCGGCCTGCTCTTCCCTATCCCCTTCCGTCGTCCCTCCCCCAGAACTCAGGGAACAACTGGAGCGTTTGGGGAGCCTTCTCTGGCCACAGTTTGGATCTTTCTGGGCAGGCCCGGGTTCCTCCCAACTGAGGGATTGCAAGTGGTGGTGGTCCTTGTTAGTGAATATTGTGTGCCTGCAGGTAGGCATGGGCCTACATGCCAGAACTGCTTACTTGTTGCCAATAGCTACTGTGAAATACACTGAGGAGGGGGCATTACATGATGGGTTAAGCATGCCCACACTGGTAGTTCATTATGCCTGAGTTGTACTGAAGCCACCTGGTTCTCTGCTGGGTCAGTCCAAGGCTGGGCGCTGCCAGCCTTCAGTGGCATCTTGACTTGTTCTCCCGAGTCTGGGTGGCCTGGTTCCCTCCAGCCAAGCCATAGACCGCTCTGGAAATAAAGGGAGAAAGAGGAAGGAAAGGTATGGGGGCTTGAATGAGAAAATGGGGATGGGAGACACTTTCTGCAGTCTGAAAGAGTTGAGTGGAGAAAAAGCCAGCTCTGCAAGGGGAAAGACAATGTGTGGGGTTAGAAAGGAAAGTTTTCCTGTCTTGTGGTTGGTGCAGTGTGGGGAGGGAGGCTGGGAGCCCTGTCTTCCTCTCTGAATCCAACTCTTCCCCCTGAAGGTCACCTGACTCAAAAAGGAGCCCAGGAGCAGGCACAGGCTCACCCAGAGGACATTTGGGGCTTGGGGTGAGGGGTACGGGGATTGTGTGGATGACTGGAGGACAGGAAGTTCTCAGGGAGGTGACATCTCTCCTTGGTCTCCTTTTTCTCTCTGCAAAGTCTTGACTCCTCCCAAGACTGCTAGCTGTTGCTCACTGCCCCCCATACCCCTTGGCCCCCATCTTTTGGAATCTCTCTATCGCTGGTCCCCAAACTGTTCTGAATCCTGACGCTTTTGAGTTTGAGGATGTAGGATGGAGTTCAGAGGACGTCCACATGCACACACATGTGGTCGCTAGGGTGACTAACATCCCCGTTTGCCCAAGACTTTCCCAGTTTCACCACCAACAGTTTCTTGTCCCAATCCTCAGTCCCTGGCAAACCTAGATGGCTGGTGACCTGAGTGCTCACCCGGACCACCATCCCAGGTTCTGCTTTAGTGACTGTTCACATCACTCAGACAGAGGCCAAGAAAGAGTAAAGGAAATTCAGTCTGCAGGGTCACGCCAGGGGCACCCAAACTGGGGCAGGGTGGAGCTCTGCATCTGGGGGGCAGGAAGTATGCTTAGAGTATCTAGCCTGGGGTGGAGGAAGAAAGGCTGTTGAGAGACATGGAAGTGGGGAGCAGTTTGGGAGAGGAGGCGAAGACAACCCAGTTTCTGTCAGGAGGGGCCTTTGGTTGACCCCTGGGCTCTGGGCCAGAACTTGCATCCTCTGACACTGACAGTGGGAACTTCTTCCTGTTCTCATGTGTCAGGGCAGAAGCTCCCTAACTTCCTCCCTTCCATAGTCCCTGTCTTACAACCTCTGTGGTCAGAAAGCCCTTCCTCAACTCTGCCTTCCTGCTGTGGTTTCAGCCCATTTCTTTGCATCACATCCTCTGTCTCACAG
Source organism: Lynx canadensis (assembly GCF_007474595.2). NCBI lineage: Eukaryota > Metazoa > Chordata > Mammalia > Carnivora > Felidae > Lynx > Lynx canadensis. Next base: position 74,444,543 of record NC_044308.2, read on the forward strand.
CTACTGGGTCAGCTCTGCACTGGCCCTTCTCAAAGCAGAGAGGGTAAAGGACCTCAGTGACCACCAAAGATGGACCAAAGTGCATCTTTCCTGGGAAGTGACAGAGTTGGAAAGGAAGCAGAAAGGCTCATGGTCAGATTGAAGGAAAGACTTTTCAGTTCTCAGTCCCTGCAGAAGAGGTCAAAGGGAGAGACTGCACTCCTTGCAGGAAGGGAGAAGAGTGACCATTCTTTTTTTTTATTAAAAATATTTTTTTAACGTTTATTCATTTTTGAGAGACAGAGCATGAGCAGGGAAGGGGCAGAGAGAGAGGGAGACACGGAATCCGAAGCAGGCTCCAGGCTCCAAGCCGTCAGCACAGAGCCTGATGCAGGGCTCGAACCCATGAACTGCGAGATCATGACCTGAGCCGAAGTCGGACGCTCAACCGACTGAGCCACCCAGGCGCCCCGAAGAGTGACCATTCTTGGGGCTGTTCCTCCCTGTACATTCCTGGTTTCCCCTCCTGGCAGGGCAAGCATAATGCATCACTGCCTCTACTTCCTCTCCCTATGCTCAGCCTCTACTTTCTCTGTGTGTCTGAGGTGGGACTGGACAGCCAACTATGAGAAGGTAGGAAAGAGGTGATGGTGACCTCCTTGTCCAGCGCCCAGATCTTCAATCCAAATTCATGTGGCAGGGTAGCCACACGTCCAAGCACAAGGGAAATGGTTGGGGAAGGGGAAGAAATTGGCATTCTGTGTAATACAAAGGAGGTCCTTTGGACTTTGGCTTCTGCCAAGAAGAAGAATTGAACCAATCTTTTTACATGAGGGAAGGGATGGGGGGGGGGGTTCTGGAAGAGCCCCACCCCCCAACTCTGCTCATGGCTTGAACCCAAGCCAAGGACAGAGTGCTGTCCTCTTCAAGTCCTGATGTTACCTAAACCCAAAGCCATAACCTAGCCACATCTTCCTGGAGGACAGGAAGTTCCCAGGGAGGTGGCATCTCTCCTTTGTCTCTCTGCCAAGTCTTGATGCCTCCCAAGACTGTTAGTTGTTGCTCACTTCCTATTAATCTAAAAATTATTACATGATATTATTTACATGACATGTAAAGATATCCAACATTCTGGCCTCTCAATATGAGCCCATTTCCCTTCTCCAGCTTCCTTTCCTCCTTCTCCTGTATGACCCAGTGCAGTTCTCCAGTCTAGACCTGCATCTGAGGCCACACCCCAGCCTACTCACTCCCCTCACCCCTCTTTCCTCTCCCTGCACCTTCTTGGGCTCTTCTCATCTGGTCCCACCCCTGAGGAGTCCTCCTCCCTGCTAGGCTCTTCTGGAACACAAAGACCATCCCTCCCCCCTCCCCAGTGAAGGGAGGGCTAGGAGTTTCAGCCCCACCCTCAGGAAGATGTGTCTTCCCCCTCCTCTGCTTCTTGGTACTTCCTCTCTGGCCAACGTAGCTGACAGCACCCAGACCTGGGGCCAGGACCCTGGAACTGGGACAGATCTGGTAATAGGCTACGCCACTCTGCCCTGGCCTTGGGATTGGCACCAGCTTCCAACCAGTACGCGGCGAAGTCTGTAAGTAAGTACCCTGGGAGTAGGGAGGTAGTGGTGGGGCAGGTTACAGCCATGATCGAAAGGGCAAAGGAATTTCCAAAGAAAGCCTGGCTGGGGAGGATTTGTTCCTGTCTCCTATCCACAAACTCCTCCCCATCCCTGTTATTCCTGGTGGGCCCTGGGCACCTCTGGAGAGAGTGAGGTGATTGGTGGAAATCATTGGAACTGAGGGGGCTCGGGGCCTGGCAGGTGACCGAGAAGCTAGCCTTTTGAAGGGTGTGTCCTTGTTAAGGAAAGCATCCCCCCATCCTGCCCCTGCCATTTGGTTCTGGGTTTCAGAAGGGAAGGAGGCAGAAAGGGTCTGCTGTTGTTGCTCTGTATTTTGCAAATGGGTCTGTGGGCAGGAAGGAGCCCCGGGGCCTAGTTAGGAAATCAGTGTTTCTACTCAGCCAGATCCCCTTAAGACAGGTCTGTTGACAGTGGTGAGGACAGTATATTGCAGAGGTGCAACTGATGCTGCTGATTTGGAGACGGCTACAGCCATCAGGCTAGGTGTGTCCAGGGTGTCGGGAAACCTTGGATCCCCACCCTCATGCCTGTGTTCACCCTCACCTTCCAGGTCCTTGCAGTGGCCCCGGACGCTACATCTTCTGCAGCACCTCCTCACTAGGTGTCATGTTCATCGCTCTGCTGACGATCATCCTCCTGTCAGTGGCACTGGTTGTGGGGCTTCCCGGCAACAGCTTTGTGGTGTGGAGCATCCTGGTAAAGATGCAGAAGCGCTCTGTCACTGCCTTGTTGGTGCTGAACTTGGCCCTGGCCGACTTGGCTGTATTGCTTACTGCCCCCTTTTTCCTCCACAACGTGGCCCAACGCACCTGGGTGTTCGGACTGGCTGGCTGCCGCCTGTTTCACTATGTCTGCGGAGTCAGCATGTACGCCAGCGTCCTGCTGATCACGACCATGAGTCTGGACCGCTCGCTGGCGGTGGCCCTCCCCTTTGTGTCCCAGAAGGTTCGTACCAAGGCCGTTGCCTGGTGGGTGCTGGCAGGCATCTGGGTGATGTCCCTTCTGCTGGCCACGCCCGTCGTCGTGTACCGCACAGTGACCTTGGCACCGAACAACTGGAGCCTGGTGTGCTTCCTGAAGTACCCCAGCGAACGACTCAACGCCTTCCATCTACTCTTCGAGGCCCTCACCGGCTTCCTGCTGCCCTTCCTGGTGGTGGTGGCCAGCTACTCCGACATCGGACGCAGGCTGCAGGCCCGGCGCTTCCGCCGCAGCCGCCGCACGGGCCGCCTGGTGGCGCTCATCATCCTGACCTTCGCCGCCTTCTGGCTGCCCTACCACGTGGTGAACTTGGCCGAGGCGGGCCGGTTGCTGGCCGGCGGGGATGCGGGGCCGTTGCGGAACCGGCTGCTCCTGGCGCGCTACGTGTTCATCGCGCTGGCCTTCCTGAGCAGTAGCGTGAACCCCGTGCTGTACGCGTGCGCCGGCGGTGGCCTGCTGCGCTCGGCCGGCGTGGGCTTCGTCGCCAAACTGTTGGAGGCCACCGGCTCCGAGGCGTCCAGCACCCGCCGCGGGGGCACCCTGGCCCAGACGGTGAGGGGCGCCCCCGCCACTCCCGAGAATGGCACCACCGAGAGCCTCACCGTCTCCAACCCTCTCCAGTGAAGCGAACTGAACTAGGTCTGGGTGGTGGTGGTGGTGGTGCTGCCGCTGTTGGTGGAAAGAAGGCTTTCCTCCTGGCGGAATGCCCCCACGTTGGCCGGGCCCAGTGCTGTACCCCTAGGGGGAGAACGCCAGTGGGGTGGAGCAGAAGAGGAGGGAGGGGCGGGGCAGGTGAAGGCCCAGTGAAAGCCTGGGGCAGCTTTGCTATTAAAACTGAAGCCTCAAATTGGGTCAACCCTGTGTGTGGGGCGTGTGTGTATAATGGGGAATTAGGGTTGCTGCTGGGCGCTCTTCTGGGGATCCTTCTCAACAGTTGACAGGCACATCACATCCTGTGCTTTTCAGTTTTGGAAGGGACACAAAGATACAGAAACCAGAATCCCCTCTCCTCCCCCATTCTGAGGCAGGTGTCCTGCCCATCATACTTAGAGCACAGGTCTTACAGACTCCTGAAGGAGCAGATGGAAGAAGGCCACCCATGTGGGCTTATCATGCCAGACTCCCTGAATCAGCAGATGAGCTGAGAAAACAGCACAGCTCTGGGACCTTTACCCTGAAGCTTATGATAGGTATCGCTGTTACCATGACTCCAACTTCCTGCCACTCAGCTTTGTCCTTTCAGTGGGCAATGTTCTAGGGCACTGCCTCCCCTCCCCTCATCTCCCAAGGAGGCCTCACTTAAGAACCAAGTCATCAGATCTTAGTCCGGATTTCTGGACATTAACATTCTGCCAGCCCCTAAAATACACTCAGAAGCAGGTTGAGGCTGAGGGCCCTCTGTGCCAGTCATCATTCTTAGGAAATTAAGATTCCTGTAAGTGAGAGGGATGAGTCATTCTTTCCTAGGGATGACTGTTTTAGAGAGCCTTGGACTGGCTCTGTCCTGACAGCATTTTAGGAAGATGGTAGCAGAAATGGCAGCGGAGTACTTTTTGAATCTCTCACATAAACAAAGACCAACTAGGAGAAAGACCAAAAATCCAAAATGCGCAGTATCTGTAACAAACCTAGGGTGTCCAGATACCTCCCACAGACTGCTAAAAATGTGTGGGGAATAAGCTTAGGAATTCCCTGAGCTTGCACCTATGGGTTAACAAAGTCACAGGAAGAAAGCATCCAAGATTAGGTAAACAGGGCAAAATCGCCCCCAGTATAGAACAAAGGCATAGAGGAATAGGAAGCCACAGGATGAAAGCATCCAACATTAGGCAATCAGGGCGGAAGTGCCCCAAAATAGTGCAATAGCAGAAAGCTGTTTTCACAGGAGGGAAGGACCAGAATAGGTAAGCAAGTAAACAAGGTTATAGACCTCAGCAGGGCAAAGTTGCCTGGAGCGGAGCTAATTAGCAAAAGAAAGGAGCCTTGTTGACCCTGAGGTAGCCTGCTCTGTCTTATTCCCCAGGCAAGCTAAGATAAACAGACACGTTGCCTTGTGCCTGCCATAAACAACCATCTTCCCGGCTCTGGGATTTTGTTTTGTATTGACCCAAACCCTAACACCGCATATCCTCAAAAACCCCTTTTCTCTCACACATATGAATTAATGTTCACGGTTTCATTGTCTCTTTGTGCACGTCCATCACGTTTGTAAGCCTTCTGATCCTAATAAAAACGGAGCAAGGATCTTTACTTAGGGCTCTTGTCTCCTCCCCAACATTAGCCTCTCTCACATTTTAATTCTGCATCCTCTCTCTTGCTGGACAAGAGAGAACTCCAGACCCAGAGTCTACGACAAATAGGAGGTAGGCGTGAACCTTGGATGCTTCAAGACTTACATAGTATCAGCATCTGCACAGAAGGATGCAGAAGGAAGCAAGAGGGCATTTGAGGGATCTGTGAACAAGAGAATCCCAAAACCATCTACAGGTCTTGGCTGGAAAGTATGCACCAACTTGACAACAGCAGCTGAAACAGGGAGGGACCTGATAGATCATCTCCTAAGCCTTTCATCCATGCTGTATAGTAAGCACATAATAGGTGCTTATTTAGTATATAGAGAATGAATAAAGGTCAAATGACATTCTCAGCTATTCCTTTCCAATATTTGTGGGTGGGGAGCAGGAAAAGACAAATCCCTATTTTGAGCCATGTGGCTAAATTTCTTTATGCTTCCAAGGTGTACAAAATACTGGAATCAGGCAGGGAGGCTGAGGCAGTCCTCTTCTTGAGCTTGTGAAAAAGAATCACTCCTCTCTAGCACACTCATGATCACCCTTGCATATACACAAACACTCACTTTAGCTTGGGAAGAAGCAAGTTTAGCTTGCTGAGAGGCAAGGAGAAGGTGATCTGCAGCTATACCAGAAGCTTCTGACACCAATTGGCTCCCATCATACCAGGGTCTTTTTATTGAGGATCTTAGGATGATGGGGGTCTCAGCCTAGGGTGGCCGAGGGAGGTCCAGTTCGTGCCAAATCTGTGTTCAGAAAGTAGGTGCAGAGCTGCCCTTTGCCTTTGACCTTGATGATACCCCGGCTGTAGCAGGTGTAGCCTAAGGACTGCAGCACCCGGGCTGTCTCTTCAGTCACCTGGGATTGAAAGGGTGTGAGTCAGAAGTGTGGGGGAGGCCCTATCCTTATCCCCCCACCCCATGCCTCCAATGCAGCCTCCTCACCTGGATCTTGCCCAGGACTCCTGTACTCTCCATGCGGCTGGCCACGTTCACTGTGTTGCCCCAGATGTCATACTGCGGCTTCTGGGCCCCGATCACTCCAGCCACTACAGGTCCGTGGTTCAACCCTGACAAGAGGTATGGTAGAGAGGAGCCCTGGGTGGGCGGATTTGAGGAGGGAGAAGGGAAGAGGACACTCCAGGAATTAGGGTGAAGGGCCTGGAGGCCTTAGAGGAAAGGGCCTGGAGGGGTGTGGCTTAGGGAAGGGGTGGCTGAGCCTCAGAGCTCCTGGCCCAGCAGCTTCATGCTCCATCCCCAGGGATGAGGCTGGAGGGGGTCCAGGGTGAGCTGGGGAGTAGCTAACAAAGAGCCTAAGGGAGCCAGAGCTTGGGAAGGTGAGGAGGAGGTTCCAGACTGCCCCAGCGAGGGAGGGTCCTCACCCACACGCAAGCGGAAGTTGTTGAAAGAGTGCTTATTGATGACGTCCAGCTTTGATCCAAGAGCCACCGCAAACTCCACCATGGTGCCAAGGTGGCTGCAGCTGCGCTCAGCGTCCTAGCAATGGGGCCGGCCCACCGGGATGGGTCAATGAGGACCCCCCAGTGAGAGCCCAGACGAAGGTTGGTAGGTAAAGAAGGGATTCTGTACCTGCTGTGCGTCCTGTCCGGAGGTGGCATTTAAGCCTGTAGCTGCCATGTAGGTGCTACCGATGGTTTTGATCTTCTCCACCCCGCTAAACTTGGGCTTTGAGAGCAGCTGTATAGAAAGGAAGCTGTGTCCCCAGTCTTTCTTGCTCTCTCCTGCCTCCCTCTCAGAGGCCCAGCCCCAGGCCTTTGGAGACTAAAGGACCAGGTTGGGAGGACAGGGATGGTGGCAGGAGGGAGAGTGGATAGTGAGCAGAGTTTCCAGAGAGCTAGGGGATTGGAGGAGGAGTGGCAGGGCCGGGGAGAGGGGGATGGACCCCTGGCTGGAGACTAAATTGACAGGAGGGACTGGTCGGAAATTCTAGCATCCAGGACAAAGGGTCCAGGGGAAGCTTGGAGTTGTCACCTCATCAAAATCAGCAATTATCTCATTGAGCAGCCGCAGACACTCTAGACCCTCGTGGTTTATGTTGGACTCAGAGTAAAACTCCTTGAAGTCTGGAACTGAGGCGAACAGGACGCAGACACACTCATAGGACTGGTGGTAGAGGTCCTGGAGGGTGGGATGCTGGGTTGAGGGAACAAGTCATGGTCTTCCCCCTTCTGAGCCTGCATGGGCCCTCCTCCCTGTGTCCATACTCCTACCCCTCTATTTAAGAAGGATCGGAAAGGAGGGAGAGGGGTAGGGCCAGGTTACCCCAGGGATGTGTGACTCGGGAGTCAAAGATTGGGTCTCATTACGATTCCAGGAGAGACAGGGGTTTGGAGTCAGGATCACCTCATAGCCACGTGAAGGGAGTCTCTTCAAGAGCTGGGATCCTGTCAGCGGGAATCATCTTTCTATCATATCTCATTGCCGAAAGGTGTTAAGTCAACTAAGTCAGCTTACAAAGATAGCTACAACTTGGAAGATAAAGTAATAGGGAAAAGGGGCCAAAAGGAAAATAAAGGTAAGATAAGGTAAGAAAAGGTAAGAAAATAAAGGTAAGATTTGAAGTCGGTTCACAAAATGGGTGCCATAAAGTCCCTGTGAGTCCTAGATTCTGGCTCTGAGCTTTCTAGTAGCCAATGTGAAGCTAGAAACAGGAGCAGTGACAAGATTCCCAGTGTCTGTAAGAGAAGGAGGCAGGAGATGTAGACCTACTGCTGATCTTGAGAGCAGAGAGCAAGCGGTGGGGGGCAGGAAGCTGTGAGGTAGCCCCTGGCCTGTTTCTTTTAACATTCCTCAAGATGGACCAAGAGCATTTCCACAGCAGACACGGTGAAGTAGTGGTGGCAAAAATAAAATGGTGCAACTATGTGGGTGACCTTCTGATGGTCTATGGCAAGATGTTTAAGGATATAGATTAGCATCTTCCAATGGGAAACCCTGTGGTGATGGAAAGTTCTACATATGGGATGCCCAATATGGCATCTACTAGCCACAGGCAGCTGTTAGATCCTTGAAATGTGGCCAATGAGACAGAGGAACTGAATTTTCCATTTTAATTCATTTAAATTTAAAGGGCCACACATGGCTAATGGCTACCATCCCGGATAGTGCAGGTCCAGAGAGATGGATGGACTGTGTCCTCCACACAACTCCCATCAACACTTGAAGAAGCTTCTGGAAGGCATGGAGTGGTCATGAGTTGGAGAGGATGCTCCTTCTAAGTAAGAACTTGGAACACAGAGGCTCTGTGCTCAGCAGACAAAGACTAAGAGCTTATGAAAATATCAGGCACCTATGTGACAGGGACAGAGACTTGGGTGGCCACTTAACTACTGTGGGGGAGTCCAAAGAGGATGGGCCAAGGGCCAAGGTTTTCATCTAAAATTGGTCCCTGTGGCATCTGAGGCTGAGGAGTCAGGGGTGGGGAGTCACCTCGTTGCGCCGGTTCTGGCCAATGAACTGGGGGGCCACATGTGCAGGGAGCACATTCTCCAACAGCAGCCGAGTCAGGTTCTCCATGGTCTCTGTCTCCTCCTGCTCCTGCCGCAGCTTCTTCTTCCACAGGAAGTCCAGCCGGCAGTAATACTCATTCTGGCAGGGTCAGCAGGGGCCCAAGGAGAGACACAGTGCACGGGAAACCTCAGCTCCTGTGTGCTCCCCCTTCCCCTCATTCCTTGATGCTTAAACCACACCCCCTCCCCCCAATCTAGAGAGAAGCCTCAAGGTGCAACTATCCCTAGGGAGGCTACCTTGAAAATAGATTCAAACTAGGGTACACAGAATTGGCAGCAGATTCTTTCTTATAGGTGGGTTTTCCTAGGTTGGGGTGGGAGGGATGAGGGAGGGAGAATTTGAAGGCACCTCCCTTGGGGGGGGAGGTGAAGGAGAAAGAAACGGAGCAGGAAGGTTCACTTAGAAGCTTCCAATGGGCACACTATTTCGGCTCAACCCCGAAGGCATAAGATTTGAGGGAAAGAGTGAGAGAGAGACCAAGTCACAAATATGGGGACCCCCACCTCACCCTTCAAAGGGAGGCCCTGGAGGGCTGAGATGGGTGACTTACCTGCCGAGCCAGGACCAGGAGGGTGAAGAAGAAGATGAAGAAGGAGATAGCTCCCATCAGTTTGGGCTCCTTCAGCACCCCTGGCCTGAGGAGGCCACGGATCAGGATTGCCCCTGCCCTGCACCTTCCCGATGGCCTCCTCCCTACCCTCAGTGCCCATGTAGCCCACAGCCACCCTCCCCCTTTGCCCTGTGGGTGGATGGTTCAGGTCAGGGAGGTAAGGACAGCTCTGCTCTGCTCCCAGGGGGCCTGAGCACCTCTGTCCAGTGGCCGTGCACACCTGGAGTCCGAGGGATCCGGATAGAGGCGGGCGATGAGGCAGTCGGACAGCCAGGCGTGGGAGTGCAGGAAGAGGGAGCAGGAGGCCCCCAGCCATAGCAGGAGCAGCAGCAACTTCAGCTCGAAGCTCATGTGCAAAAAGAGGGAGCAGGACAGGAACCCCAGCACGCAGCAGTGCATAGAGTACTGTGGGGCCAAGAAGGGTGGTCAAGAGGCAGGGCATATCCCACAGGTAGGGGTGGGAGAATATCCCGGGGCTCCTGGCCTGCCCCTCCCCGGGCCCACGACCTATCTGGGGAGTAGGCGGTGTCATACACACAAACACACACCGAGTGTAATTTACGTCTGTCCCAATCCACAAGATGGAACGTTCAACCAAGGAGGTGGGGGAGGGGCCAAGGAAGGCTCTGAAGAGAGAGTTTCAGGGCTGTGAGGAATACTCACGGGGACGCTGATGAGAGGCAGGGACCCAGGGAGCTCCCAGGAGATGTTGAAAGCCATGGAGGACACATTGAGAACCCCAAAAGGGCAGTTTGATGCTGCCGGTAAGAAGAACTGCAGAAGGAAGTGAAGAGCTGGGGTGGGCAGGCAGCTCCCTGGGCATGATGGTGGCTTGTGCTGGGGTTCAGCTGACTTAGGGATGGGTCAGAGCCAGACCCTCCAAAGAGGGGGATTATGCTATTCCTGGCTAGTAAGGGAGGCTTAGCGCAGGGGTCCTCGCTGGGGGGTCAGGGATGGGAGGAGCAGGTGTCCTGAGCACGAGTCTGCCACGGATCCACTGTGTGATCTCTTGCCAGCCACTTAGCCTCTCTGGGCCTCAGCTTCCTCTTCTGTTACTTGGCTGGTGGGGGGCGGGGTGGGGGGGTGATTCCTAAGGTGTCTTTCAGGGATAGAATTCTAGGAATGACTATAAATTCTGAAAACTCAGGGGCGCCTGGGTGGCTCAGTCAGTTAAGTGTCTGACTTCGGCTCAGGTAATGATCTCGCGGTTCGTGGGATCGAGTCCTGCGTCAGGCTCTGAGCTGTAAGCACAGCTTGGATTCTGCCTCCCTTTCTCGCTCTCTGCCCCTCCCCCACCCATACTCTGTCTCTCAAAAATAATAAACGTTCAAAATAATCAAAACAAAACAAATTCTGAAAACTCAGCCAAACTCAGCTACAAGATCATAATGAGCGAGCTAAAGAGTGAAGATCTGCCTCCACAGAATAGATATGCTCAGGTGGCAGATTAATTTTTTTCTTTTATACTTGTCCAACATTGCCAGAATGTTGGCCTTACTCCGGCTGTCCTCCCAAATCCCAGGGGTCCCCTTTCAGCTTCTGACAGCTCGAACAGGCCCTGATGGGGGTACATAGGGCCCCCCACTGCCCTCACCAGGCTGGGAATGGCCATCACAAAAACCAGGAGGATGGTAGCTGTGCCCAGGGCAACTCGCAGTCCGGGCCGTGTGGCCACCAAGCCAGACAGTGCCGGCAGCCAGTGCAGCATCTTGGGGCCTTTCAAGACACACCTCTGCAGAAGGAGCACAGGAATCTTAGCCGTGGGGCTGGGACACCCAGGTCACAGTGAGGGCCCAGCTCACCACTTCCACCCCCCAGCCCACCTCACCGTCAGGTGCTCTGAGAAGCAGACGAAGAGGAGGAGGAGGAAGAGGAGGAAGGTGATGCTATAGGTGATGGCCAGAGCTGGGGGCCTAAAGGGAGATAAGAGTGAGGCCTTGAAAGTCAGAATCGGCTCTGTGTGCTGGGAGGGTGCTGTGCCACCCAGTTGGGAGATGTGGGGAGGAGGAGTCCTGGGGATCTGAACTGGCTACCAGTGGGGACTGGGCTGATGAAAGGCATTGCCTGCTGATGCTCTGGGAAAGTTGAGGGGTCTAGGGCAGTGGTGGGGTAGGGCAGGAACTATAAGGTGGGGACAATACTGGAAGGGGGCAGGAGGCTCACAAAGGGGCCAAGGCCACATCAGGCCAGTCTCTGGGCCTTCAGGCCAAAGCTCTTCTTCTACCTGGCTGAGTTCTGGACAAGTCCCTGCAGCCCCTCCTAGCCATGGACTAAAAACAAGGACCTACTTTCTAAGCTCATTTCCTGTGAGATTTGGGCTTCTCAATGAAAATAGAACCTGCTTCATTGAAAAGTTGTTTGAATTGAGAGACAGGCTTGTGAAAGTGCTTGGGTTATGTAGAAAGCCCACGAGATGTACGATAGTAAAACGAGGGCTATGATTATCACTGTTTCCCCAGAACACATGTTTCCTCTGTGGGTCAGTGTCCGAAACTAAGGGAAAGTCGGTAAAGAAGAAAATGTGGGTCAAGGATCAAAAAGTCTATACATGGGAATCAGGGCCCCTCTTGCCTGGGGCTGTCACCTGTTTGTCACCAGCATCTGGATGATGAAATTGGAAAGGAAAACCAGGAAGGTGCAGGCTGCATAGTATTTGAAGGCGGGGAGGGCAGAGAGTCGGTACTGGAAGGGAAGGAGGGGTCAGTGTGGAGACAGGGGCCACTAGGGCTGCCCATCATCTCGGAGGTGTCAATTCCAGGCAAGAACAGGTGTCTCAGCCTCCCCACCCACCCTCCAGTTCAGTCTCAGGTAGCCCCTACTGGTTCTCCAAGGAACTGCCCTCCTCCCTCCCATCCCCACCTAGAAACTCAATCTATAGGGTGACAGCCATTTGGAGAGAGGTACAAGCCCCTCACCCCAGGATCAAAAACTGAGCAGACCTTGGAGGTGAGGTGGGACCACAGGGCTTGCCCCCTTCCCAAGGCCAAGGCACTAAGGTTGGAAAATTCTCTAACCTTGTGTCACCCCCCACCCACCCCAGCCCACCTCTTTCTCCAGTTCCTTCTTTCTGAAGTACAGTGTCAGTAGGTTGAAGTCCTTTGACTGCCTCCACTGTCTGGTAGGAGGTGGGGGGCCATGAGCCCCGGAGAGGAAAGGGCAGGGCAGGGTGGGTGGAGGGGTGGTCAGGTGCATGTTTCCCTGGAGTAGAGTAGGGAAGCCCCCCCACTTCCCTCTGGGTCATTAGGGGAGCACATCCCTCCTGTACCACAGAAGCCCAGCTCCCAACCCCTCCCAGTCCTCTTCTGTTCTCCATACTTCTGAGAGTTGAGCTGTTCGATGACCTGGAAGAACTTGGCATCCCCAGTGTCCAGGTCATCATCTAGCCCCCGGGGGGTACGGCTCCTGCAGAGTGACAGCCCAGCCTGTCACCACAGGAGGCCCTCAACATATCTGGGTGAAGCAGGTACAGCCCCCCCACCCCCAGGAAGGATGGGGGCAGGTCACCCCAGGGACTCCTCACCGGTCCAGGCTCCACTGGGGGCTGAAGGAAACCAGGGCCTTCTCCTGTTGGGAGAACACAGCAAAGAGGGGGATGAGGTGATGCTGAGCATCCCTGAAGCCTCTCTGCAGTGAGGGGTTCCATATCTACACATGTCTTTGGCCTTGAGCATTTGGCATGAGTGTTTTCCCTGCCTCTAAAGACTTCCTCTCTCCATCAAATCCCATCTGCCCTTAAGGGAAGGATCAAACCACATTTATTCTTTAAATTTCTTGTGGACTTGGGGCGCCTGGGTGGCTCAGTCATTTAAGAGTCTGACTTCAGCTCAGGTCATGATCTCACAGTTCGTGGGTTCGAGCCCCGCATCGGGCTCTGTGCTGTCAGTGTGGAGTCTGCTTTGGATTCTCCGTCCCCCTCTCTCTCTGCCCCTCCCTGCCTGCACTTCTCTCTGTCTCTCTCAAAATAAATAAATAAATAAACTTTAAAAAACAGTTTCTTCTGGACTCTTTAGACACCCAGGGTCTTTATACTTTTATTTCCTCAGTCTCTACCCCCTGTGAGGCAACCCTGTATCTTCTGTAAGCTTGAGTGGCTGTCATCTTCCCTAAGGACTGAACAAATCCCAAAAGTCCTTGGTTTAAACTGAAGTGACAGTGAGAAAGTTCTGACTCGCTTGTGGTCAGGCTGAGCTGGGAAGTGGTGGGGGCAGAAGACAAAAAGTCTAGAAGAAAGGGAAAGAGAAAGGAAGAGAGACAAACCTGGTCACAATCATTCTTTCCTGCACCAAAACAAATGCGCACCGTGAGCAAACATATGAAAATAAGCAGGCAAGTAAAGCAGGTGAGAAAAGCCCCAAAGAAGAGAACGAAGCCAACGGCCACTGCCCAGGGCCAGGAGTCTGTGACTGTTCTTTTCTGCTCCCCTGGCTCATGTGGAGGAAGCAGGGTCACAGGGGGCCACATCATCCCCCCAAATCAAAACCTGGTGTATGGGGGGGGAGGGAGATTAAGGGGTGTGTTCTAGGTATGAGCCCATCTATGCATCCAGGACTGAGCCTAACGTTCTTCAAACTACCTACCTGCCTCTCCACCTTGCTCAATGACTATTTTTTGAAAACAGGGAAAACAATTTATTCATTTCTGTCTTCTCTAGAACTAGCCTAGTGCCTGCCACATTGTAGGTGCTTTAAAAGTGTAGAAGGAACAGGGTGCCTGGGTGGCTCAGTCAGTTGAACGACCGACTTCAGCTCAGGTCATGATCTTGTGGTTCGTGGGTTCTACCCACGTGGGGATGGATGGATGGATGGATGGATGGATGGATGGATGTTATATACTAGCACCAACACTGCCCCACCACCCCAAGGTTCCCCATTGTTTAAATGTAAGCTGATGTGATTCTCAGGATTTCTAACATTTGACTGAGGGCCTGGTACTTCACGGGCTTGGAAGTGAATTTCTGGGCTGGTGAGGTCCTGCCTTGGGAGCTACCCTCGAACCAGGAGTTCCTACTTCTTCACCCTGACACTTCTTAGCCTGCACACGAGTGGGGTTTCAGGGAGGTCTGGCATGGGTTCTAGGGGGCCTCTCACCATGGGGATTGCACTTGCACCTAACATTGTCTCACAATTCCTGGGCTCCCAGCAAAGCCCACCCTCTACTCTGCCTCCATGCTGGAGACTCTATCCTGCAATAGTCAGCAGAGTCTTGGATTCTTTCTTCTTCTCCCTCCTGCCAGCTTAACCCTTCTGACATCTCCCCTACCCCGTGTTAAGGATTGGAATTAGGTACTCTCCTAAACCACTGCTGCCAATGTCCCCCCATACCACAGTGTTTCACGGATCTCTGGCCTGCTTTCCTGCTGGGTGGGTGGGGAGGGGAGATGGAACACAGAAAGGGTGCTCTGAAGTCATCCCATATATCCAACTGGGTCTGGCAGAGAAGATTCAGAGAGAAAGATCTGCAGAAAGGTGGCTGGGAAAGTTTGGAGAAGATCAGATAAAATGGAGAAGAGCAGGCTGAGGACCCTAATCTTGGGGCAAGCCTTTGGGGACACAGCCTCAGTAACTGTATGCGTGGGTGTTCTGGCTGGTTGTCACCAAGCACCAACACGAAGAGCCAGCTGGTGGGAGAGATCCAGGCTCCTCCACCAGCTAGTGGGTCATGATTACCGGAAGGTGCTATGCACAAGGTCAGCCAACCAAGCCCTGGTTACCTCTCTTCCCTCCCTCCTCAATCCCTGCCTGCTCAGAGTGACTTCTTTCAAGACCACATGCGATTTTCACTGTCACCTCATTTAATCCTTGTATAAACGCTGAGAGTAGGGGCAACAACTGATTTGCCCCCACCTTCCCAATTCTAGTGGGGATTAAAAAAGAGAGTGTGCAGTTTCAGGAAGGGAATTCAACAGAGACATTTCCTGGTGGGACTGGGTGTGAGCGCTGGCTTCAGAGCCAAGAGGAAGTATGGTCTATACCTTTGGGGTACTGAGGGAAGGCTTCCTGAGTGGAGTTTGGGGAACAGTGAACATGGTGCCTATAGGATTTTGCATCTCAAGTGAGCTCAGAGGGCAGTGACCTTTGCCCTTTCTCTGGAAAGAAGGGTAAGGAAAAGCCTGAACCAGTGACTGGGGCAACCAGACAGTTCAGGACCTTAGGATGTCATCAAGTGACTCACTGGATGGGTGGGGGGAGGTTGGGAGAGGCAGTGGGTGGGGTTATGTAAGTGCTAGGGCTCGCAGTGGAGTGCACTTACCGGGAGAGGGGTAGAGGTGGACACAGGGCTCTCTAGGTGGCTCAGATGGGCAAAAGGCTTGGCGGCGCCCCAGGACTCCAGGTAGCGGGTCATCAGCAGCGACGGACGCATCTTGGGGCCCTCGAGAGAGGACAGCAACCCTCCTGCAGTGCCCTTCTCATCCTCCTCCTCAGCCTGGGGCATAGGAGGGCTGAAAGTCAATTTCACAAATGCTTTCCACATTCTCCCCACACCTCTTGGAAGGTTGTGTCACCTCCCCCTTGACGCACACACTGGGACCCAGGAATTCAGTCTCTGGTGTAGGAAAAGAGATCAGGCCTGTTGGCTATGGGTGGTTAGGATGGGCCAGCCCATGAGGTCCAGGCTGGGCTTTTACCCGGGGATCGATGACTAGGTAGGTAGGCTCCCCTAGCTCCCGAAGGTACGGGTCCCGGTGTTCCATGGCTGCATCCTCCACAGCATAAGCCCCTGCCAGCAGGGCCAGGGTAGCCCCTGTAATATGCACTCGTCTGGAAGGAGGGGGCAGTGGGAGTCAGGACAGAGGGCTTGCAAACCTCTCCTTTCTTTCAAGGAGCCTTCCTGGAGGTCTGACTTTAAGCAAGGCCCTGTGTTAACAGAGGTGTCTCCCGACCCCACTCCCTGCACGCCAGGATCTCCCTAAGCCCCACGTGGGATTGTGCTCATTTTAGGAAACTATGAACAGGATGACAGAATGTGGGAGGCCCGGTTGGTTTCCTCCTGTGGCCTCCTGCAGCCCCACATCTCACCCTGGCACGCCACCCGCCTCCATGTGGTTGGCCAGTGTGACATCATGGGACCAGACATCATATTGCCACTTCTGCAGCCCAATGACTCCGCAGAGCACACTGCCCGAATGCACGCCCACACGCATGTTGATGTCCACGCCAGTGGCTGCCCGGAGCTTCCTGAGCAGGGTATGTAGGGGACAATCTGAATGCTGCCTTCATCCTTACCCACGCCACACCCCTCCCTCCCTCTAAGAGGACTTCCACTACCCTGTCTGCTCCTCCCCAATATCCATCCCTTGTTACCCCTCCTGCCCGTCCACCTGAGCTGACCTGATGGCCCGGCACATGTCCAGCCCCATGCGCACGCAGTTGATGGCGTGGTCTGGCAGGGAGAGCGGTAGCCCAGAGACACAGTAGTAACAGTCTCCCAGGATCTTGATCCGCATGCATTCATGCTCCTGGGAGTGTGTGTGTGTGTGCAGGGGAAGGGGGGCACCTGGTTAGAGGCCAGAGGTACGAGGGAGCTGGGAGGAGTGGGAGCAAATGTGGTATTCCTGAAGAACCTCTGAGGCCGGAAGTCTCTGGGTCAGATCTAGGGACTCTCTCAACTTGCTATGGGACTGGCTGAGGTCTGTGGCTCTCCCCCAGCTCTGGCATGTGGAGGGTGTATTCAGATTTGAGCATATGAAAGTAGCCTCAAGACAGAGGTTTTCTGGGTGACACCCAAGATTAGGTTTGTTGGGGGCATCCCTGGGGGTCTGAACAGGTGGCTGGACTGGGCTGAGGTTACACAGGGCAGACATTTCCCTTGGAAGGGCTCCCTAAGGTTAGAACATCTGAACAACCCCCTAGATTTGGCTGTCGTGTCCAGAGACACCTACGTCGGGGCTCTGAGCATATCTGGGGGTGTTGTGGTTGGGACATTTGTGGAGTTGTTGACAAGTCTCTTCCAGGTTTGAGGTGTGTGGTGAGCAGCTCCACAGCTGGGGTTGTTTGAGAGGGTTTCCTACTTCCATTGGAATATCTTCCATTGGAATACATGGGCTCTGAAGTGGGACTGGGATCTGAGGAGGCAGGTGTTTCCCTTGGAAGGGGCTCTCCAGGGTGGGGCACTTGAAGATCCCTGGGTGGGGAGGGAGGCCCCCTCTGACCTTGGCGATCTGGTCGAACTTGCCAAAGAGCTCGTTGAGCATGAGCACCAACTCCTTAGGAGAGCACTCACTGGCCAGCCGGGTGAAGCCCACGATGTCAGCATACAGCACACTGGGCAGGGCAGACTGTGTCGGTGGGTCCAGGATCTCAGCCCACAGCCCCCTTCCCTGGGGCCATCTTTTCTCATACCTGACTCCCTGGTGCCTCTTGACATAGAGGCTGTGGAAGTTGTTGGTGCTTTCTGGCCGTGACCCCTGTCCAGCCTGCAGTCGTGCCATGATCTCTGCCTTCATCTCTCGGGCCAAGTAGGCAGGAAGGATGGACAAGAGAAGGTGTTCCTGGAGGAGGTCACAATGAACACCAACCCTCCTGCAACCTACAGCCAGAAGTCCCAGCCTCCCAACGAACTAGGAACCCAGCACTTCCCCAGTCCCACTAGGTGTTCCCCAAAGTACTCCCCCAAGATCCTTCCCATCACATAGAGCTGGGGCTCCAACATCCCACCCTGCACTAATCACCTTTGGGGACTGAACTCCCAGAACCAATGCCAGAATTAAGAGTTCTTTGTTTACTATCATAAAAGTGCTTTCATAGGCTTCAGTTTGTTTGAGACTTAACACAACTTTCCAAGGTGGGCGGTAGCCACATTTTACAAAGGAGGAAAGAGAAGGGTAAGTGACCTGCCGAAAGTCATTCGCCTTGCAAAGGGGCCCGGCTGAATGATATAAACAACCCCTTTTCACACCACAGTCTGGCCCAGCCTCCCAGGCCCAGCGAACCTGGTGCTTCTTCTCGGTGTCCAGCCGCCGGCGCGAGTGCAGGGAGCTAAGTGCCTCGCGGAACGTGGCGCGCAGCGCGCGTTCCATCAGCGCCTTGTGATACGCTCCCGCCACGTTCCCGCACAGGAACAACACCGCGTTCGCTGCCAGCTGTGGGTGAGGGTCAGCCTCAGAGGATGCTGGCCATGGGTGGCGGTGGGGGTGATTAAGTGCATACCTGGAATTGGTCTCCAACATGCTTGAGGAGGACTCCACAGTTAGAGACCCAAGAATTTCCAGACAATCTGTGCTACACTGTGGGGTCCGTAGGGGGCGCTTCTCCTCCCCCAATACCCCTGCTCTAGACTTGGCTGTGCACCAACATGGCCTCTTAGGTCTAGAAATCGTTCACTTATGTTTCCTCTGCCTGGAATACTACTCCAGTATTTACCCCCCCCCCCCCCCGCCCCTCGCAGCGCAAAACCACTCAATCTCCGACTTTTACATTCTCTGTGAAGGTTCCATCATCTGCATCTGTCCCCACTACTCTGGTCCCCAGGTGAGCTCACTTGCCCATGGACCCAGAGGCCTCTTCTGGTTTCTGCAGGCATCGGGCTGCCCTGGTGTACCAGCCCCATGAACGCACTGTCTGGGTGTGTATGTGTTTGTCCTCTGTGCTTAGCGGGCGCCTCACCCTGGAGTCCCAGCTCAGCAAGAAGTTGGTGGACGCTCAGAGGAACTAACGGAGCGCGCGCAGAGGGGCCGCCCCCTCCCCCCTCCCCCCGCTGCGCAGCAGGTACTATGGGTGTGCTCACCTGTGGCAGCAGCGCCGGCTTTGAGTCCGGCTGAGGCCCAAGGTACAGCCCAAGGACCAGCAAGTGGGAGAGCGATGAGACAAGGCCCGCAGCAGCGGCATCCCGCATGCCCAAGGGCAACATGGCGTACACGGTGAAGATGACAAAGAGGAAAAAGGACACCTGGGGGCGGGAGGGCACAGGAAGCTGCTGGCTTCGGCCAGCCCAGCAGCTGGGCTGCTCCCTCCTCTTAGCCTGGCTGTCCTGCTGCCCCTTGCTCCACCTGCCGCTCCTCTCACCTGGTCCCAGGCGCTCACCAGGCCCCCAGTGAACAGGAAGCCGTGGCCTAGCCCGAGTAGCGCTGCCCATACGAGGCCCGACAGGGGACGTGTCCAGCGCTGCAGTCGTTGCTCCCGGGAAGCCAGGCCCAGGAGCAGCGAGAAGCCACCCAGCGCGCACAGCACAGTGGTCAGGAAGCCTGGGTCTGAAGCTAGCTCCTGCGAGGAGAGGGTGCTTGCAGCAAGACTGGAGTGTGGAGTATGGGGGAGCGCCTCCAGGATGAAGAAGAACAGGCAGCCCCCCAGGCCACTTCTGAAATGTGTCTCAAACTCAAGTAGCAAAAGGAGACAGGGTACCTCGACTTGCCATTCGTAGTAGGTTGAATCATAGGAAGTCACTAATAATCTGTTTTTAATCTACAGAGCCTGGGGTCTCATAGGGTTCAACCTAATATCTCACTTGCATGCTGCAGGGGTGGTTGAGCCTTAGGCCATCTATCCAGAGTCCCTGGCTCAGAACCCATACTGCCCATTTGTGAATCTATGACCTTTCTGAACTTCAGCTTTCTCATCTGTCAAATAGGAATTCCAGCACCAGCCAGGGGTCCTGAAGCAACCAAAGAATCCTACCTTACAGAAGGCACTTAGGAATGAACCAGTTTGCTCAGGAGATTCCCTGCCCTGGGGACAAGTCTGGGAGTTGATCCCCATCCACCCACCCAAGAAGTGCTCCAGCAGCAGGGGGCGCCTGGAACCTCCCTCCTGTCAGGCTAGGGGGGAGCACTACACTTTTGCCACCCACCTCTGGGTGTAGGCCTCCCACCACTGTCCCTGCCCTGTGTCCCCACCTCTTCCTGGACTTCGAGGACCAGCAAGAATTGGTCTGTTTATTGGCTTTCCCAACTTGCCTCCAAAAAGTGAAAAGAAAACTTGGAGCAGGATATTTCCAGAAATGGAATTGAATTGAAGACCCCCTTTCTCAAAAAAAAAAAAAAAAAAAAAAAAAAAAAAAAAAAAAAAAAGCAGATAAAGAAAAAGAAAGAAAGAAAAAGAAACTGGAAATGGGTTTATTTTGGGACTAAATGTGAGCGGGAGGGAGGGTGCCTTCTGGGAGACTATGGGTACAACTGCCCCACAACCCCTATGAAAGAAAGAAAACCAGGAAACGGATTCCCACAGGGCCCAGTGTAATTTCCCCTCTGGAAAATTGGAAAATCCGGTGTTGCATTTACTCTAGAACCAGTAGATCACAGAAGCTCAGAAGGCCTGTCAGTACCCTGAGAGAAATTAGAAGCACCCCTAGGGCTCAGCCTTCTCCCAGCAGCCCAGTGAATGTGGCCCCAGAGGTGGAGTGACTTGTCCAGGGTCACTACATTTCCTAGTAAGGCTTTCCTGGGTTCCAGCAAAGAAGGCATATGGAAAACCAGGCCCCTCCCGAGCCCTAACTCCGAAAACGCCCCCTAGGCAGTGACCCTCCCACCACCCTCCAGAAGGCGCCCCTCACCAGAGCCGCCCCCCTCCCCGCTCACCCGGCCGCTGGCGTAGGCGACAGCCAGCAGCGCCAGGAGCGCGCAGAGCACGATCACCAGCAGCAGTAGCAGCAGCGGGTACTGCTGGCTCAGGCTGTAGTAGGTTTCGTAGAAGAGGTCTTCGCTGGGGGGCGGCCGGGGGCTGAAGAGGCGGGCCATGGTCTTCCCTGCCCCCCGCCTCGTCGCCCGGGTGGAGGGCGGGCCCCGGGGCTGGGGAGGGCCAGGGGCCGCGTTACCGCCTGCGGCCCCAGCCGGCCCCAACCGTGCCCCTCTCACTGGGTCCAAGCCACTTCCATCCCGTTTCCCCAACCTCGCGACAATCCCACCTTCCAGGCACTCCCTGTGGCCTCTCAGCCTTTTCCCAGTTGGCGGTGAGGGGACTGCCCCATCCCTCGCTCCTCCTCCCTCGAACCCAGACTGCCTGAGGTGCCCTAGCAAAAGCCTCATGGGCGGGTGGGACGGGATTTGCGGTTGAAGCAAAGGAGCCTCGGGTTCCCCCTTTCCCCAAACTCACTGCCCGCGATGCTGCCGCAGCTGAATGGGTTACGCCCGAGGAGGGAGCTCGGGCAGCTGGTCGCGGAGTCCCGATCCCCGAGAAGCTAGTGGCTCAGAGCCCCGGGCGGCAGGCGCTTCCCTCCCGGCGCCTGGGGACCCCTCCCACTTCCCCCGATGGGACTGCCCGGCCCCTTCCCGTGCCGAGTCGAGTCGGACTCCTCAGGCCTCCTCCCTCCCTCATTGTCTCCCCTAACACCGTCACCTTCCCCCTTCTGCCGTCTCAGGAAGGGAATGCAGACCGTGGGAGATGCGAAGGGGTGGCGTAGGCCGGGCTGAAGAGCAAGTGTGGAAATCGGAGTGGAACCCTTGGACGTGGGGAGAATGCAGGACAGCTGGAGTGAAAGCTGGCAAGAATGTAAGGAAGAATGTGGGGGCGAATGGGGGGTAGGATTCACGTCAGGATGGAAGGGTGTTCCCATTCTCCTCTCCTCCTGCCTGTATGAGCTGCTGTGGTGGAGTCTGAACTGTCCATGCTCCCATGGAGTCCAGCTCCATGGGAGGACGCAGGTCTGTGTGTAGCTTTGTGGAGTCGTGGCTTTCTACTCCTGACACCAGCTGGGAGTCAACGGGCTCGGAAGCAAGGAGCAGGTGAGTGTAGGTGGTGAGTAATTGTGGTGGAGGCAAATAAGTAAGGTGGCTGACCTCCAAGAGGCTGGGGGGTTTCTTGCAGGGCAAGAGATGTGCCTGGGTCTGCGGATGCCGGTAGAGAGCCCTCTTCCCAAGACCCCACTGTGGAGTCTCCATAGCCCAGAAGAAAAGTAGGCAGGGAGACTATCACCAGAATTTTGGTTTAGGGTGGGCTCTTGCCTGATGTAGAGGAAGTGCTCCACCCAGAGATTAGAGCAGCCCCAGGAGCCAGGCGACCGGGATTCCTTCCTGCCACCAGCTGGGCCCTGACCTTGTGTGCCATGACACTGCCCACCCCCAGCCCTGAGCATCCCGCTTCCGGCCTCTGCTAGACAGCAGTGCCTTGGGTTCCCTCTCTGTCAACTCCCGGATCTCCCAGCCACATTTCAGCTGCCAGGGCCTGGCCTAAGCATTAGCCTCCCAAGTATGACGCTTTGGTTAAAAATCCACCATGTGTGGGGTGCCTGGCTGGTTCAGTTGGTTAAGCTTCTGATTCTTGATTGCTGCTCAGGTCATGACCTTGTGAGATGGAGCCCCCCCTCAGCGCGGACAGCACAGAGCCTGCTTGGGACTCTCTCTCTCCTTCTGTCTCTGCCCCTCCCCTCCTCACGTGTTCTCTCTCTTAAAATAAATAAACTTAAAAAAAATTCACCACGTTTATTGACTCCTCTGCACAAAGTCAGTTTGGCTGCAGGCCAGATGGCCCTTAAAGAAAGTCTCAGTTAATTGCTTCAAGTCCAAGAGGTAGCTCAGAACCTGCTTTGTACTGGCCCTGCAGCCCACTCCAGGCTTCTTGGTTCTTGTGGCCCTTCTTCCCCACCTACTTGTGGGGGGCACGCTGCCAGCCTCTACCCATGCCCCAAGGTGCCTGGCCCTGTGTGGATAAGGCAGTTCCTCCTTGTATAATCAAGTAGTTGTTGTCTCCCACCTGTACCGCATGGCTGTCATTTATGATAACAGATGGCGGCCCTTTAAGAGAAATTTGCAGGGTTAGTGGAAGGGTTAAGTAGTGAGGACCTCAAAATTAGGAGGAGCAGCAGGGTGGAGGGGCAGCGGCACCTTGTGTCCATCCTGGGGAATTGCAAGTATGGGGTCTCTAGGCTGGCCTGTGGCTGGGTCAAGGCATGCCTTGGCCTTCCCCTTCCTGCTGCCCCTTCAGAACCAATTTGCAGAAGTTCAAAAGGAGTGGCAACTAATGTCTGAGACCCTGATATTTGGGTCTTTTCTTCCAGGAGCCCCTCTGGACCAGTATAGCAACAACGGAAGTTAGGGGTTCACAGAGCTGGTGCCGGGGAAAGTCAGGAAGCTCAGGGCAAATCCAGGCTTTGCTGTGTGACCTCAGTGGGATCTAGTCCCAGTGGGTGTCAGTTTCTTCATTTTATGAAACGAGAAGTTTGGGGTAGTTGGCCACTAGCCCTTTCTCTCCCCTGCTACCCAAGGTACCCTGGATCTATATATGGTCTTTGAGGAAGAAGCCAGTGGAAGAATTAAGCAGGAGAAAGGAAGGAGTGGGGAGTGGGTACCTGGTATTGGATTTAGCCCTGGTGCCCTGGTTGGCCGGTTGGTGCCATGTCTCTTAGCCCCCTGCGAACAACACAGCTCTCTTAGGCTCCCTGTCCTGGGGCCTATTCCCCTGCTGCATCCCCTTCAGCCCCAAATTTTCCCTGGCGAGGGGGACAGGATTCACAGGATTCCTAGTGCATCCTCTAGTTCTGCCAGGGTCTCACCTGATTCCCTTTGGGTCCAGGACCTGGGGTCCAAGCCAACTTGGGGCTGGGGGTATGATTTCTGAAAGGTGAGGTCTCTGGAGTTTGGGGAGATGGGGCTGTTGAGGCTGAAGGTATCCCTGCTCTCCGGGAAGGCTGAACCTTGTCTCCCTGTGTCCTGATCCTCTCAGGAAGATTTGTACATTTCTTAGGAACACAGCTGGGGGCCTCCTTCAGATTTAGTTTGTTCAACATCTCAGAGGCTATAGAATCATGGCTTCCTGTGGTTCCCCTAGGCTCATCCGTTTCTGTCCCTCCTGGGCCTGGCTTGGGGGCAGACAACATCCTGTTGCTACCCCTGTGCTCAGACAGGAACTTCTTCACCTGCAAGGATAAAAGGAGCGTTCTGGGCATGGAAGTGGGAGAGCCAGTGTAAACCCAAGGAAAGAATCTCTTGGTCCATAATCCATTACCTGGGAACTCAGCGGTGAGGTGGGGAGAGTGGGGCCAAAGATTAAGGCATGCATAAAGAACAGTGGTCAGTGGGGAGTCATTGGGTGGCCAAGAGAGCCATGTTGTGCCATCCTTGCTCCGCTCTGGGGTTGGGGGTGGCATTGGACACTCACCATGGAGACTGCGGCATCCATCTCCTTGTTTACCGGATTGAGGGCTTCCTCGGTATTTGGTCGGCATTCTGGAAACAAGCAGAGTGGGGTGGCAGATGAGCCAAACCTTCCCAGGGAGAAGCCCCCTGCTGACAGATCCAGGCCTACCCTGGCTGACAGCTAAATGGCCAGTTCACCTTGGAAGGAGGGCCTGTCCTTGGGCTCATGGCTCCAGCAGTGCTGCATTAACCTCTTCAGTCCTTCCAAACCAGGAGTCTCCGGGCCGGGCTGAGGCAGCTTGGTCAATGGGGGCCGGATCTGCCTCTCACACACTGCTTCCTGTACTGCTGATTTCTGGGCCACTACTGGAGTGGGGGTGGAGGATGTGAAGAAAAGACATTCAGGGTATGAGGGGCCACTTGCTCCACCATGGGAAGGAGAAAGGAGTGTAGTCCAAGGCAAGGTGAGGAGAAAGTCAGGCAGTCTGAGCAGGTAAGCTGGAAGAAGAGGGTTTGGAGGCTTGCAGGAGGAGGGCACCTGGAATTAAGGATCCCAGTGTCTGCCTAGAGTCTTACTCTCAGCTTCTCTTCCAGCTAGCACTGCCCACATTAGGATCCCGAAGCTGCAGGAGACACAAAGCTGAGACCTGAGCAAACTGCTG
Organism: Lynx canadensis; assembly: GCF_007474595.2. Taxonomy (NCBI): domain Eukaryota; kingdom Metazoa; phylum Chordata; class Mammalia; order Carnivora; family Felidae; genus Lynx; species Lynx canadensis. The sequence goes on from NC_044308.2 coordinate 74,469,234, forward strand.
GCAAGACTACTTTCCCATATACCGGCTCCTAGAAGGGTCCAGAGAGGTATAGAAATTTGGAATGTGTGTTTAGAGTGGGTACCTTACCTGTAGACATCGCTAGCCATGGAGGCTCTCCGGTTTACATCAGCCAACAGTTCTGGGGCCAAGTAGGCTAGGGCTAACTCCTCAGATCTTGCCAGTGACGTTGAGCCTCCTTGAAATGTGAATAGTCCAAAATCTGCCAGCTGGAAAGGGAGGGAGGAAGGAGAAGGTTGGGGATAGACAGGTAAGGCAACTTTCAGAATTCCCTCTCCCACCACAAGGTGCAGGTCCAGCCTTGTAAAGGGGGTTTTGAGGGTTAGGGGAATGGGAGGACCAGTAGGGCCCTTGGGTTGGAGGTCTGGGTACCCTCTCATGGGGCTGGGTCAAAGTCTGAGTCTCCTCAGCTAGGTCAGCCATGAGGTTTTTGATGGACTGGTGGGTGGGCCTGTGGAACTGACCGTGTTGGTCAGGGTCTCAAACACCTGGTATGGTAGGGGCCATGGCTCCTGGGTGGGCTTTGACACCTGTGTCCCAAGGGAAATGCTGAGAGTATGCAGCAGACAGAGCTGAAGCAGTTTCTGTGTCTAGTGGGTGGGGCTAGAACAGTTCTGAGACAGGACTGTGTCCAGAGGCTGGGCTGGGCTATGGGTGGGCTGACCTTGGCGTGCAGGTCTGAGTCCAGCAGGACGTTGGAGGGCTTGAGGTTCCGGTGCAGAAGCACTGGATTCTGGCTATGCAGGTAACACATCCCCAGCACCAACTCCTGCAGCAGGCGACAGAGGAACGGCCAGGGCCGAGGACAGTGGGGCTGCAGCAGCCCCACCAGGGAACCGTTTTCCATGAACTGAGTTACCAGAGCCGGCCCACGCACATGTTCCCATTCTAGCTTCCCGGTGACCCCCAGCAGGTGCAGTACATGCTGGCCCCGCAGACTTGCCATGGCCTTCACCTCCCTGGATATCGTCTCCCTACATTCCAGGAAAGAGTTGGAGTGGGGTTCTGCTCTTGGAAGATCCCTCTTTTACCCAATCAGGCCCACAGCACAGCGGCCCCTCCTTCTGGGCCAGACCCCAGGAAGCCCCAGCCCCTCTGCTCAGGTCACTCACCTGTTCATGATCTTGACTGCCACATCTAAATTCCACGTCCTGTGTCGTGCCCAGAACACCGCCCCGAACCCACCTTCACCGATGAACTTCAGGTTCTCCAATTCCTCGAGGGGAACCAGGGAGGCTGGGGTACCGCTGGGCCTGAAAGAGGGGGCCCGGTCTTCCAGACCGCACCCCCTCCCCTGCCCCGTGACACCGGTGACTCTGCACGTTCACTTCAAATCCCAGCTCCCACCCCTGCCCACCCCCAGGGTCCCACTGTGCTCCAGCCTCAGTAAGGGGCTCAATGGCATTCCCGGAGCTAGTCTGCGGAGGGTAGGGGAGGGGAGGGGAGGGCTGAGTGGCTGCGAGTGTCAGGCTGCATATCCGTATCCGTATCCTGCTCTCCACTGACCATAACTTGACGCCAACATCAGACATCAGGCTGGAAGGTGCGAGTCCACACGGATGGAGTGACTTCTGGGAGCGGGGGGGAGGGGGGGGGTTTGTGGCAGAGAGAGACAGGGGGTCGCGAGAGGGGTCACTGCAAGGATTCCACTTCCCGGTTTGCTCCTCCTCTACCCGGAGTGACTAAACCACTTCCTTCATTCGCTGGTACATCTAGGGTCCCGCCCCAGGGGCGCGTGTCTAGGGTGCCGCCCCAAGGAGGCAGGGAGGCAGAACCGAAAGTTAGTCTTTTTCCTTCCTAACTCATATTTCCTGAGCACCTGCAGCATGTCACAGCCAGGTTAGGTGTCACTGAGACCTTAGGGTGCCACACAAATAATCCTCATCTTTCAGGGACCCACAATCCACTCCTGCAGCCTGTGTCTCTCCCTTCTCCCACAGGATTTCCGTCTCCACCACCTACCAGGCCTGCTGTAGGGAGGGGATGAGGCTGAGGAGGATTTTATGGTCCAAGCATTTAGCCCTCCCCCAAATGCCCTACGATCACTGCTAACAATTCTGTAAAGCTCGAATGTGCCAGGTACATGTATTAGCTTATTTAATTCTCACATCCACCCTAGGGGGATTGGTACTACTTTTATTACTTCTTTGTGGATGAGGAAACAGGCACAGGTAGCTTAAATACCTTGCCCAAGCCAGTATAGAGCTGACTTCAGGCCTAGCTCAGAACCATCAGGTTTGACGGACTGACTGAACCATCAGTCTGTACCTCTTAACTGTTGTGAATGTGGCTAAAGAAGGTGTGAAGCATCTAATAGCGTAGTGAAGGGTCCCTGTCTGTATTTCTGCCCAGTCCCTGACAGCTGCTCTTGCTGAGGCAAGCCCTTGGCATTGGTAGTGATTTGACTCTCAGGGCGTGGTGGTCAGCTAGATGAATTGACCCAGCCAAGGGCAACTGACATTGTGGTGGACATTGGAGGGGAAACACATCCTTGCCCTCTCCCCGCCACACCAATACCTCCACACGAATTCCCTGGTTAACACATGTGCCCAGCAAGCATGTATTCTGGACGAGGGCCTTTGGAAATGCAGGAATTTGTGGAGCCTTAAGGATTTAGGGTAGACAAAAGGTGTCTATGAAGACATACCCACTCCTTACTCTCCACTCTTGAGCTGGATACCGAAGGCCTCACCGTGGCTGGAGGCTGTGGAAACTATATGTGGCCAGTCCTAGCACTCAGTCCTTTATGGGGAGACCTGACTCTCACTGGAAGGTGCTCACCTTGGTATGCACTTTCCATTCTGTCCAGTGGTCCATGCACTCTGCTGGATGGAACAAACATGGCCAGCAGTTAACTGTGATTTTTATTTATTTATTTATTTTTTTAATTTTTTTTTTTAACATTTATTTATTTTTGAGACAGAGAGACAGAGCATGAACGGGGGAGGGTCAGAGAGAGAGGGAGACACAGAATCTGAAACAGGCTCCAGGCTCTGAGCTGTCAGCACAGAGCCCAATGCGGGGCTCGAACTCATGGACCGCGAGATCGTGACCTGAGCCGAAGTCGGCCGTTTAACCGACTGATCCACCCAGGTGCCCCAACTGTGATTTTTAGATCCATGAATTCTGGTAGAGTCAGTTTGTGCTTTTTTTGAGCTATTTAGGGAATTCTAGGACTGTAGTCTCTTTATTTTTTTTTCAAGTTTATTCATTTTGAGAGACAGAGAGAGAGAGAGAGAGTGAGAGAGAGAGAGAGAGAGAGAGTGTGTGTGTGTGTGTGTGTGTGTGTGTGTGTGTGCTCTGATGTGGTGCACACATGCAAGTGGGGAAGGAGCAGAGAGAGAGGGAGAGAGAGAATCCCAAACAGGCTCCATGCTATCAGTGCAGAGCCCAATAAGAGGCTTGAACTCATGAACCGTGAGATCATGACCTGAGCTGAAATCAAGAGTCAGATCCTTGGGGTGCCTGGGTGGCTCAGTTGACTTCGGCTCAGGTCATGATCTCATGGTTCATGAGTTCAAGCCCTGCATCGGGCTCTGTGCTGACAGCTCAGAGCCTGGAGCCTGCTTCAGATTCTCTCTCTCTCTCTCTCTCTCTCTCTCTCTTTCTGCGCCCCTCCCCCACTCACCCTCCATCTCTCAAAAATAAATAAACATTAGAAAAAAAAAAAAAGAGTCAGATGCTTAAAAGACAGAGCCACCCAGGTGCCCCTGTAGTCTCTTTAAAAACCAGTACATGGTAGGCACCCAGTAAATATTTGTTGAATTGAATTAAGTGAACAACGAAGACTTTTGGGGATTCCTTACAACTTTGATCACTCCTGCTGGAGCTCCAAACTCATTGGGAGGAAAAAAGGAGGTTGCACTTTGTTAAGGTTTGGGGGCTCCCACCTGCATCTTCATGGCTGACAGAACCCACATGAAATCGACTTTATTGTTGAGACAGGATGGCATTTCACAGAATATAAAGGCAAGTGCAGCAGGTCCTCAAAAAAGTCTAGTCAGGAGTCAAGAGCCACCAGAGAAGGCAGCCATCTTGTTCATGAATCTTTTGGGAGAAGACCCCAGGCTCCCCTTGAGGGGAAGCAGGCAGAAAGACATTAGAAGGGTGCTTAAAGACCTTTTTATGGCCGAATATGTTTAGATTGGGCTAAGGCCCTGAGACTCAGGGGTAAGCCACTATAAAGTGTGGATTTGGGGATAGTGTCATAGCCTGTACTACTTTTTGACTCAAAACAAACCAAACCCCTTTAAAAGAAGGAGGAGCAGGAAGAGGAGCCTGGAGTGAGTGCCTGCTTCTAGGTGGGGGGACCTGGCAAAACAGAGCTGATCCCTAGATTTTGGAGCTGTGGCCTTTCCTGAGGCCTAGTGCTGCTGACCCCTAACAGAGCCTCTGCCCCTGTCCCAGGCTTTTGGAGAATTTGGGTGTTTCTCATCTCTTCAGTTTTTTGCTTCTGATGGTCTTTGGTCACCTTCAGCACATTCCTAGTACCTGCTCTGGTTCCCTATCCTTAGTTGTGGGGGTGGGAGGGCAGAGGGTGTGGTTTCTCTTCTTACATATTCTAGCCAGAACTAATTCTGATCTGTTGTTTGATGAAGAGATTCCAGTTATAGATCAAATGGTATTAATTGAGGGGATGATAAAAAGGATTATGGAGAATTTTCATTTTCCTTAGTGTTTGAACAGTTTATGTTAGCGTATGTTACTTTTATAAACAGTTAAAGAAGGAAGAAGATCATGTGTATGCAATAACTCAGCTGTAAGGATATTCACTGAAGTGTTGTCTGACATAGTGATGAAAACAGAACCCTAAATATCCCATAACACGAAAAGGTTATACATAAATAAATATATATTACAAAGATTATAAATAAATTATGCAGTGGATGACTATGTAGCCATTAAAATGGTGCTCTAGACCCATATTTATTATCATGGCAGGTGTCTATCATATATCAAGTGGGGAAAAAGGCAGCTTATAAGGCAATAGGTACCATACAATCACATTTTTGTTTGATTGTTTCGGAAATTCTATCTACTCCAGTAGTGTGACAGAGTTCCCATAACAGGATAGCTAAATGCTATGTAAAGCATAACGAACACATTTTTTTCTTTTAAAATGTTTATTTATTTTTGAGAGAAAGAGAGAGATAGAGAGAGAGAAAGAGAGAGGCAGAGCATGAGCGTGGGTGGGACAGAGACAGAGGGAGACATAGAATCTAAAGCAGGCTCCAGGCTCTGAGATGTCAGCACAGAGTCTGATGCTCTGGGAACTCACGGACCTTGAGATCATGACCTGGGCTGAAGTCAGACCCTTAACCCACTGAGACACCCAGGCGCCCCATAACGAACACATTTTAAAAATTTCTTAGTGAGCTCCCAAGAAAAGAAAGGTAACCTCCCAATGGCTTCCCCCGAGACTAATAAAATAAAACAAAACAATACAAATCAAAAAGTAAACAGTAAGTAAACAGAGAGTCAACTAACTTGAAGCCTAGAGTTTTGGGGACTGGGAAGGGGGTATGGAAGGTTGGGAGAGAACCACAGAGTGAGCCCTAAGGCCTAGGAAGATGAAAGCTAAAATGTGAGACACCCCTATTCCCCACAAAGCTAGGACCCTCAACTAGGCTACATTCTCAGTGGAAAGGAAAAAATATTATCTGCTTACAGAGGGATCTTACAGGGAAAATTGTCTAGGCTGCAGATGTTAAAATTAATAAAAATGTTAGTTTCCATGTGAGATCTGCTCTAACAAGGATCTATGGTTGGAATTTTTACTTTCCCTTTGATCAATAAACCATAAGCTGAAAATTTTAACTGCCCCCAGATTATTTGTTTTAATTTTTTTTTCAACGTTTATTTATTTTTGGGACAGAGAGAGACAGAGCATGAACGGGGGAGGGGCAGAGAGAGAGGGAGACACAGAATCGGAAACAGGCTCCAGGCTCTGAGCCATCAGCCCAGAGCCTGACGCGGGGCTCGAACTCACGGACCGCGAGATCGTGACCTGGCTGAAGCCGGACGCTTAACCGACTGCACCACCCAGGCACCCCATGCCCCCAGATTATTAATGCCCTCTGGAATCCAACAGAAGGAAACTGAATCCTCCTTAGAGGAAAGCATCATCCACCCAAGCTTCTAGATTAAATTCTGCCAAATATAGACTTACACAAAAATAATTTTATTTTAATTTTTTTTTTAATTTTTATTTATTTTTGAGAAAGAGAGAGAGCACGAGCAGGGGAGGGGCAGAGAGAGAGGGAGACACAGAATCCGAAGCAGGCTCCAGGCTCTGAGCTGGCAGCACAGAGCCCGAAGTGGGGCTCCAGCCCACAAACTGTGAGATCATGACCTAAGCCGAAGTCAGATGCCTAACCGACTAAGCTACCCAGGCACCCCTATTTTATTTTTTAGTGTTTATTTATTTTTGACAGAGAGACAGAGTGTGAGCAGAAGAGCGAGACACAGAATCTGAAGGAGGCTGCAGGCTCTGAGCTGTCAGCACAGAGCCTGACGCAGGGCTCGAACTCATGGACCTCAAAATCATGACCTGAGCCAAAGTTGAAGTCGCGTGCTCAACCAACTGAGCCACCCAGGCACCCCACAAAAAGAATTTGAAATATGTAAGGATTCAAAGCACCATGAGAGAGAATCAGCAAGAACAAAAATCAACAGGTTTGTTGATTTTTTTTTAAGGACTTCAGAGTTTGGAATAATCATATGAAGGATCTAAAGGTGCTTCTGTGAACTGTTTAAAGAAATAAAAGATGGAATAGAAAAAAGTAAGCAAGGAATAAGTGATTATAAAAAATGCCCAGATAGATTTAGAAAAAAAAAAATAGAATATCAAGAGAGAAAAAAAGTATGTAACGTTTAAGTTGAAATTGCAACGCTTGGTTAAATAGAAAACACAGCTGAGGGGCTCCTGGGTGTCTCAGTCCATCGAGCATCTGACTCTCAATGTGGTTTCAGGTCATGATCTCATGGTTTGATTGAGTGTAAGATCCAGCCCTGCATCGGGCTCTGTGCTGACAGCATGGAGCCTGCTTGGGATTCTCTGTAGGGTGGGGAGGGAAGGGGGAGTTACCATTTAATGAGTACAGAGTTTTAGCTTGGGAAGATGAAAAAGTTCTGGAGACGGTGATGGTGGCACAGCAATGTGAATATACTTAATGCCATTGAACTGTACACTTGAAAATTATTAAAGTGGCAGATTTTATGTTATGTGTGTTTTACCACAACAAAGACCTGCTAAGATTATGATTCCATGTTTTAGATAGAGAGATGTGAAGGTTTATGTTAATAAACATTTAGTTATTTGATTTGAACATTAAATTTTACTGGGAAAAAAGAAAAATAAATATTTATATATAATGTATATTTAGAGGGGCTCCTGGGTGGCTCAGTTTGTTAAGCGTCTGACTTCAGCTCAGGTCATGATCTCACAGTTTGAGAGTTCAAGCCCCTAGTGTTCAAGTCCACTTCTTATCCTCTGTCCCCCTTTCTCCCTGCCCTTCCCCTTCTTGCGCTCTCCCTCTCTCTCTCTCAAAAATAAATAAACACTAAAAAATATTTAATGTAGGGGTGCCTGGGTGGCTCAGTGGGCTAGGCATCTGACTTCTGCTCAGGTTGTGACCTCACAGTTCGTGGGTTCGAGCCCCGTGTTGGGCTCTGTGTTAACAGTTCAGAGCTTGGAGCCTGCTTAAGATTCTGTGTCTCCCTCTCTCTCTGGCCCTCCCCTGGTCACACTCTGTCTCTCTCTTTCTCTCTCAGAAATGGATAAAAATTTTTTTTAATTAAAAAAATATTTAATGTATATTTAGAAAAATACAATATGTATACATTTTATATATTATAATATATAATACATATTTAGAAAAATACCTAAATGGACAAATAAAAAATTAATTTAAGTTATGGCTGGTAAGTTTACAGGTGATTTTTATTTTCTTATGTCTTATATTTGTATTTTTGGGGGGCACCTGGGTGGCTGAGTCGGTTAGGCATCTGACTTTGGCTCAGGTCATAGTCTCACAGTTTGTGGGCTCGAGCCCCATTCAGGCTCTGTGCTCTCAGAGCAGCCTGCTTCAGATCCTCTGTCTCTCTCTCTCTCTGCCCCTCCTTCGTTCACGCACTTTTTCTCTCCCCAAAATAAACATTTATATTTGTGTTATTTATCTGTATTTCCTAATTTTCCTAAAATGAATTCCCAGATACTACATTTCGGTCTCTTTTCCCCTCAGGACATCAACCAGAGGTGCGGAGACTTCCCTCTGCCACCTGCCTCCTACCCTAACCCGGAAATCTACTCAGCGAGCAGCTCGCTCTTGGTTTCTTGAAGCTTTTTTTTTTTAATCTTTCTTTTTTTTTTTAATTTTTTAATGTTTATTCATTTTTTTGAGAGACAGAGCCCGAGCGGGGGAGGGGCAGAGAGAGAAGGAGACACAGAATCTGAAGCAGGCTCCAGGCTCTGAGCTGTCAGCACAAAGCACCATGCAGGGCTCCAACTCATGGACCAGATCGTGAGCTCATGACCTGAGCCGAAGTCGGACACTTAAGCGACTGAGCCACCCAAGCGCCCCTCTTGAATCTTGGATAGCTGGTTGAAGTTAGCCCTTGGCAGTCCAATGATGAGCAGGATTTTGACAGATGTAAACCTGGGGAGAGCGGATTCCAGTCAGAGAGGATGTTGTGAGCAAAGGTGCAAAGTCATCAATGATGGTAAAAGGTGATCTTTTTTACACTTGATAGTACACAAAGCCCTCACTGAAAGTCACCGCAATTCTGTGAGGTTCGACGTATTGTCAAGCTCTGCAGATGAAAGAAATTAAAAGGCTTCCTTTTTTGTCTGAATGTGAAAAACAAACATAAAGGGATCAGAAACCTTTTTACAGTGACAGTGCAGACCAGTCTCCCAGACACAAAGCTGTTCCAGCTCCTGGTTGGGGGGAGGGGACCCTTATCTCGGCTCCCAGCTGCTGAAAAACAAACCTTTACGGTAGGGTGAGCGTGAACTATGGGCAACTGAACTTTTGGGGACTGGGCTGCACTCAGCTTGGAAAGGTCACAAGCAAACCCCAGGGTTTGAGCGGAGTTACGGGGAAAGTGTTCCACTTGGAAAGGGTCGTGATATTGTGATTTACAATAAGAAATATATTAAAATACATTCGACCCCATTCCTGGAACAGAGCTCCTAAAACCTTGGAATTTCCTGTGAGGAAAGCGGAAAAGGTGCCTTTTGTTATGTTAATGAGGTGACCTTCGGAAAGCCTGAGATAACCTAAGGAGGGGAGCTAGTTGCCAACCTGTAATTGAAGGATTGATTGAAACTTCCAGTCCCGCCCCTGACCTCTGTGGGAGGGGAGATGAGCTGGAGGTTGAATCAATTACCAGCTCCTGTTTAATTCAGTCATGACTCTGTAATGAAGCCCCATAAAACCTAAAAGGTTGGAGTTTGGAGAGCTTCTGTGTTGGGGAACAGGAGGTGCTGGGATAGTGGTACTCTCACAGCGCACGGAGGTTCTGTGCTCTTTTCCACATAACCTGCCCTATGTATCTCTTCTATCTGGCTGTTCTTGAGTTATATCCTTTATAATAAACCAGTAATCTAGGGGCGCCTGGGTGGCTCAGTCAGTTGACCATCTGACTCTGGATTTCAGCTCAAATCATAATCCCAGGGTTGTGGAATCGAGCCCCATGTCGGGCTCTGCACAGAGCATGGAGTCTGCTTAAAATTCTCTCTCCTTCTTCCCCTCTACCCTGTTCGAGTGTGTGTACTCTTGAGTGGTCTCTCTCTTTAAAAAAACAAACAACAAAATAAACACGGTAATCTAGTAAGTAACCTGCTTCTCCATGCTCTGTGAACTGCTCAAGCAAATTAATTGAACCCAAGGTAGGGTGCACGGGAACCTCCAATCTATAGCTAGTCAGAAACACAAATGACAACCTGGATTTGCAATTGGTGTCTTGAAGGGTGTGTGTTGTGTGTCAGTCTTGTGGGACTGAGCCCGTAACCTGTGAGATCTGATTCTGTCTCCAGGTAGATAGTGTCAGAATTGGGTTGAGTTGTAAGACACACTGTTGGTGTCCAAGAATTTCTTGGTGGTGTGGGAACCTCGTCTTGCTACACGCATGGTGGAAATGGGTCCAGAACTTTAGGATCCCACCTGCTGTGTCCCCAGCTTCCTTCGACCCTTGGGGTTCTTGTTTTGGGAGCCCCTTCCAGTGCCCAGGATGCGCTCTTCTTCTCTTTTAGCATTCCAAGCAGGTCAAAAGCCCCTTGTAACTTGTTTTTCCTTAGCAAAGCTGAAAGAATGATGATTTCACAAAGAGCCATGCTGCCCCTAGGGCCATCTGCCCCAGCAAAATGGAATACCTGCTCATTTGTCATCTGTTTCTACTAGAGGGCATGGAATGGTGTCCCCTTGGCAGAATGTAAGTTGCTGTTCTGCACCCTCAAGGCAAGGGAGACTTGGAAGGGCAACTTCTTTTTATTCTTTCTACCTTAGTGAGATGGGGTGAAAAAGATTTTGAGCAGCCATCAATGATAAGTATCCGCCCACATGCAACAATCATAACGCACCCCGATCAGTGTGGAGTCCTTCTTTGCTTACCATGTCTAGTTAATGCTTAAGATCTAATTTTGATACTCTCCCAGCCCCCCTCATCCCAGGCAGGGCAGGGGGGACAGGCCACTGCTTCAAATTGCTTCTCTAGCTGGATGTTCTCCTTGTTTGTTTGTTCGTTTGTTTGTTTATTATGGGGAAATTGAGTATAGCCTAATGGTCAACAGTACAGGCTCTGAGGTCAGACTATGTGGGGTTGAATTCTGGCTCTGAAAGTTACTGTTTGACATTCAGTGAGTTGCTCAATGTCTCTGAGCTTCAGTTAATTATAGTACTTACTGGCTAGGATTGGCTGTGAGGATGAAGTGAAATAGGCATGAGAGAACACCACACATTTCCAAGCACATATTATGTGCTTCATTAGTGATAGGCATTAATGCAATAAACATTATTGTGTTTCCAACCTGAGGAACATTTCCAGTTCACAAGGTATTTGTAGAGCAGAGAAAAAAACGATTTAACTCATGCTCAGTGAAATAACTTTTCCTTCTTCGGGTAAATTCCCAGCCCCACCCTTTCCTCCCAGGGCCCCTTTAATGACTGACTCACCCTTCAGGTATTCTCTCTTCTGCCCAGACAAATGTCCTGAGGGAGTGATTGAGGAAGTCAGTTGTGTCCAGGCCTGTAGTCTTGGGGAGAGAGGACTTTAATTCTGGGTTTCTAGTTTCTGGTACTTGAGTTGTCTGCCTGGCACAGAGGTGCTCAACGAGGTTGAAAATCTCACATTGTTGACCTGAGGATGGGCTTTGGGCCTGAGGCAGCTACTTTTGGTGCCCCATGCCACATGTCTTCAGGCCACCTTTGATTTGAGCTAAGGTTGTATGGATAGTTCCATGACCCTGCCAGTGCCTCAAGCAAGAGGTACTCTCTGTTTGCCTCCCTCAGTTGACAGAAGTCAAGGAGAGGAGAGGGGAGGAACTAGGAGAGGAACTAATGCTGAGGGCAGAGGTCATGCAGTAGAGGACATGGGCCAGTGCCCCAGCCTCCTATCCTTGGGAGGGTCAATCCTGAGGTGCGTGTGTTCTACAGTTCTGCAGAGGGTCTCTGGCTGGACTGAGCTACATATCAGTAGCTAGAACAATATGTACCTTTCTCCTCTGACTCACATTTTCTGCTCCTTCCCTCCTGATCCCTGGGACCACCCTCCAGGAAGTCTCCGGTTCTGTCCTCAGGCATTGTTTTCAAGTGAACACAATCCAAGCCCTCTGCCGTGTTTCCTCCCCATTGTTTCTCTTCTGATTGTCTTTGAGACTAGGATCCCTCCCTGTCTGTAAGGAAAGAGGAAAGAAGGGGAAAGAAAGGGAACAGAAGGAATCTATTTACCTCAGAGATAAGGTCTAATTGTATTCTGGCCTCTGGGATGTGCTAGGGATTCTCTGTCATCTCCCTCAGATTTAGGCAACAACCTGTGAGGCAGATTATTATTAGACCCATTTTATGGATGAAGAAGCTGAGGAGGCTGTGAGAATTTAAATAACCATCCTAAGGTCATACAACAACTTTATGGCTGTTAAACCCAGATTTGTGCTCTTTTAGCTACTTGCCTTATTGAGGGAGGTCCTTTGATAGAATCTGGAAGCAGAACTTTGAATCAAGTGAGACTATTAGTATATATATATATATATATATACACACACATATATATGCACATATATATGTATATTATGTGTATATATACACACATATATATGTGTATATATACATATGTATATGTATATATACATATATGTATATATGTATATATGTATGTATATGTATATGTATATGTATATATACATATATATGTGTATATATATACATATATATGTATATATGTATATGTATATACACATATATATGTATATATGTATATGTATATACACATATATATACATATATACATATATATGTGTGTGTGTCTATATATATATATATATATATATATATATACTTTTTTTTTTTTTAGTAGCAGAGCTTGAACTCAAAATCCGAGTTCAAGACCTGAGCTGAGATCAAGAGTTGGATGCTTAACCGACTGAGCCACCCAGGTTCCCAGAGACTATTAGTTTTTTTTAATTAAATATTTTAACAGCTTTATCAATGTAGAATTGACATTCAATAAACTGTACTTATTTAAGGTGTACAATGTGATGAATTTTGACATAGGTATATGCCCATGAATCCATCCCCATAATTAGGATGGTGAACGTATTTATCACACCACAAAGTTCCTTTTCAATTTTTTCCTTCCACTCTTCTATGCCATTCCCTATTTCCTGGCAACCACTCATCTCCTTTCTGTCACATTAGTTTGGTGTGCATTTTCTATCTATCTATCTATCTATCTATCTATCTATCTATCCAAGCTCTATGCCCAACATGGGTCTTGAACTCACAACCCCAAGATCAAGAGCTGCATGCTCTACCTACTGAGCCAGCAAGTCACCCTGCATTTTCTATTTAAAAAAATTTTTTTTTCAACGTTTATTTATTTTTGGGACAGAGAGAGACAGAGCATGAACGGGGGGAGGAGCAGAGAGAGAGGGAGACACAGAATCGGAAACAGGCTCCAGGCTCTGAGCCATCAGCCCAGAGCCTGACGCGGGGCTCGAGCTCCCGGACCGCGAGATCATGACCTGGCTGAAGTCGGACGCTTAACCGACTGCGCCACCCAGGCGCCCCGCATTTTCTATTTTATATAAGTGGATCACATAATTTGCATTCATTTTTGTCTGGCTTTTCACTCAATGTGATTATTTTGAGATTCACCCATATTGTTGGGTATACCAGTGGTTCATTCTTTTTTATTGCTTTGTAGTATTCCATTGTACCACAATTTCTTCATCCATCCACCTGTTCCTGGACAAAATTTCTGGCTATTACAAATAAAACCTCTTTGAATATTAATGCAACAAGTCTTTGTATGGGTATATACTTTCACTTCTCTTGGATAAATACCCAGGAGTGGAATGACTCAGTCATATGGTAGTATACATTTAACTTCTGAAGAAATTGATAAATGGTTTTCCAGAGTGGTTGTACTGTTTTACATTCCCACTAGCAATGTGAGAGCTCTAGTTCTGTATCTTTTCCAGCATTTGGTATATTGAAGTCTTTTTTGTTTCTTTCTCTTTTTTTTTTTTTTTTAAGTAGGTCACACCCAGCGAGGAGCCCAATGCTGGGCTTGAACTAACAACCTTGAGATCAAGATCTGAGCTGAGATCAAGAGTCAGATGCCTAACCGACTGAGCTACCCAGCCATTTGGCTATATTGAAGCATTAAAACATTTTTTAAATGTTTATTTATTTATTTATAATAAAAAAAAATTTTTTTAATGTTTATTTATTTTTGAGAGACAGAGAAAAACAGAGCACAAGAGGGGCAGGGGCAGAGAGAAAGAGAAGCAGGCACAGAATCCAAAGCAGGCTCCAGGCTCTGAGCTGTCAGCACAGAGCCTGACAAGGGGCTCGAACCCACGAACCGCGAGATCATGACCTGAGCCATAGTCGGACGCTTATCTGACTGAGCCACCCAGGTGCCCCTTAAAATTTTTTTTAATGTTTATTTATTATTATTATTATTTATTTTTTTAATTAAAATTTTTTCTTAATGTTTTTATTTATTTTTGAAGGAGAGAGAGAGAGAGAGAGAGAGACAGCATGAGCAGGGGAGGAACAGAGACAGAGGGAGACACAGAATTCGAAGCAGACTCCAGGCTGTAAGCTGTCAGCACAGAGCCTGACACAGGGCTTAAACTCACGAACTGCGAGCTCCTGACCTGAGCCGAAGTCGGACACTTAACTGACTGAGCCACCCAGGCGCCCCATTTAAAAAAAATGTTTTTTAATGTTTTTATTATTTTTGAGAGAGAGAGACATACACACAGACAGAACGTGAGCAGGGGAGGGGCAGAGAGAGAGGGAGACACAGAATCCGAAGCAGGCTCCAGGCCCTGAGCTGTCAGCACAAAGCCCGCTACAAGTCTCGAACCCACAGCTGTGAGATCATGATCCAGAGCCGAAGTGGGACACTTAATTAACTGAACCACCCAGGTGCTCCTGAAGTATTTTTAATACTAGCTATTCTGATGGTATCACAAAGCACAATGGATTTTAATTTCCATTTCCCTAATGAGTAATGATATTGAGCCTCTTTTCATGTACTTACTTGCCATTTGTAAATCTTCTTAGAGGAAGTATCTGTTAAAGTTTTTGTCTACCTTTTATTGGGTTGTTTTCTTATTATTGAGTTTTGAAATTTATGTATTCTGCTTTTTGTTTCTCTAGTGGATTGTGCTTTTGGTGTCATCAATAAGAAATCTTTGCCTAATCCAAGGTCACAATGATTTTTCTCTTCTTTTCTTCTACAAGTTTTATAATTCAGGTTTTACATTTATATCTGTTACTTTTGTTTTGTTCTGTTTTGTTTTAAAATAGATCTATTAATTTAAAAAAGTTCAGGGGTGCCTGTTTGGCTCAGTTGGTTAAGCATTGGACACTTTTTTTTTCTTTAAATTTTTTTTTTTAAGTCCATTTATTTAAAAAATTTTTTTTTCAACGTTTATTTATTTTTGGGACAGAGAGAGACAGAGCATGAACGGGGGAGGGGCAGAGAGAGAGGGAGACACAGAATCGGAAGCAGGCTCTGGGCTCTGAGCCATCAGCCCAGCGCCTTACGCAGGGCTCGAACTCATGGACCGCGAGATCGTGACCTGGCTGAAGTCGGACGCTTAACCGACTGCGCCACCCAGGCGCCCCTAAGTTCATTTATTTTGAGACACAGACATCACAAGTTGGGGAAGGGCAGAGAGAAAGGGAGAGACAGAATCCCAAGCAGGCTCCACACGGTCAGCATAGAGCTCAACCCAGGGGCTTGAACCCACAAAACCATGAGATCACGACCTGAGCCGAAACCAAGAATAGAAGGCTTAACTGACTGAGCCACCCAGGCGTCCCATTTGTTGGACTTTTGGTTGCCCAGGTCATGATTTCAAAGTTCATGAGTTCAAGCCCTGCATTGGGCTCTGAACTGACAGTGCGGAGCCTGCTTGGGATTCTCTCTCTGCCTCTCTCTAATACCTCCCCTGCTCATGCGCTCTCTCTCTCTCTGTCTCTCTCTGTCTCTCTCCTCTCTAGAAATAAATGAATAAACTTAAAAAAAATAATAAAATAAAAAGTTCAGACATCCCTGATTTGAGTTTGTGTGTGTGTGTTTCTTTTCTTTGAACTTTTCACTTACTTTCTAAGGAAATTCATTTAAAAAGTGTTAAGTTCAGGGCACCTGGGTGGCTCAGTCAGTTAAGTGTCCGACTCTTGGTTTCAGCTCAGGTTGTGATCTCACAGTTCATGGGATGTAGCCCTGCCTTGGGCTCCATGCTGACAGCACACAGCCTGCTTGGGATTCTCTAAGACCAGTGGTTGCTTGGGGTATAGGTTGAACTGGGAAGGCCTGGAAGCAGAGGAAACAGGAGATCACAGAGCAATTTAAGAGGTAGATGATGAGGACCTGAATGGAGATAATGCCAGTAGGGATGGAGAGGAGGGAAACCAGTCTGCAGATATTTTCTGAAGTATTAGTAGAAGGATCTGGGAGATGAGAGAAGGGATATTTGAAGTTTCTATTCTGGGACATTGAGAGAATTGTAATGCCATGAACTGAGATATGGAACATAAAAGGGACACAAACTGAGTGGGCATGGATTATGTTCAGCTGTGGGCACATTTGGGTGAGAGCCCTGTGCTTCAGACTCAGGGTATCCCTAGCAGGCAGGAGAAAACATGAGACTGAAGCAGGGAAGGAGGAAAGTACTAGGCTGAAATGGAAGGCATCAACCAGGAGAGTCGATGGAGGAAGAAAGGAAGAAGGCAAAGGACAGCGAAATCTGCATAGTCAAGGTCAGGCCAACAGAAGAGAAATGGATCAGAGAGGCAGAAGCAGAATCAGGAGAGAATCCGAATCCACTGCTTATTGAGAAGGCATCTAAATTTGGGGTTCCCCGAAGAAGCCCCTGAGCATGGTTTTAGGTGCAGGTAGATTTTTGAGGAGGGATCACAGGAAGCAGGAGTGAGGGAACAGAGAGTGAGACAGGAAGGGAAGAAAAGCCAACTGAAGGGTTTTATTGAGATTGCAGTTGAAGGTTGGGGCTCCTGGGTGGCTCAGTCAGTTGAGCATCCAACTTCAACTTAGGTCATGATCTCGCGGTTTGTGGGTTCGAGCCCCATGTCAGGCTCTGTGCTGACAGCTTGAGCCCGGATCCTGCTTCAGATTCTGTGTTTCCCTCTCTTTCTCTGTCCCCCTCCCACTTGTGCACTCACGCTCTCTCCCTCTCTCTCTATCTCAAAAGTAAGTAAATATTAAACATTAAAAACAAAATAAAATTAAATAAAAAAAAAAGACAGTGCAGTCGAAGGCAATGGAAGGTGAATTTCAGTAGAACCTCCAAATTTAGAGAATGCCTCTAGGATTGTCCACAAGAAAGATGGGAGGCTGGAATATTCATCCACCAAGGTCTATAGCCATTGGTTGAAGATTGCACCTGGGGGCACTAATTACCTTGCATTTCCTGGCTGTGTTTGCATCAGAGTGGGCAAAGAGAGGGGTGATGAGCAAGCGCCCAGCCCATCGTGTGGAAAAATGACCAGTGATGGTTAATTTTATGTGTCAATTTGGAGGGTGTTTTGGATGAGATTAACATTGAAGTCAGTGAATTTTGAGTAAGGCAGCCTTCATGATGTGGGTAGGTGTCATCTTATCAGTTGAAGCAATTACCCAACAGCAGGAATTCATCAGCACTCCTGGGTCTTCAGTCTGTTGGCCTTTGGGCTGAACTGGGATCTCAGCTCTCTTGGGTCTCTACCTATTGGCCTCTTGGACTGGCTCACACTGCAGATTCTGGACTTTGCAGTCTCCATAATTGTGTGAGCCACTTCCTTGTAATAAATCTCTAATAAAACCTATATTTACATACATACACACATGCACACACACCGTATTGGCTCTGTTTCTCTGGAGAACCATGACTAATATGGCCCTGAAGCAGAACGTAAGTCAGGGTTCAGACTCGAGATAGGATGCTGGCAGCACAAGGTGAGTCTGGCCTCACACATGACTGTCCACCACAGCTGTGGCTGAACTCAGAGATGTGATGAGCACAACCAGGGGCATCTGCTGGAAATGATAAACAAGGTGAAGACAGCCTGCGGGTTTGGTAGCAAAGAGGACTTTGGTGATCTTTGTGAGAGGAGTTTTAGGTTTCATTTTGAGTGAGTTAATGAGTGAAGGATCTGAGGAAGTAGAAGCAGAGAGCAGACATGACTGTTGAGAAGTTTGGTAGTGAAGGAAGGAAAAGAGGAGAAGATGTTAGATTAAGCAAGCAGAGTATCAAGGGATTCTTTTCTCTGTTTCAAGGCGGGGAGGACTTTGGGCTGTGGAGAAGAGAGAATGGCAGTAGGGAGGGAAGAGTCACAGGCCTAAGAGAGGGAACAAGGACCCTGAGTCGGGACTAAGTATGGATTTCAGGGGCTCAGGTAGAAGGATTAGGTTCACACAGGGATAAAGATGTAATTTTATAAAAAGGAGAAACACCAAATAGGAATTAGGTGAAGATATTACATTGTGTTGAAGAGATAGAAAGGAAAGTAATTTCTATCTGCTCAGATAAGTAGGGAAGAGAGACATAGTGTAGAGTAGTGGGTAGAACACGGATTTGGAGTCAGACTGGTAGATCTGGGCTGGGATTTAAGCTTCACCATTTCCGAGTTGTTTGTCTTTGGGAAAACTCCTTAATCTGTATCAATTTCCTTATGTATAAAATGGGGAAACTAGTATTTACCTAGGTGAACAGGTGGATAGAAGTATATAATGCATATGTTACTGTACCTGACACATAATAGGCATTCAAAGATAATCATTGTTAAGTAAAGCAATTTTCTAAATGGGAAAAATTAAATGGGACTTGGTCATGGATCAGTTCCTGGGGGAAGTGAGAATAAAGGTGATCATTTATTGGATTTTTTCAGTTCTAGATTTTACATTTGGCTAATAGATTTCATTTCTCTGCTGAAAATTTCCATCCTAGCATCTATTTTCTCAAACTTATTGGTTGCAATTATTTCAAAATCCATGTCTTGTAATTCTAATGTCTTGTTCAGCTGTGGGTCTGTTTCTGTTGAGGTTTTTTTTTTCCTCTTTGTTTCCAGCCATTTGGTGATATCTTCTGGTATGCTTTGTTAAGTTTCGATTGAATGACAGGTATTTGTATGAAAAATTGTAGAGACAGTTTGTCTCCCGGGATAGTTCTTGTATTTCTGACAGGCAATTAGAATAGAGGAAAATCTCTTTCATCCAATGTAGGCTCTAGCTGATTTGAAACTGTGTTTCAGTCTTCCTCTGGGCTCTTCTATTTCTAAATTATCCTTTGTGCCAATGATCAATGAACTCTCAGCTCCAAACCCATGCTTCACTTCCTGTTTTGCAATATCGGAGCTAGATTCTGTAAATGTTTCTTTTGCCAGCTGGCACAGTGTTAAGCATTGTCAGTAGAGGGTGCTGGAGGAACACTAGAGGAGGAAGTCTCTTCCTAGTTTTGGTGTTCCTTTGGCAAGGCTCTAGTGGCATGTACAACTTCTCCAGTGCAGGCTCCTGCAAAGTAAGGCAATCAACGGTGCCCAGTGGCCAACAGCCTCGCCTGGCACCTTCTTGGGTGGCTTCTCGGTGAATTGCAGGTGATGAGGCACTTTCCCCTAAACGACTTCCCTTGGTGCCTCCTTGGACAGTTTTGCAGTGATTTCTGCGGTGTAGTATCTCAGTGACTCCTCCACCAGCCAGTGAGTCACAGGTCTCTTAAATTAGGTCAGAATCTCAGCTCTGGGAGTTTGAAGCAGGGTAGGTGGTCTTCCCTGACATTTTATTTTATTTATTTATTTTTAAAGTTTATTTGGGCGGGGGGGGGGGAGAGAGAGAGAGAGAGAGAGAGAGAGAGAGAGAGAATCCCAAGCAGGCTCCATGCAGTCGGCATAGAGCCCAGTGTGGGGCTCGAACTCATGAACCCTGACATCATGACCTGAGCTGAAATTAAGAGTCGCTTAACCGACTGAGCCACCCAGGTGCCCCTCTTCCTTGGTGTTTTATTTTAGCCTTGAGGTAGTGGTTTTTCTCGTATCTGTTATTCCTGTCTTCTTTAGAGTTCTCTTTTTTTCTTAGAAGCCAATCTCTCAGTACTCTAATACCCCATTATAGTTGATATTTTATATTCAAGTTTCCTGGTTCAAATTCTTGTGTGATTTCTGTCTCTTGTGTGAACCCTTACTGATTACAGCTTTAGTCTGAGAGTATAGTTCTTCAGGGGCCCTAACTGAAATCCAGGAGTGTTAATCAGGGCCCTCCTTCTCAACAGGTCTTGAACTCCAACATTTGTTTTCTTGGTACCATGAGACTGGTGAAATTTCTTCTCAGACCCTTACCTAATAATTGGGGACCATCACTCTGCCTACAACATCTTGTTTCTCAAAACCATCTATTCTGGTATTGGATGAACAATACCATATATTAGCCACCAGGTCAAAGTACAAAGAGCTCTTGACTTCAATATGGTATCTCAGTAGTGGCGAATGAGATGATTGTTTAATAAGTCTTTTCATTAATCTATAGGTAGGACTGTATGCAGAGAATACGTGGGACATATGGAATTGGATATAAAGACGGAGCAAAAGGAAATGAGGCTCCTTCCATATGCTATAGCAAAGCAAGCTAGATATGATTCTAAGGGGCCAGGTAGCAGTTCCTATAGAACAAGTTAAAGGTAATGAGAACAAGTTAAAGGTAAATGGTAATGAGGAATCCAATTTTAGGGTTGGATTTTGCTTCCTATGGTAACTAAAGGGGGGATAGCTAAAGGTTGAAGAATAAAAATCTCAGAATACAGAATATTCCATCTCAAAGCCCAGAAGAAAATACAGCACAGCTGTATGCATCTTTCCCTGTAGATGTCAGATGTAAACTGAATTATGAAGCTGATCTTGCACGTTGTTGAACTGCAGATAAGTTTACGACCTCATCAAGATTATGCAGTGAAAGTAAGAATAATGATCCGGAAAAAGATCAAGATCTTGACAATCCAAATATGGCCATAAGAAAAGAACTAGGGGTCTTGGGAAAAACCCAATCCCACAGACTCCTTTGAAACAGTTTTTCATTGTGTCCCTCTGACAGAGGGGAGAGTGCTTTACTATTTCCTACCCCACGCCTCATGTCCTTATACTCGTCCTGTGACCAGGATAAACCAGAGAGTGAGAAGCAATAACATACCAGAGTAAATAGGAATGATACTCATAAGAAGCTGCAGGAAATTTCTGGGGCAAAATCTGGGGGATTCCGTGTGATTATAAAATTTAATGCGTGTGATCATGAATTTGTGAAAGACGATAGGGGGCACCTGGGTGGCTCAGTCAGTTAAGTGACTGACTCTTGGTTTTGGCTCAGGTCATGATCACAAGGTTCATGAGTCCCAGCCCTGCATCGGGCTCCGTGCTAACAGTGTGGAGCCTGCTTGGGATTCTCTCTCTGCCCCTCCCCAGCTTGCTCTCTCTGTCTCTCAAAAATAAAAATAAATAAACTTTTAAAAAATTAAAAAAAAGAAAAATGGCATAAGATAATTTTAGATTGGACCAAATTAATTGAAGTAATGATCTACAATGTATATTGTGAGTGCTTAGCAGCCCACAAAAAGCTCAGCATCTGCCATTTTTTTCTTATTTTAAATGTTTTGTTTATTTTTGAGAGAGCACAAGTGGGGGAGGGGCAGAGAGGAAGGGACAGAGGATCTGAAGCAGGCTCTGTGATGTGGGGCTTGAACTCATGCACCAGGAGATCATGACCTGAGCCAAAGTCAAGATGCTCAACCAACTGAGCCACCCAGGTGCCCCAGGATTGGCCATTTTAAATGTCTCTATGGTTTTGCCTTTTGCATGATGATTCAGGAGAAGCATAGTTGTTGTTGAGACTTGAGAGAACAGTGTCCCTGGTTGTAGAATGAGGGCTCTGTTGCTGTAAACAACATCATGGATAGCATCCCTAAAATAGGATAACCAGAAATCTCATAAAGTTGTTTCTTCTTAACTATAAAATGAACTTTATTTGTTCTGTATAATGCTTAATGAGGATAATTATGTGGTAAGTCAAGAAAATATCCTATATTATTTAAAAAATTTTTTAAATATTTATTTATTTTTGAGAGAGACAGAGTGTGAGCTGGGGGAGGGGCAGAGAGAGAGGGAGACACAGAATCTCCTCTAGGGGAGGAGCTCAGGCTTCAGGCTCTGAGCTGTCAGTACAGAGTCTGATGTGGGGCTTGAATTCACAAGCTGTGAGATCATGACCTGAGCCGAAGTCAGATGCTTAACTGACTGAGCCACCCAGGCACCCCCAAAATATCTTATATTAGGGGAAAGAGACAACATGTGTAACTGGAATTTATGGATAATCCCCGAATCCGTTTCTCTAGTTTGCAGAGGCTGCTAATTGGCCCCAGCAGTCTTTCTCCCTATCTTTCTCAGTAACAGAATATGACATTTTTAGCTAGACTTATGTCCAATTGGAATAAATACATTTCCCAGCCTCCCTCACAGCTGTATGTGGCCATATGACTAAATTCTGGCCAATTGGAATATATACGATGTGGGTAGGGAGAGGGTATGTATTCTTTGGCTTTTCTTTTTTCTTGTTTGTTTAAATATGGACATGATGGTTGGATCTTGAGCTGGATCCTTTATGGATCTTCTGTGAAGTGGAATGCTAGGGATGGTGAAACAGGAAGACAGAAGGAGCTTGGAAGCCAGATAGCTGTGGAGCTGCCATACTGAGACTTTGCATGCCTACCTGTAGAGCTTTTATATGAGAGAAAAATAAACCCCCCTCTCATTTAAGCCACCATTATGTCAGGTTTTTATGTCATATACAGCCCATGCCTAATTCTAATGGATGCACCTAGTTATCTAAACACCATCTCTTACCAAGTCTTCAATCGGTCAACAACTATCTCCTATGAATCTATGTATCCTAGAGCTTAGCATGGTTTCTGACACATAATAGATGTTTGATAAAGGCTCCTATCTATCTGCTCCACAGTGTCTGGTGGGGGACTTGAAGGCTGGGAGCTAGAATCCTCACATGTGTAGCAGTTGATATTGACTGTTGGCTGAGACTTTAGCTAAGGCAACTGGCTGTACCACATACATGTGACTTCTCCATGTGTCTCGGGCTTCCTGGAAATAAGGCAAGCATTGAGAAAGAGAGACAGAGAGAGAGAGAGAGAGAGAGAGAGAGAGAGAGGAAGAGAGCACACTCCAGACAGAATGTATATTCTTTTTATGACCTAGCCTCGAAAGTTATTGTATGCCATTGGTTAAGGCAGTCACAAGCCCCTGGTTACAATCAAGGGGGAGAACACAGACCTCCCATCTCTGGGTGGCAGGACTAGCAGTTACACTGTAAGAAGGGCATGTTGAATGGAATAAATACCTACATCTTTAGAAGATAAAGTCTATCACAGTCTGCCTACTGGTCATAGCAATTCACATCCCTCCCACACTCATCCCCTGCCTTTAAAATCTTCAAGTCTCATCCCATCATGGCACAAAGCTCAGGTGCAAGGGCCCAGATCTCATCCTAGCTCCTGGACCTCAAGCCTGAGCAAATGTTGCATAACAAATCATCCCAAAACTTAGTAGCTCCTTCTGGGTATATATTATCTAATTGGGAGATAAGATGTAAACATGTGAAAAGTTATATACTAATAAAAGGGTTTAACAATAACCAATGAAATAATGTTTTTTCTAGCTATTGATGTATCTGTTGCTTTGTGTGAAGAAAAATTTCAAAATTAAAATTGACATTTAGCCATAAAAAAGAACAGGTCTTTTTAATGATATCTACAACATGGATGAACCTTGAAAACATTATGCTAAGTAAAAGAAGACAGGCACAAAAGTTGATGTATTATGTTATTCCATTTATATGAAATGTCCAGAATAGGCAATCTATGGAGACAGGAAGTTGATTAGTGGTTTCCGGCAATTACGGGAACGGGGGGAATAGAGAATGGCTACTAACCGCCCTTTTGGGGTGTTGGAAATATCCTGGAATTAGATATATATGGTGAAGGCTACATGACTCTGTGAATATACTAAAATCTACCGAGTTGTGTGCTTTCAAAGAGTGAATTTTGTGGTAAGTGAATTATGTTTCAAAAACATGTAAAATTACTAAAAATTTTTCTTTGATCAATCATGAATGAAATAGAAGAACAAATTTGGCTCTATTGTCTATATGGGAAGATCAATTTTTACAAAGTCATTGACAAATTTGTAAAAATTAAGACCTGGAACAGAAATTGTCGTGTCATAATTCATTCCTATGGCAGATCAATATGTAAATATGTTTTTCCTTTTTATTTAAGATAAAAAATATATGTATATAACTATAACTATTAACCCATTGCTTTTTCTTTTCTTGTTCTGTAACATATATATGTTACTGGCATTATTATGAACATATTAGGTCAGTAAAAGAAAATTTGTACTCTGTATTTCTTTTCTGGTCATGATTATGTTTCATATCATCATTAATACTGAAAATAATCTTTTGTTACAGAAGAGATGGGCTTTGAAAATCATATACTTCAGGGGCGCCTGGGTGGCGCAGTCGGTTAAGCGTCCGACTTCAGCCAGGTCACGATCTCACGGTCCGTGAGTTCGAGCCCCGCGTCAGGCTCTGGGCTGATGGCTCGGAGCCTGGAGCCTGTTTCCAATTCTGTGTCTCCCTCTCTCTCTGCCCCTGCCCCGTTCATGCTCTGTCTCTCTCTGTCCCAAAAATAAAAATAAATAAATAAATAAAAAAAATAAAAAAAAAAAAAAGAAAATCATATACTTCAGTTGTCAAATATGTAAGGTATTTGTTGTTACTGACAGTCTCAGTCAGGAAAAATCAGTCAGGAAAAAATCAAGGTCTAAACCGGGGTAGCAATGAAGGGAATAAAAAGGAGGTAGATACTGCATGAATAAAACATACTTTTCTATGGGGTACCTGAGTGGCTCGGTTGGGTGTCTGACTTCAGCACAGGTCATGATCTCACCATCTCATGGTTCATGGGTTTGAGCCCCGCATCGGGCTCTGTGCTGACAGAGTCTGGAGCCTGCTTCAGATTCTGTGTCTCCTTCTCTCTCTGCCTCTCCCCTGCTCACACTCTGTCTCTCAAAAATGAATAAACGTTAAAAAAATTAAAAAAACAAAAACATACTTTTCTACGGTTATTGGAGCAAAGAAGAGGGAGATGTCAAGTACGAAATATATTTCCAGCTTGACAATAACTGGAAATCTTGGGGGCTTGGTTTATAAGTATAGGTACCCAATGCCTAGAACTGCCTCTGAACATAAAGGTACTTACTTCAATACATATTTTTTGTTTGAATGAATGATCTTGTACAGGCACATCTTAGCTGCCTCATATACTCTCCACCCATCTTTTTACTGTAGCTATTACTGCGGCAACTAACTGCTTGCAGGCATCACCTGACAGTATCTGCTCCCAACTACAGCACCTAGCTTTTGCCTTTTCCCTGGGGAATTCTTCACTGCAGCTTTGTGGGACACCTATCATTTCTGACACTTGTGTAAACTTGGAAGGGTGAGGGAATTAACAATTCAAGGGGCAACTTTTGACCATTGGGGGTAAGAGTCAGTGGGTAAATATTCCTCTCTTTGTCTCTTGACTCATATTCTATGTGGCTCCACAGAAAGTCCCAGTGGGATAATGTTCCAGTTGCTCAGAGCAGTGACCAGCTTAGTACCACATCCTTGGACCTGCTTTCCCTCGTTCCCACTTTCCCTCTTCCCATTCCTCACTTGCCTTTTCCCTTGTGATTGCTTTCCACAATAAACTACCTGCATGTCATTCTTGTCTCAGCCTCAGCTTTTGGGGGGAGTTCAGCCTAACACGGATTCCTATGTAAAATATGGCATGGGCCATATTAGCACTGGTAAAGGGCCCACAGATCTAGCTGTGTCACTAACCTCACATGAAGAGATGGGCACTTTTGTCACCATTTTCAGATGCACATGTACCGACAGGAAAAGATCTCCAAGCCATTTGTTAAAATGAGGGGGAAAAAAAAGAGCAAGTCATGAAAAATGCTTGCAGCATGGTCTCATGTTCCTGAAAAGAGCAGGTGTGTGTACATGTTAGGAAATGTACACAAAACGGTGGACTGTCACGGTTTACTATATAGTTTTCTACGGCTTGAGTCATTTACAAGGAGAATGTATCTGTGATTAAAAAAAATAATAACGTCCACCTCCAAGGCCGTTCAATCAAGGTTGTGAAAGTGCAGAGCACTAGGCAAAGCGTTCCACTAACACAAGGTGAAAGAGAGCCGAACGGCGCTCAGGTTTGCCCGCTAGGGGGCAGCGGAGCGAGGACAAAGGTTAGGCGCGCGAGAAACCTGGGACTGCCGGAGCGAGGGAGGCTGGGTCTTTATGGGCGCCGGGGAGCAGAAGTGTACAGCAACCTAAACCTACAAATACTCGCTCTTCCCCAGGCGGGACGTTGCAGAAGTCATAAATTCCATCCCTCTGCTGTAGCCCAGGCAGATCGGAGGGTTTTCAGAATCTAGGGGATGCCCCGCTCCACTCCCCCCAGAGAAGCTTGGCACTCTGAACAGTCTTCAGGCTCGCTCGTACTACTTCTGCTCTCAACAACTCTCCCCTCTGTTCCCCGCCCCCCCCCCCCGCCCGACACCCGCAGAGGGGAAATTGAGTCACTGGAAGGCGAGGCCAGAGTCGCGGGGGGGAATGTGCGCCGACGCCAGCCTCGAGGGCCTTCCAGATGCTTGGAGGAGGGGTAGAGTTCTCCAGGAAAATATACAAAGGGGGGTGAGAGGGGGAGGTGGCTGGCTGGGCAGGAGCTGAGCCAGACACATGGAGAAACGCTGCCCAGGATCAAAGGAAATATGACATTTGAAAAGAATGTGCGCGTCTGCGTGTGTAGCAGAGGGGTGGGGGGGCGCGGGGGCGACGTGTGGGGAAGCAGGGGCTGGGTTGGGGTCTCTTTCCCTGCCCTTCTAGCCTCCGCTTCCCTCCTCTCTCTGCAGCCCCCTCGGGTGGAAGCTGGTCGCGCGAGTCTCAGGGTGTTCCTCGCTCTCCCTCCCTGTAGGTCTCTCCTTCCTTTATTTCCGAGATGAAGCTGGAAGGGAAATGTAATTTGAGGAGACCAACCAAAGGGGGAGAAAAAAAAAAAAAAAGAAAAAGAAAAATCAAACCAGGCCGCCTCCCTGCTCGGCCTCGGAACATTCTTCTCTCCCCGCCGGCCCAGCCTCTTATCCCCGCCCCTCCAGCGTCGCGGTCCTGGGCTCGGAGCCGGAGCAGCTCCGCACGTCACTGGGGTCCCCGGGGGCTGGAGGGGGGGGGTCCCCAGGGCGGGCCAGCGGGAGGACGGGAGGGAAGGGAGGGGAGCCGCCTGCGCCGCTGCGGAGCTCCGGCCCGCCGGGCCAGCCCTCCCCTCTTCCCCAGCCCCGCAGAGCCTGTTTCTCATTAGAGTAACGGGCGCGGTCCCCGCCCGGCTCCCGAGTGTTTGTAAACGTCTGACCCGAGGGGCGTCGCTTAACCCTTTAGGTGCGGGGCTGGGGCGCCGCTGAGGGCGCAGCCCTGAGCTGGAGGGATTTAGATGAAAAATCGCTGCGGCCTGTTAGAGAACTTTGAAGTACACATTCTTGCTTGGGGGTCGGGGGCGGGGATGGTACCCCGGCCGCCTTCTGAATCAAGAATCTCTGATCTAACTCCCTCTCACCCAACCAGGCCCACCATACCTGCCCTTCCTTGAAACTCCAGTCCGAGTCTTCCTTCCTCCCCCCCGCCCAGGTGACAGGTGTCCAACCCCGGGGCCCACAAGGTCGCCCGGCTCTGGGCTCCTAGAAAATCTGGCCAGGATTTTCAGGCGAGCCGGAGCGGGATGCCATCGGATCCGAGATTCATTCCAGACTGCATTTCTAGGGAGGAGGGAGCCGACTTCCCGCGGAGGCTAATTAATGGCCCCTCTGGGTGGCTAGGACAAGGGCAGCGGTAAAGTCCGGCCTGGATCACCGCCCGTGAGAGGCTGTGGACCTTTGAACAGTTCCCCAAGACGGCTAAAAGTTCTTCACCTTTGAGGGTTGGGCAGAGACGGTAGCTGGAAGGGCTGATTCTGCAGGGCAAAGGCTTCCAGGCAGGGCGGCCTCAGACGATGGAAGACCTTTTCCTTTTCAGAGCAGGCCGTAGCCGCTCTGCACCCCAGAGCCCGCTGGGCCCGAAGGCTTGGAGGCGAAGGAGAGAGGAGGTGTCCTTGCTTGAGAGTTGCTGGCTGCACAACTCTTCAGAACTTAAGAAAGGGTCTGCCTGGGCTCTCTACACGGTGGACCCAGGATATGGCCCCTTTAAGGCTCTCGGACCCGGAGCCCCAACTTAGACTAACAAGAGGGTGGTGGTGGTGGTGGAAATGCTCCCGGAGGGATATGATTGTCTCCAATGCGGGCCTATAGGCTTCAGTGAGGTCGCACCAAGCCTGAGGGACCGTTTTCCAATTAAGTTTTGTTCCTTTTTTTTTTTTTTTTTTGAGGGGGAGGGACTGGAGAGAGGACAGAGGGAGGGAGGGTGGGGGAGGACGAGGGGCGCGTGGTTTTCTCATCTCATCCCTGGAGGAGGGGCTGGAGCATCCCGGGCAGCCAATCAGGGACAGGCTGGGGGGGCGCTTTGAAGAAGTTTGGGGGAAAAAAGTTTGGAAAAGTTTCTATAATAACGAGGGGGCGTCCGGAGGGAGGAGGCAGCGGCGGAGGAGGGGGCGTCACGGAGAAGGGGAGGGAGGGAGCCACGGGTGAAGATACGGCAGCCTCCTGAGCTCCCCCCCTCCCACCCAGACCGGGACCTGGGGGCTCTGGCCGGCTCCATGGGGGCAGCGAGCTGCGAGGATGAGGAGCTGGAATTTAAGCTGGTGTTCGGGGAGGAAAAGGAGACCCCCCCGCTGGGCGCGGGGGGGTCGGGGGAAGGTTAGTGCGGGGCTGGGAAGTGGTCTTGGGGTCAAGAAAGGAAGGGCCCGGAGATCCCGAGACTGGGGATTTTAGGGCAGCGAGCCTGGGGTGGAGGATGAGGGGCTCAGAGGTGGGGGGAAGTCGCAGAGGCTGAGGGGTCTGCGGAGGTGAGGCTGGGGGCCGGGCACCACTTTCTCCTTTTTAGGTCGTGACTGGGGTGGGGGTGGGGGTGCCGTTGGCCGCGCGCCGCCTCTCGGCTGGGCCGTCTGTCACCGGGCTGGGGGGCGGGCGGGAACAGCGGCCCCGGGAGCCCCGGGCGCTGCCAGGGGAAGGGGAAGGGGGCCCCGGAGCGTGTCCCTCGCGGTCCCGGCCCTGGGCCGGCAGACCCGACGCCCGGGGCTGGGGGAGCTCTCCGGGCCCGCCAGGGCGCCCCTCCCCTCCCCCTCCCCCGCCGGCCGCAATGAGAGGCAGATGGCGGGGACTGAGCCGGGGGCGGCGGCCGCCGCTCTCACGGAATTCGCGCTGCCCGCGGCCCCCTCCCCCGGGCCGGGCCCGGCACGCAGCAACCCCTCGGCTGTACCCCCGCCCCCAGATGGGGGGAGCGAGGGAGGAGCCACCTCCCCTCGTTGCCACAGCCCTGGAGCCCCCCTCCCTTGGCCACTGTTGCGATGGCAACTGGGGCTCCTGCCAGCACCGTTTGGGGGTTTGGGAGCCGCTGCTAATTGGGTTCATGTGTGAGTCGCCCCCAGCCCAGCCCTGCGCTTCCCTAAACACGCCTCCAGGCCCAAATCCAGCTCCTCTCGAGTCGCCTTCCTCACCTTAAGACCCGCCCCGTCTGGTACCCCTGGTTCCAGGGCCAGGGGCTCAGGTTATCCCAGTGGGAAAAGGTCTGGGACGTCTGGATCTGTGCACTCCACCTTCTGAGGTCCAACTTTGCCTTTGTCTTCGTGGCTCTGAAGGGCATCTCAGGACCCAGCCCCCTTATACTGAGGAGGGGGTGGAATACGGGGCGTGGAGGGCTGGCCACTCGAGGAACCCAGACATCTCACCTGCTTCTCTTTGTCCCCATCTCCTGTGGCATCCCTCTCTCTGTTCCCCTCCCTTCCCATTTCGACAGAACTGGACTCAGAGGACGCCCCGCCATGCTGCCGTCTGGCCCTGGGGGAGCCCCCTCCCTATGGCGCTGCCCCTATTGGCATTCCTCGGCCTCCACCCCCTCGGCCTGGCATGCATTCGCCACCACCCCGCCCGGCCCCCTCACCTGGCACTTGGGAGAGCCAGCCCGCCCGGTCAGTGAGGCTGGGGGGGCCGGGAGGGGCTTCCGGGGGGGTTGGGGGAGGCCGTGTTCTTGAGTGCCCTAGCATCCGCATCACCTCCATCTCTCCCACGCCTGACCCGCCGGCCACGCTGGAGGACAACCCTGATGCCTGGGGGGACGGCTCCCCCAGGGATTACCCGCCACCAGAAGGCTTTGGGGGCTACCGAGAGACCGGGGGACAGGGCGGGGGACCCTTCTTCAGCCCCAGCCCTGGCAGCAGCAGCC
This sequence comes from Lynx canadensis, assembly GCF_007474595.2. Lineage (NCBI taxonomy): Eukaryota > Metazoa > Chordata > Mammalia > Carnivora > Felidae > Lynx > Lynx canadensis. The sequence goes on from NC_044308.2 coordinate 74,499,450, forward strand.
TGTCCTCGTGGAGCTTCTTCTCCGACGCTTCAGACGAGGCAGCCCTGTATGCGGCCTGCGACGAGGTGGAGTCTGAGCTAAATGAGGCGGCCTCCCGCTTTGGCCTGGGCTCCCCCCTGCCCTCGCCTAGGGCATCCCCTAGGCCGTGGACCCCCGACGATCCCTGGAACCTGTATGGTCCGAGCCCCGGAGGTCGGGGGCCAGAGGATAGCTGGCTACTCCTCAGCGCTCCTGGGCCCACCCCAGCCTCCCCGCGGCCTGCCTCTCCCTGTGGCAAGCGGCGGTATTCCAGCTCTGGGACCCCGTCTTCGGCCTCCCCAGCTCTGTCCCGCCGCGGCAGCCTGGGGGAGGAGGGGCCCGAGCCACCTCCACCACCCCCATTGCCTCTGGCCCGTGACCCTGGCTCCCCTGGCCCTTTTGACTACGTGGGAGCCCCACCGGCGGAGAGCATCCCGCAGAAGACCCGGCGGACCTCCAGCGAGCAGGCAGTGGCTCTGCCTCGGCCTGAGGAGCCTGCCCCGTGCAATGGAAAGCTGCAGTCAGGAGCAGAGGAGGCCTTGGCTCCTCCCGGGGGTCCTCGGAAGGAGGTGGCGGGCATGGACTACCTGGCAGTGCCCTCCCCACTGGCTTGGTCCAAGGCCCGGATTGGGGGACACAGCCCCATCTTCAGGTGAGGATTGTGCCTAGCACCGCCTGTGTCTCCAGCCATCTCACTTAGAGCAGGAGGGTGACGGGATGGGTTTGAAGAAAGGTCCTAGTTCTGTGTCCTTGGCATTTCAGAAGAGAATCTGCAACCAGCTTGGCTGCTGCCATCTACAGTTTTGGAGAGCATTAAAAAACAAAACAAAACAAAACAAAACAAAACAAAACAAAAACCCCACCCCCTCCAGACAGATAATTTACAAAAGGACAATCACTCCCTGGGGACCAATAAGGAAAAACCTCTCCCCCACCCCCACCAAGAGGACCACTTAGGTAAAGAAGGAGCATCTCTAGGGTGTTCCCCACCCTTAGCTCTATGCTGGCACTGGCTGGGCATGGAACCTGGCTGGATTTCTGCCCTACACCCAGTAGCAGGGAGTCTCCCTTCTCTTAATTTCTAGGGCCCTGACTTACTGATTAAAAGTGTAGCTGCTAATTTGAATAAAATAGCTTGCAAGTCAAGGAATTCATACTGAAACAAGTAGTTCTTGAAGTTCGTTCACCCCTTTCACTCAAGAACCCTGCACATTTCAATAATCCTAAATCTTGGGATGTCAGATTGAGTTGGCTCTACGCAGAAAAGTTTCCTGGGGAAAGAAACCTTTACACCTGCTCTCATGGGTTCCTGCAGGGCAGGGTTTCCCTTCTGCAGCATGGTTGATATTTTGAGCAGGATGATGGTTGTATGGGGCTGTGGTGGGCGCTGTAGGATAGTTTAGCAACATCCCTGGCCTCTACTTTCTGGATGGTACCCTCTCCCCTAGTTTCGACTACTCAGAGTGTCTCCAGACAATGCAAGCCACCACCTGGAGGGGGGGGGTATCTTTGAATTCAGGACAGGAAAGTTGCCCATCTGTAACCCCCAGCTTTCTGGAACTGACCTGTCCAGCCCCAACTAGTGGAGAGGGTGCTGGCTTGGAAACAATCGTGGCTTCTGTCAGTCACTGGCTTGCTTGGCTTGCTGGATTCTACTCCCTGGGCCTCAGTTTCTTTATCTGAAAAACAAAGGGGTAACCTTTGAGGACTTTTCTGGCCTGAAGAATTTCTTTACTTGACTCTTCCCATCCAGGTCTGAGGATTAGGATTAGGTCTAGCTTCACCTCTGCCTCCCCATGAAGGAACCCTCGCCACCCCAAACCCTGTGCTCAGAACTGGAAAGAAAGGAGTCTCAGGCCTTGTGTCATCTTCCACACCCTCATCTCAAGGGGCTCTGAGAGGGCTGTCTCCTATCTCCCCTCGCTTTGGGGCTGGTGGACTGTTTTATTTCTGCTGTGACTTCCTTTCTCCCACACTCACACCCCCTCCTCCCTCACATCCCAGGGAGCTGGGCCCAGCGCTGCTCTGACTGAGGTCTGAGACTGCATATGATGAGTGCTTTTCTCTCCTATCCAGGACCTCTGCCTTACCCCCGCTGGACTGGCCTCTGCCCAGCCAGTATGAGCAGCTGGAGCTGAGGATTGAGGTGCAGCCTAGAGCCCACCACCGGGCCCATTACGAGACCGAGGGCAGCCGAGGGGCTGTCAAAGCTGCCCCAGGTGGTCACCCTGTAGTCAAGGTAAGGGGCAGAGGGCAGTCCTGATAGCCTTTCTCTTCTCCAGTCCCAGATCCCTGCAGATGGGCTCCAGCTGTGCAGCCCCATGGCACTGCCCTTTCCCACACTCCCTCTCAGCAATGACCCTGCAGGCAGCCTGGGGGAGGGGCTGGAGTTAAGGGAGGAAGGGTGCACTTCCAGGACCCGGATATACTCTCTCCTTCTCTGTCCCTCCACCCCCGCTCCACTCTTCCCATGGGACACCCGATTCATGTCTACTCTGGAAAATGGTAGCCTGCCAGATATGGGGGAGGGGTTAGGCTGAGGCCAAAGTTCACTGGGAGTTAGGTTGTCTGTTGAGTTAGGCCAGTCTCTCTTGGAAGATTTCCCCCTTTGCCCAGCTCAGTTTGGGCCTTATTCCAAGAGTAACACTGTAAACTCCAGGCCACGTTTTCTCCACAGCTGGTGCCCAATTCCCCCTGGGAATCCCTTTCAGGATATCCTTTATCTTTCACCATCCTCATCCCCTTGCGGACTGAAAGCCCAGGGATGGATGAAGGATGAGACAGTGGGGGTTTCAGTTGGGTGGCCTCTCTCTTTCCGTCTGCCAGCTCCTAGGCTACAGTGAGAAGCCACTGACCCTACAGATGTTCATTGGCACTGCAGATGAAAGGAACCTGCGGCCTCATGCCTTCTATCAGGTGCACCGTATCACAGGCAAGATGGTGGCCACAGCTAGCTATGAAGCTGTAGTCAGTGGTACCAAAGTGTTGGAGATGACCCTGCTTCCTGAGAACAACATGGCAGCCAAGTAGGTCCCCACTTCACTTCCCCTCAGTCTTCAGGCTTTAGGACCAGCCTTTTCCATGAGGTCTAAGCTAGGCCCACTCTTCCTCTTCCCAGAAGAGCTAGCTGGACATCACCTCTAGGAACAGGTTCCAGGCCTTCTCATGATCTAGAAGAGGACTTGGGGCCTAGGGAGCACCTTGGAGAGACCACCTGTGATTAGAAAATACCCCCCCTAGGTTCCCAGAGAAAGTCATTCAGGGCTTTGGATGAAGCGTGGGGGCTTTCTCCTTACAGGGGCCTCGCCATTTGGCTTCAGCTGGGTGGGGGCTTGCCTTCCATTCTCTGCCTTCAGCATTGACTGTGCTGGAATCCTGAAGCTCCGGAACTCAGACATTGAGCTGCGGAAGGGGGAGACAGACATTGGGCGCAAGAACACACGTGTGCGGCTCGTCTTCCGGGTGCACGTGCCCCAGGGCAGCGGGAAGGTCGTCTCAGTGCAGACAGCATCAGTGCCCATTGAGTGCTGTGAGCAAAGAGGCCCTGTGCCATCTCTGTGTCTCTTGCCATTCCCTGTTTGTGTGTATGTCTGGCTTCCCATCTCTTCTGCATAGTGTCTTGTGTCCTGTCCTAGGTAGTGCTATAAAGGACTCAGCGCTTATTTCTATTATGGAGGGGTTGGGGGCAGTGTTCTAATTTGTCCCTGCCACAGACTCTGTCTCTGGGCTGGACTGTCTCTGGCCTGTCCTCCATCTGTCCCTGGGTGGCCCTGTGTACTTGTTTGGGTAGCTCCGCCCTTAGGTGACGCTGTTCATCTCTGTCTCTGCCCAAGCTCCTCACCTGGTGTGTGTGACCCCAGGGATACTGTTGATTTACTTGTATGTCTGCTACCGAGGAGGACTCCTCCAGGGTCCTGTGGCAGTTATTCCAAGAAGGGTGGGGTCCTCTTGGACTCAGCCCAGCCAGCCTCCTTCCTGCACTGCTCTGCAGCCCAGCGCTCGGCCCAGGAGCTGCCCCAGGTAGAGGCCTACAGCCCCAGTGCCTGTTCTGTGAGAGGAGGAGAGGAACTAGTGCTCACTGGCTCCAACTTCCTGCCAGACTCCAAGGTGGTGTTCATCGAGAGGGGCCCTGGTGAGCACTCATGGGGGCGGGGGGCAGGCAGGAGGAGTTTGGAATGGGCAAGTGAGAGATCTCTGGCACTGTCATTAAACTAGCAAGTTGAACCTCAGTTTCCTTATCTGTGAAAGGGAACAGATGGACTGCCCTTCCTATTGTCCTGTCTGCTTCCCATGGGGAGATGGGTGTGACAGCAATCTGAAATGCTCAAGATGATGAACAGATGTGAGAAATCACATTCATTTTATTAAAGAGGAGTCAGCTTTGACACAGTTTACTCCCATGTAGATAGTCCATAGAGGAGAGAGGAAGAGGGGACTTATATCCTCCCAGACCCCAAGCCCCTCCTGAGTTATGGACCTGGTAGCACAACTGTGATTACAAAGCCTGTGAGGGGCCTCGGGTCAGTTGTGGGGCTGGAGAAGGGGACATTTAGGGGTCCAAGTAAACCCACCAACCTGAGCCCTTTGCCCTCCCCCCACCTCTGCCCACCAAGAACCCCAGCACCTACACTCAAATGGAGCACCCTGGGACCATGTCAGAGAAGGTTCAGAGATTCTGGATCTTGAGATCAGGGTCTCATTGCCTTCCTTCAAGCTAGGACCTTTCTTACTCTTGAACTTCCTCCCAGCACTGTCATGGCAGGGGATGTTTGGAACTGAATGGAAGGGTTCCAGAGTCACCTCTGTCATGAACTCTCTCTGGTTCCCGGGCTGGCCCTGCCACTTCTCTTGTTTCAGTTTGCTGCCTCTTTCATCCCATTGAGTAAACACGCAATGGGCTCCTCTGTGAGCCAGGCCTTGTAGGGACCTTCTGAGTGTGGCCCTGACTCTAGCAGGAGGGGAAGTGGCAGGGGACTGGGCAAGGGACACGGGCCCTGGAATTGGGCTGGAGCTCTCTGTTCCTCCTGCACAGATGGAAAGCTGCAGTGGGAGGAGGAGGCCACAGTGAACCGGTTGCAGAGCAATGAGGTACCAGTGTCACCTAGGGCACCCACCCTGGGCGGGTGGTGGGAGAAGTCAGGAAATTCACAGCTATGTCCCTTGCCCATGGGAATGGACTCCAGAAGCTACCTCTTCTTTTCTGGAGGAGGCAGTCTGGTCACTCTGGGAGCAGGTTCATCTCTAGGAAATGAAGTTTGCTGTCTAGCAAATGGAAAAAGCCAGGAGGTGGAGTTTGGGTCCTTGAAAGGGCTATGCCGAGCCAGATCCCCGAGGGCTCCCTGCCTCATCCTGTGTTCTTCCCCAGGTGACGCTGACCCTGACTGTCCCTGAGTACAGCAACAAGCGGGTGTCCCGGCCAGTCCAGGTCTACTTTTATGTCTCCAATGGGCGGAGGAAGCGCAGTCCTACCCAGAGTTTCAAGTTCCTGCCTGGTACGTTCTGGGACAGCCCACGGTGGGGGTGTGGGGATACGGGGAGCTGAGGCAGGGGCAGAGGGATGCGGTGCCCCATCGTGAGGATCCAAGGGACGGATGGAGCCTGGGGACAGAGAAGTGGGCAGAGGCTGTGCAGTGGGGAGACTGCCAGCCCTCTCACCAGTGTGTCCTGCTTTCTCATCTACCCAGTGATCTTCAAGGAGGAGCCTTTACCGGACTCCTCTCTCCGCGGCTTCCCTTCAGCACCTGGCCCCCCCTTTGGCACTGACATGGACTTCTCACCACCCAGGCCCCCATACCCCTCCTATCCCCACGAAGACCCTGCTTACGAAGCTCCTTACCTGTCAGAAGGCTTCAGCTATGGCACACCCCCTCTGTACCCCCAGACGGGGCCCCCACCATCCTACAGACCTGGCCTACGGATGTTCCCTGAGACTGGGGGTACCGCAGGTTGTGCCCGCCCGCCTCCAGTCTCCTTCCTTCCCCGGCCCTTCCCTAGTGACCCCTATGGAGGACGGGGCTCCCCATTTCCCTTGGGGCTGCCGTTCCCTCCTCCAGCCCCCTTTCGACCTCCACTGCCTTCATCCCCACCCCTCGAAGGCCCCTTCCCTCCCCAGAGTGGTGTTCATCCCCCACCTGCTGAGGGATACAATGAGGTAGGGCCGAGCTATGGCCCTGGGGAGGGGGCTCCGGAGCAGGAGAAATCCAGGGGTGGCTACGGCAGCGGCTTCCGAGACAGTGTCCCTATCCAGGGTATCACGCTGGAGGAAGGTGGGTGTGGGGCTGGGGGTTGTGAGTGTGAGTGTGTGCAAGAGATTGCTCTGCATGTTTGCTGAGGGCTGGAGTTTGGCTTCCCAGAGATGGGGCATCTTCGGGCCCTCAGGGCCAATTGGAGGGTCTCAGGAGGCAAGTGTTTGGTGCATGTGGCCACCTAAATCTGGTTAAACTCAGTTCTGAAGGGTGCAGAGAGTTCCTGCCCCAGCCCTTCTCCTGCCTCTGCCCTCTGTCCCAGATCACAGAATTTCCGGGCTAGAAGTACTTTGAAGACCATTCAGCCTAGCTCCCTCAATTGTCAGAGGCACGCACTGCATTTCAGAGTGGGGCAGGGGCTTGCTGAGGTCCCCGTCAGGCACATTTTCCCTTGCCTCAGCGTCCCCCCACACATGGTGACTGTGGTCAGGTTTGGTGATGAGGAGCCTTCGTATTTTGCATCTCCTTCCTCCCACTGGCTACACCCACCTCTGGCCCCGATCACAGTGACTGCCCAAACACCGCAGGCCGAGCCACCAGGAAAGGGCTAAGATGGGGGCCTGGGAGCCCACATGGATGGAATTGAGTGAGATTTGATTGGGGACAGGTATCAAGACACATTGGGGAAACTGAGGCCCTGTGGAAGAGAAGCCAGTGGAGGAGGAGCCTAGAAGCATCCTAGACTGAGGCCTGCCTGGAATGGATTGGGAATTTCTGGAAAAGGTGGGGACCAGTCCCTAGCCCAATCTTTCAACTGCACCTCCTTTACAGTGAGTGAGATCATTGGCCGAGACCTGAGTGGCTTCCCTGCACCTCCTGGAGAAGAGCCTCCTGCCTGAAGCATCACCTGGCAACCCCAGCCCCCCTGCCCAAGCCCTGCCCACTTTCCCTTCATCCTGGGGTGGCGGTTCCAGAAGCTTGGGGCCAATCAGGATCCTCTTTCTCCAGCTTTTGCCTCCTCTCCCCTGCCCTTAGCTGAGGTGTGGCCCCTGGGCCTGGTGCTGCCTTGGAGGGGCTAAGATGGGAGTGGGGACCAAGGCTGGGTGTGAGAAAAGACTGGAGTGAAGGCTGTGTCTAGTTGTGTACAGGCCACGGTGCTGGGAGACTGGGGACAGCTTGATGGATAATAAACTGCTCACTGACTAGTGCTTCAGGCTCCAGAAGTCTTTGGACAGAGAGATGGGGCAGCTTACTCTAGCCCTGTATCCCAAAGAGTTTCTCAGTGGAGGGGTGCTGGGGAGGGTTTGAAGGGACTCCAGAGGCTCCCCAGCTGGAGTGAGGTTGGGGGCTTGAGTAGGCCTCTCCTCCCTGGGGATTCAGATTCCTTTAAGAGCTTTGGGATGGGGCCTAGGAATCTGTGTATTTTCAAGTTTCTTTCTCTTACCGCCACTCAGATGATTCGGATTCATAGCCAAGGTCACGAAAACCAGTCTGATCCCTTTTCCCCATTTATAAAGGAGAAATCCCAGGCTCAGAGAGGGAAAAGGGCTTGTCCAAGGTCACACAGCTAATCAACTAACAGGTTGAATGCCAGCCACACTCCTGGCCTCCTGCCCAGCCCACCCTCCCCAACCCACCCTCAGATACCTTTGGGCTCGGCCTGAGGCTTATCTCCCTTGAGTATGGTTAGGGGTGAGGGAGGGCTGGCATGGACCCATCCACACCGGATTCTCCCACCTTTGAGGACTGTGAAGACGTTCTGGAAACATCTGTGCTTCAGAGGTAGACTATAGGAAACCAAGCAGCTCCCCACAGCTCTGGTCACCACTTGCCCAGGTTCAGGGCATTGTATGATCTCCTGGTCTATCCTGCAGGTACACCCACATGTCCCCACTGACAGGCCGGGGTTGGAAACCTTGTTTGCCCCAGTTAACAGGCCATGGGAGGGACCAAGTCTCCACTGGGCTGGGGAAAGTCAGACCTTATCTGCCCTGCTCACCTGGCGCCTGGTACACAGTAGGCACTGGGTACCACCAAGCTGAGTTGGAGAGGCCTGGCTGCAGGCGGCCATACTCAAAAGATATTCAGGGAATTCGTACTTGGGAAACTTGCCTCACCTAAGGCTGGTGGGGCCTCTCTATGCCCAGTGGCTCCAGACAGGCCTGGCAAGTACCTGTGTGTTCCGGGGCAGGTGTGACAGAAGCTGGCTCTAGATTGGAGGCCCAGGAAATGGGGATAATACCTTCCCCCACCCACCCCTCTCCATCTGGTTGCTGCTCTGCAATGAATTTCCTTTGTCTTCCTGAATTCAAATTTTTGTGAACCAAACTGACCTCAAGTGATCAGATCACTGGGCTTTGGCTGCTCTTTTAAAGATACCCTCAGGGTGCCTGGCTAGCTCAGTTGGTAGAGCTTGTAACTCTTGATCTTGGGGTTGTAACTTTGAGCTCCACATTGGGTGTAGAGATTACTTAAAAATAAAATCTTAAAAAAAAAAAAAAAAAAAAAGTATCCTCCAGCAGGGGCCAGAGTCATTGCCCTGTAATCTCAATGTCAGGAGGGACCCTGGGGCACATGAGTCACAGGGAGCATTCTTTGGCTCCATCCCCAAGATCTCTGACAAGGGGTAGGTCAGCCTCTGTGAATGGAAAGCTGCAGATGGCGGGCACTCACTGCCTCCCAAGGCAGACCATTTCATTTTCTGTCAGGGCACTGCTATTCATTCATTGCCACACATTTCTTGAGCAGCTATAACTGCCAGCCAGTGGGTCCTGGAGGACTTCTTAGCCTCAGGGCAACAGTAAGGAAAGAGCTCACTATAAAAATTCAAACAGTTCAACTCTGTAAATATTTCTTATACAGACAGTATGTTGGATCTTGTTGTGGGGGAGGGCGGTGAGTAGTTTTAATACGGGGTGTAGAAGGAGCAGAGATCAGGGGCATGTCATCCAGTTGTGGGGGTGAGAGGGAACTGACTTCAGGGTGACAGAATTGCCCAGGCTGATAAGGGGAAGGGCAGGTTAGGCAGAGCTACCAGCATGGGAGAGAGACCCTGGAGAGAGGCAAACAAGGAAGGCTAACAGATGGGAGGCTTGGCATTCTTGGAGGAGCAGGAGAGGTTCTGTTTGGCGGGGATGGGGTACAGGTTAAATTCTGGAAGTAGGGGGCTGTGAGGAGGGTTTGGAGAAGGCAGCAGTGGCTAAGTTCTGAGGGCCCTTGTAGCTGTGCCGGGGAATTTAGTTATTTGAGGATGGTGGGAGCTTTCCTACTAGATGGTGGGCCTTAAGCCTGGGGTGATACAATCGATCTGCCATGAAGGTCTTCCTGGGGTTGAGCTGACATCTGCCTCCCTGTGACTTGCTCTGCCAGGGCCTGTTCCGCCTTTTGGGCCCATTCTTTGTATGCCTAACCCCTCTTCCTACTGGAATCCTGTTGTGAGTCAGCCTCCCAGGGTCACTGTCTCTTCCCAGGATCCCTACAGACATCTAGGTCCCTGAGGCTGGGGTTGAGAGAGAGAGAGAGAGAGAGAGAGAGAGGGGAGGAGGCCAGATCTTCAGCTGGTGCCAGAAAAGACTTTCTTGGCCAGGGTTTCTCCAAGTGTGGTCTGAGGATTTCTTGTATTTGAATCACTGGGGAGAGTTTTTTTGTTTTGTTTTGTTTAAAGGTTTTATTTTTAAGTAATCTCTACATCCAATGTGGGCTTCAAACCCACAACCCTGAGATACAGTTGCAAGCTCTGACTTAGCCAGCCAGGTCCCCCTGTTTTGTTTTTTTTTTTAAATTTTTTTTTTCAACGTTTATTTATTTTTGGGACAGAGAGAGACAGAGCATGAACAGGGGAGGGGCAGAGAGAGAGGGAGACACAGAATCGGAAACAGGCTCCAGGCTCTGAGCCATCAGCCCAGAGCCCGACGCGGGGCTCGAACTCACGGACCGCGAGATCGTGACCTGGCTGAAGTCGGACGCTTAACCAACTGTGCCACCCAGGCGCCCCCCCCTGTTTTGGTTTTTAATGTAGATTCCTAGGCAACCCTTGACCTACTCAATTATATTCTTTGGGGCCAGGGCCTAGTATCTGCATTTTAAGGAGTGCCCTAGGTGATTATTCAGCACAAGAATGCTTGAGTTCTAGAGTCATTTGTCAATTAAGTGTCACTCCTTCCCACTCCAGACTCTAAAATAGCTCCCTTCTCCCAGATCTTGCCTGGGCTGTCCTGGGTGGAGCCTCACCTGGAAAAGTGTTCTTAAGGGGAGGGGAAGGGCACACACATTCATGACATTGCAACTCATCTCTCTCTATACCTGGCTCCATCTTGCTGTGTAGATAATCTCAGTTGTCTTGAAGGTTAAAAAAAAAAAAAAAAAAAAAAAAAACCACAAAAACCTGTAACGCAGGGCACTTCCTGGAAGTTCCAGATGTAGGAAGTGCAAAGGGGTTTGGCTGTTTTTTTTGGGAGCTGGTTTTAGTGGCCTCAGTGTCTGGTTGCTCACTTAGCCAACGGTCCACAAAGTCCTCCAGGGCCCCTGCTCTGTGCTGAGTTCTGTGCTAGGCACATAGGATACGGGAATCACACCGGGGCCTTGCTGTGGAGGAGCAGACAATCCAGGCACTAGAAGCGGACACTTTCCTGCCTGGAGACGGAGGTGAGGTGATTTTATCTGAGCTGTCCAAGAGGCAGAAATGGTACGTTGCTATGGAAACACAGGGACCAGAGCTTGAGAGGGAGGGTCAAAGAACATTTTACAGAGGTGGGTGATTTTGAGCTAGGTCTTCAAGGAGAAGTGGGAGTTTTCTGGATAAACAAGATAGGCATGCGAGAGGGGGTCATGCCTGAGAGTTAAAACATATGAGGTCAAGACCACACTGCAGGGAAGGAATCAGACTTTCGATGCTTTAATAGGTCATGCGAAGGAGCGTGGATAATAGGCAGTCTTTTACTCATTTGGTCAGAGGGTCTACAGGCATGAGTGTGGGTATGTGAGCACATGTGATTTAGGATTTAGAAACTGTTTAGAGGGGCGCCTGGGTGGCTCAGTCGGTTAAGCGGCCAACTTCAGCTCAGGTCATGATCTCGCAGTCTGTGAGTTCGAGCCCCGCGTCGGGCTCTGTGCTGACAGCTCAGAGCCTGGAGCCTGTTTCAGATTCTGTGTCTCCCTCTCGCTGACCCTCCCCTGTTCATGCTCTGTCTCTCTCTGTCTCAAAAATAAATAAAACGTTAAAAAAAAAATTAAAAAAAAAAAAAAAGAAAGAAACTGTTTAGAAAAATAGTGGCAGGGAGACCAGAACGGGTTTTGCAGTAATTGAGGCAAGAGAAGTCTGGGCTCTATCTACTGCTTAGCTTAGCTGAACAGGCTCAGCTAGGGTGGGGGGTCAGGGAATAGAAAAGGTCTTGGCCTGGGGTCCTAACTCAGCCATCAACTCTCCGTGTAATCTCTAGCACGTCCCTGGCCTAACTGGGCTCTAGCTGCCTCATCTGTACATGTTTATTGACGTCCTTCTCTGTAGCAGCCTCTGTGATAGCTCGTGGGGATAGAACAATGAGTGAGACAAACACAGTTCCTTCTCTCACAGAACTCAAAGTTTATGATAAGCAGTTGCAGAACAAAGTGTAATGGTGGAGAAGTACTGGGGGCTATGGGATCTTTCAGAAAGGTCACTGAACCTGTCCTCTCCCACTGTTTGCATATGTCTTAGAGTAATGATGGACAACTATGTTTTGAGAGCATCTATTGAATCCGTCCCTTTTAGGCGGGGGAACAAGACATTCCCTGAAAGGAATGGATATTCAGTGATTGCACCCTGGGTCAGGAAATGTGGATTTGTCACTCAGGCCTTGGGTAGAGTGAGAAGGAGCATCTCTTTATGCTTTTCTCTCTTAGACCTCAACTCTGAGAGACCTAGTTAGAGCAGAGTGTGTCCCAGTCGTCTCTACCACAGTGAGGCAGGATCCTGGCAGAGCAGGAAGTCAGGGGCCAAGGTTGGGCAAGGTGGAAGCTCTGTGGTAGGTAGTACTACGTTTTATCTTCCTAAGTAATTCCTTTTGGCCCCCTCACCTTTCTCAAGTTTATTTTGCTTTCTTTCTTCTAACAAAAATATATATATATTTTTTAAAAAATATTTATTTTTGAGAGAGACAGAGTGCGAGTGGGGGAGGGGCAGAGAGAGAGAGGGAGACACAGAATCCGAAGCAGCCTCCAGGCTCTGAGCTGTCAGCACAGAGCCCGACACGGGGCTCCAACTCACAAACCAGAAGATCATGACCTAAGCTGAAGTCAGATGCTTAACTGACTTAGCCATCCAGGAGTCCCTTCCTTCCTTCCTTCTCTTTCTTTTTATTTATTTATTTATTTATTAAAAAAAAATTTTTTTTTAACATTTATTTATTTATTTATTTTTTTAAATTTTTTTTTCAACGTTTATTTATTTTTGGGACAGAGAGAGACAGAGCATGAACGGGGGAGGGGCAGAGAGAGAGGGAGACACAGAATCGGAAACAGGCTCCAGGCTCTGAGCAGTCAGCACAGAGCCCGACGCGGGGCTCGAACCCACGGACAGTGAGATCGTGACCTGAGCAGAAGTCGGACGCTTAACCAGCTGAGCCACCCAGGCGCCCCATCTTTCTTTTTAAAGATGTATTTGTTTATTTAAGTAAATCTCTACACCCAACATTGGGCTCGAACTCACGACCCTGAGGTCAAGAGTCACACACTCTTCCTACTGAGCCAGTCAGGTGCCCCTCCTTTTAGGTCTTTTTTAATATATTAGTTTCCTAGGGGTTGTCATAACAAAGCACCACTAACTAGGTGGCTTAAAACAATAGAAACTTCTCTCATAATTCAAGAGGCCAGAAGTCTGAAATCAAGTTGTTAGCAGAGTTGGTTCCTTCTGGAAGCTCTGAGGGAGAATCTATTCTAGTCCTTTCTTCTAGTTTCTCATGGTTGCTGGCAATCTTTGGTGTTCCTTAACTTGTGGAAACATCATTCCAGTCTCTATCTCTATCATTACATGGAATTCTTCCCCGTGTCTCCTCTGTGTCTCTGTGTCCAAATTTCTCTTATAAAGATACCAGGCATTGAATTTAGGTCCCACCCTAATCCAGTATGACCATATCTGCAAAGACCCTATTTCCAAATAAGATCACATTCAAAGTGCCAGAGGTTAGGACAGCATATCTTTTTTGGTGACCCAGTCCAATCTACTACACTGAATTTCATGTAAAGTTTTGTCAATCATTCTGATCTCAGTTGTGTTATGGCAAGTTAAGCAAAAATGTCCACTTTGGGCCCCAGCAGTGCAAGGGAGAGCAGTGTCCTTTGATGCCAGCTTGGTGGATGCAGCCATGAAGTGTGGGAGTCCCAAAGGAAAGGTGATTTTGAAGTAGTTTCTTGACGTAGTGAAGAGCAGGCATTTTAAGGCCAACTCCCTCAATCCTCAGGAGATTCTCCTTTTCCTGCTGTTCTTGGACAATCTCCATTTTACTTGGGATGCTGAGAGATTATGCGGATTTACTTACAACTACGCTTCCAAACTGGAAAGGGTTAACAAAATGAACAAAGAGTAACCAGCTAAATGAGAATGGAAATTCTCAATGAGCTTTTAGCATATTAAAAGCTCTGAAGATTCCTCCTGTATATGAATTCCTTTAACTGTAGAATCCAATGTTTCCTAAATGCAGTTGATCATGAAGATCTTTTTTTTTATGAAGATCTTTTTTTAAAAATATTTATTTATTTTTGAGAGAGAGACACACACAGTGAGGGTGGGGGAGGGGCATAGAGCGGGAGACACGGAATCCAAAGCAGATTCCAGGTTCCCAGCCTCAGAGCCTGACACGGGGCTCTAACTCACAAACTGTGAGATCATGACTTGAGCTGAAGTTGGACGCTCAACCAACTGAGCCACCCAGGCACCCTGATCATGAAGCTCTTTTATTTAGGACAATACTATATTAGTTATCTGTTCCTGTGTAACATATTATTCCAAAACTTTGTGGCTTAACAAATAAAAAGTTATCTTTCACAGTTTCCAAGGGTCAGAGATTTGGGAGTGGCTTGCCTGAGCAGTTTTGGCTTGGAGTTTTTCCTGAAGCTGCAGTCATGTGAAGGCTTTGTTGGAACTAGTGGAAGGTCTCAGTTCCACATTTCATGGGCCTCCCCACTGGGCTGCTTGAGTGTTCTCATGACATGGCAGCTGGCTTTCCCCAGCATCAGCAACCCAAGAAGCCAAGGTGGAAACTTTATAACCTAGCTTTGGAAGTCTCACACTGTCATCTCCATCATACTCTATTGGTTACACAAACCAGCCTTGATTTACCGTGGGAAGAGCAGGAGGTGAGGGTCATATGGGCCATCTGGGAGGCTGGTACCACAAATATGAATATTCATTTATTCATTCATTCAGCAGATATTTACTGGTGCCTGCTATATGCCAGACACTGCTCTAGACACCAAAAAATACAACCTCAAACACAACAGACACATCCCTATCCTCATGGAGCTCACATTCTAGTGACACCTCACTCAACATCTGCTTGAGAAATTTGGAAAATATTGCTTCACAGGGACACAGAAGAGTGAGAAGTGTGAATACAGAATAGTTAATGCCAAGGTAGGGGGAAACTCATAACACCATGGAAACTAGGGCTCCTGACCTCGGTTTGACATTCTGGAAAAGGCAAAATGATAGGGACAGAAAACAGATCAGTGGTTGCCAGGGGAAATAATTGGAGAACAAGGAGTGGTTGACTATAAAGGGGCAGCACACAGGAATTTTTAGCGTGGTGGAACCGTTCTGTATGGTATGGTAGTCAATATATGACTATGCCATTGTCAAAATCCATAGGACTCTACAAAGACCAAACTTAATTGTATACAAATAAAAAAACCCATATGTAACATATGAATTTAACTGTATTACAAATATATATGAAAAAGGTAGTGCGGGTGGGGGTGGGGGTGGAGGGAAAGCTAAAATAAGTAAATTTGGAAAACAATGTTTTGACTGGATGCTATAAGGCTATAGACAAAAGGAACCATAGGTTAAAAAAAAAAGAAACAATAGATCAATATTATAGTTGGAAAATTTGTTACAGTTTAACAATTCTGAAACTATTTAACATATATATTAGTTTTGAACAAATAAGTAAATGGAACATAAGTTAGATGAATTGTAGCTATGGGAAAGAAGTTTCTTATTGTCAGAGAAAGTGGGGAGAAAAGCTAAACAGAATAAACACTGTAGTGCTGGATTTGAATTGGGGGTACCAGTATGAACTCATGCTTGTTTTCTATACATATTTACATGGTATTATAGAATATATGTAATAGATCTATATATGTAGACATCATTCTATATAGAGCCATAAGCTACAGATATCTGTATAATATACATATGTATGTATGTGTATAGACATACAAAAAATACAGAGATAAATATAAAGTGTGTATATGTGAGCTAATACACATACATGTATTTGCTAGTTTTGCCTGCTAAGAATCCCGAAAGAAGGGGGCACCACATTAGCAATGAGCACACCTAACAACCAGATGTTAGGTTTCTAAATACCATTCTTCAATAAAAGGAACCAGGGTTCCTTGGAAAAATGACAAATTCTAGGGTTGGGGAAGGCATAACGCAAGATAATCCTGGAGCAAATTGCATTTCTAGAAAGTTAGGGCAAAAAAATAAAAATAAAAAAAATAAGGAGGGGATATCAAAAGGATGCAGGAGCCAAATCAAAAATGTCTCAATGGCCAGGGTGCCTGGGTGACTCAGTCAGTTGTATCTGACTTCAGGTCATGATCTCGCAGTTCATGAGTTCGAGCCCTTTGTTGGGCTCTGTGCTAACAGGTCAGAGCCTGGAGCCTGCTTCACGTTCGTCTTCCAATCTCTCTCTGCCCCTCCCCCACTCATGCTCTGTCTCTCATTCTCAAAAATGAATAAATGTTTAAAAAAACATTAAAAAATGTCCTAATGGCCAAAGTTGAAACAATTTGAGCAAATTAATAAATAAGAATATTAGATTATAACACAAGGAATAAAATAGGAGCACCTGGGTGGCTCAGACGGTTAAGCATCCAACTCCTGATTTTGGCTCAGGTCATGATCTCACAGTTGTGAGACTGAGCCCAGCATCAAGCTCTATGCTGAGCATGAAGCCCGCTTGAAATTCTCTCTCTCTTCCTCTCTCTCTCAAAAACAAAACAAAACACAACACAACAACAACACACACACACACACACACACACACACAAACCTCTGTAATGGTTGAATAAGTAACTCACTGGAGGAGAAGGGACAAGTTTCCTTTAAAGAGAATTTCAGGGGCGCCTGGGTGGCGCAGTCGGTTAAGCGTCCGACTTCAGCCAGGTCACGATCTCGCGGTCCGTGAGTTCGAGCCCCGCGTCAGGCTCTGGGCTGATGGCTCAGAGCCTGGAGCCTGTTTCCGATTCTGTGTCTCCCTCTCTCTCTGCCCCTCCCCCGTTCATGCTCTGTCCCTCTCTGTCCCAAAAATAAATAAACGTTGAAAAAAAAAATTTAAAGAGAATTTCAATTAATAAATGTATAAGGAGGGGTGCCTGACTGGCTCAGTGGGTAGAGCATGCAACTCCTGATCACGGGGTTGTAAGTTCAAGCCCCATGTTGGGTGGAGAGTTTACTAGGGGCACCTGGTGGCTCAGTCGGTTGGGTGTCTGACTCTTGATTTCGGCTCAGGTCATGATCTTGCAGTTCATGGGATCGGGTTCTGTGCTGACGGCCAGAGTCTGCTTGGGATCTCTCTTTCTGCCACTCCTGCACCCATGCTCTCTCTCTCTCAAAATAAAGAAACATTTAAAATAAATAAAAAAGTCTTTAAAAAAGTAAATGTAGATGGACTAACTTGTAATAGAAAATCACCATTAGACCATCACAGTAATAATTGCTACAGGCAAGATCCATTGATGAATGCTAAAATCAACAGGTAAAACTTCAAGGAAGGACAAGATATTTGCAGGCCTCAAAGTATCTGTTCCAAAATGTACTAATTACTGTGAGAGTTTTAAAATACAGTCCTGGGGCGCCTGGGTGACTCAGTTGGTTAAGCTTCCAACTTCGGCTCAGGTCACAATCTCACAGTTTGTGAGTTCTAGCCCCGTGTCGGGTTCTGTGTTGACAGCTCAGAGCCTACTTTGGATTCTGTGTCTCCCATTCTCTCTCTGCCCCTCCCCAACTTGTGCTCCCATGCGCGCTCTCTCTCTGTCTCTCTCAAAAATAAGTAAATAAACATTAAGAAAAATACAGTCCCAAATTCTTTGATACCCCTTGCTCTAGGAAATAGAGCTGATTTAATTCCTCTGAGCTGAGAGGAATTAAAAAAATGTTTATTTATTTTGAGAGAATGAGAGGGTGGGAACGGGGAAGGGACAGAGAGAGAGGGAGAGAGAGAGAATCCCAAGTAAGCTCTGCACTGTCAGCGTAGAGCCAGACATGGGGCTTGATCCCATGAACTGTGAGATCATGACTTGAGCCAAAATCAAGAGTCAGACGCTTAACCGGCTAAGCCACTCAGGGGCCCCAGCTTGTATTCTGGACTTAGCAACTTGTTCTAACAAATAGAGTATGGAAAGGGAAAAATAGCCACTTAACGGTAGAGAAACCAAGCAAACACCACTGTAACCGAGCAATCAAGGTTAACATCATGGGCAATAATTTATGTTGATATCTGAGGCCCCTGATGTGATACATTGAGAAGCACACATTACCTTTGTGATATTCTTTCCCAAGGCCCATAACCTTAGTCTAACCTAAACTGTGCAACATTGTACGAAAGACCTAATCACAAATCTTGAAAGGGGTTGAGATGTCAGGTTTCGTTTTGAGGAAAAACACATGCATATTTACATATTGGTGCCAGCAAGGGCAGGGAGGGGCAGTGCGTTTTAAAGTTTTGTGATTCTGTAACTTGTGGAGATGCAGCCCACGTACGTGCAATGCTCAGACCCTGAATCCATTCAAATGTGTCACAGGCATTCCACTGTCCACTGGACAGTAATCCTTGTTTTTTCCCTTGCCTCCACCTCCGCAGTTGCTGTTTGTGTCCTGGTCCAGGCTGGAGAATCTGAAGAAGAGACCTCCTTTCTTCCCAGTGGGACCCGGCTGAGCTTCAAGTCCTTTCCGGCTGTGCCCTGGGTGGGTGTCTGCCTCCTCTTCCAGACTGCCCCAGAGGTGAACAGTGTCCAGATTGCCGCGCAGGATTTCTGGGAAGGCGACTGACACCAGGGGGCAGCAGTAACAAAGTGGAAGGTGGGGTGGGCAGGAGGGAGGAGGAAAAAGCTTAGAAAAACAGGGCCCCTGTTCCTTTGTGAACTTCACATCTGATTCTCTTGTACATTTATTTATTTATTTTTTATTTTTTTAATGTTTATTTTTGAGAGAGAGAGAGAGAGACAGAGTGTGAGCAGGGGAGGGGCAGAGAAAGAGGGAGACACAGAATCGGAAGCAGGCTCTAGGCTCCAAGCTGTCAGCACATAGCTGGACGCCGGGCTCAAACCCATGAACTGCGAGATCATTACCTGAGCTGAAGTGAGACACTAACCAACTGAGACACCCAGGTGCCCCTCTTGTGCATTTTCTCAGACCACTGTTCACCAATTGGCTCCCACTTCTCAGAATCGTCAGTCATTTGGCCCTTAGTAATCATAGATTTGCCTTGTTAACTGTATTTTTAGGGTGCTTTCCCTGTTTCCCCTGCCAGATTGTAAGGTCCTGAAGAGCAGATTCCATGTTTGTATTTATAACTCTTCGTGCCTCCTTGTCCAGTGAATAATAAGAGCTGCAATTTTGTGATGCTTACTAGGGAAGTGCTTTATGTGTTTTAACTCCAAGTTTGCTGCAATCCCAAACCAAGGCTCAGAGATGTTCACTGAGGATAGTAGCGACAGAAATAGATAACAGGGGTGCTCACTCTGTTCTGAGCACCTCGTCAAGCAAGCCCTTCACATAGCTCATCTCATTTAATCTTCTCCCAACAGTCCTGGCAAGTTGTTCCTATTATTATCCCTATTTCATAGATGAGGAAACTGAGGCACAGAGGGCTTACGTAATGTCTACAGTCACAGCCTCCCAGGGACAACATGGGGTTTATCCTGGGGGGGACCCACCTCTAGGTCCAGTGACCTTTCCCACCATACTACAGCCAATTCCCTATCACACGGGTGAAATCAGATAAAAAATAAACATCCAGGTGAGGTGCCTGGGTGACTCAATTGATTAAGTGTCTGACTCTTGATCTCAGCTCAGGTCTTGATATCAGGGTTGTGAGAGTTCAGTCCCTGTGTTGGTCTTCCTGCTGGTCATGAAGCCTACTTAAAAAAAAAAGCAAAAAAAAAAAAAAAAAAAAAAGCTGTGGTTTGGGGCATCTGGGTGGCTCAGTCAGTTAAGCCCAGGTCATGATCTCACAGTTCGTGAGTTCGAGCCCTGTGTCAGGCTCTGAACTGTCAGCACAGAGCCGGGAGCCTGCCTTGGATTCTGTGTCTTCCTCTCTCTCTGCCCCTCCCTAGCTCATGCTCGCACTCTCTTTCTCTCTGTCAAAATAAACAAACTTAAAAAAAAAAAAGTAAATATCCAGGGCTCCCTTTGAATGAGGCAGCCAGACAGTCCAGAGATTGAACTTCAGACTTTTAATCAAAGGCCTTGGGATTCATGCTCCCTTTTGGATGTCATTCACTTTTTCTTCTTTTTCCTCCTCTAGTTTTTCTTCTCCTTCTCCTCCTCCTTCTTCTTTTTTAATATTTATTTATTTTTGAGAGAGACAGAGAGACAGAGTGTGAGCGGGGCAGGGGCAGAGAGAGAGGGAGACACAGAATCCAAGGCAGGATCCAGGCTCCAAGCTCTCAGCACAGAGCCCAACACGGAGCTCGAACTCACGAATGGTGAGATCATGACCTGAGCTGAAGTCGGACACTTAACCGACCGAGCCACCTAGGCGCCCTGGATATTGGTCACTTTGTAAGTAGTAAAATGCAGGAGTTGGACTGGTCCAAGCAGTGCCTGAAACCTCTTCTGATTCTAACACTCCAGGAGTTTATGTTGCAAATGGCAGTGTGCGGAGGGGAGCCTGCAGAAGGAGACCACTCACTTAGGATTGTTGAATAAATGACCAGACTTCCTTGCTCCTCTGAAGGGGTGGGGAGGGGAAGGGGTATACAGGCTGGTGTATGTAGAGATGAGACACAGAACTTGTTCTGAGCCCCCCATTGAGCCCTTTCCCCTCCATTCTTTAAGTCCTTTTAGGATGTTGCTCGGCCTCAGAGAGAGGTCTTCTTCATTCTTTGTCTCCCTGGTGGCAAAGGGCAGAGGAAGAAAGCTGCCAATGCCTTTGCCTGCGTGGGTGTCTGACCAGCCCCACACCCTGGCTGTGGTGACAAAGCCGTGGTACTTAGATTCAACCAGGTGTTAGCATGCTTTATGACCTCTAGCATGAGTGATGCTATAGAGCATAAAAGGTTTTTCTAAGGCAAAGAAAGTTAAGTTTCTATTCCATTTTGGATTATTTTTGTATTATTTTCACCATCCTGAAAATCCCAGCTCCTCCTAACTTAGCACCCCATTGGCAGCTGACCATAACCTTGCCTAGTTTTGGGGTCTCCCGGCTTTGGGTGGCCCTGGCTCCACTCTGTTTCCTGCCTCCTTCAAGACTCCCCATGATTTCTTTGAGGTTGTGGTTGGTCAGGGACCTTCTCTTGCTCTCCCAAGATATAACACACTATCACCAAAATTCTTGTTGGTTTAACTGTTCCTTAGCCACCCAAAATTCCATCCTAAGTATGCAGTTTACACTACTAATCCATCATCTAGCAAACATTGTTTTTACAAGGAATATAGAACTGAGGGAGAAGTGTTGGTCTCCGTAGGGATTTAAAAGCCATATGTAAGGGCGCCTGGGTGGCTCAATCAGTTAAGCGTCCAACTCTTGATTTTAGCTCAGGTCATGATCTCATAGTTTGTGAGATAAGAGCCCTGAGTTGGGCCCCACGATAACTGCGTGGAGCCTGCTTAGGATTCTGTGTCTCCCTCCCTCTCTGTCCCTCCCCCTGCTTGAGCTCTCTCTCTCTCTCAAAATGAATAAATAAACATTAAAAAAAACTAAAGACAGAGGCTACCAAGATATTTTGCATTTATTTTTAATTCTTTTAAATTTTTTTTTTTTCAACGTTTATTTATTTTTGGGACAGAGAGAGACAGAGCATGAACGGGGGAGGGGCAGAGAGAGAGGGAGACACAGAATCGGAAACAGGCTCCAGGCTCTGAGCCATCAGCCCAGAGCCTGACGCGGGGCTCGAACTCACGCACCGCGAGATCGTGACCTGGCTGAAGTCGGACGCTTAACCGACTGCGCCACCCAGGCGCCCCTATTTTTAATTCTTGATACAAAACATAGAAAACTCAAACTAAACTACACATTTTAAAAAGCTGACAAATAACCACAAACACTCCAAAACCCAGAAAAATAGCACGGTATTAAATAAATCATTAACTGCTTAATGTACAGTCTGTATGACTTATAGCTTTGTGTGGCCATCCCAGGTGAGGTAAAAGGAAAATTTTTGAAAGCCCTTTCGGCACAGGGATAGCAAACAATAACTCAATTCGGTGTGGAAGTTACCGCAAGCCACATAAATCTATCACAATTAATGTATCTCCAACCCACCTTCCCTTTTGCTAGACCCCAAAACTGCCCTTAGGCAGTCACCTGCCACAACGTCACCAATGTCACCTGCCACAAGCGGAAGGGTGACAGAGGAAAGTCTGAAGGAAAAGACACAGTAGTCTTACACACTGGGGTTAAAATATCTTTTGCACATTTCACAAAAACCTAAGACCGTCTGAATACACGACAGGGGTCTGTGCTCTGGAGCGCCCCCTCAGGCCTCAGCTCCCTTAGACACACAGCACATGTGCCTCTGGTGGGTGCTGGCTGGTGCGCAGGGGTAATCAGCAACTGGATGGTTCACCCCAGCCCTCCCTCTCTTGCACTAGGCTTTATAGAGTTCCCTTTTATATGTCTTGGACCTAGTTCCATATTAGGACAATTCTATCCCCTACTTCTTTTGAATGATAACATTCCACTGCATGAATGAACATCCACATTTAGATGATTTCTAATGTGCCGTGACAAATGATGCTGCAAAGAGTACTCATGCTCCTATTTTTTTTTTTTTAATTTATTTTTGGGACAGAGAGAGACAGAGCATGAACGGGGGAGGGGCAGAGAGAGAGGGAGACACAGAATCGGAAACAGGCTCCAGGCTCTGAGCCGTCAGCCCAGAGCCCGACGCGGGGCTCGAACCCACGGACCGCGAGATCGTGACCTGGCTGAAGTCGGACGCTAAACCGACTGCGCCACCCAGGCGCCCCTCATGCTCCTATTTTTTTTATGCGCGTGTGAGAATATATTTGTAAAACAGATTCTTAGAGTGTGATTGCTGGGCTCCAGAGCATATCCAATCACAATTTAATGGACACTGCTAATTGCTGTCCTTGGAGGTTGTGAGGATATGCCAGCAGGGTCCAAGCATGGCCAACAGTGTGTTAGCAAACATTGCTAATTCTTGCCACTCTGTAGGTGAAAAATCTTGCTATAGTTTTAATTTGCATTTCTCTTATTAAGAATGAAAGGGAGGGGCGCCTGGATGGCTCAGTCAGTTGAGCAGCAGACTTCAGCTCCGTCATGATCTCCCAGTCTGTGAGTTTGAGCCCCACATTGGGCTCTCTGCTGTCAGCACAGAGCCTGCTTAGGATCCTCTACCCCTTCTATGCCCCTCCCTGCTTACATGCTCTCTCTCTCTCTTTCTCTAAATAAAACATTAAAAAAAAAAAAAAATGAAAGGGAGCATCTTTTCATGTATTTGAGAACCATTTATATTTCTTCTTTTGTGAATTGTTTATATCTTTGTCCATTTTTCAGTTGAGTCGATCTTTTTCTTATTGGTTTAAAAGAGCTGTTTGGATATGAAGGAAATCAGGGGCGTCTGGGTGGCTCAGTTGGTTAAACAACTTCAGCTCAGGTCATGATCTCATGGTTCGTAAGTTTGAGCCCCACGTGGGGCTCTGCTGACAGCTTGGAGCCAGGAACCTGCTTGGATTCTGTGTCTCATATCTCTCTCTGCTTCTCCCCCACTCGTGTGTGTGTGTGTGTGTGTGTGTGTGTGTGTTCTCTCTCTCTCTCTCTCTTTCTCTAAAAATAAATAAACCTTAAGAAAGAAATTTTAAAAAATACGGGTGCCTGGGTGGCTCAGTTGGTTAAGTGTCTGACTTCGGCTTAGGTCATCATCCCAAGGTTTGTGGGTTCAAGCCCCACATTGGGCTTACTGCTGTGAGCGCAGAGCCTGCTTCTGATCATCTGACCCCCTTCCCCTCTCTGCCCTTCCCCTGTTTCTGCTCTCTCTCTCTCAAAAATAAATAAAATGTTTTTAAAAATTAAAAAAAAATAACTATGAAGGAAATCAGTTCTTGGTTTGAGATGATTGGCAAATCAATTTTCTCAGCTTTTCATTTGTCTATTGACTCTGCTTATGGGGTTTACATTCCAATGGAAAAAAATTCTGTATTTATGCAACTGTATATATATATATATATATATATATATATATATATATATATACATATATATATGATTTTCTTTTTAAGTAATCTCTACATCCAACTTGGGACTTGAACTCACAAACCTGAGTTCAAGAGCTGTATGCTCCACCAACTAAGCTGGCCAGGCATCCCTATGTGACTGAATGTATTAAACAAGTTTTTTTTTTTTTTTTTAATGTTTATTTATTTTTGAGAGAGAGAGAAACAGACTGTGAGCAGGGGAGGGGCAGAGAGAGAGGGAGACACCAATTCTGAAGCAGGCTCCAGGCTCTAAGCTGTCAGCACAGAGACCAATATGAGACTCCAACTCACAAAGCACGAGATCATGACCTGAGCCAAAGTTGGACGCTTAACCAACTGAGCCACCCAGATGCCCCTAAACAAGTTTTTAATGACTTCTGATCTGGTGTCATTCTTAGAAAGGCCTGCTTCTTCCAAACACAATATTTAAAAAATTCTCCCATGGTTATGATATTTTTATGATTTCATTTTTAATATTTAAATATTTGATTTTTCAGGAATTTATTTTGCTGTATGAGGTGAGGTGTGGATATTTTATTTTATCTCAGAAGGCTACCCCATTGTCCCAAGACCTTTATTGAAAAATACATCCTAGGGGTGCCTGGGTAGCTCAGCTGGTTAAGCGTTTGACTCTAGATTTCAGCTCAAGTCATGATCTTGTGGTCATGGAATCGAACCCCTGGTTGGGCTCTGAGTTGACAGTGTGAGCCCTGCTTGGGATTCTCTCTCTCCCTCTCCCTGTCCCTCTCCTGCTTGTGCAAAGGAGCTCTCTCTCCTTCAAAACAAATAAATAAACATTAAAAAAAGAGAGAAACATACATCTTATCTTCACTGAAAAGCTATCTTTGCCATATACTAAATTTCTGTATGTAGTTGCTCTTCTTTTCTACATTTTTGGTCTGTTCCACTCAACAGTTTGTCTATTCATGTGCCAAGTTGCTAATAGTAGCTTTGTGTGTTTTGATTTCAGACTTCTAGTTTCCGGAACTGTGAAAGAATACACGTCCGTTGTTTTAAGCCACTCCCTGGCTCCATTCCCTGCTCCCCCCATTGGTGGCAACTTGCTGATACAGTGACAGAGCTGGGATTTGAAGGAGAGTCTAAGTGTGCGCCTGAGCCTGAGTGCTGTGTTCTGAATGGGAGTGCACAGGTATTCAGCCCTGCTCCTGTGAGAGTGTGTGAGGGGAAAAGTAGGGGAAATTAGTGAATCCCCAATTTCCTTGGGCCTTATCAGCCTGTGGGTATAGGTATGGGATGAAGGGGCATGCTGGCCATTCTGTGTCCCTTCCAGTTCTCCTCTTTGCTCTCCAGTACCCTGCTCTGTGTCCAGGAGGCTGACCTCAATGTCCTGCCTCAACCCTACTTCCCTGCCCTTTGGCTTCTGATTGGGTGTGGCCAATGCCAGGCACTGGCAGCAGGTTGGAAGTCTGCTCCCTCCGTCCTGGGTCGCAGCTTGTCAGTGGCTGTGTATCTTCATCTGAGGCCACAGCTCCTTCTGGTGGCCCTCTACAGCTCCAGCTCTGGTCCATTAGTTGGTTCCAGTAATCACATCTTTCCCTTTCCCTTTCAGGCCTCTGGTGGTAATGGCTTTCCCCACACTAGCCCTAGAGTCTCTTACTGGTTTTCCTTAACCCTGCCCACATCCCATAAAGATCCATTCTTTAGATGTCCTTCAGCCATCCCTTTTGAAAGGACCACATGCTTCCTACTGAGATCCTGACCAATATGGGGAGCCATCACTCTCTCCCGGAGTAACTCCAGTTTCTTTGGCTCCTGCCTCTTCTTGCTTGTTTGGAACGGGCCGACCATTCTTGGTGCCTCTGGGAAGCCACTTCTCTTCCAATGGGAGCCCACCAGGCCAAGCTGCTCTGGATTCTGGCAAAGTCAGGGAGGTGCCTGTCTCCCCACTGGGTTATTCCCACAAGCAGATCCCAAGCAGGCTGCCTGGGTCCTAGGGCTCCCCACCCCCCCATCTCCAGAAACTGGAATAGGCCTGTCTGTCAAGCTTACAGGGCAGGCCCCTCCTTTAATCTCCAAGAGCTTTCTCTGGAGGCTTCTCATTCTTTATGCAAACAGACTCCAGGCTCCAGGGTCCCCTGTTGCCAGACATGCCGAGACATATCAGATATATTGCATTCTCCTTAGACTTGAGCTGGGATCCTTCCATACAAGGTTGGGAAGGTAAGTTTGGGCCAGGGCAAGGAAAGCCTCCAACACAATTGAACAAATTTTAACCTAATGTTATAGGCAAGGAATCACCAAACATATTCATGCTGGGAGAGGCTTGGATCAAACATTAAGAACTTTGCACATTGCCATCCCCATGCTCTTCCTGTTCTCCCTCTAGCTGAAATATCACCTTGCCAGAGAGTCCCCATCAAGGCACTCTGCATTTATTTCCTTGCAGACCTTGCACACTTTGCTTTATTTCCAGTACAACATTTGTCATTCCCTGAAATCACAGCTGTTTTCTTCTTTCCACGAGGGCCAGGAGTCATGTTAGTCAATGCTATACTGCCAAGGCCTGGCTTATAGTAAACACTTAATAAATGTGTGTGGAATTTGTTGAATGAATGAATGAGTTTGGCCAAGTGAATGAATTTAGATGAGGAAGCCCAGAGAGGTCAAGGACTTAGCTACCTGCTTAATCATGCACAACTCATCACTGGCAAAGTCGGGACTAGAGCCAGGCTATTTAACTAAATCCGATACATCCAGGAGGAGAGGGGAGAGGAGGAGGGCACTGGTTAGCAGGGAGGGTGAGGAGAGCCTGGTCTAGGAGCCAGGCTGGTGGCAATGGGAAAGAGGGCGTCTCTGGGAAGGTATGGTGACATATTGGCCAGAGGTGAGGTGGGGACGAGAGACAAGATCTAGGAAGGGAAAATTAAAATGTATAGGGTATCTCTTCTGTGCCAGAACATGTGCTAGGCATGGTACCTGTATCTGTGCATCTGTGTGGTCTGATTTACAACCTGTGCGGTCTGATTTACGACCTGTGCTGTAGGTATTATCAGCCCCATTTTTATGAGCTGAAGAAATGGAGGCACAAGAGTTTAAATAAATTACCCTCTTTTATCCATTTATCAAGTACCTGACTCTTCCGCCCTCTTTCCATCCTCCTTTGAATTTAGGATTAAACCAGAGAGTTTTCCTTGAAGATGCCACTGTGTGTGGGGTCCACAGTCCGTTAGAAAAGGGCAACAAGAGTTATGTATTTATTCAGGGAAGAGCAGGAAACAGGGGGGTAGTGGCTCTCACCTTGCTTCAGAGGAGAAACTGAAACACAAGAAGGCAGGAGCCTCTTCTGATACCGGGAGAGCAGACAGAGGTGGCAAGAGGGGAGAGGACCTGAAGTTCGCCCTGAGGGTCTTTTGCTTCAAGGTACTATAAAGAGTCAGGACCGGGACACAGATGGGGCAGAGCAGAAGATTGTGGAGCCAGAGATGACACAGATCACCTTTTCCTTTTCTGGATTCCAGTCTAGGGAGAAGCAGGGGTGGGACAGGATGGGCTGGATTCCAGTCTAGGAATAGTATGAGGATACTGGGAGTAGTATGAGAGTATGAGCCCCCTCCTCTCCCCAGTTGGGCCTCTTCCTTGCAGTGGGGTGCTCTTGGCCCCTTGCCTGCCTGGACACAAACACAGCATGGCCCGACAGCCCAGATGTTCCTGGGCAGGCTTAAATTACAGTCCACTGCCCTTTGTCCCCGTAGGTACTACACTTGTGCCTGTCAGAATGCGGGGCTCATTTTGGGTTTGTAAAATAAAGGGCACTGGAGCCCAGGACCCAGACTGTGCCCTCCACAGAGCCAGGTTCTGTTCAGGCCCCAGGGCTGCATAAGGTGTTCTTTGTGCCGGGGATGCCTCCGGGGCCGGGTGTTGGAGGCGGGCCCCCAGCCCAGAGCTAGTCCCTGACCACTGATGCCAAGCGGTTGGCTGTGGATCAAGGGTTGAGGGAACCCTCAAAGCCTGCGTTACGGACCAGACCCTCACTCCCATCCTGAAGCCCCGCCCCCCCCCCCCCCCCCCCCCCCCGGCATTACTCAAACTTGCTAAAAGGGGCTTTCATTAACCACGCCAGTCTGAAAATTCAGGCTGCTCTCCCCGCCCCTCCAGCCCTGGGGGCTTCAGGAGGGTCTGGGCTGCCTGCCAGCCCCGGCAGTCCCCAGACTTGGGGGTGGGGTGGGGAGGCGGTGCTGTTACCCTCTGCTTCCTGCTAGGTTTCCAGCCCGGAGTTTCCTCAGGCCCCGGCCTCCCCCGCTCCCCACCCTGCTCTTCCTTAACCCTTTCCTCCGGGGAAGGAGTGGCACAGGTCCGGTTCTCTGCCTTTTCGGGGAGGGCTGGGAGGGGCGCGGTGGGAGGAGCTGGGAGAAAGTCCCCGAAACCGAGCCCCCTCTTCCCCACCGGAACGCCCCTCCTTCCCCTTCCTCTTCCTTCCACCCAGGAAAGGGGAACGTGGAAGGAAATTAACTTTGACCCCTGATTCTGGCTTCGGGCCTAAAACTTGGGTGGAAGGCGGAGGTTTCCAGGACCCTCTCGCGCCCTCCCCCCGCCCTGTCGCCCCCTCCTTCGGCCCTCCGCGCCCCTTCAAGCCACCAGGCAGACGGAGAAAGGGTTCATCCTGCAGGGGCTGGCGCAGTGGTGAAGGGGGAAGGCTGGGGGCGGAGGGAAGGGCGGCGGGAGCCCAAGTGGTCCCACCCCCAGCTGCAGCCCCTGGCAGGAAGAGATTGTAGCGGGAGCCGCCGCCAAAAGCGACGGAACTCGGGCGGACGGGCGCCGTGGCCGTGGCTGGTGGGTCCGTAAGCCGAGAGGACCAGGCTGAGGCGGGGGGCGCGCCGCTCGGCGGAGGGGGCGTGGCCTGGACTCCTCCCGCACCCTGCTGGGGCGCCTCCCGCGCTGGGACCCGGTTGA
Source organism: Lynx canadensis (assembly GCF_007474595.2). Lineage (NCBI taxonomy): Eukaryota > Metazoa > Chordata > Mammalia > Carnivora > Felidae > Lynx > Lynx canadensis. The sequence goes on from NC_044308.2 coordinate 74,528,208, forward strand.
CACCGTCGGCGCCCTTCTTCCAGGGGCGCCGGGGCAGCCATGCTCCTGTCCGGGGGCGACCCTCCGGCGCAGGAATGGTTCATGGTGCAGACCAAATCGAAGCCCCGGGTGCAGCGGCAGCGGCTGCAAGTGCAACGCATCTTCAGGGTCAAGCTGAACGCCTTCCAGAGCCGCCCAGACACCCCCTACTTCTGGCTGCAGCTGGAGGGGCCCAAGGAGAACATGAGCAAAGCCAAGGTAAACAGCTTGTCCCCACCCCCACCCACCCCTTCCAGCCAGAGCCCTCTCGCTCTCCCCTGCCCGGGGGAGACAGGGGTCCCCAGAGATCCCTCGACCTGGATTCGGCACTATGGCGGGCAGGTAGTGGGCCAACGTCCTGCCTTTCCAGATCTGCAGGCTTGACTCCTTCCCTCTGGTTCCTTTTTTCTTTTCTGCCTCACCCCTCTTTGGCGTGTCACTTCTGTCCCTCAAGTGCGCTGCGAGACCCTCCATGGTACGTGTTCCCTCATGAGCCTTCCAGCATCCACAGCCTGCTCCTCCATCTGGGGAACAGCTTAAGGTCCTTCTATGGCCTCTGCAACACCTCTTTGTTCTCCACCAAGACACTGGAAGGCCCAGGTCCTTCTGTCTCTTTTTACGTCTCTTTAAATCCTGGGTTGCCCCTTGGAGGCTCTCAGAGTGCTGGACTGGAGGGGCCCTTAGAGATGCTTCTAGAGCAATGCAGGCATTTTACAAATCAGGCATTGGGGATTGGAGAGGGTAAGAGGCTTGCCTGAGCACACAGTGTCAGGTAGGCAGGAGGGTGGCAGGTGCTGGGACCAGAACCCAGGGCTCTGGGCTCCCTGCCCCACACTCTTGATGCCCTAGGTAGCCTCTTGCAGGGGCTGGTGCTGGCGCGCGCGTGTGTGTGCGCGCCCGCGTCCATGCACAGCTGCTCTGGAAGGCAGCCGTCCCTGGGGATGGGTGGGAATCTTGGAGGAGGGTTGTGGGCTTTCAGATGAAAGGGCCTGCTGTGTGGGGCTGGGCACTGGACAGGCCAGGTCACAGTGTACCTCTCTTGCATACTCCCTGGCTTCTCTTAACAAGATTCTGTCTGGCCTCCAGTCATGGCCAAGGTCTCCCTCTTCCCCCAGATTCCCTTATCTTTTCCTAGTAGGAATGCTACAGTTTCTTCCCTGGGCCCCAGGCCATTCGCTTCCTGTGTATCTCTCACCCCTGCACCCTGCCCAACACACACCCCTTCCCCAGCTGGGTCTATACCAATATCCTAATTGGTCAAGGCCATGGGTGGGGGAGCCCAGAGTACACTGGCGAGTGGCAGGCAGGCAGGCAGGCAGGCTGGAAAGTTCCTCCCTCAGCCCCTCCACTGAGTTGCTTGGTCAGCAGTTTTTCCAGTTCTGACAGAGGTGCTGGGGGGTGGGGGTGGGGGGAGGGGTGCCTGCCCAAAGAATGGATTGGCAGGCACCCCTCAGATTCAGACTTTTCAGTAGCTGGAATAGGGTTGGTTAACAACAGCAACCTTTGGGGGTGTTTTGGGTTCTTAATCTTTTTATTAATTTGAAACACAACAACTCACGCTTTTATGGGATTTGCACTTTCAGAGGTGCCCAGCTCCCCTGCCCCCTGCTTAGATCCCAGATCAGATTCTCTAGGCCTGTCTGCTCCTGCTCCTACTGCTGCCTCAGGGTTCCTTGGGCCACTGATCCCTCCCTTACACTCCAGGCCCTGCTAAGGTAACCAGTGGTTCCTTCAATTCTCCCACCCTGTCACCTCAATCCTCTTTGTCTTCCTTTGGGGAAAGGCCCTGTTTAAGATGGAGACAAGGTGAGGGGCTTCTGGGTAACTCCCTCTCTTATTGCACAGAATTTGCAGAAAGAAGAGATAGTTGGAGGTTTGGAGCAGGGGAGCAGGGTAGGTGGGAAGATAAGGCTCTGTCCCAGGAGTCAGGAGATCCGGGCTTAACCTGCTGTCACCAAGCTATGTCTGGGACAGAGGGGTGTGGCAGAGAGAGTTTGAGATTGAGGTTTGCTACTCTCTAACTGGGTGACCTGGGGCAAACAATTTACTCTCTCTTGAGCTTATTTCCTCATCTATAAAATAATATAACACCCACATCACAGAGGGATTGTGAGTCAGCTGAAATAATGCATGCTTAAGCACGTTTGCAGATGTGGAGAGCTTTGGGGGATAGATGTCAGTTATTATTGTATAACTTTGAACGAGTGCTTTTGTTTTTGATTCTGGGTCTCCTTGTTTGTAAAGTGAAAAGCTTAAATTAGAGTAAGAAGATTAAATGCTCTCTAAGTTCCAGCAATCTGATACGTGACAATTTCTCAAGTATAAGGATGTCTTGTGGCTTCCATGGGGAGATGCTGTGGCTGACCCCAATCCCAGCTGCAGGGACGTAGAATCCTGCACTTTGATAATGTCGCACTCTACACAGGCCACCTGGCAGAGAAGACCTAGCAAGACTGGAGACTGAAGGATGGGAAAGGGGTGAGCATGGGGATGGCTGGCTTGTGAGGGGAGGGGAGGTGAAGGACACAGGCTTATCTGGAGAAGGAACTGGGTATGTTTCTAAATTATATGCACTGGTTTTTCAGGAAAATCTCTGTAGAATTCGAGTGCTTTTATTTTATTTATTTAAAAAAATTTTTAATGTTTTTTTTAATGTTTATTTTTGAGAGAGTGAGAGAGAGACAAAGAGACAGAGCGTGAGCAGGGGAGGGGCAGAGAGAGAGAAGGAGACACAGAATCTAAAGCAGACTCCAGGCTCTGAGCTGTCAGCACAGAACCTGATGCGGGGCTCAAACTCATGAGCTGTGAGATCATGACCTGAGACGAAGTTGGACACTTAGCCGACCGAACCACCCAAGCGCCCCTCAAGAGTGCTTTTAATTGTTATCTTGTAGTGGGATTTAAGAAATAATGAGGACAGGGGCACTTGGGTGGCTTGGTTGGTTAAGTGTTCGACTCTTGATTTTGGCTGAGGTCATGATCTCATGGCTTGGTTCTTGAGAACGAGTACCACATCGGGCTCTGTGCTGACAGTGCAGATCCTGCTTGGGATTCTCTGTCTCTGTCTTTCTCTGTCTCTGCCCCTCCCCTGCTTGCATTCTCTCCCTCTCTCAAAATAAATAAATAAACATTAAAAAAAGAAATAATAAAGACACTGCTGAAAATCACCTTCCCAGGCAGCAAAAACAAACACTGGGGTAGCCTCACCTCTCTAAGGTGAAATCAACAAGTGGAAAGGAGGGTTTTAATAGTGACAGAGTTGCCCAGGGACAAGCCCTGCTCAGCGCTCTGTTCTTGGCAACAATGTGAGGAAGGGTTGAGCACAGAGAGGAGAGGTGACATTTCACTTTTCCCCTTTTTGGAGATGATGGAGGGAGATGAGGGGGAGCCAGAGACTGGGTTCAGGGAGCTGTGGGACAGGGCGTGATTTGCTGACTTTTGGTTTGGCTTGTCAGATGGAAGCCGATCTGTCCCTGCTCCACACTGAGCAGTAACATGTAAGTTGGTGGCCAGGGGCATGCTGGAGCTGGCTGCTACTTAACCCACTGTTAAAATTTCAGGAAGTTTGGAAGCCAGTGGAGTCCCATTGGTAATTTGAAATTAGCCTTGGTGGGAATATTTATGCCACAGAAACTGTCAAATGCTACAAATCATGTCTATCCCCCCACCTGGCTGATTGCTAAACACTTCCCGGCAAATCTAATTGTGTTTTGGGCAACCGATCCTTCTCCCTTTTAAATTTTTATTTAAAAAAGTTTTTGTTTAAAAATGTGTTTGAGAGAGGGGCGCCTGGGTGGCGCAGTCGGTTGAGCGTCCGACTTCAGCCAGGTCACGATCTCGCGGTCCGTGAGTTCGAGCCCCGCGTCAGGCTCTGGGCTGATGGCTCAGAGCCTGGAGCCTGTTTCCGATTCTGTGTCTCCCTCTCTCTCTGCCCCTCCCCCGTTCATGCTCTGTCTCTCTCTGTCCCAAAAAATAAATAAAACGTTGAAAAAAAAAATTTTTAAAATGTGTTTGAGAGAGAGAGAGAGAGAGAGAGAGAGAGAGCACTCGAGCAGGGGAAAGGGGCAGAGGGAGAGGGAGAGAGGATCTTAAGCAGGCTCCATGCTCAGTGCAGAGCCCAACTCGAGGCTTGATTCCATGACTATGGGATCATGACCAGAGCTGAAATCAAGAATCGGATGCTCAACTGACTGAGCCACCCAGGAACCCCTTCTCCTTTTTTTAAAACTTAATTTTTTCTTTTATCAAAGTCATGCACAATGTAAAAGTCCAATAGTTTTTAAAAAGCTCACACTAGGACACCATGATTGCCTGCCTTGTCCCTCCCAACTCTTCCTTGTAGGCAGTATTTCCTTTGGCATTTCCTCATCTCCACATTCCTAAAAACATATATAGGTACTGTTATATTTTGACTAATCAATTTTAGACATTTTTTAAAAAAATCTTGTATTTATTATTTATTTATTTATTTATTTATTTATTTATTTATTTATATTTTTATGTTTTACTTTTTTTAAATTATTTTAAATGTTTATTTATTTTCGAGAGAGAGAGAGAGAGAGAGAGGGAGAAATTTAATCCCAAGCAGGCTCTGCATGGTCATCACAGAGCCTGACTCTGGGCTGGATTCCATGAACTGTGAGGTCATGACCTGAGCGAAAATCAAGAGTTGGTTGCTCAACCGGACTGAGCTACCCAGGAGCCCCTTATTTTTTATTTTGAGAGAGAGAGAGAGAGAGAGACTGAGAATTAGGGTGGAGGAGGGGGCAGAGGGAGAGAGGGAGGGAAGCTGACACAGCCTCCATGTTCCGTGTTAAGATTTTATTTTGTTATAATCTCTACATCCAACATGGGGCTTGAACTCACAACCCTGAGATCAAGAGTCACATGTTCTACCGACTGAGCCAGCCAGGTGCCCCAGTTTTAGATACCTTTTGACATACCATTATTGTAGGTGAGCCTTTAGTCCCTTATATCACCATCTCTTCTTTTTTTCTCAGTATAGTTCTATTTCAGTTTTCTCTCAAACCTGTATTTACTGTTTGCATCGTTATGCCTGTGCAAGCATCACACGTATTTGAGCACTGCCATGTGCCCTGCTTATGTTTTCTTACTTTTATTTCAGTGACGTTAAGAACTCCCTGTTTTTTTAATGTACTTATTTTTCTTAGGACCTGTAGCCAATTCTAACAACTTCAGTGGCTTCTCACTACAGTTTTCTAGGAGGTCAGTCTATGGCTTCAGGATGTCCTTGCAGTTCTAGATGTTTTCCTGGAGACATCCTTCTTTCTGTCCAGTCAGGACTGCACAGTTGTCTTCCTACACTTCAATTTGCTGTCATTCTTGGCAGCCCTTTGCGTTTTTTCTTTGTTAAATTCCTTATTTCCTGGACCGAATGCCTTTCTCTTTCTTGGGTTGGTGGAGCACGTCCACCAGTTGAGTCGTAAGTTAAAAAGATGGTGCAGTGCATGGGGCTCCTGGGTGGCTCAGTTGATTGAGCCTCCAACTCTTGGATCTCAGCTCAGGTCTTGATCTGAGGGTTGTGAGTTCAAGCCCCACGTTGGCTCCATGCTGGGTGTGGAGCCTATTTAAAAAAAAAAGAAAAATAAGTAAAAGATGGTGCAGTGCTGAAGAATATACTAGTAACATGCTTGCCTCTTGAGTCTTACCCTCCAGTCTGAACTAGTTGTCCCCCATGCCTGACGATGCTTTTGGTCCTAAAACAGTGCCTAGCAAATAGTAGGTGCTCAATGATGATTTGCTGAATGATGAATACATTCTGAGATTTGTCTTCACTGTCATCCTGGAGATTGTCTTTGCTTTCTTCCTCTATCGGATCTCCTTTCTTAGTTTCCATTGTTGATTCGCTGGAGAGTGCTCTCCAGCATCTTCCTGAGAAAGGGTTTACAGGAGGTAAAATGTTGGAGGAGATAAAATGATATGCATATTTGCATATCTACATTGCATAGCTGAAGGTCGCTTGATTGACAGTTTGGTTGGTATTGAATCATAAATGGAAAATTATTGGTGAGATTGGGCCCTGTTTCGGGTGAGCATGAGCCTTGCATCGAGTGAACATGAGCCCCACTTTGGGTGAACTCCGCTTCTCTTTCTCTCTCTCTGTCTGCCCCTCACTCACTTGCACCTTCTCTCTGTCTCAAATAAATAAATAAATAAATGGAAAATTATTTTCCTTCAGAAGTGTGGAGGCATTATGCCATTGATTTCTTGCTTTAGGACTTTGGAAGCTCTTTAGGTCCCAGGTCCTTTGTGTGTGAAGTGTTTTCTCTCTGGAAGTATGTTGTTTTCCCCACTGTTTTGAGGTTTCTCAGTGAGACTCCTCTGTGTGGGTCTGTCTTCATCTATCATTGCTTATTATTGCTATATTCTGGGGGCCCGTCTATCTGGACACTCGTGTTCTTCAGATGTAGACAATTTTCTAGATTGGTGACTAGATTGACTAGATTGGTGACTAGATTGGTGATTGGAAAGTTGGTGACTTTCCTCCTTGTGTTTTCTCTGTTCTCCTTTTCTGGAACTCCTTTTTAGACATTAATGTCCCAATGTACTGGCCCAATGTACTTTTGCTTATTTTTTCTCCTGTTCTCCAATTCTGACTTTTTGCTCTGTTTTCTGGAGAATTCCTGAAGTTTATCGTCCAAACTTTTTATTGGGTCTTCCATTTCTGCCGTTTTATATATATGTGTGTATATATATATAATGTATATATTATATATATACATACATATATACATATTATATATACATTATATATATTATAAATATATATTTATAATATACATATATATTAGTGTTTATTTTTGAGAGACAGAGTGGGCACTCGCGCTTGTGCTAGTAGGGGAGGGGCAGAGAGAGAGGGAGACAGAGGATCCAAAGCGGGCTCTGCTGGGCTCTGTGATGACAGCAGACAGCCCCAATGCAGGGCTCAAACCCACAAGCCGCTAGATCATTACCCAAGCCGAAGTTGGACACCTAACTGATTGAGCCACCCAGGCGCCCCTGCCATCATATTTCTAATATCTAAAGTCATTTGTGGGGGTACCTGGCTGACTCATTCGGTGGAGCATGTGACTTATTCTCGGGGTTGTGGGTTCAAGCCCCACATTTGGGTGTAGGGATTACTTAAGAATAAAGTCTTTTTTATTTTTTAAAAAAAAATTTTAATGTTTATTTTCGAGAGAGAGAGAAAGAGTGGGGGAAGGACAGAGAAAGATGGAGACACAGAATCCAAAGCAGGCTCCAGGCTCTGAGCGTCAGCACAGAGCCTGATGTGGGGCTAGAACTCAGGAAATGTGGGATCATGACCTGAGCTGAAGTCAGTCGCTTAACTGACTGAGCCACGCAGGTGCCTCAAGAATAAAGTATTTTTGTAAAAAAACCACTTATGTTTTTTGAATTCTCTTTTCAAAAATAATACCGTATTCTTGTTTAATGTGTGCAATGTTCTCTATCATCTCTCTGAGACAGCAATGGTAGTAAACTTTTTTTTTTTTTTTTAAAGTAGATGCCATGTCCAGCATGGAGCTCAAGGCAGAGCTTGAATTGATGTCCCTGAGATCAAGACCTAAGCTGAGATCAAGAGTAGGAGGCTTAACTGACTGAGCCACCCAGGCGCCCCAATAGTAAACTTTTTAAAGTTTTCTTCTCCCTCCTGAGTTTCTCTTCCTTCAAATTGTTCCCCACCCGTTTCTGTATGTTTTCTGTATATTTATTTCACATTAGAAGTTTTCCTTATCTATCATGATAATCCTTGCTTGAGGCTGACACTTGTTGATTTAGAGCTTGGTTGTGCAGAGATCTGAGGGCACTGTCTGTTAGGAAACTTGTTTGGTGATCTTTAGGTCTTGGCTCTCCAGCTGGCCAGATTTCCAGAATGTATTTCTCTTATTCTCTGTCCTGGCTGCTAAATCGCTGAATGGGAAGAATGAGTTTCTTGGCATTCAGCTTTCATTGTAGACTTCATTATTAATCTCTCCTCCCTTCCTTCATGTTTTTTGTATGATACCCACACCCTCAAGTATGGCGATCCACCTCTAATCCTGGGACCTTGTTTCCCGCTGCCTAGAGAACAAACCTCACAGCCTTTGTGTAGGGGGGCAGTTGGTCTCCCGTCTCGAGCTGCTCTTCAAACAACTTGACCTCAGTCTGCCTTTTATTTATTTATTTTAGTTTAATTATTATTATTATTATTTTAGATCTTATTTTTAAGTAATCTACACCCGGGGCGCCTGGGTGGCGCAGTCGGTTAAGCGTCCGACTTCAGCCAGGTCACGATCTCGCGGTCCGTGAGTTCGAGCCCCGCGTCGGGCTCTGGGCTGATGGCTCAGAGCCTGGAGCCTGTTTCCGATTCTGTGTCTCCCTCTCTCTCTGCCCCTCCCCCGTTCATGCTCTGTCTCTCTCTGTCCCAAAAATAAATAAACGTTGAAAAAAAAAAAAAAAAAAAAAGTAATCTACACCCAACGTGGGGCTCAAACTCACAATCCCAAGATCAAGAGTTGCATGCTCTACCGACAGAGCCAGCCAGGAGTCCCTTGGTCTGCCTTTTTAAAGGTTTCCCATCACTCTCAATTCCAGAGTTTCTTGGTGCTGCCATTTTCTGAGCCTTTTGACTATTCTGCAGGGTAATTTAGGGGTGGTTCTGGAAAGCAGACAATAAATGGTAACTGCCTTAGGAAAAAGGAGATTTCTAAGTCAGGTGTTAAATGCTAGAACACCTTGATCAAGTATAGACCAATATTAAACTGTTTCGTGTTACTGGTTTTTTTTTTTTTTTTAAATTTTTTTTTTTTCAACGTTTATTTATTTTTGGGACAGAGAGAGACAGAGCATGAACGGGGGAGGGGCAGAGAGAGAGGGAGACACAGAATCGGAAACAGGCTCCAGGCTCTGAGCCATCAGCCCAGAGCCCGACGCGGGGCTCGAACTCCCGGACCGCGAGATCGTGACCTGGCTGAAGTCGGACGCTTAACCGACTGCGCCACCCAGGCTCCCCTCGTGTTACTGTTTTTATTTAACTTACTAATTGACAGAGGACCTGTGGACACTGCATAATGTATTTTGACAAATACACAACTCTTTTTCTGTGCTTATTTTGTTCCTGCCTCTTCTCTCCTTTTTTCCTTCTGGAGGAAAAAGATTGGGGTGGGCTTTAAGCAGGCAGATTGCTCCAGAATTTTCTGGATGTCATTGCCTGTTTTTCTTTACATTTTCTTGCTGTAAGGTACAGACAGCACTATGGTTAAGACCCCAGACTTTGGAGTCAGAGTGCCTGAGTATCCCAGCCGACAATCTGTTTAACCTTGGACACGTGCCCTTCCTTGCTCGTCTAAAATGGGGATGATAGCAAATTCCTTATAGGGCTGAGAGACGAATAAATGAGATCATGTGTGTAAAGAGCCTGACACACAATAAGTATTCAATAAATATTAGTTCACACTTATTATTTGGAAAACGATTTTAGTTTTTATATACTTGTTAGTTAAAAAATATTGAACAGTGAATGGCACAATAAATATTTTCAGCTCTTTGCACAAAGAGAAAGAAACCACCGACAATCTTCTTCCTCAGCACCTCTCTTCATTTCTACATGTTGTTTTCAAGTAATCGGAATATAGGGTGCTGGGGTGGGGATTTGTTAAGGTCTATGACAGTTATCCTGCGCCCGGTCAGATTCACCCTCGCCAGACAGTGGACCAGATGAGGTTCTTGGTGGGAGGGGTTGGCTTGGGGTGTCTGTCAGGTTTTGAGCTGGTTTTGGACTGATCGAAAAGGGGTTAGACCTGGGCCTAAGCCTAGGTGTATTTTAGACCCTTTGGGGAAGGGGCTGGAGGTCTGTGGCCTGGTCCTGGTGAAAGAGGTAAACATAGGCCTGAACAAGAGGTCAGGGTACCGAGCAGAGGGGCTGGAGCCGTCTTCAGGATGGCTTTTGGTGATCTAAGAGGGAGCCTTTGTTCCCTGTTAGGGGGAAACAGGGAGAGGGGTGACCTTCAGAGACACGGGGATGTGAAGGGACAGGAGGGACATGAGGGCAAATACAGTCGACATGGGTTGACTGATTAAGAGGGAGTGCCCCCGCTCCCTTGGAGCTCACAGGGGTCATGCTGGTGCAACTCAGCCATACTGGGGAGAAACCCAACCTCTTCCATCCCAGTGACTGCCAAAGACTGAGTGGTTGAGCCCTGTAAACATGAGGACTTGGTCTGCCCAGAGAGCCAGAGGCCTTCCTTTTGGTTCAGCCACTGTGCATGTCTGCAGGGTTCTCCTGGATGCTGGCCCAGTGACTTACCTCCTCCTCTGTTCCCTCTGGGCAACAGAGTTACCATGGTTACAGGTACAGGTTGTGCTAGAGACCTTCTGGAGGGGGATTAAGCCAGAATCCCACAGGATTACCCTATAGTCACTCTGCAGTTTGAGGAGGTAGAAAGAACTCTGGTTTCGGAGTCAGACACATGTGGGCTGTGGTCCTGGCCCATCGCCCTCTAGCTGTGTGCCTTTGGGGACACAGCCCTCTAGCTGTGTGCCCTTGGGAATAGGATGGGCAGACGTCAGGCTAAGCGCTTCCTTCTTATTAACTCATTGAAGCTTCATAATAGCCTGATGAGGTGGGAAACTGTTGTCCCCATTTTACAGATGAGGAATCCAGACACAAGGAGGGGTAAATAACTTGCCCCCTGGTCACATAAGTTCCTGGCACATGGAGGATTCTCAGTAGTATGCAATTCCCCTCCTCTAGCTGTCTCACAGTTCTAGAATGTCAGGGTAGGACTGGACCCTAGGGGTATGTCACTGTCACTTAACCTGCCATCTTACAGGGGAAAAGACAGAGGCCCTGAGAAGAAGGTAAATTTCCCACAGTTGACCTAACCTGTTGCAGTCAAGTTGGAACCAGAATCAGGTCCCTCGACTCCAAGCCTAGGTGCTTCCCCCTTCCCCCCCCAGGCCTCCCTCATTCAGTCAGAGAGCTCCCTGAAAAGAAATGCGTGTGTGAGGAGGCAGGCCTAGAGAGAGGGGCTGGCTGTGTGTGTGTGTGTGTGTGTGTGTGTGGGCGGGGGGAGGGTGCAAGCCAGTGGCAGGCCCATAAAGGAATGACTTCCTTTGTGTTCTCCCCACTGTGACTTCAGGAGTATCTGAAGGGCCTGTGTAGCCCGGAGCTGTGGAAGGAGGTTCGCTACCCGCAGGCCCTGCACTGCGCCTTCCTTGGGGCCCAGGGCCTCTTCCTCGACTGCCTCTGCTGGAGCACCCTGGCCTACCTGGTGCCTGGTCCCCCCGGCTCCCTGATGGTGGGGGGACTGACCGAGTCTTTCATCATGACCCAGAACTGGCTGGAGGAGCTGGTGGGGCGGCTGCGCTGGGGCCCTGCTGCTCTGCTCACCCCCCGGGGAATCTGGGAGGCTGAGGTGACCAGGGCTTTTGGGGCCCTGGTCTGGATCCGTGGTGACCAGTATGCAGGGGATCTGCTGCAGCTGCCCCCAGCGGTCCAAGAGCTGCTGCTGAGCCTGGTGCGGGACGCTGCAGGCAAGGAAGACATCATCGAGTGGCTCGGCCGCATCGGCACCTCTGAGTCCTGCCCTGACCCCGAGGTGCTGATCTGCCCTCCCCACCAGCAGAAGGAAGGCCCGGCCATGGTGTCTGTGGGAGACGGTCCTGGGCCCTTCCTGGAGGTGGGGACTCTCCAGAATAGGAGCCCAGAACATTCAAAGAGATTAACCAACCTGGGAGCCACCAGGGCCCTGGTCTCGGGCACACCAGGCCAGAACACACAGCAGGAAACAACCAGCCAGCTGGTAAGGTAAGTTCTGAAGAATCAGTTTGGTTTCTCTAGACCCTGTCCCTGTTCCCCCCGCCCCACGGAAATGGTTTGGGATTTACCTGGCCTAACCACCTTTCCAACAAACTTGGATTTCCTCCAGGGTCGATTCCAACAGCCAAGGTAGTACCGACAGTGCTCGAGAGGAAGGGCCCGCGCAAGCCACCAGCAGCCAGGACTCTGCAAACCACACACAAGCCCCGTCACAGCAAAGGCAGGTCCAGAGAGTGGAAGATAAACGCCCCTTCCAGCCTCCCGTGTCAGCCCTGAGCATGTGCCCGCCCTGGAAGGCCTGGACCCCAGGGCCAGCGTTTGGGCCCTTGTGGCCAGGGGCTATCGCCGCAACCTTCTGGAGGATCAATGAACTGCACTCTCTCCACCTGGCCTGGCTCCTGTCCCAGGCGTGCTTCAGTTTTCCTTTCTGGCAGAGGCCCCTGGGCCCCATTCAGTTCAAGCTACCAGGGCAGAATCCTTTGCCTTTAAATCTAGAGTGGAAGCAGAAGGAGCTGGTTCCTTTGCCCAGCATGGAAAGCCCAGACTGCAGACCAGATGGGGGACCAGGAGGAGATGCAACCCTACAGAATTGCCCGAGGCCAGAGACCCCCCAAAAAGTCATGAGTTTATTGGTGGTCTCAGGGGGCTCGGGTGTAAAGGACAAGACTAGCCCAGGACTTCCACAGATAGGGCCCCCCTTGACCTCTGCGCCCCAACTGCAAGCTGGAAGCGAGCCAGGGGATCAAGGAAGTGTGCAGTGGGATTGTAAGGGGCCAGAAGAGGGCCCTTCTGTGCTGCCAACAGGGCAAGGCGTGCCTACAGCTCAGGGGGGGTCCGTGGCTCAAGAGGGGCTGACAGGTCAGCCAGCACCCGATGCTCAAATAGTGCCTGAAACTCTCGAAGTGCCCGTGGCTGCGGCAGTGCCCACAGCTCAAACCCCACCCACAGATCAGGGGCTGCCTGCAGTCCCCAAAGTGCCTACAGCGGAGATGATGCTGGCAGTCCCCACAGAACCTGCAGCTCTCAAAGTGCCTTCGGTTCCGACAAAGCCAGCAGCTCAAGGGGGGCCTGCAGCTCAGAAGGCAGCCGTGGGTCAACCGGCATCAGCAGCTCAAATCGTACCTGCGACTCCCAAAACTGCCACAGCTCAGAAAACGCCTGCAGCAAAAACGTCACCTGCAGCAAAAACACCCAAAGCTCAAACTGGGCCTGCAGCTAAAACAGGGTCTACGGCCCCCAAGGGACCTGTGGCCCCCAAAGCACCTGCAGCTTCCAAAGCCTCCAGAGGCCCCAAAACACCTGCAGCTCAGAAGATGCCCACAGATCCAGGGCCAAGCCTGGATGCCGCCAAACTCCTGAGCGAGGTGCAGCCTTCGTCAAGGGGCAATGCCTCCTTGCCAAAGGGCCATGGGGAGTCCAGAAGGCAGGGTCCTCAGTCCAGCAGCACCTTGACTTCCGGTAGTCAGCACCAACCTCAGATGGAGGGGCTCCTGGGGGCTTGGGAGGGGGCCCCGAGGCAGCCGCCTCGTCACCCACAGGCAAACAGCACAGTGACCAGCTTCCAGAGGTACCATGAGGCCCTGAATACACCCTTCGAGCTGAACCTGTCGGGGGAACCTGGGAACCAGGGGTTACGGCGAGTGGTCATTGATGGCAGCAGTGTGGCCATGGTGTGAGTAGCTACAGGCATGGCATGGGCTGGGGAGCTGGGGCAGGGCATCCCCGGGGGGGACAGAGCGTGGGCATCCCCTCGGTATGTGGGTGACATGGGTTCAAATGGGGAAACGATAGGATGGAAGTGGCAATGGTGGGTGACTGGGGCATGGTAGGAATGTGCACGGAATCATGCAGACAGTCCTGCCAAGGGACGTTTCTTTCTCTCTCTTTGATAGAAACAGAAACAGGCTCACAGAGGTAAGGCATCTGGCCCAAGATTCCAGAGCCTCGTAAGGGACCTGGCTGGCCTTTGAGTTCAGATCTGCCCACTGCCAAGGCCCGTGCTCTTCCCACCGCAGCCCGCCTGTCTCACATAGCACAGCGTCTGTCAACCCCAGGCCAGCTACCAATGTTTAGCCTGCACCTTAAGGCCCAGCCCAGGTGTCCTTTATGGAGCTTTTCCCGAGTGTGCCAATCAATCCTTAGAGACTGTCCTCCTGCATTGCGCTTACTGCTCTACACATGCTAGCATAAATGTGTGCAAGACCACTGAATTTGTCCCCACGGGACAGTAGTTATCTGTGCTGAGCACACTCCTGGCCCACAGTAGGTGGAATGAATGTTTGTTTGCTTCTAGCCCTGACTTAAGTTCTTTGGGTGCAGAGGTTGCCTTCTTTTTCCTGTTGCCCTGGAGTTTCCTGCACGCACACACGCATTCACCCCACACATGTGCACACAGCTGATCACGTGCACATAGCCCCTCGACATGTGTGCACACACATGCACACGCAGAGTAGGTGAGTGAGCCCAGTAGGTGCTTACAGAATGTTCGATGATGGAGGAGAGGGAGAAGGGCATTGCCGGTTGCTGACGCAGGCGTGTGGCATTGTCTGAGGGAGGAGCAGAAAGGCAGGGCCACTGGTCAGGAGGAGGCTGCTCCCTCATTTCCCACCACCCCCCACAGGCACGGCCTCCAGCACTTCTTCTCCTGCCGTGGCATTGCCATGGCGGTGCAGTATTTCTGGAACCGGGGACACCGAGAGGTCACTGTGTTTGTACCCACCTGGCAGCTGAAGAAGAACCGGAGGGTGAGAGGTGAGCTGTCCACTGCCCACCCCCTCCGCCAGCCCCTGCAGCATCACCAAGCTTTGCCTTTCCCTGCCTCTCTGTCCCTGCCCTGGCCTCTTCCACTTCGCCCTTCCTCTGAGCATCTCTGTCTTCTGTCTTTCACCTCCAGAGAGCCACTTCCTGACGAAGCTGCACTCCCTCAAGATGCTTTCAATCACCCCCTCCCAGCTCGAGAACGGCAAGAAGATCACCACCTACGATTATAGGTGTGCCAGTCCCAGGCCTTTCTGGAGGGTTCCAGGGGCTGGGCTGGTGTGTTGGGTGGAGTCCAGCCTCACCTGCTCTGGGGAGATGGAGGCCACCATGTCAGAGGGTCATGTCAGAGAGGATGGTGTGGTGCACAGGCCCTCTGTAGGCAGAGGGAGGCACACAGTGAGGAGAGGGCTCCAGGATCGGCTCTACCCTAGGCTAAGGGGGATTCCTGACTTTGGGACTCTCCAGCTCCATTCCCTCAGTCTACAGGCTTTCTGACCTATGGGCTGGAACCCACTACTTTGGATAGGACCCGCCCAGGTGACTCCTGGTGTTTCCATAGAGCTGCTTGCCCAAGTGACTGATTTGGGGCCTCGGTTTGGGCTAAAGTTCAAGTCTCCAGGAACTGCTTCAGTTTTTTTCCTCCCCCCCCAGCCCTGGCACTGGGAGGAGGTATGTGTGTGGCTGTATGTGGTTGGACCCCTGGCAGGGCTCTGAAAATGGAGTTAGACTGGCCTTGTCTCCTCACTAAAGCCCCAGTGCCTCCCTACTTCCCTACGTGTCAATCCTAAGCACCTAGTCCCCAACATGGCTGCAGGACCAGTATGCACAGGGGGAGCCTGTGATGCTGCCTCTGTTGGGGCAGGGAAGGCCCTGCCATAGTCACTGGTCCCAGGCTGGAGTCTGTGCCCGGTCTCGGCTGCACTTAGGCACCTCCTATGCTGGCCAATGAGAAGTTCTGTTCTTCCCCACTTTTCTCAAGACCTGGCATCCATTCAGCTGGAAGGGCCAGGCATGGCAGCTCAGGCATCCCTCCTTCAAGAGCTAGGCCCCCTGGTCTTTAAGTGCCTCTAAAATTTCGGGTCTGGGTTTGAGGGAAGATGGTTGTTCTGCAAAGGTCCCCTGCTGGGCACTTGTGGAATAGCATGCTTGGGGCCGCCGGAATGGCAACCTTTCCGGGAATGCCGAGAAGTAGGTGGCCTTTGCTTTCTTTCCTGGTCACAGCCCTCTTTCAAGGAGAGGTGATCCTTGGAAAAGTGGATTTGTTTATTCAGGTATGTGATTTTATATATGTTTTATATGTATATACATACATACATTACATACATATCAGTGTATGTATGTAGTGTGTATATGTACATATGGATGTATGTATGTATGTCTTGGCATGTATGGGAATGTGGTGCATTGGTGAAGAATAGTAATGGAACATGTGTGTGCATGCTGTGTGGCAGGCACCGAGGTAGGCACTTCAATGTACTGTTTGTCTCATTCCGTTTAATCCTCACAGCAATAAGGGTAGGTATTTTATGTCCATTTTACAGATGTGGAAACTGAGCTAGTAAAAATGCATGTGTGAATGTGGGCGAGTGTGCAGGTTTCAGCGTGTGTGTCTGTGCATGTGTATGTGAATGCCTGTGTGCTAGATAGGGGTGTGTGTTTGTATCTGTAGATGGGGGTGTGCATTCAAGTTCACCCTCCCGGGGGCTAGTGGTGATCCCGGATGGCTGCATAGACGGACGAGGAGATGGGCTCCTGAGCCCTGGCTCCCCGACCACCAAGGGCAGCATTTTTGTTCAGCACATCTCCACGTGAAACTGCAAGTTCATTTTCCCCAAAGACCTGGGAAGTAAGGGTTTCTGGGTGGCTAGCAGCAACCCCTCTCCCTGCAGGTTCATGGTAAAGCTGGCAGAGGAGACAGACGGCATCATTGTCACCAATGAGCAGCTCCACATCCTGATGAATAATTCCAAGAAACTGATGGTCAAAGATCGGTGAGGTGATCCCAGGGACTTGAGCTGTTCCTTCCCCGTGGATGGATGTCAGCCAGCCCCTGGCAGGGGGTGCTGGTCTTGGGAGAGGGCCCTTAGAGCTGTGCTCACCAGACGTTGGTCTCAATTCCTGTTCAGACATCCAGGGGTTAACGGGCTGTATGAATCAAGGGCTCCTCTATGACCATATCTCCTCTCTCCCGGGTCCAGCCTACTGCCCTTCACCTTTGCGGGGAATCTCTTCATGGTGCCGGATGACCCCCTGGGCCGTGATGGCCCCACCCTGGACGAATTTCTGAAGAAGCCAAACAGGTAATGGGCCAAGCCTCTGCCGCCTCCCAGTGCCTCTTGGGACTGACCAGAAACTTCCCCTTGGCGCTAACCAACATTTGTCTAGTGCTTAACCATGAGCAGAGTGATTCGATTTTTCAGGTTTATGCTTTTACAACATATTTTTTTTTTAATTTTTTTTTTCAACGTTTATTTATTTTTGGGACAGAGAGAGACAGAGCATGAATGGGGGAGTGTCAGAGAGAGAGGGAGACACAGAATCTGAAACAGGCTCCAGGCTCCGAGCCATTAGCCCAGAGCCTGACTCGGGGCTCAAACTCACGGACCGCGAGATCGTGACCTGGCTGAAGTCAGACACTTAACTGACTGCGCCACCCAGGCGCCCCTACAACATATTTTTAAAAAATATTTATTGATTTTTGAGAGAGAGAGAATGCACGTGAGTGGGGGAGGCAGAGCAAGAGGGAGAGAGAATCTTAAGCAGGCTCTGCGCAGAGCCTGACGCGGGGCTGGAGCCCATGAACTGTGAGCTCGTGACCTGAGCCAAAACCAAGAGTCAGACACTCAGCTGACTGCGCCACCTAGGCTCCCTGACCTCTACCACATATCGATGCATCCATAAGCCACTTACAGTATGGTTTTGCAGCTTTACAGTTTTGCACATGTGCATCTTTCCACAGTTGGCATTTGTACTCAGCATTTTATGGCTCCCCCCCCCCACCGCCCTGCCCAGATACATGCCATGTTAATTCATGTGCCTCACTTTAATGGCTGCGCGGTATTCCATTCTAGAAGTACCCAGGGGATTTATCGAATCTCTTGTCAAGGGCCGTTTGACATTTTCCATATTATGCTGTTGGCAGCAGTGCTCCAGGGGACAGCCTCATTCTTGCTGCTGTGGGAATAAAGGGAGCTGGGCTAGGGGACGTACTGCTGAATTTTTTCCATATTTATTGTCTCCTTGGATTCTCACAACCTGGGTTAGACATACATGACTTCTGTCCTGGACCAGGTTTGCAGCAACTCAGACGCTCTGGCTTCCTCCCGCTCTGAGCTGCCTTACTGCCCCCCTCTTCCTAGTTCCCAGCAGAGGATGGTGGCAAGGACCTTATGGACAGGGCATTGCTTTCTGGACCGGGTCCCTCAGTTTCATTTCCCTGGTTTGAGAAAAAGTGCTGTGGAGGTTTGTCTGCTGTGCCCTCTCTCAAGTGCCTTGTCAGGCCGCCTTCCTTCTTGACCTCCCCCTGGCTTGCTCGTCCTAGGGACAGGTTGGAAGTGCCAGTCATCTAACTCGTACCAAGTCATTGGCTTAGAAGTGGTTGAAAATGTTGCTTGGTCAACAAGGGTTTGATTGGGTGAGGCTTCACATATGGATGACTCTCCAATATGGAGGCCTGGCACGTGCTGGAGATAGAGGAGGTACCTGCGGGCAGGGTCCTGGTGGAGGCTCTGGCGCTTGGCCCAGCCTCAGGGGGACTTAGCAGTGGGGTGAGGCTCCGCAGATGTGGTTTCCCCCTTGGGTGCCCCTCCCTCCTCCAGCAGGCCCCTGAGCCCCTCCGCTCTGCTCTTCTGGGGTAGGCTAGACACCGACATCGGCAACTTCCTGAAGGTGTGGAAGACGCTTCCTCCCAGCTCGGCCAGCGCCTCTGAGCCAAGTGATGGTGCTGACCCTGCACCTCCGGAGGGTCTGCGGAATATGGAAGAAGTCCGGGAGGAGAAGGAGGAGAGGCAGGACGATGAGCAGAGGGAGGGGCAAGGGGTGCAGGAGCCACCTGAAGAAGATGCCCTGGACTCCTCACTGGCATCAGTGTTCAGGGCCGAGTGCCCTTCCCTTTCAGAGGAAATCCTCCGGTGCCTCAGCCTCCAGGACCCCCCTGACGGTGCCCTAGACATCGATCTCCTGCCGGCGCCGGCGTCTCCCTACCTGGGCATCCCCTGGGACGAGAAGGCTCCCTGCCAACAGGTTCTTGCCCACCTGGCCCAGCTGACCATCCCCAGCAACTTCACTGCACTCTCCTTCTTCGTGGGGTTCATGGACTCCCACCAGGATGTCATCCCTGACTATGAAGCCCTCGTGGGCCCTCTGCACAGCCTCCTCAAGCAGAAGCCGGACTGGCAGTGGGACTGGGAGCATGAGAAGGCCTTCTTGGCTCTGAAGCGAGCCCTGGTGTCTGCCCTCTGCCTGACGGCCCCCAACACCCAGCTGCCCTTCCGCCTGGAGGTGACAGTGAGCCAAGTGGCCCTCACGGCCGTTGTCTATCAGGAGCACTCGGGGAGGAAGCACCCCGTAGCCTATACCTCGAAGCCCCTCCTTCCCGATGAGGAGAGCGAGGGCCCCCAGTCAGGGGGAGACAGCCCCTATGCGGTGGCCTGGGCCCTCAAACATTTTTCCCGCTGCATTGGAGACACCCCAGTGGTCCTGGACCTTTCCTATGCCTCCCGGGCCACTGTGGACCCCGAGGCGCCAGAGGGCCGCAGACTTTCCAAAGCATGGTTGATCCGATGGTCCCTCTTGGTACAGGACAAAGGCAAGAGGGCCCTGGAATTGACCCTTCTCCAGGGCCTGCTGGGAGAAAACCGACTGCTGACGCCTGCGTCCTCGATGCCTCGCTTTTTCCAGGTTCTGCCTCCTTTTTCCGACCTGTCCACTTTTGTCTGCATCCACATGTCGGGCTATTGCTTTTACCGTGAGGACGAGTGGTGTGCTGGCTTTGGTCTCTATGTCCTGTCTCCCACCAGCGCCCCTGTCTCCCTTTCCTTCTCTTGCTCCCCGTACACACCAACCTATGCCCACCTGGCGGCCGTGGCCTGTGGCCTGGAGCGCTTCGGCCAGTCCCACCTCCCTGTGGTTTTCCTCACGCATTGCAACTGGATCTTCAGCCTCCTCTGGGAGCTCCTGCCCCTGTGGAGGGCTCGAGGCTTCCTCTCCTCGGACGGGGCCCCGCTACCTCACCCGAGCCTGCTGTCCTACATCATCTCGCTCACCTCTGACCTCTCGTCCCTTCCATTCATCTACCGAACCTCCTACCGGGGCTCCCTGTTTGCTGTGACAGTGGACACCCTGGCCAAGCAGGGAGCACAGGGGGGCGGGGAGTGGTGGAACTTGCCAAAGGACGTGCCGATCCCTGTAGTATCTCCTCACACCATGGGCAAGAGGCCCGACTTGCTGGCATTACAGCTGAGCGACAGCACTCTGGCCGATATCATCGCCAAGCTGCAGGCCGGGCAGAAATTGTCTGGCTCCTCACCCTTCAGTTCTGTCTTTAACTCACTCAGCCTCGACAAAGAGAGCGGTCTGCTTATGTTCAAGGGGGATAAAAGGCCCAAGGTCTGGGTAGTCCCGAGGCAACTCCGGAGGGACCTGATTTTCTCCGTGCATGACCTTCCCCTGGGCGCCCACCAGAGGCCCGAGGAGACCTACAAGAAATTGCGTTTGCTGGGGTGGTGGCCCGGGATGCAGGAGCATGTGAGGGACTACTGCCGAAGCTGCCTGTTCTGCATCCCCCGAAATCTCATAGGCAGTGAGCTGAAGGTTATCGAGTCCGTGTGGCCCCTCAGGTCTACCGCCCCCTGGTCCAACCTGCAGATTGAGGTGGTGGGCCCAGTCACCATAAGCGAGGAGGGCCACAAGCACGTGCTGATTGTGGCCGACCCCAACACCAGATGGGTGGAGGCATTCCCCCTGAAGCCCTACACGCACACGGCAGTGGCCCAGGTGCTGCTCCAGCATGTGTTTGCCAGGTGGGGCGTTCCCGTGAGGCTGGAGGCTGCCCAGGGCCCCCAGTTTGCTCGGCATGTCCTGGTGAGCTGTGGGCTGGCCCTGGGAGCCCAGGCAGCCTCCCTGAGCAGGGACCTCCAGTTCCCCTGCCTGGCCAGCTCAGATGCCTACTGGGAATTCAAGAGGGCCCTCAAGGAGTTCATCTTCCTGCATGGCAAGAAGTGGGCAGCTTCCCTGCCCCTGCTGCACCTGGCCTTTAGGGCCTCCTCCACCCAGGCCACGCCGGTCCAGATC
Organism: Lynx canadensis; assembly: GCF_007474595.2. NCBI lineage: Eukaryota > Metazoa > Chordata > Mammalia > Carnivora > Felidae > Lynx > Lynx canadensis. Next base: position 74,549,098 of record NC_044308.2, read on the forward strand.
CTGACGGGGGATGAAGTGAGGCTGAGCGAGCCGCTGTGGTGGGAGATGAGCAGTGCCAATATCGAAGGGCTCAAGATGGATGTCTTCTTGTTGCAGCTCATTGGGGAGCTGTTGGAGCTACACTGGCGGGTGACCGACAAGGCTAGCGAAAAGGCGGAGAATAGGCGTTTCAAGCGGGAGAGTCAGGAGAAGGAGTGGAATGTGGGCGACCAGGTCCTCTTGCTGTCGCTCCCCAGGAACGGCAGCAGTGCCAAATGGGTGGGCCCCTTCTATATCGGGGACCGGCTGAGCCTTTCTCTCTACAGGGTCTGGGGCTTCCCGACTCCAGAGAAGCTTGGGTGCATCTATCCCAGCAGCCTGATGAAGGCCTTTGCCAAGAGCGGCACACCCCTGTCCTTCAAGGTCTTAGAGCAATGACCGGGGTGCCGGGAAAGCCCCCACTCCAGGGTCCTGGGCTTTTGCTGCTAGGCCTCCCCCAGCCTCAAGAAGTGGTCTCATAGCCCCCTGGGGGCCTCGGTTGTGCCTTTTGCGGAGAAGTCAATTCACAAAGCTTTGCTGAATTGCCTTGAACTGGGGATCAGCGTCCCTATGGAAGCATCCCCAGTTTGGGATATCGGGAGAGTCTGTCAAAGGCTGTGAGATATGGGCCTCTGGCAGTTTTACCCTGGGGGGCAGAAAGTCCCCTTTTTAAGGTAGGCCAGGCTCATTGTCTTTCCCCGGGTATCCCTATCGTCCTGTCACACGTGTGCAGGTACATACACACGTCCCCCCAGAATGTTACTCCTGCCTGTCCTAACGGTCAAACGGTGTTGGCTCTAGGCCTCAAAATCGGAACCACATTCCCTTATCAAACAGAAATCTCGAATATGGACTCTTCCCCTGAACTGTACCCTGGGGACCCTTTGCTCTTCTCGCTGTCACAGCTGACCCAAGTCCATGAGGGCTGTGGAGAGGCAGCCCATTCCCAGTCTCACAGCCACCTTCCTCAGGCCAGCCTAGGCCTGTCCAGTTGTCGAGGAGGGACTGGCGGTTCTGAGCCCGAGGCTCAGAGCTGGGGTAGAAGTACGGCCAGCCACATAGAGCATCCCGATTGTCAGCAGGGGAAGGGCAAGGAGAGACAGCCTACCTCAACTGGCTCTAGCCAACGAAGACAACCCGTCCCCTGCTTCAACGGCGTCAACCAGAACAGGAATCAAGGATCTCGATGCCGAGTGTGGCATCTCTACCTGACAAGCTACTTCAACTAGACCGAGGGGCCCAGGCCTCTGTTTGAAGGGGGCAGGGCGTCTGAAATGAGCAGTGCGGCACGCGGTGAGGTACTGGCACGGCTCTACTTTCCAACCCTGCCCCAAAGTCCACAGCCCTCTCTTCCCATGTCTACTGTACCCCGTATCCCCAGACCCCGCACAATGTGTGACTGCTTTGGTTGGATCGTCCCCTTCCCCTGCACCTGCCTTCTGCGTAGAGCAAAACCCAGCTCCCTCGCAGCCACTTCCTGCAAAGATCATCTTGTAGGGACAGTGAATTCCTCATAGGTGTGTGCACTTACACTCGTCCTCTGAGTGGCTGCTGCTTCTGCTGACTGTAGTTTCCTGGTGAAGGCTAGCACTGTGTCACTCTCCTCTAAGTAGTTTTATTTTTCCAAAGCTGAGCCAGACTCCTGGCCCAGCTCAGGTTGCCAAAGCGCTTGGCATTGCTAGAGCCAGAGTAGGACCCACCATCGAGTCCAGTTTGCTTGTTTCACAGCCAAGGTGAGAGGCCCGGAGGGGAAGTGACGTGCCCAAAGTCACACAGCTGGTTCGCTGGTGGCTGAGTTGGGAACAAGACTAAGCTTCCTAGCTCTCAGTTCACCCTAAACAGGTTTCTGGCGACAGGTTCAAGGGAGAGACTCCCTCAGAACCCTATCCCATCCCCCATCTCCCAGTTCTTGTAGACAAACTGCTTCGTTGTTGCCCTTAAATCATTTCCAGCTGTTAATCCTGTCCAGGAGAGAATGGTTGGGTGACAGCTGAAAAACTGAAAGGTGAGCTGTGGGATTGTTAGCAGACACCTTCTTTCCTCCTCTTTCCCCCTTTCTCCCCCTCTTCTCTGCTTCTCCCTTTAGTGGTATGCCCAGCCTCCTCCCTCCCCATGCGGTACCCACATCCCAACTGCCCTCCTCCACCCGCTCCACGTGTTAACCACATTTATGGTCTTATATCCTTTTATATGATTGTTTTTCATTCGATTTGTCAATAAACGGATCCGAATGGAACCAAGGTCTAGTTCTCTTTAGCTGCAGGCTCACTTATGGGTGGGGAGGGTGGGGGGCAGTTGTGGGGTGCTGCTGCTGCATGTTTCCCAGGCTGAGTTGAAGATTTGAAGGCCTGGGTAGTACCCTTTCAAGCTCACCTGACGCATGGTCTCATTTTATAGATGAGGAGACTGGCACCCAGGTAGTGAGATACATAAGGCCCACGGCTGGTTTGTGGCAGGGCTGGGAGGGGAGCCCAGGCTATGGGCTCCCACGCAGCTGCTCTTTCCAGTCCCTGTCATGGAAGAACTGGGTGAATGAAGCCTGGCGTGAGAGAATGGCATCAGCGCTGACCCAGCTTGGTTGTATTGGAAACATGCCAGAATTGGGGCGCCGGGGTGGCTCAGTTGGTTAGGCAACACACTTCGGCTCAGGTCATGATCTCACAGTTTGTGGGTTCGAGCCCCACATCGGGCTCTGTGCTGACAGCTCAGAGCCTGGAGCCTGCTTCGGATCCTGTGTCTCCCCCTCTCTCTACCCCACCCCTGCTCATGCTCTGTGTCTGTCTCTAGGTAATAAATAAACGTTAAAAAAATTAAAAAAAAAGAAACATGACAGAATTAGGTTTGGATATTTACTCTGTATCTGCTACCTGTGTGGCTTGTTTCTCGAGGCCTCGGTTTCCCCATCTATGAGATGCAGGGTGATGACTCCCAAGTTATGGGATGGCACAAGGATTACATGAAATAATCTGTGCAAAGAGGCTACTGTGGTGCTGAGTGTGGTGTGAGCTTTCATCTCTGCCGTGGACTGTATGTTTGTGTCCCCACCAAATTCATATGCTAAAATCTTAAACCTCAGGAGGATGCTATTAGGAGGTATTAGGAAGGCCCTTGGGAGATAATCAGGTTTAGATGAGGTCATCAAGGTGGAGCCTCCATGGTGGGATGAATGTCCTTTTAAGGGAAAGGGGCCACTCCTTGCTCTGTCTCTACCATGTGGGGTACAATGAAAAGATGGCCATCTGCAAGCCAGGAAGTGGGCTCTCACCAGACACTGGATCTGTCAGCATCTTGATCTTGAATGTTCAGCTCCAGAATTATGAGAAATAGGTGACTGTTGTTTAATCCCCACCCCGCCCCAGTCTATGGCATTTTGTTATAGCAGCCCGAGCTGCCTGAGACAATCACATACTAGCTAACATTTGTCTTCTTCCTGCCTCTGGAACTCTTGCCGTTTTTGATCCTCAGGTTCAGAGACCTTCCTAATGTTGGCCCAGCTTCCCGACTCTGGGCCTCTGCTTCTTGGTGCCTTCCTCACCTGCCCAAACTTCTGTTCAGCACTGGCAGGGGTATGGAGCAGCAGGAAGGAAACTTCTTTCCTGAGAACTCCCCAGTGTGTGTCATTCATTATTCATGGATTATTCAATCCATTATTCATGGATTCAACGCTGTCATTCATTATTCATGGAGCACCTACTGTGTGCCGGACCCTGTCTAGGTGTGGGCTGGGTAGCAGGTCATGTGAGTCATAGGGTCTCTGCCCCTTGGAATCCTCAGTTAGGTGAAGGAGACAATTCAACAAGCAAATGCAGTGCAGGGGAGTAAGAGAGAGAGAGAGAGAGAGAGAGAGAGAGAGCGAGCATGGTACATGAGCTTGGGGCTCAGGGACCTGGGATCTCAGCTCACATGCCATTCAGACAGGTCATGGTCTTCCCTGACCCCCTTCACCAGGAATAATGCACGTGCCCTTAGTACAAGGCAGCAAGGGAAAGGCTCAGAACTCCTAAGTGGAAAGCCGAGCAGAACGCTGGCTCAGCAAAACCTCTTTAGTTTTTACTCAGGATGACTTTAAGCAATAATCAGATTTTACCCACATTGGCTTCTGAGCGCTGGGATGGTGAGATTTTTCTTCTTCGCTGTTGAACAATTCTGAACAGGATTAGAGATTCCTCCTACCTTTAAGGGAAAGCATAGTAAAAGTTTGTCTAGAGTTGACCATTATGGGCATCACAGCCTACCAGTCACTGCTTCTCTCGTTTATGCCCATCACGATTTTCCCTTCTCATATGGGGCACTGGAAGGTGGGCTTTCCCCAGAGAAATTACAAAGCAGCCAGTATGCAGATAGTTCTATGATGTAATACAAGTCATAAAGACAAAGCATGTTCCACATTGTATCCTGTTCTCACGTTAAAACTTAACATAAACTAGCTGGTGAGATTAAGACCCCTAAGCTTTGTGACACCACGCTTTCCCAGCAACCATTTACTAAGTTCTTGCGTTCACAGGTAAAAGTGAACACATTTGAATGAAAGAAGCATTGTAACAGGTAAATGGCCACTATAAAACCAAATAAAAATCCTACATGCCTTTTAGTTTTTAATTTTTATAAGCTTATTTATTTAATTTGGCAGAGACAGAGACAGTGTAAGTGGGCGAGGGGCAGAGAGAAAGAGAGAGTCCCAAGCAGGCTGCTAGCACAGAGTCTGTTGCAGGGCTCGAATTCATGAAACTGTGAGATCATGACCTGAGCCAAAACTAAGAGTCAAACGCTTAACTGACTGAGCCACCCAGGTGCCCCCCTACATGCTTTAAAATTATTTTTCAGTTAATTTATTTATTTTGAGAGACAGAGAGACAGGGAACGAGAGAGAGAGAGAGAGAGAGGGAGAGAGAGAGAGAGTAGTACAAGCAGGGGAGGGGCAGAGAGGAGATGCGCCAGTGCAGCCCCTGATGCGGGCTCGAAGTCACACACTGAGATCATGACCGGAGCTGAGCTCAAGAGTCAGATGTTTAACCAACAGCGCCACCCAGACGTCCCACCACCCCCTACATGCTTTTTAAAGATTGCCAGAGAATCCTTGGGACATGCACCCTTTTTAATTTATTTACCAATCCAAACAGTAACAGTAACTTACACATGCAAGTACACGTATTGAGTACTTGCTTTGTGCCAGACACTGTTCTAAGTGTTTTCCAACCCTGTGGGGTAGATACAATTGTTTTCTCCATTTTATAGAGGAAGAAGATGGGGCACAGAGAGGTTCAGTCATGGAAGGTCATGTGCAGCCACTAAGTGAGAGGCTCCTGTGCCACCGTCTTAACCACTATGCTCACTGCTTCTCCTGTGAGCATATTCACTTCATTGCTACGGTTACTCTGCCTTGCCCCCCTTCAATCTATGGCCTGTCTTTCCTTAATGTGTTACACTGTGTCAGTTAAGATTTCTCCATTTCAGGTTGGTCTGGATTAGACTGCTGTACAAACTAAAACCCGTCCCGATTTACCTTAGATGGGTCCAAGAACGATTCCCTTGGCCTTGATAAAGTTTGACTTGAAAGCCAGGCCTTCTTTTCTCTGAGGTGTGATGAGAAAACAATGATTTTGAGTTGCTGCCTGGGTATTTCACAGTATGACAACCCCCGCTCATGCCCAGAGGCTGGATGGTTTTCAAGGACCAGAGCTTAGGATACTCACCCCAAATTCCCACTTTGCTTTTCCTGGGGGCACCTTTTAAAATAACCACTTGAGAGCTGAGCACCCAAAATTTTAGTGACCTCTGTGCCAACCACCTTATGAATAGTAGGTGCTCGTTACCCTGCTCTCTACGTCCTGTTCATTCACTCGTGACCGGGGACAAATGCCTGCCCTTCCCTTGGTTCATTGTGTGCACCCCCACCCCCGTTTCTGGCATCTGTAATAAATCTTGTGTCACTACTTCTTTTGTGTGCATGTACCGAAACTGCACCTTTAATGAAAACGGCCCTGGGGTTTTCACTTTCCTGAGGTGAGAGCTCGGTGGAGAGCGGGCTACCTGCCTACAGTGCCCTGTGTGAGTGGCTTGTGCCTCCTCATTATGACCTCCTCAGCAGGTCATGAGCCGCATATTCTTTTTTTTTTTTTTTTAATGTTTATTTATTTTTGAGAGACAGAAGGACAGAGTATGAGCAGGGAAGGGGCAGAGAAAGAGGGAGACACAGAATCCAAAGCAGGCTCCAGGCTCTGAGCTGTCAGCACAAAGCCCAACATGGGGCTCGAACTCATGAAGTGTGAGGTCATGACCTGAACCTGAATCGGATGCTTAACCGACTGAGCCACCCAGATGCCCCATAAACTGCATATTCTTGACTTAATACACTAGCTCTGGGTCCCCCAACACAGGATGGTGTCACTTTCCCTCATCTAGTACCTGGTGCTACTTTGTAAGCTTCCACATTCTTGTAGATGGTCAACATGAAGCAGAAACTTGTAGTGGCTGGATTGCCAAGGATCTCAAAACCACACTAGGTAATGTCTCATTCTGAGACTCACCGATCCCCTAAAGGGCTATACAAGGAAGTTCACTTATATAGATCAGTATGGCAGCCCCAGTGTGGAGAATGGACTGAGGGAGGCAAAACTGGAGGCCAAGGGGTCAGTTAGAAAGCTTCTGGAGAACTCTATCTAGGAGACTGGTAGTTTGAGTCAGGGGGGTGGAACACAATAGACAGGGCTCCTGGTTGTGATTGGCTATGGGGTATAAGGGAGAGGGAAGAACTGAGGACAACGGCTAGTGTTGGGTTGGGGAAACAGGGAGGTTTCATTCATGGAGGACAGAGACACACAGAGAGAGAACAGATGTAGGGAGGAAAGAGTATAGTTGACTATAAAGTGGGGCGTCCAATGTATGCATCAGGGATAGAGATAACAAGTGTGGAAGCTGTCAGCACATGGATGGAAATTCAAGCTTTTGAGAATGTATCAGGCCAGAAGGAATCCTAGGGCAGAACCTTGAGGAAAAACATTTAAGACTTGAACAGAGGGGTAGAGGAGCCCGAAAAAGAAACTGAAGCCTGGGCAGAGAGTGGAGGGCAAGCCCAGAAGGTGCACAGTCAGGGAAATTGGCACAGAGAGTTCTGGTAGGAAGATGTGGCCAACAGGGTCAAATGTTAGGGAGGACTTGAGTAACAGAAGGACTGGAAATGTGTGTTGACTTTAGTGACACCAAAGTTGGGAGTGACCAGGCTGAGAGCAGTTTAGGTGGAGCAGTGGAGGCCACAGTTGACTTAGGAGGTGAGAAACTGGCGAACATAAATATTTGACTCTAAAGAGGAGGAGAGATGACGTGAACATAGAGCCAGGGACATATAGAGCTCTGTATCTACAACTATTTCCACACCTATCATTTTCTTTTTCAGAGTCAAGAGTCTTGAGTCTATTTAACTACTAAAGGGAAGGAGTAGAGAGGGAGAGGTTGAACCTTAAGAGAGAAGTGAGACTAAGGAAAGGGGATGTTTGGAGGAAGTGAGATCCGTGACTGGTGGATGCAGGTAGCTGCCTTGACAAGAAGAGGGACACGTCTTCTACTGAACCAGACAGGAGGGAGCAGAGATGAGAATGGTGAGTTTCCAGATGTGGTGGTGGGAAGGGTTCCTACCTGGTGTTTCTGCTTCTTCAGTCAGGTTGAGGGTGAGCCCGTTTGCTGCTGATGACAGGGGCAGACCTGGCGGTGTAAAAGGTTTAAGGAAAGAACGGAAAGCTTCAGTTGGATGCTGGGGAGGATGAAGAAAAAAGCTGGCAGAGGAAACCACAAAAGATTTGCACAGAGGATTGGGGACAGGGGTGACTGGACACCATGGGTTTAAAAAAATTTTTTTTAATGTTTATTTATTTCTGAGAGAGAGAGAGAGTGTGAGCGAGGGAGGGGCAGAGAGAGAGGGAGACGCAGAATCCAAAGCAGGGTCCAAGCTCTGAGCTGTCAGCACAGAACCCGACGAGGGGCTCAAACCCACGAGTTGTGAGATCATGACCTGAGTCGAAGTTGGATACTTAACTGACTGAGCCCCCCAGGTGCCCCTAGACACCAATGGGTTTAGATCCACAGTGCATCCTTCAGTGGTGGGACTTTCTCTGCTGAGATTGGCTGCCAGGGTGTGGGCACAGGGAGGCAGGACAGCTGCATTCTTTTTTTTTTCTTTTTAATGTTTCTTTTTGACACTGAGAGAGACAGAGCATGAGCGGGGAGGGGCAGACAGGGAGACACAGAATCTGAAGCAGGCTCCAGGCTCTGAGCTGTCAGCACAGAGCTTGATGCGGGGCTCGAACTCACGACCGCGAGATCATGACCTGAGCTGGAGTCGGATGCTCAGCTGACTGATCCACCCAGGCGGCCCAGGACAGCTGCATTCTAGTCTTAGGATTCTTAAAGTCTGAGGAGCTTTTTGTACCTGGAGAGGAACACTAACCACCATTGGTGTTTATTTATCGTTTAATCTATTTACCTCATAAACCTACTTAAGCAAAATTGTTTAAACATTTAAACACGGTTTGTATACCCAATAAATCAAAACCTACCTATTTTACAAATCAAATTATTTAAACATCTCCTGTAAACTTAAAACCTCCTACATATTTTGATAGGATCACCAGTAATATATTAATTTCTCTAAAAGCATGATTTTGGTAAACCACACACATCTTACAAGGACCATGAAATTTATTACACCTATACTATGTGTATACACATATTATAAAAATGGGTTTGTAGACCCAAGAGATGGACACTATCTCAGTTCAGACCAATTTCTGAATTTAGATAATCCCAAAGAACATTATCTCAGGGCAGATGAAGTTTTATATGATTAATCAATGAATGATTGGCTGGGACCTGGGAACTGGAGCATCTTCTGAAATGACTAAAATTTGGGGCGCCTGGGTGGCTCAGTCGGTTGAGCGTCCGTCCAACTTTGGCTCAGGTCATGATCTCACGGTTCATGAGTTTGAGCCCTGCATGGGGCTCTGTGCTGACAGCTCAGAGCCTGGAGCCTACTTCGGGTTCTGTGTCTCCCTCTCTCTCTCTGACCCTCCCCCACTCTCACTCTGTATCTGTCTCTCTCTCTCTCAAAAATAAACATTAAAAAAAATTTTTTTTAATTAAATAAAATGACTAAAATCTGAGCCAGTGTTTACCTTGTATACCATGGGAATTTCTTAAACCCATGCTTTTTCCATGTGATTTGTGTGTTGTAACTGGATGCCTTTATTTTATTTTTAAATTAAATTAAATTAAATTAAATTAAATTATTTTATTTTATAATACATTAAAAAAATCTTTTTTTAACATTTACTTATTTTGAGAGAGAGACAGAGTGCGAGCGGGGAAGGGGCAGAGAGAGAGGGAGACACAGAGTGTGAAGCAGGCTGCAGGCTCTGAGCTGTCAGCACAGAGCTTGACATAGGCTTGGACTCACAAACCATGAGATTATGACCTGAGCCGAAATCGTGCGCTTAACCGACTGAGCCACTCAGGCGCCCCAATACATTCTTTAGATGTTTATTTATCTTTGATAGAGAGAGAGAGAGAGAGAGAGAGAGAGAGCGCAGAGGAGGGGCAGAGAGAGAGGGAGGCAGGAGACAGAGAATCCGAAGCAGGCTCTGTGATGTCAGTGCAGAGCCCAACACTGGGCTTGAACTCACAAATCTCCAAGTCATGACCTGAGCCGAAACCAAAAGTTGGCTGCTTAATCAGTCGAACCACCCAGATGCCCCAGGATGCCTTTCCTTTAGATGATGCCATCTTTTTTTTTTTTTTAATTTTTTCAACATTTATTTATTTTTGAGAGACAGAGACAGAGCATGAGCAGGGGAGGGGCAGAGAGAGAGGGAGTCACAGAAGCTGATGCAGGTTCCAGTCTCTGAGCTGTCAGCACAGAGCCTGATGTGGGGCTTGAACCCACAAACTGTGAGATCATGACCTGGGCCGAAGTCAGACACTTAACTGACTGAGCCACCCAGGCGCCCCTAGATGATGCCATCTTAAAACTTAATGACTAGGATATTTCAAAAATGTCCATGTTCCCTGCAGATGTTCCAAAAATGTCCATGCCCTGATCCCTGGAGCCTCTGAATTATGTTTCATAGCAAAAGGGACATTTTCATATGTAATTAAGGTTATTTATTTATTTATACTTAGAGAGAGAGTGAGCAAATGAGGGAGAGGGGCAGAGAGAGAATCTTTTTCTAAATTAAAAAATTTTTTTTTAATTTTAGAGAGAGAGTGAGCAAGTGAGTGGGGAAGGGGCAGAGAAAGAGAGAGAGAGAGAGAGAGAGAGAGAGAGAGAATCTGCACTCAGCGCAGAGCCTGAGGCACAGGGCTTGATGCACACGGCTCCAACCCAGGACCATGAGATCATGACCATGCGATCTTGACCTGAACTGAAATCAAGAGTCGGATGCTTAACTGACTGAGACACCCAGATGTCTCATGTAATTAAGGTCAAAAGAGGAAGATTAGCCTGGATTATCTGGGCAGGCCCAATCGAATCACATGAGCACTTAAAATCAGAGAAATTTCTCCACTGAAGTCAGAGACTTCTGACTCTCAGAAGGATAGGTCAGAGAGATTCAAACTGTGAGAAGGACTTGGCCTGACATTGCTGGCCTAAACATGGTGGGTGCCAGGGATCTCAGTCCTACAGCCATAAGGAACTGAATTCTAAATGCTTTTGAAAGTGGATTCTTCCCCTTCAGCAGGGAAGGCAGCCCTTGCTTTCACCCTTATGAAACCCCAAGTAGAGAAGCCAGTCACGCTCTGCTGGACTCTGACCTACAGAAAACTGTGAGATAATAAATAGGTGTTGTGTCAAGCTGCTGAAGTTGTTATATAGCAACAGAAAACCAACACAGTAACTTCCCTGCCATTATTTACGAATTTATGTAGCCCATTTGCACGTTCAAAAACATCTAGTTGTTTTTCCTCAATATCCAGTCTCCTCCTTTTCCACATTATAAAACTCATGATGTTTAGCTCAGCATGGCTGTCTGGAATAAAGACTCGATTTCCTAGCCTCTCTCCTTGGCCTGGTGTGGCCAGGTGTGCCTAAATTCTAGCCAACGAGATGTAATCAGCATGTTGGGGGCAACTTTCAGAAGGCTTCTATAAAGGAAGGTGGTGTGCTCTTTCTTCCTTCCTGCTTCCTGGGGGGCTGTAAGGCTAATGTAATGGCTGGCGTGCAAGGAGCCATCTTGGGCCATGATATGGCATGCTAACGATGGTAGAACAGCAAGAAGGGAAACTTGGCTGCAATCATCATAAAACTGTGATCCAGCTCTACTCTTTATTTGTGAATTCTTCTATGTGAGACAGAAATAATCTTCTTTGTTGGTTAACCCGTTATTATTTTGGGTTTGCTGTTACTGCAATCTCATTGAAATTAGTTTGGTGACATAGAGGCTCCCTTTCCCAAGAAATGAAGGATCAAATTTGAGCTGTGAGCAGTTATCTTTTGGACGTTTGACTAATTCATCATCTTGCAACACACTGTTGGGCTCCCTTTCTTCCTGGTTGTGATACATGACCAGATGGTGCCAATCAGTCTCCTCCATTCTTGATACAGTTCCAACTTTTTCTGGAATCACTCACAGCTCTATGTGTCCACCCTTCCCTACTTATACAGATAAAGAAAAATAAGTATACTTTACGAAGAGATAAAATACTCACTATATTTACACTCTTCTACTTATCAGAATTAGCTAGATATATATGATTATATTTGTTCTTCTTCACTTGATAAATTAACTATCTTTTTGCACATTTTATAGTGACTTTTTCCCTTTTAAATATCACTACAGAGTCATGGATTTTAAAAATTCACCTTGTTCCAATTAACTGTATTATTTTCCTTTCGATGATCAAATTGTCACAGCATGTCAAGGGGTGGGAGAATTTGAAAATGGATTCCTTTGCCTTTTCGGCTCTACCCGATACAGTTTAAAAAGTATCCTTGCTTTTTGTCATTAACAACGTGTTCCAGGCATAGAGTTATTTAAGAGATGGAGTTCTGTTCTTTTTATTTTATTTATTTATTTATTTATTTATTTATTTATGACTTTTATTTTTAAGTAATCTCTACACCCAATGTGGGGCTCTAAACTGCAACCCCTAGATCAAGGGTCACACGTTCTACCAACTGAGCAAGCCAGGCGCCCCGCCCCAAGTTCTTTTAAAGGTGAATCATATTTGAGGCAAAGATCCAGGTGCTCAGAATGCATATCAGATTTTTTCTAATATTGTTTCTAGGCTACTTTAGTGACAAATTTTGAAAAAGTTACTTCTTTTGAAAACCACAAATCCGTGTTGGTGTTTCCTATGTAATTTAAGCATTACTAATTTCCTTTTGTATTTGACTCAAATATACAATTTTACATTTCTCTTCTCTAAACATACCTGCTTGTATCCTGTAACCCCTGATCCAAATTGTAAATGGCATCTTGTCTCTTCAGGGCTCCTGTGGTTTCTCATTGACCGTCATTCTCTAGTTGCTTTACTGATAGGTTTATCCATGCTGGGAGAATGGGACAGCGTGCGGTAAGACATAGAGATTTTATAACACTGGCAGGAGAGTGGCTGAAGGGATGAACCATAGCATCTAAGACAATAGGAAGTTTAAGAAGGAGGACAAAACAGCACAAATCAGGAGAAAGAAGAGAGGCTAGGACTAGTTTGGGACAGGTACAGTGAAGGTAGCTGAGAGAGCTGGGAGGGTGGCGGTGGCAGTCAGAATGTGGAGTCGTTGAAGTTCAGATCACAAAGGTTCTAGGAGGTGGCCGCATCATTGACGTGTGTCATGCTTGGGGATCAATACTTGCCCACGTGTGACTGTCTACCCCTACCTCCAGCTGTCCAAGGAAGCTCAGTACACCCACTCTTGGCTGCAGCAAACACACACACCCCACGTCTTAGGTGGGGAGGTGAGGGCCAGAGTCCATCGGGGACCTTGCACAGATGGATGCCCAGATTCACTGTCTGCTGGCTGCCCCAGTGTACATGAAAAGTGTGTACCATGTTCAATCTGGGCACATGGCCTTCCTGCCCCACCAGCCACAGGCTCTGGGCTGTCCTGTGGTCCTCCCCACACTTCTGCTGGTCGCTAAGCCTCCTGCCCTAGCCCACACTGTGCTGGCTCGGCTTCTGACTCTGCTGGCCAAGATCCGTGATGCTGGCACACCTCATAGGAAGGAGCCTGCAGGGTACACTGAGGCTGGTCCATCTGGGTCCCTGTGGGGGGGCCTGTCAGGCTCACCTGTGCCACCTGTCCCCAAATAGCACTGAGCAGAAGGCTGGGGGTGGAGGAACAGGAAGAACAGAGTCTGCAAAGTAGCACAGGCCTTGCCACCTGCCATACCTTGCAGGCACAAAGAGATGCAGTGGGAGGATGGGGGTGGGAGGGTAGGTGAGGGGGGCCAGGTCCCCAGACACCACAGCTCTACTCTTCACCTTGGGTGTTAGGCACAGGGTTCCATGCAAGAAGGTGGAATACAGGCAGCCAGAGGGAGCCTCTCTCCTACTCCAAAGATGCTGCTTCTGGGGCAGGAGAGGGCAGAGGGCAGAGGGCAGAAGGCAGGGGTTAGATTCCAGTCCTTGAAAGGCCTGAACCCTTAGAGTGGGAAAATAAGGAAGCCAGAGAAGCTTGAGTATTTCCAGCCCCCTAGTAGGTTCCCCCGACGCAGGCGCAGGGACACTCGGTCCCCAGGGTCCAGGGGCAGTAACACAGAGCTGGTGGCTGCCTCTCGGGTCACATCAGGGTCGTTGGCAAAGGCTGAGATGACGGGCCACGTGTTCAGCATCAGGCTCACCTGGTGAGATGAGCCCAGTTAGCACTTCTCCCTTTATCCCAAGATCCCCCACTTGCCTGAGGGCTTCTTCTTTTCTCCAGCTCCCAAGGGATACTCTGCAATCCTGGGAACTTGGGGCTCAGCACACGCTCAGTGGGGGGCTGAGGGATGGCCAGGGTTGGACTCAGTACCTCCTCCACACTCTCTGCTAGACAGGTCCTTTCCTCTCTTCCTCCTGCCAGCCGCACCACCCCCACCCCCCACCCAAGGACACCGTCAAGGGAGGGACTGCCTAGGAGTCAGCAGGACTACTTATTCCCTCTCCCTTCCCTCCCCTCCTGAGCCAGGACAGGGCCCCAGTACACAGGTTACCTGGACAGTCTGGCGGTTGTACACCTTCACCACATGGAACCGGAAGCTATAGACACCACGAACAGGGGCCACAAAAGAGCCCGAGGCCCGGTCAAAGCCACCACCCTCATTCACCAGGACCTGTGGGAAGCAGACTCTGCTGAGTGGGGATTGAGGGAAACTACTGGCTTATGGGACAGGGCAGTGAGTAAGGAAAAGAAGGGGTGGCAGGTAGATAAGAACAGGAGGAATGCACAGATTCACAAGAAATGATGAGAATGGGCAAGGAGGAGTGTGGGTAGGGGTGTAGGGAAGGGAGACAGGCAGTAGGGCAGAGGAGCGGAGGAGCACCTAGTCACAGTAGGGGGATTTTCCTTAAGAGCCAAGTGGGTTTGAGTAGTTGATTTCAGGTCATTACACGTCCCCTGGACAAGGGTAGGGGGATTACCTGGTCAAAGTAGATGGCCCCACTGGTGCCATTGTTGATCTCCCCTGCTGGCTCGTGGTGGTGGCTTCGGACTGCAGCAAATGCCACTCTTCCTGGGGGGGCCTCTCCCAGGGCTGCTCCCCCAGGCCCCCCTGCAGCAGCTCGGCCAGGCTCACAGACCACCAGACATTCCCCCTCCAGGAGGACAGGCTCTGCCCCCTCTTGGGCCCACCCATTCCCTAGGGTCAGAAGTATCAGGGCCAAGGGCAGCCTGGGGCTGGGTGGGAGTCTTGGTCGCCAGTGTCGCTTTGCTCCTGGCATGGCTGAGTTGTTCTGTGACCCACAAGTCTTCCTGTCTTGTCCCCTCTTGCCGCTCCTTTCAGTTCCTGCTTCCCCCCGGGGGCTCTCACCACCCCTCACCCTGCTCCTCAGCCCCCTCTCTGGGTCTCACTGTTAACCTGGTCTCAGCATCTCCCTCTCCATACCTCTCTGTACCCCACGACTCTGTCCTGCCTCTCTCTCCTGCTGTCACTGCAGTTCCCTCCTCCTTGGCAGGGCACGAAGTGACAGCAGTTGGGCGCTAGGAGGGAGAGGAGGGATAAAGCAGAGAGACAGAAGGGCTACAGCCAGAACCCAGGGCAGCCCCTCTGGAGAGCACTGAAGGCTGGATCTGGGACCATAGAGAACTTGGTGTGTAAAAGTGTACATGTGCCTATGAGAATGTGTGAGAGCCTGTAGGTGTATGCCGGTGAGCGTGCATCTATGCGCCAGACAGCTCGTACAGCCCCTCCTTTTCTTCATTCCTCTCCTCTTAAAATCCCTCACTAGTCAACAGCCCTCTCAGTGGCCCCTTTCCGCCATTAGAAGAAAGCGGGTGACCTTGTCTTTCCCCTACGATCGTGGTGGAAAGTGCTTGGGCCAACCGTGTCAGTATCTTGTGACCATGGGCCAGTCTCTTTCTCTCCTTGATCTTCCACATCTTCATCCGAAGGGATCCTCTTCACCTCCAGCTCTCAATGAGTGGTTCCTCTCTCCCGAGAAACAACTGCGCAGAACGAGCGAGAACCCAGATTTACCGGGAGAGGTGAACCCATCAGGCAGGCTTGGAAGCTGAGCCCAAGCGAACCCCTGGCGAGTGGGCGGGTCCGGGAGGCGGGCCGGGGGCGGGTCCGGGAGGGTCCCGGCGGCAGGCGCGCGCTAGGGCCCGGAGCCCGCCCTGCGCCGGGTGGGGCCTGGCTGACTCCGCCCCGGGCCAGGAAGTGACTCAAAAAACTGTTCGAGATGTGGCGAAGACAGGTCCCCGTTGGGTGAGGACTTCGGGAAGGCCCGCCCAGTTTCGGGCTCCCAGCCCTTCTCCGCTGGGCCTGGGGCGCGGGTGAAGCTGGGGCCTGCAGGCACCAAGAGGCGCCCGCTGTACTGAGGCCGAAGCAGGCGGCCAAGGCGGGTAGGCGCGCTCTGCCCCGTGCCCCGGCGGCGGGAGCCGAGCCGGAGGCCCCTGTGCTGAGCGCGGCCGGGGGGAAGGGCGCCGGGGGCGGTGGCAGCTGGCGGCTGTGGGCGGGGACCCGGCTCGACCCCTGGGCCCCGGGTGGGGCCTTGGCGCTACCTAGAAGAGCGGCGGACGGCGGAGGGAGGGGGAGAGGTGGGAGGGGCTAGAACCTTGGAAATGGCAGACCAGGGACTCCAGAGGACATCCCAGTTCAAGCCCTGGTGCGGATTCATCTTTAAGAGGCCGTCTTGGACGCGGAGACTGCAGAGATCCTGAGGAGAGGGACTCTTTTGTCATCTATCCACTTCTGGCCTCCAGACCGAGCTGGAGCCCCCACTCTTCCTGCTTAGGGCTGTGGTCAGCCTTTTCCAAAGGCCAGATGCCCATCCCCAGTAGGCAGCCTTGTTTGCCCATGACTTCCTCTCCGGAGAGAAGACCTGGTTCCGGATAATCTGACATTCTCTTCCTACCCCCAGGATGGACCCAGGTTGTTTACTAGATCGGTATCGCGACCTGTTGATAGCTGGTGTAGGGTGGGAGACCCAAGATTTGGGTTAAGGGGACAAGGAGGCTCTGAGCTGCCTTCCCTCCTTCCAGGGCTGGGTGGCCAAGCAGCCATGCCCACCTGGGGGGCTGGCTCCCCGTCCCCTGACCGCTTTGCCGTGTCTGCGGAGGCTGAGGACAAGGTGCGGGAGCAGCAACCCTACGTGGAGCGCATCTTCAGCGTGGGGATGAGTGTCCTCCCAAAGGACTGTCCTGAAAACCCTCACATCTGGCTGCAGCTGGAGGGCCCCAAGGAGAACGCCAGCAGAGCCAAGGTGAACACCCCTCTCTGACCCTTTGGGGAACAATGTCTCCCTCCCCCACAGGGAGGCAGAGCAGAGGAGGGGCCGCTGGGGAGGAGCTCCACTCACTCCTTGGTTGTCTTACTGGCAACCTCAGTGACTGTCATCTTTTGAGGGACTTTGCAAATCTGTATTTATCTGGAGTTTTGGTTTCATTTGAGCTATGTTGAGTCAGGTTCTGCCAGGACTTAGAGACAGGTGATTCCACTCAAATCAGTTGTGCTGTTTTTGAAGACTAGAGATAATCCGGTTGGGCAAGCAGGCCCCACCAAGGAATTCACTGGGGGATGGGAAGCCAGGCCCCATTGCTTCCTGCTGTCAGAGGTTCTAGTACAGCTCCACTTACCTCATGGGGTGGCCTCATGACCGAGTCTCCCTTTCCTTATCTATGAAATGTGAATAATAGCAGTATCCACTTCATTGGACTTATTGTGAATGAGATAAAGCATGAGTCCAGCAAAAGTTAGCAAATGACAGTCCTTGTGATGGAAATCTACAACACGCATACGCACGCATACGTATTTAGCACGAATACATATTTAGAGAGATGGCCTTGTGATCAGTTTATTATAATAATATCTTAAGTTGAGTCAGGTTCTAAGTGGAAATATTAGCTGTAGCCCTATCAGCTGAAAAGGGAAAAGAAGTGAGATTCTTGATCCCTTTTTAACCCTCACCTTTGTCAGGCTCTGTGGGGCTCCATTGCTCTGCCCAGGCATCCTGGAACTCAGGGATGGGGTGGTGATGGTGTGCAATGGGCCTGAAGAGGCTACTGGGCCATGTAGAATTCCAGAAGTCTCCTTTTTTCCTATCCCCTATCCCCATTCCTCCCCCAGGAGTTCCTGAAGGGTCTCTGCAGCCCAGAGTTGCAGAATGAAATCCACTACCCACCCAAACTGCACTGCATCTTCCTGGGAGCCCAGGGCTTCTTCCTTGATTGTCTGGTCTGGAGCACATCAGCCCACCTGGTGCCTGGGCTGCCCGGCTCGCTAATGGTCAGTGGCCTGACTGAGGCCTTCGTCATGGCTCAGAGCAGAGTGGAGGAGCTGGTGGAGCGGCTGAGCTGGGACTTTCAGCCAGGGCGATCCCCCAGAGTCTCTCAGTGTGCTGGAGTGCTGAGAGACTTCTCCGCCCTGCTGCAGCCCTATGGGGATGCCCACAGAGAGGCCCTGCTACAGCTGCCCCTGGCTGTCCAGGAGGAACTGTTGAGTCTGGTGCAGGAGGCATCCAGAGGGCAGGGGCCCCATGCAATACCCCTCTGGGTGGGGGGGAGCCCGGGCCCACTGGGTGCTCAGTACCAGGGAGTCAGAGCTCTCTCGAATGAAGTCAGGGAGTCCCTGCACACTGGACCTACAAGGTGGCAAGAGTCAAGGGGAGAGAGACATGTTATGGAGAAGGAGGGAGGGAAGCAGGGTGGTCCCAGGGAGATGGATTTGGGGTGGAAGGAGCTGCCTGGGCAAGAGGCCTGGGAGAAAGAAGGGGCCTTCGGATCACAGCCAGGAGGAGGAGAGGCAGGGCAGATAGGGCCCCTGACAGGAAAGGGCCTGGGGAAGGAGGGGGTGCCTCAGGACAGAGGACGGTTCTGTGTCCAGAGTGAGCCTCCTGGTGCCCAGGGTCCCTATCCAAGGGCCGCTCAGCCCCGGGGAGCCTCCCTCCTCCAGCGGTTACACAATGGGAAGGCCTCACCTCCAAGGGTGCCTAGCCCTCCACCTGCACCCGAACCCCCGTGGCACTGCGGAGACCGAGGAGACAGGGGAGACAAGCAGCAGGTCGTGGCTCGAGGCCGTGGGTCTCCGTGGAAACGAGGTACCCGCGGGGGCAACTTGGTGACTGGCACGCAGCGTTTCCAGGAGGCCCTGCAGGACCCTTTCACCCTGTGCCTTGCCAATGTGCCTGGCCAGCCAGACCTCCGTCACATTGTCATTGATGGCAGCAATGTGGCCATGGTGTGAGTACCTGGTGGGCCTGAGGATCCAAGGGAGGGGGATGATATGAACAGTTTTATGGACCTTGGGGACACATGCTGAGAGGCCCCGTCTCTGGGGCCCTAGAGCGCTGACCCCTTCCCACTGCAGGCATGGCCTCCAACACTACTTCTCCAGCCGGGGCATTGCCATTGCTGTGCAGTACTTCTGGGACCGGGGCCACCGTGACATAACTGTCTTTGTGCCTCAGTGGCGCTTCAGTAAGGATGCCAAGGTCAGAGGTGAGTTGGGCACAATGTTTTGTAACCCGGGATAGGCCCCACTTCAACTTGAGGATAACCCCATTGTGCTCCTCTGTTTCTCTAGAGGGCCACTTCCTGCAAAAGCTATACTCCCTCAGCCTGCTCTCTCTCACTCCCTCCCGAGTCATGGATGGCAAGAGGATCTCCTCCTACGATGATAGGTACTTGCTTCTCTCCTGGCCCCAGTATTGAGATTCAAGAAGCACAGTGGGGGCAGCCGAGGCGGGGATGGAACCCCCTGACCCTTTGTGTGGTCTCTAAGTCTGGGCAGTGGGAAAATGGCCAGTTATTCCTCCGCGTACCTGGATGAATCCAGGCCAGAGGAGACAGAAGGTAGACAACTGTGTTTGCCCATTCATTCATTTTTGATTCATCAGACTAAATGATGCCTTGTATTTATATAGTGCCTTACTGTCTAGAACATACTAGTTTAATGGGAAGCTGGGAAAGCTGGTGACATAAATAACTTCTTACAGCCTAGATTTCCAAACATGTAGAGAAATCCCCCTGGAAGTACCGGTGTAGCTGTTCAAAATAACAAAGGCAAAGGAAGAAACACAACGCGGCCATACTAAGATGATACAAAACGTGTTACAATAGGAACATCACTGGACTTAGAAGTTGAAGATCTGAATTTGAGCCCCAAGTTGTACCTACTCCTTGACTCTGACTACAGACCAGTCTCTTAACGGGTTAACCTCTTTGTCCCAGGGTCCTCTTCTATCTGTTCACCCTCCTTGTGAATATCAAAAGAAGCTAAGGTATGTGCTTGCCTCACTCAAGGTGCCAGGCAAGTGTACAGTGATAGTCCTTGACTTGTCATGGACCCCCTCAACAATGGCAGTAGGTCTCATGTCTGTCACACAGAAATGCAGACATAGGGTAAGAGTGGTTACCTTTTTAAAAAATTTTTATGTTTTGTTTTTGAGAGAGCCTGAGCGTGAGTGGGGGAGGTGCAGAGGGAGGGAGACACAGAATCCAAAGCAGGCACCAGGCTCCGAGCTGTCGCAGAGCCTGATGTGGCTGATGTGGGGCTTGAACTCATGAGCTGTGAGATCACGACCTAAGCTGAAGTCAGATGCTTAACCGACTGAACCACCCAGGCGCCCCAAGAGTGGTGGTGAACTCTTAACAAACAAAGGCTATACTACATGGCAAAGGCAAAGTGAGAAGTTAAAGCTGTCAAATTGTTTAAATAAAAAATCCAGGGCACATTCCCTCCCCAGGGTACACACATAGAGGGGGAAATGGGCAGATTTTAAAAGCCAATTAGTTATTTGCAATTACAAGTTCTTTATTCCCTAGGATTTTCAGTCTTTTTTTTTTTTTTTTCAACGTTTTTTTTTTTGTTTTTTTTTTTATTTATTTATTTATTTTTGGGACAGAGAGAGACAGAGCATGAACGGGGGAGGGGCAGAGAGAGAGGGAGACACAGAATCGGAAACAGGCTCCAGGCTCCGAGCCATCAGCCCAGAGCCTGACGCGGGGCTCGAACTCACGGACCTCGAGATCGTGACCTGGCTGATGTCGGACGCTTAACCGACTGCGCCACCCAGGAGCCCCAAGGATTTTCAGTCTTAAAGAAAAAAATGAGTTTCCAAGCCACAGTGATTATATATTTTGTCTTTTCAAATACCTTTTTCTCCCTAACGAACAAATGGTATTCTACAAAAAGGCAGTTCACTTTCTCCCAGTGCTCTTCTGTTTTATGTCTAGATTTCACAGATTATCCAAGACATGGAACCTTTCCACACCAGCACTGACACAGAATTGAAACTGAAGAGCGAGTCAGTTGTAATGAATGTTAAAGGCACGTGTCTGTTATGTAGGTCCCGGTAGGCGGACAGCACAATATGAATTTGGAAATTTTGTCTAGTTACAGTGAGTAGTAGAGTGGTGCATAGCATAGGCCTACTGAATGAATACTGCTGAGCAACAGAAGAAGTAACATGACAGTAAAATACCCTTAACCTGCAAATACCTTTTCTATTATCATATGACACCATGTACATTTATATGTCGTCTCCTTCATGCGTTTCCCAGACAAACTCAGAACCAGTCATGTTACACCTAATGCTTATCACTCGTTCCCTGTTCACCACACTGTCTTTCAAATACTGCCTGCCCACTTAGCACCTAGCAGTAGGCACATGGCCTGTATAAGGAGGTGGGGGTGCTGGGAATTAGGGAAGGCCTGATTATTGATTTCAGAGCCCAAACAAACCATAAACCAAACACTATGGCATCTCGGAGGAAAGGGAGCCCCCTTCTGGTGGGGATTTTGTGGGAAGGGAGAGATTAGCAAGTTTTTTTGTTGATTGAGGATGTGGGCTGGGCCCCAGCTTTTTGGTTTCTAAACCTGTTATAAAAGACCCCCACCCATTGCCTCGAGAGTCCTATCCCATCTTGTGGAATCAGAATTACTAAAGTGAGGCCCAGGCATCTCTTTTTTAAAAGTTCCCTGGTGATCCTGTTCATCCAGTGAGGTTTGGGAAGCACCTCCAGATGGAGGGATCGTCTGAGAAGCACGGTGGCAATCAGACAGCACAGGGCATGTTTGGAGAACAGGGTGTTATCTGATCATTGATTTTGTCAGAGTTGAGAGTACATTAGAGAATACCAGAAGAGATACAGCTGTACAGGTAGATTGAGCTGGGTTCTAGAAGGCCGTAGCTGCCAGCCCTGTGGACTTTATTCGGTAGATAAATGGCAAGGAGGGAAGAGTTTTGTTTGGGGGAAACGCGTGTTCTTTTAGGGGAGGGCAGGAGAGACTTGAGGGTGGTAAATGGCTGGGGTCAGGGCACCCCTTATCAGGAGGCTATGCAGTATCTCAGGTGCAATGTTCAAATAGCTAAGGGTAATGGTAGGACTGGAAAGGAAGGGGGCAGAGTGGAAGGCTCTTCAGAGGAAGAGCATGATGGATTTGTGACTGATGGGGGAGGATGGAAGGAGACAGAGCTGGAGCCAGATCTCACAGTCTCTCATGAATGAGGCACAAAGTGTTGGGTGGAGGGTTGTGGTGGATAGAGGGGATGCTCTTGGGAGACCATGCGGATTTGTCTCTGTTTCCTCTCTTAACTATGGCACCCGAATCTGGCAGTCACCTGGTGACTGGGTCAAGGTGAGGTGGGGGGGTCAGATCTCCATGCCCAGAAGTGGGTCATGGAAGTCGATGATACTCTGGGGTTGGGGCCTTGGAGTATCCCAGAACGGCTGCCGTGGTTTTTGAGACAGGTTCATGGTGAAGCTGGCTGAAGAGACCGACGGGGTCATTGTCTCCAATGACCAGTTCCGGGACCTGGCGGAGGAGTCTGAGAAGTGGATGGCGATCATCAGGGAGCGGTGAGGGAACCCTCCCCTGAGAACAGGGCGCATACTCAGACCTTTCTCTAAACCAGTTCTGTTCTGCCATCGGGTGAAGACTCTGGGAAGGGGCTTGATATTGCCTTGAAGGATACGGTGGCCAGTAATTTTCTGGTGGTGCTGGTCTCAGCTGTCTGGGAGGTTCTTAAGGGTCCCTCTGTGACCATACATTCTCTGTCCCCATCCAGCCTACTGCCCTTCACCTTTGTGGGAAACCTCTTCATGGTTCCTGATGATCCATTGGGGCGAAACGGCCCCACGCTGGATGAGTTCCTGAAGAAGCCAGTCAGGTAACGCCCCAGCTTCTCCTAGACAGCCCCCAGCCCTGGCCCTCTGTCTGAAGGGCTTTGTGGACCTGGAGACTTGGGGGGAAGTGTGACCTCAATCTGGGCCAGCTTAATTCTTCAGTGGTTCAGGTTGTGGTGGGCTTGGCCGTATTTAACTGCTTTTCAGGGAATCCTGACATAGACCCTCCAGGCTGGGAGGGAAGCTTCCCCTGATCCATGTTTGGTGGATTATTTGGAACATGGTTGCTTTTACTTATAGCCAGTTGTATTTAGCACATCTGTGCCGAACCATGAAGTAAGTGGTCAATGTATTAGACTAAAACTAGATCATACCAGTGGCAGGGTTCATCTTCCTGGCTCCAAAGGAAATGTCCTCCCCTTCAGAAGTGGGTTGATACTGCCGCTCAGTGGTCATCTTGGGGAACTTCAGGACCATTCCCCACCTCCCCCCTCCCTCCAAGCCAGGAATAGGCCAGGCAGTTAACTGGGATGCCCCCTGGGCTCTAACTTCCCTCCGTGATGCTCATCAGCTTTTTTTTGTTCTGTTTCTTCCCAGGGCTCAGGGGTCTTCTAAGGCTCAGCATCCTTCCAGGGCTTTCACAGAACACGGTCATCAGCAGCAGGGGAGAGAAGAGGAGGAAAAAGGCGGTGGTGGCATTCGGAAGACTCGGGAGACAGAGCGGCTCCGGCGCCAGCTGCTGGAGGTGTTTTGGGGCCAGGATCACAAGGTGGACTTCATCCTGCAGCGGGAGCCATACTGCCGGGACATCAACCAGCTCTCGGAGGCCCTACTGAGCCTCAACTTTTGAGTCTCACGTGTCCGAGTGGCTGCTATACCGTCAGCTCCAGCCTCACCCAGCTCAGCATTTTCTGTGAGGGTCCTTGTGCTGCTCAGATCCTGACCTAGACTCACTCTGAGTTGGTGCGAATTGATCTCATCTGGAGTCAGGACCTCAAATAGCTCTCAGGAGGTTCTGCTCAGCCTTAACTTCTCAACCTTGCCATAGCACAGGGTTTCTGTAGGGAGTGGGGGCTGCTGGGAAGAGTAGGTCCTGGAGATTGGGACTGCTAGCTCCTCCTTCAAATTGAGTTGGGGATGGAGACGGGGGTGGGGAACGAAGAGCAGGTGGCAAGAAAGCTAAGCCTTTCCTTGCCCTGGCTTTGGCAGGTCAGAGGACAGGTTGCTTCCTAGGCCTGGCTGGGAAGGGGGATGCTGGGCCCTGGGGAGGCTAGTGTTATGGGGTCTGGGTCACAGTGGGGCAGCAGGGAGCTGGTGAAGGCAGAGGGAGACTTGGCTTCCGGTCTCAGCTATGCCTGTCTGTGACCTTGATTGAGCTGCTTGGCCTTTACTTCTGTGTATAAATCAGGAGCAAAAATGCCAGCTGGGAAGAGAAATGAGAATGTGGGGGAAAGCTCCTTGGAGGAAAGGTACTTGCATCAAGTCTCAGGTGTGTCTGTCTGTGGCTGCACAGGCTTCCTAACCAAAACCTCACTGTCAGAGAGCTGAGGATCCTCAGTCCCCAGGGCCCGTGCCCTAGATTTTAACACTGCGTCCTCAGTATAATGTGCCCTATCATGGCTGCGTCCCTTTTGGGCAACCCCCCCAAATCCACATTTATAAAATAGTTAATTAGGGGTGGCTGTTTGCATTACCAAAATACTCTCAGGGTTCCTATAAATGGCAGCTCTCCTGTTGCATTCAAGTGTTTGTTTACAGATTAACGAATGTGTCAGAAAGTCCCCGTTGAGATGCACTTGCTGAAGTGTTGAGTGTTCGCCAAACTGATGAAGCCATGCTCTGTCTGCAATGACAATGTTAATGTGATCTGACCCCAGCATTTTCTCTACAGAACACATTTACTGCATAAAGTGAGGCCCCCTTCTGCTCTGTGTGCATGTGTATGGGGATGGAAGGGTTTATAGAGGTGGTATTGAGATGAACCAATTATCTGGAAAATGAAAACCAAAGGGTCCAAGTCAGAAGGCACCTGACTGGCCACCAGATCGACCACTGTCATCCTGATTCCTACATCCTGTCCTTTATCTGCTTCAAGTCCTCCTGTGCCAGAAAATTGACTACTCCAAGGTTGCACATTTCATCTGTGGACAGTATTGGTTGCAGCCCCCAAATATGCTTTTCTGTTACATCTACCTTTGGGTGGGTCATTCTCTCAGGAACAATACAGAGCCTGTCAACTTCCTGAAGAGTCCAAGACCAGATAAAGAAGTAGGACAAGTGCCCCTGGATACTGTGCTGTCCGGGCTCTGCAGCAAGTCCCTGGACATGGTTCTTTTACGGCTGTGGACATCTCCCTGAGTGGCACACAGCGAGTTAAGTACTGCCATCTCCGTTCTTCATTCCAGCAATTAGTGTTGGGGAGCTGGATGATGGAGAGTGTCTTCAGCTCTTCTCCCATTAGGGCTTTATAGCACTAGCCTGTATGGACCTGACCTAGGGGCAGGTGTGTGGCAAAGAGGCTAGTTGTGGGGTAACTGACTCATAGACAACTCCTAGTCCTCTGGGAAGAAAGGAGATTGGGTAATCTGGCCCCAAACTGGGGGCTAGGGGGAACTACTTCTGGTCAAGGCGTGGCACACAATCAGGACAGTAGGCCAGAGGGACCCAACTGTCCTTTCGTGCTAGGGACTCTGGTTGCTTGAAGTCAGCCCAATCAGATGAGAGGCAAGTCCCAAGCTTCTTACAGGTGGGGATGCTGGCTTTGTCCTACTGCAGCTTCATGAACTAGGGCCAGCGGGATTGCTTTATTAATTCACTGCTGTTCAGTGACAGACTGAAGGCTGTCCTAGACTGAAGCCTTGTCTCTTCCTCTGCTGGCACCCTAACGGCACTGTGTGAACAAGTACACAGGGTGACCATAGAACCCACTGGAAATGGATGATCACTGCGCTCGTTTTCTGGTCTCTACCTTTATAATAACCTCATGCCCCAAATTTGTTTTTGGCTCTTGGCAAGGGAGGGACCAAGAAGAGAGATGCCCAGTATAACTTTCAAAACCCCAACGTAGGGAAAAGATTCATCTGGCATTTCCTTAGAAATAAATTCCAGAAGAATCTAGGCCAAAGAGGTGAACGAAGCCTGTGAGATAATTTATCTTTATTGCCTTAATCACAGAGAATTCTCTACACAACATAAAGGGTAACTGGGACAGTAATGGGACACACAGGGAAACCAATCTGGAAATTCTTTTCCAAGGAGTTGAAGAGTTTAAGGATCCAACTTGATGAGACTGCAACCTTGAGACACTGGACAGTCTCTCAGTTAAATCAGGTGGAGCAAAGGAACCATGAGGAGGGCAGGGAGAGGAATCTCTAAGGACTAGATGGTTTCAGGTCTCAGTACCTGAGCCTACTACCTGAGTCTCCAACCAGGAAGCCTCTGTTGAGGGACAGGACTCCGGCCCTGCCAGAGGCCTCCCCGCTTAGGCTACGACTTCCTTCAAGGCGGCCTCTAGCTCTGGGAAGGAATACTGGTAGCCTGTGGCCAGTGTCCGCCGTGGGACCACCTTCTGGCCCTCCAGCAGCATGATGGCACGCTCTTGCCCAAAGACAGCTTGCACCACCGTGCTGGGGAGAGGGATGAAGGCTGGGCGGCCTAGGGCAGCGCCCAAAGCCTTGGCAAACTCAGCATTTGTAGTAGTGGGGGCTGGAGCCACTCCATTCAGGACCCCCTGCACGTGGCTTGCTTCAAGGGCATGGGCCAGGATTCCTGTCAGGTCTCTGATGTGAATCCAGGGGAAGAACTGGTGGCCCGAGCCGATGGGGCCCCCCAGGCCCAGGCGGAAAGGCAGCAGCATCTGACCGATGGCACCGCCCCCACGACCCAGCACGACCCCTAGAGCAGGCAAGAGGTATGGTCAGATATGGTCAGGGAGGCTCCTCAGCCTCCAGCAGTTCCATAGTTCCTCCTGGTTTCCTCTTCCTCCCTTTTCCCAGGCCAGCTTAGCTCTGTAGTAGCTCAGAGGTATGGCTCTCTCTGGGACTTCCTGTCCTCCCATCCACAGCTTGGCCACAAATCTGCCACTCCCCGAGCCCAGGAAGACATTCCAAACCTGTCTGATACCCAGGCCCCTGGTTCTCACCGGAACGCACCACCACCTGGCGTGTAGACTCTTCAGGAAGCCTGGCTGCAGTTTCCCATTTGGTTACCAGGTTGGAGAAAAAGTCAAAATCCCCTCCTGGGCTGTCCTCATCGTACTCTGCAGTCGGGCTGGGCTGGTAGTAAGCTGCCGGTGGAATAGCACTGGTTTGCCCCAACATCCTTGGTCCTGCCTGGCCCTTTGCACCTGATGTTTCCCTTGGTCTTGCCCTCCTAGGTCTTTGGGATCTTCCCATGGGAAGACAGAGCCCTAGTTTTCCTTTGAACTACTCCATGAGTTGACCTGTTCCTGCCCTAGAGTAACTTATCTTTAGTTGTAGCTAAGCTGAGTGACTGCTAGAGTGTAGTACTTAAGAGCAAAGACTTCGGTGCCAGGCTGCCTGAGATTTATTCTTAGCCCCACCATTTATTAACCCTGTGAGTTCAGGCAAGTTATATAACCTCTCTCTGCAGAATGTTTGCATCTTTACGACAGGAATAACAATAATACCTATCTCTCATAGGGTGCTTGTGAGGGTTAAATGCTGTAATATGTGTAAAACACTTAGACTAGTGGCAGATATATGTTCTATAACCGTTTGCAGTTCTTTGGTCCCAATGGTGAAATACAAGAATCAAATTTTGTTCCCAAAGAACTGTGCTGTGAGAAGCAAGGGACTTGGGAGTAGATGAGGCTTTTTCTGGCACTGAGAGCAGTGCCACTATCCCCTCTTCCTCTGAGAATCCCGGTTTCTCAGAGAAAGTACGCAAAGGTCAGGAGAAATATGCATGGACTGAGGGCCTAGGAAGTTGTTGTGCTTGGAAAAGATCAGTACTCGGGTGTGTATAGCTAGAAGGGCCTGGGCTAACCCCTCGCTGTGCAACCTCTCTTCTTCTGGCTAATATAAGGGGCTGGTGATTTGGGACATACCTACACCAGTGACTAAGACCCAGACCTTGGGGGGTTGTGGGGCCTTGGTGATGGCTTTAGCCAGTATCTGGGTGGTCTCCAAGCGGCTGCTGAGAACCTCCTTCTGGAAGGTTTCATTCCACCTGCAGGAGACAAAAAAAAAAAAAAAAAAAGGGAAGTAAGTCACTAAATACATACACGCATATCCCTTCCTCTTTCCCCGGGGCTCATCCATACCCACTTCTAGTAAACCCCTGCACTGTGGTTTAGAGGAATGGCCCATCTCTCCTGTAGGAAAAAAAAAGGCATGTATCTTGGGTATCTTGAGTTATGAGTGAGGACTAAAGTCAATGGCTGACGCAGGCAGAAGGGCAGGTGGGTGTGGAGGGAGGAGTGGGGCGGGATAAGTAGTTTGGGATAGTTTAGTTCTCAATCGGACATTTCCATTCGCCACAGCTCACAGGTTCTCCTAATCAGGGTCACACCCGTCCTCCCTCTGCTCTGAAGGACATCAGCTTCAGGGCCCTAGCTGACCTTCGGAGAGGGTTGAGGATGTTCTCTCCTGCCAGGTTGACAGCCGCATCACAGGGCGGCAGCCCCGACGTAGTGAGCTCATCCTGTTGAAGAAAACAATGAGGCAGGTACGGGTGGTGGCTTGCCCAGCGCCGCCAAACCAGACCTTCTCCCATAGCTTCCAGAGGATGGACATACCCAGGTGATCCGACCGGGCCCGGGCTTTCGGGAGACCAACGTCACTTCGTGGCCCCTGGCTTTCAACAGCTGGGTTAGGGCTGTCCCTATGAAGCCCGTCCCGCCACCTGACCAGAAATTACGAGCTATTTATCCTCTCGGGGGGGTCACCTTCCGTCCCCGCATGTGGCCCCCCTCCTCTGGTACCATCCCATCTGACTCCAGACTTCTCCCCCCTCCCCCCTCCCGCGATGCAAAAGTGACACAGGTCACAGGGACTGGGGGAGATTCGGCTTCCTGAGATAGGAAGCCAAGGCTGGTTGGTGCACGACTACCAGTGCACGATTCATTGCCCTCCCTCAAACACGGTCTCCCACCTCCCAGTCTTTTGTTTCAACCTTTCCATAAGCCCGCCCCCGATTCTCCCTTTCTGCCCTCCCTCACCCACAAGCACCCGCATAGCGACCAGGACCTAACGCGCCCGCGCAAGATTTAGGGGGGAGTTCCCAATCTGGAAACGACCGCCCAATCCTGGAAGCGACATTTGTGCGCATGTGTCTCTCGAGAAGCGCGCTCCAATAGGGGGGCGGGCAGGATTGAGACTGGGCGTGGTCCTCCTTGGCGACCCGGAAGAGTTCATAGAGAAGGTTGTTTGTTTCAGCGCGAGGAGTGGCTGGGACGGGGCCGGGGTGGGAGGTGGTAGCCTTAGACCCAGTGGGCGGGGAAAGAAGGTACGAAGGCAGAGGACGGAAGGTTTTAGAGTGGGGAGTGCACAGTCAGCCAGCCACCCACCCACCCACCCATGACCGAAAGCCCGTAGAGATTTGAATGTCCTTTCAGCCTGGCGGATTGGTAGTAACGCAAGAGAATTTCTCTATCCGTACTATGGATTTCTTTCGGCCTGGCCTCTTCATCCTTTCTTCTCCCTGTTGTGCTTCCTTCCTATCTTCATTTGAAAATTTTTAAGTTACTCTCCTCTTAACCCTTCTCCAGCCTATTTCTTCGGATGTTAATGCCCTCTGTCTTCACCTGCATAGCCAAACTTCTCCAAGGAGTGGTGTCCATTTTTACTCCCCAATTCACTCCCGTCTTTTGCCTTTATTGTTTATTGACTCTGTCGTCAAGAGCAGTAATTTCCTATGTGTCACCAAAACAAATGCCTAGTTTCCAGTTATTTTTCTTGACCTCGGTTTCACTGGACACTTGCCGACTTCTCTCTCCCTTTGGAAATCGTCATCTCTCAGCCTTCGTGAAAGCCACAGCTCTCTTCTGGGTGTTTCTCCAAACTTTTCAGTTTCTGTTGCTTGCTTTGCTTCGAAGGTGTTAAAATGTTGGTATTTCCTCAAAGCTGGGACCTAGGACCTTCCTCTCTTCGCTCTGCACTTTGTCCCAAGTGTATGTGGGTGAATTTGAGGCTGGACACCTAGTTCCTGAACCTGCTTTGAAAGCGTAAGCAGCACTATAGCTGTGTTAGTTGCATTAGTAACTTAGGCCCACCTTCTGTTTTGTTCCCTACTTAATTATGTTTTAGTACCGCTTATCATTAACTTTGCCCTTTTCGCCCCTACTCCCTGTTTACCCACTGATTGTAAAAAACTAATGAGGACCAGACGATAACATTTGTCTTCAAAATTATCTGACGTGCCTGATATACCAAGTCCTGCTCCGCCCCTCATTTTCCGGAAACATAACACCCCTCCATCCCCCTTTCAGGATTTCAGGAACCCCCTCATCCACCTCTCATGTATTCACCTCCTTCCCCAAACATTTATAAGCTGTCCCTTCACTCAACAGAGCAAGGCAGCTTTATGAATGATCCTCTTCCTTCTCGTTGGGCTGCTCTGCTAATAAAACTTCTTTGCTTCAAAACTGGTGTCTCAGAGACATTGGCTTACTGAACATCCGGTGCACCAAGTGTGAGTTCAGTAACAAATACAGTTACCAGTTTTTCAGAGGCTTCCCAACATCCTATGCAACTTGAATTTCTCCTTTGACCTTTTGACTCTATAAAAACTTGTCACTAGACACTTCTTCTTGGATGTCTGAAAACTTACTGATTTTATTTACCAAGTATCTCCCACATCCATCTGTTTCTGTTTGTCTCTGCCACCACCACTCTCTTTTAAGTTATTATGCTCTTTTGTGTAAATTTCTGCAGCAGGCTCCTAGTAGGTCTCCCTGCTTCTGCGTCTTTCTCCTCTCCAACCTGTTAAACACATTGCAAACTGAATGATTTAAAAAGCTGCGCGGAGAACACTATGGTGACATACAACTCCTGAAAACAAAAGCAAAGACAAAAAACAAAAAACCCCAACCCCCCCAAAACCTCCCATTGTAAGTTTCCTGGATGTGCTGGGTAAAATGTAACACATCTCCATTTAAATACATTGTTAAGGCAACTAGAAAATAAAGGAAATCCTCAGAGACCAAAAAACAAGTCTTGGAACTGAGGCTACCTTGTGGTTGTTTGTCAGAGTAACCTAGGGGTGTGGGTGACAGCAGAGAATGCCTCAGACTCCTGCATAAAGCTCTTGGTGGGCTATGTTCTTAGGGGAAAAAATGAGTTTAAAAAAGCCTACTAGTGCCTGGTTGGCTCAGTCAGAAGAGTGTATGACTCTTGATCTTCAGGTTGTGAGTTTCAGGGCTGCGTGGGGGGGGGGGGCGGCTAGGAGGGTGGGGGGAGCAGAGATTACTTAAATAAATAAAACTTAAAAAAAAAACGCCCACTTAGTATCAAAGAACATGACCAGGAAACTTGTTTCTGCAGGCTTGGCTCTCCCCTAGGATTGGTTGTAAAAAAATTTCCTTCCCTGAGAAGTTGTATCTATTGTCTGGGCCTCCTGCAGATTCCGAGTTTGAATTAATTGTTGCCTGCTTGGACTAGAAAGCCCTGAGCCAAAAATTTAAGTGTTCCAGATATGAATAGAAATAAATTTTCCCTTGGTTTCACAGGATCCCAATTGATAAAATCCTGCCAATCACACAATCCAAAACACACGAAAAAATCCAAGTTACTCTGGGGAAGGGTCAGCTGAAATAATACATAGCTGAATTAGACCAAAAAGGATTTCAGATATTAGAATTATGAGATATGGAATATGAAACTACCAAATCCAAAATGTTTCAAGAGGAGACATTAAAAACATGAGAAAGAGAAGATACTATTTTAAAAATTCCAGCAGAATTGATAAACCAATTAGAATTTCTAAAAATTAAAAACATAATAACTGAAATTCAAAAACTCTTTGAATGAGTTTAACATCAGGGAATAGATTTAGCATTGGTTAAGAGATGATTAACTAGATATGAAGACATTACCCAGCATACAGCACAGAGAGACAAAGAGGTAGAAAATACAAAACAGAGGGTAAGAGACAAGGAAGATAAAGTGAGAGATTCAAATTCTTTCTATTTGGAGTCTTGGTAGAGAGGAATCAGAGGAAGGGACAGAGAAAATGTTTAAAGAGATAATAGCTGATTATTTTTCCAAATTAATGAAAGGTATGAATACTCAGATTCAATAAGCAAAATGAATCTCAAGTAGAATAAATAAAAAGAAAAGAAATCCATACCTAGTCCCATCATAGTAAAAGTATAAAAACCAAGAAGAGATATTAAAAGAGGGCAGAAAGACAGATTATCTATAAAAAAATAACAATTAGACGGACAACAGACACCTTAGCTACAATACAAGCCAGTGGAGTAATACATTAAAACCTTCAAAGGCGAAGAGAAAATAATGGCCAACCTAGAACTGTTTACAAAATGGCATTCAAGAATGAAGGTAAACGATGGTATGTTTATACAAGCCAAAGAAGAGAGCATTTGTTATCATCAGACTTACAAACTTTGTCAGGAAAAAAGAAAAGGGTCTCAAAAGGAAGGTGTGAGATGCAGGAGAATAATGAGCAAAAAGTTGGTAAACAAATGGGGAAATATAAACAAATATTGGCCACATAGAGCAACACAATGATATATAATTTGTGCGTAAAAACTGAAGCAGAACTAAAATGTTAGTCACCAATAATGGAGCTGGAGCTGAGTTGTTGGGGAAGGGTAACAGTCCTGAATAAGACTAAACTTTGTTAAATATCCATTTAACAAATGAAGGGCAACTATTGTATATTAGAAACAAAATGTGCACTTATAAATCAGTAGAGACAACAAAACAATCTAATCAATAAAAAAGTCATTGAGAAACAATAAAAAAAGAAAGTTTAGACAAAATTAGAAGATTCAAAGTAAGATAATAGGAATAATCGGTATCTATACTACATTTAGACTAAGAAATTGAATTAATTACATGCACTGGAATTTTAGATTTCAACGTGGATGAATCTTACAACTATAATGTTGAGCAGAAAGGAAGTTGGAGGAAAGTATTTATGGTAAGATACTATTTGTTTAAAGAGTAGAAATTGGCCAAATAATGCACTCTTAATTGGGGAGGTAGATTTAAAGTAACAAGAAAGGCATGAAAAATCCTCAGGATAGCATTTACCTGTGGGAGTGGGAAGGCAGTCAGGGAGGGGGACTCAAGGGACCCTGACTTCTTACTTCTTAGGCTAGTTGGTGGGTACATGAACCTTCGTTTTGTTTTTCTTTGTAACTTTTAGTTGTCTGAAGTATAAGAAATAAAAATTTGTGGTGGATTTAAAATTTATAGTCCTGTCTCAGATGTGCAGAAACAGAACTTTAGTTTTTATAACTGAACCCCACTTGCTCATGAATGTTTTTCTTTGGCAGTGGAATAAACTCAAACTCACCCAACCAAAGTAACTTCCTCATTTCTACTTTATTTATTTATTTTTTTAAAAAAAAATTTTTTTTTTCAACGTTTATTTATTTTTGGGACAGAGAGAGACAGAGCATAAACGGGGGAGGGGCAGAGAGAGAGGGAAACACAGAATCGGAAACAGGCTCCAGGCTCTGAGCCATCAGCCCAGAGCCCGACGCGGGGCTCGAACTCACGGACCGCGAGATCGTGACCTGGCTGAAGTCGGACGCTTAACCGACTGCGCCACCCAGGCGCCCCATCATTTCTACTTTAAAGTTCTCATCTCACTCAGTTTTCTAGGAGTAAATTCGCAGTCTTTCAGAGTGCCTCGTTCCTCTTCTCCCTTCCCTCTTCCTGCTGGACATCAGGGTGTAGGAGGCCCATGGTCCAGGCACTGCCATCCAGTCCTCAGAGATTTGAGAAGGCCAAATCTCTTCTCATTTGGCCTTTTCATGTTGCCTGCTGTGGGCTGAGACAAGGCTGGTTAGGCTGGGCCTCTGGGCATTGTTGTTTGATACAAACTCCCATGCTTCTGGGTATTATATCTTCTGCCTGTAATACCCGTGGTCCTGGCCGAGATCCCAGTGTTCTAAGAATATCTGCTAGGAGATTGAGGAACAGTAGGCTTGTCTTCTGACCAACAGCATATAACGTGTGGGGCTTGGTAAGTCTCCCCGTAGGCCCCCTCCTGATTTTCTGCTATAGTCTTTACTGCCTAGGCACCGTGCTGCAGCCTAGCACTGTTAGTTATACACTGCTGTTAACAAATGATCTCAAAACTTAGTGGTTTGAGGGGTGCCTCTCTGGCTCAGTCGGTAAAGTATATGACTCTTGATTGATCTTGGGGTTGTAAGTTTGAGTCCCATATTGGGTGTAGAGATTACTTAAAAGAAAATCTTAAAAAAAGATACTTAGTGGCTTGAAACAACAACAATAATATTTATTATCTCATACAGTTTCTGTGGGTTAGGGATATGGGAGCAGCTTAGCTAGGTGGTTGTGGCTTAGGGTCAGTCATTAAGTTATGGCCAAGATAACAAGGCCGCAATCATCTGAAGACCTGGAGGGCCCTTTCCCAAGGTGGCTCACTCCCTTGGCTGCTGGCAAGAGGCCTTGTGTCTTGCCGGTTGTTGGTAGAAAACTTCAATTTCTTGCCACTGGATGTCTCCATGGGGCTTCTTGAGTACCCTTATGACACAGCAGCATGTTTGCCTGGATCTAGTGATCTAAGAGAGAAAGAATGAAGAGGAAGCCTCAATGCCCTTAACGACCCACTTAGACTTGGAAGTTGCTTTTATCATAATCTGTTTCTTTTTTTAAAAAATTTACTTATTGGGGCGCCTGGGTGGCGCAGTCGGTTAAGCGTCCGACTTCAGCCAGGTCACGATCTCGCGGTCCGTGAGTTCGAGCCCCGCGTCGGGCTCTGGGCTGATGGCTCGGAGCCTGGAGCCTGTTTCCGGTTCTGTGTCTCCCTCTCTCTCTGCCCCTCCCCCATTCATGCTCTGTCTCTCTCTGTCCCAAAAATAAATAAGCGTTGAAAAAAAAAATTTAAATTAAAAAAAAAATTTACTTATTTATTTATTTTGAGAGAGAGAGAGAGAGGGAGAGAGAGAATGAGCAAAGGAGGGGCAGAGAGAGAGAGGGAGACAGAGGATCCGAAGCAGGCTCCATACCAACAGCAGTGAACCTGATGTGGGGTTCGATCTCACAAACCACGAGATCATGACCTGAGCTGAAGTCGAATGCTTAACCGACTGAGCCACTCAGGCGACCCCCGTAATCTGTTTCTTAGAAGTGAGTTACCAAGTTCAAGTAGAGGGGAATTTGGCTCCAACTTTGGAAGGCAGGAGTGTCAAAGAATTTGTGGACATATTTTATGTTTTATTTTATTATTTTTTAAAATTTATTTATTTTTGAGAGATTCAGAGACAGTGTGAATGAGGGAGGGGCAGAGAGAGAGGGAGAGAGAGAATCCCAAGCAGGCTCTCCACCATCAGCACAGAGCCTGATGCGGGGCTTGAACACATGAAACCACGAGATCATGATCTGAGCTGAAACAGAGTTGGATATTTAACCGACTGAGCCACCCAGATGTCCCTTGTGGACATATTTTAAAAGCATCACAAGCTCTGTGCTGCAATTGGGGCTTCTGGGAGAGCCTTGCACACTCTCAGCTATGCTTGGGGATTTCAGCACAGTCTTGCAGTTTTCAGATATGCCTTCTACCTCTCTGGGTTGGGTGTCTCTCCCTGCCACTCTAGTTGAGTTCCTTTTCAGAGAAGCCAGGCAGCATTTATAATCTAGTTTTGACCTTTCCAAGCCTCCTTGACCTCCTATTCCCAGCCCAGGAAAAGCTATGTGATGGACAATAGCTCTGATACCATATCCTGTTTCTTTTCTATTCTTTGATTTACAGAACAAATTCTTTGCTCCATCTTCTAAGATCTAGTTTGTTGGAACACTTAAGTATTTTCTTCTCTAAAAACTTTGCTCTTGCAAGTGAATCTCCTACTTTCCAGGCTATTCCAGGCTCATCTCTATTGTAATTTGGCTTTATTTTCAGGAAGATTTATCCCCTTGATCACAAGGATGGATTCTTGGCTTCTAATCCTAGAAAAAAAATCTCTCATTGGACTGAATTTGTTCATGTGTCCATCTCCAAACCGACAATTGTGGCCAAGTATGGAGTGTTCTGATTGGCCAGGCCTGGGACATGTGTCAATTGCTGGACCAGGGTGGCGGGGAGTCCCTACTCATCGTCCTCAGCCAGGTTTCTGAGGTATTAAGGGACTCCTCCTCTTTTCAACCACACTCTAGTTATTGACCAACCCTTCTTTGTCTCCTGGCTCTCTTTTCTTACAGTGAATTGGGGAGGGGACTGGGCAGAGGGAAAGGAGGTTCTGCTAAATCAGTTGCCCTCAGACCATGGATTCGGGGGGGTGGAGTTTCATCAGTATCCTCATGGAGGTGAGGCAGGAGTTCCTTCCAGAGCTGTGTATCCTTTGTGGGAGGGAATATACATAGGGACAGTGCTAGCTCCCAGCAACCATTTCTCTCCCAGTAGGCTGATGGGAAACAGGTCCTGTCTGAGTGTACTCAATTTCTCCTGAAACTCCTTAAAGTCGTTCTTCTTCTGCATCCTGGGGGTGAGTGGGTTGACTTCTTCTTTTTTAGCCTCTCCTTTTACAACTGAACTAAAGTTAAGCTGTTTGCAGCGCTCACAGTACATCTGACACTTCAGCTGTGAAAACATTCAAATCGGAGCCAGACAACAAGACATGAGAAATTTCTGTCGGCATCTGGGTATTGGTGCAAATGCAGCTGGTTTGCCTTTCAGGAAGACAAGGGTCTCTTCTGAGTCTGTAGCAATCACAAGGATTTCATTCATTGAAATGGGACTGTTTCCCCCACAGCTGCTTTCTGAAATAGCAAAAGAAGCTGAGCACAGTCCCTCTGGGTGGTCAGGCCATCACCACAGGGTGCGACAGGAAGCCAAAACTTAGGGGGGGGGTATCCTGGCTGCTCCCCTCAACTTGGGCAGGGGCAGAGTGGGTTGGGGGTTTGCTGGTGACAAGCACTTCTTCCTTTCTCCCATGCCACCTCTAATTGTGTGAATGTCCTTCTGCTTCATTTTCTTTGGGCAGATTTTTGCAACTTCTCTCAGGCTCTGGACTGTTGCTTGCTAAATGCGATTCACATCATCATGTCACATGGTTTCTTATTAAAATATGATACAACCATCCAACCAACCATCCAACCAAAATCTTAATACTGGAGACACAGCAGACTAAGGAACCTAGAACCTCCTCCCTCCCTTTAAAAATAGCCTTCTCTGGGGGCGCCTGGGTGGCTTAGTTGGTTAAGCGTCCGACTCTTGATTTTGGCTCAGGTCATGATCTCACGGTTCATGAGTTCGAGCCTCGCATCTGGTTCCATGCTGACAGCATGGAGCCTACTTGGGATTCTTTCTCCCTCTCTCTTTGCCCCTTCCCTGCACTCTCTCTCTCTCTCAAAATAAATAAATAAACTGAAAAAAAAAATGAAGATAGTTTCCTCTGACCCCAGGGTTTGTGGTGATAGAAGCAGTGTTCTGATAGAAGCCGAGTCTCGCCATTTGTGGAAAGGCCAGGTTTTCTCCTAGGGCTCCATATTCTCTTCTCTCTCCTCCATGAAGAGTTCTAGATGCCACTCCCTCTAGTCAGACCCCTATCCAAACATCTGTTCCCAGTGGGGCCTTACTCAGGAGTTAATACCTTTTCACCTCCCACATTAGCCCCATCTCCTTCTGTTCTTGTTCTGCTGTGAAGACCATGTGCCCCTGAGATCTCTCTCAGTCTAGTTTCCAGAGCATTGAGTGGGAAATGAGTTAAGGTTTGCCTTCCTGTCTGCTCTGCCAGTGCTGGAGTGTGTGTGTGTGTGTGTGTGTGTGTGTGTGTGAGAGAGAGAGAGAGAGAGAGAGAGAGGAAGAAACACACATAGAGAAACACACACAGAGATTAACTAGCCTTTTGTCAGGCTGAAGGGAAATGTTCATCATGAGCAACAGCTCTTGCACCACCAGAGGCCTCACTAGCCCAGAACCAGAAATCCCGTTTCCTCTCCTCTCAAAGGGAGGGCCACCATCTGCAGACTGTCATCAGTGTTCCAGTCCTGGACTGTAAAATGGCCATCAGGGGGCTTTTCCTGGGTTTGCTTTTCCCCCTGGCCAACAGCGTAGCAAATAGATACAGGCAGGAAAAGCCACGCCAAGTCAGGTGACAAAATGGTCCTCCTCTCTCATGGCCGGGTCATGGCTTACTAAACAGGAGATCTGAAACCCTGAATGGTGTATGAAGAACTTATGAAGGCTTATCTGATCAGCAGGGACTGAACAGGAAGATGATTAATGGGACATACTTCCAGAGAAAAAGAAGGAGACGGATGGGCAGATGAGAGTTGAAGTGGCCCTGTATGTGAGGAAGACATGAACAATCTTAAAGCAAAAGCTTATATACGGTCTCTGGGAGGAGATCACATTCTCATGGGATTCTCAAAATCACATTCACACATAATAAAATGTTTGCCGATTTTATGACACGGCACATTCTTGCGGTTGCTGTAGAAGGCAGATCACCGCCAGATGAACACTGGCCTGCTAGAACTATTTGGCACCCTTTTGGGGAACTCTTGAGTGAGTGGGTGAGGGGGTGAGAAGCAAAGCATGTTTTTATTGTTCAAGATGTACTGGATGAAACAGTCAAGGGTGAATGGAAAACAGCAGAGCTCTGTCCACTGTGGATCACCTGACCAGTTCGAAGAGTAAAGAGAGAGGCTGGAGCAGCTGTCAGTTTATTTTCATTTTTAAAAATGTTTTACTTATTTTTGAGAGAGAGATAGAGAGACAGAGCATGAGTGGGAGAGGGGCAGAGAGAGAAGGAGACACAAAATCCAAAGCAGGCTCCAGGCTTTGAGCTGTCAGCACAGAGCCCAACATGGGGCTCGAACCCACAAACCCTGAGATTGTGACCTGAGTTGAAGTCGGATGTTTAACCGACTGAGCCACCCAGGTGCCCCTGGAGCAGCTGTTAGTTTAAAAAAATTTTTTTTTTTTTCAACGTTTATTTATTTTTGGGACAGAGAGAGACAGAGCATGAACGGGGGAGGGGCAGAGAGAGAGGGAGACACAGAATCGGAAACAGGCTCCAGGCTCCGAGCCATCAGCCCAGAGCCCGACGCGGGGCTCGAACTCACGGACCGTGAGATCGTGACCTGGCTGAAGTCGGACGCTTAACCGACTGCGCCACCCAGGCGCCCCATCAGCAGCAGCTGTTAGTTTAATACAGACTGTACTGCTTGAGGAAAGGCTGGAACATGGTTTGTTAGGGTGGAATTGGAGGTGATGTCTTTACCTTGGGTGTGGAACTAGACTGCGGTATAAACCAGGCCAGGTGTGAGCCATACTTTCTTTAGTAATAGTGTTTGTGCCCAATTAAGTCCAACATTTTTGTGGGAGAACAGAGATCACACATAAAACAGGAAAATTAGTTAATGAATAATTGCAAGGTAAAATATTAAAAGGCAACAAACCTGTAAGTTAAGAAATAAGATGTCTGGATTAATGTTTCCAGGCATTAAAAAAAAAAAGTCCTCACTGGTGGTTAACCAGCATCGTAAAAGAGGCTTCTATGGGTAAAAATCTGCCTTTAAAACATATGGTCAAATTGGCTGGGTGAGGAGAAAGGGAGCTCACTGAATAGCAAGAGTTTTATCTATCTATCTATCTATCTATCTATAGATATATATAGAGTGGGTATATATATAAATATATATAAAATAGAAATATATTAAATATATATTTAAATAGAAATATATATATTTAAATATGTATTTAAGTTCATTTATTTATTTTTGAGAGAGACAGAGCAGAGAGACTGGGAGAGGGAGAATCCTAATCAGGGGCCGCACTGTCAGCACGGAGCTCAATCTCAGGATCCATGAGATCAACCTGAACCAAAATCAAAAGTCCGATGCCTAGCCAACTGAGCCACGCGGGTGCCCCAGCAAGAGTTAGATATTAACTAGTAATAAGGTAACCGAAACACTGAGAGGGACTGAGAACCAACTTAACAACAACAACAAAAATTCAAACTTTTAATTGCTGTGGGCAACACTACTGTAACTCAGTGAGTTATCACAGAGTGAGCGCATCTCTGTAACCACTACCCCAGTCAGGAATAGAACATTACCAGCTCTCCAGAAGGCCCTCATTCCCCAACCATGTGCCTTTTCCTAATTCTTTTTTTTTTTTTATAAGTTAACTTTATTTTTTATTTTTTTAAATTTACATCCCAATTAGTTTATAGTGAAGCAATGATTTCAGGAGTAAATTCCTTAATGCCCCTTACCCATTTAGCCCGTCCCCCCCCCCCCAACAACCCCTCCAGCAACCCTCAGTTTGTTCTCCATATTTACGAGTCTCTTTTGTTTTGTCCCCCTCCCTGTTTTTATATTATTTTTGCTTCCCTTCCCTTATGTTCATCTGTTTTGTCTCTTAGAGTCCTCATATGAGTGAAATCATATGATTTTTGTCTTTCTCTGACTAATTTCACTTAGCATAACACCCTCCAGTTCCATCCACATAGTTGCAAATGGCAAGATTTCATTCTTTTTGATTGCCGAGTAATACTCCATTGTATATGTATATACCACATCTTCTTTATCCATTCCTCCATCGATGGACATTTGGGCTCTTTGCATACTTTGGCTATTGTTGAGAGTACTGCTATAAAAATGGGGGTGCATGTGTCCCTTTGAAACAGCACACCTGTATCCCTTGGATAAATGCCTAGTAGTGCAATTGCTGAGTCATAAAAAACTGAGTCATAGTCATAAAAAAAAAAACCTATTTTTAGTTTTTTGATGAACCTCCATACTGTTTCCAGAGTGGCTGCACCAGCTTGCATTCCCACCAACAATGCCAAAGAGATCCTCTTTCTCCGCATCCTTGCCAACATCTGCTGTTGCCTGAGTTGTTAATGTTAGCCATTCTGACAGGGTAAGTTGGTATCTCATTGTGGTTTTGATTTGTATTTCCCTGATGATGAGTGATGTGGAGCATTTTTTCATGTGTCGGTTGGTCATCTGGATGTCTTCTTTGGAGAAGTGTCTATTCATGTCTTTTGCTCATTTCTTCACTGGACTATTTGTTTTTTGGGTGCTGAGTTTGGTAAGTTCTTTGTAGATTTTGGATACTAACCCTTTATCTGATGTGTCATTTGCAAATATCTTCTCCCATTCTGTCAGTTGCCTTTTAGTTTTGCTGATTGTTTCCTTCGCTGTGCAGAAGCTTTTTATTTTGATGAGGTCCCAGTAGTTCATTTTTGCTTTTGTTTCCCTTGCCTCTGGAGATGTGTTGAGTAAGAAATTGCTGCAGCCAAGATCAAAGAGGTTTTTGCTTGCTTTCTCCTCGAGGATTTTGATGGCTTCCTGTCTTACATTGAGGTCTTTCATCCAGTTTGATTTTATTTTTGTGTCTGGTGTAAGAAAGTGGTCCAGTTGATTCTTCTGCATGTTGCTGTCCAGTTTTCCCAGCACCAGTTGCTGAAGAGCCTGTCTTTATTCATTTGGATACTCTTTCCTGCTTTGTCAAATATTAGTTGCCCATACGTTTGTGGGTCCATTTCTGGGTTCTTTCTTCTATTCCATTGATTTGAGTGTCTGTTCTTGTGCCAGTACCATACTGTCTTGATGATTACATCTTTGTAGTATAGCTTGAAGTCTGGGATTGTAATTCCTCTAGCTTTGGCTTTCTTGTTCAAGATCGTTTTGGCTATTCGGGGTCTTTTCTGGTTCCATACAAATTTTAGGATTATTTGTTCTAGCTCTGTGAAGAATGCTGGTGTTACTTTGATAGGGATTGCATTGAATATGTAGATTGCTTTGGGTAGTATCGACATTTTAACAATATTTGTTCTTCCTATCCAGGAGCATGGAATCTTTTTCCATTTATTGGTGTCGTCTTCAATTTCTTTCATCAGCTTTCTATAGTTTTCAGTGTATAGATTTTTCACCTCTGGTTAGATTTATTCCTAGGTATTTTATGGTTTTTTTGTGCAACTGTAAATGGGATCGATTCCTTGATTTCCCTTTCTGTTGCTTCATTGTTGGTGTATAGGAATGCAACCGATTTCTGTGCGTTGATTTTATATCCTGCGACTTTGCTGAATTCATGAATCAGTTCTAGCAGTTTTTTGGTGGAATCTTTAGGGTTTTCCATATAGAGTATCATGTCATCTGCAAAGAATGAAGGTTTGACCTCCTCCTGGCCGATTTGGATGCCTTTTATTTCTTTGTGTTGTCTGATTGCAGAGGCTAAGACTTCCAATACTATGTTGAATAACAGTGGTGAGAGTGGACACCCCTGTCTTGTTCCTGACCTTAGGGGGAAAGCTCTCAGTTTTTCCCCATTGAGGATGATATTAGCGTTGGGTCGCTCGTATATGGCTTTTATTATCTCGAGGTATGCTCCTTCTATCCCTACTTTCTTGAGGGTTTTTATCAAGAGAGGATGCTGTATTTTGTCAAATGCTTTCTCTGCATCTATTGAGAGGATCATATGGTTCTTGTCCTTTCTTTTATTGATGTGATGAATCACGTTAATTGTTTTGAGGATATTGAACCAGCCCTGCATCCCAGGTATAAATCCCACTTGGTCGTGGTGAATATTTTTTTTTAATGTCTTGTTGGATCCGATTGGCTAATATCTTGTTGAGGATTTTTGCATCCATGTTCATCAGGGAAATTGGTCTATAGTTCTCCTGTTTAGTGGGGTCTCTGTCTGGTTTTGGAATCAAGGTAAGGCTGGCTTCATAGAAAGAGTTTGGAAGTTTTCCTTCCATTTCTATTTTTTTGGAACAGTTTCAAGAGAATAGGTGTTAACTCTTCCTTAAATGTTTGGTAGAATTCCCCTGGAAAGCCATCTGGCCCTGAACTCTTGTTTTTTGGGAGATTTTTGATTACTAATTTGATTTCCTTACTGGCTATGGGTCTGTTCAAATTTTCTATTTCTTCCTGTTTCAGTTTTGGTAGTGTGTATGTTTCTAGGAATTTGTCCATTTCTTCCAGGTTGCCCATTTTACTGGCATATAATTGCTCATAATATTCTCTATTATTGTTTTTATTTCTGCTGTGTTGGTTGTGATCTCTCCTCTTTCATTCTTGATTTTACTTATTTGGGTCCTTTCCTTTTTCTTTTTGATCAGACTGGCTAGTGGTTTATCAATTTTGTTAATTCTTTCAAAGGACCAGCTTCTGGTTTTATTGATCTGTTCTACTGTTTTTTTTTTTTTTTTTTGGTTTCAATAGCATTAATTTCTGCTATAATCTTTATTATTTCCTGTGTTCTGCTGGTTTTGGGTTTTATTTTCTGTTCTTTTTCCAGCTCCTTAAGGTGTAAGGTTAGGTTGTGTATCTGAGATCTTCTTCCGTCTTTAGGAAGGCTTGAATTGCTGTATACTTTCCTCTTATGACCACCTTTGCTGTGTCCAAGAGGTTTTGGGTTGTGGTGTTATCATTTTCATTGGCTTCCACTACTTTTTAATTTCTTCTTTAACTTCTTGGTTAGCCCATTCATTCTTTAGTAGGATGATGTTCTTTAGTCTCCAAGTATTTGTTACCTTTCCAAATTTTTTCTTGTGGTTCATTTCGAGTTTCATACTGTTGGGGTCTGAAAATATGCACGTATGATCTTGATCTTTTTGTACTTACTTAGGGCTGATTTGTGTCCCAGTATATGGTCTATTCTGGAGAACGTTCCATGTGCACTGGAGAAGAATGTATATTCTGCTGCTTTAGGATGAAATGTTCTGAATATATCTGTTAAGTCTATTTGGTCCAGGGTGTCATTCAAAGCCATTGTTCCTTGTTGATTTTTTGCTTAGATGATCTGTCTGTTGCTGTGAGTGGGGTGTTGAAGTCTCCTACTATTATGGTATTACTATTGATGAGTTTCTATATGTTTGTGATTAATTGATTTATATATCTGGGTGCTCTCACATTTGGCACATAAATGTTTACAATTGTTAGGTCTTCTTGGTCTATAGACCCCTTGATTATGATATAATGCCTTTCTGCATCTCTTGATACAGTCTTTATTTTAAAGTCTAGATTGTCTGATATAAGTATGGCTACTCTGGCTTTCTTTTGTTGGGCATTAGCATGATAGATTGTTCTCCATCCCCTAATTTTCAATCTGTAGGTGTCTTTAGGTCTAAAGTGGGTCTCTTGTAAACAGCATATAGATGGGTCTTGTTTTCTCATCCATTCTGTTATCCTATATCTTTTGATTGGAGCATTGAGTCCATTGACGTTTAGAGTGAGTACTGAAAGGTATGAATTTATTGTCATTATGATGCCTGTAGAGTTGGAGTTTCTGGTGGTGTTCTCTGGTCCTTTCTAATCTTTTTTTGCTTTTGGTATATATATATATATATATATATATATATATATATATATATATATAATTTTCATCTTTTCTCC
This sequence comes from Lynx canadensis, assembly GCF_007474595.2. Taxonomy (NCBI): domain Eukaryota; kingdom Metazoa; phylum Chordata; class Mammalia; order Carnivora; family Felidae; genus Lynx; species Lynx canadensis. The sequence goes on from NC_044308.2 coordinate 74,593,399, forward strand.
CCTCAGAGAGTCCCCCTTAAAATCTTGTGGGGCTGGTTTAGTGGTCACAAACTTCTTTAATTTTTGTTTGTTTGGGAAACTTTTTATCTCTCCTTCTATTTTGAATGACAGCCTTGCTGGAGAAAGAATTCTTGGCTGCATATTTTCCTGATTCAGCACACTGAATATATCCTGCCACTCCTTCCTGGCCTGCCAAGTTTCTGTGGATAGGTTTGCTGCAAACCTGATCTGTCTTCCCTTGTAGGTTAGGGACTTTTTTCCCTTTGCTGCTTTCATGATTCTCTCCTTGCCTGAGTATTTTGTGAATTTGACTATGATATGCCTTGTTGATGGTCGGTATTTGTTGAATATAATGGGGGTCCTCTGTGCTTCCTGGATTTTGATGTCTATGTCTTTCCCCAGGTTAGGAAAGTTTTCCACTATGATATTCTTTCATAACCCTTCTATCCCTATTTCTCTCTCTTCCTCCTCTGGGACCCCTATGATTCTGATGTTGTTCCTTTTTATGAGTCCCTGATTTCTCTAATTCTTAAATCGTGTTCTTTTGCCTTCATCTCCCTCTTTTTTTCTGCTTCATTATTCTCTATAAGTTTGTCTTCTATATCGTTGATTCTCTGTTCTGCCTTGTCCATCCTTGCCGCTGCTGCATCCATCCGTGATTGCAGTTCAGTTATAGCATTTTTAATTGCATTCTGGCTATTTTTTACTTCTTTTATCTCTGCAGCAAGGGATTCTAATCTATTTTCGACTCAAGCTAGTATTCTTATCATTGTGATTCTAAATTCTGTTTCAGACATCTTGCTTGTGTCTGTGTTGGTTAGATCCCTGGCTGTCGTTTCTTCGTGCCCTTTCTTTTGGGATGAATTCCGTCGTTTTGTCATCTTGAAGGGAGAAAAGGAATTAATGAGGTAGAAAAATTGAAATTAAAAAAATTAAAGTTAAAAAATATTAAAATTAAAAATTAAAACACACACCCACACAAATCGAATAGATGATGCTAGGTCCTAGGTGTGTTTTGGTCTGTGTGTAGAAAGTGGTTTGACAGATTAGAGAAACAAACAAACAACAACAAAAAAACAAAAATAAAAAACAAAAAAAGGGGGGAAAAAAAGGAAATCATTTGAGAATTTTAAAAAATGAATACACTAAAGTAGACTAAAATACACAAAAGTAGAGAATATAGTAGAAAAAATTATAGAAAAGTATTTTTAATAAAAATTAAAAATAAATATGAATTTTTTTCACTTTCCATGTTTAAGAAAAAAGAAAAGAAATGAAAAAGAGAAAAAAGATAAAAAGAAGAAAAAAGAAAAGAAAAGACAAAAAAAGAAATTGTTTGAAAATTTGAAAAAGTGAATACACTGTAGCAGACTGAAATAAAATGATGGGAGTAAGATAGAATTTGAAAAAATTTACATAAAATAAAAAATATAGTAATAAAAATTAAATAAAAATATTTTAAAAAAGAAATTGAAAGTAAAAATGAAGTTTTTCTCTTTCTGCATTCAAGAAAAGGAAATGGAAAAGAGAAAAAAAGAAAAAGAAAGAAAAAAGGAAATTGTTTGAAAATTTGAAAAGGTGAGTACACTGAAGCAGACTAAAATAAAATGATGGGAGTAAAGTAGAATTTGAAAAAATTCACACAAAAGTAAAAAATATAGTAATAAAAATTAAAGACAGATATTTTTAATAAAAATTGAAAATAAAAATGAGTTTTTCTCTTTCTGTATTCAAGAAAAAGAAAAGAATTGTAAAAGAGAAAAAGGAAAAAGACAAAAAAAATTGAATAGATGAACCTGCTAACAGATTGAAGTAGGACTGAAATTGCTTCATTTTCCGCTAGAGGTCAATCCAGGTAGCTCTTTGTAGTCCATAAATTAAGCCAGGGGTGAGGTTTGTGTTCTTGAAGAGTGAAGTTAGCCCAGTTGGGCAGGGCTCGGTGTAACAGCTCTGCTCTCCCGTAGATGGCGCTGCTAGCCTACTGGGGCGGATTGTTGCGGTGCTCATCGGTGTGCATGCGCATGCGTGGGAGCGGTGAAAAATGGCACCACCCAGCCACCCTGTCTGTTCTCCCCGGATCAGCAATCGCGCACTGGCCCTCCGTCTTCAGCTCTCATCCACTCCCCGCTTTTCCACTTTCCGTGACCAGGCCCAGGCAGTACCTCTCTCCCAAGTTTTGTCTCAGATGCAGCTGTTTTCCCCTGCCCCTTACTTCCGAAGGACTGCGGTTTTGACCCGCTCTGCCCCTCTGTGGGAGGGTCTCACCGAGCAATGGCTGAATGAGCAGTGGCCGAATGTCGACTGGACCCAGGAACGCCCACTGGACCCTGCTGTTGCTGGTGCCCCGAGACTGCGGCCAGGTGCCAGCCCACCCCCAAAAAAGATCGTGAGACAGCGTAGCCTCAGCATTTCAGGGACCATGGAAAATCGCAACACACATCTGGCATCAGGCTTCACCCTTAACGACCTTGTTTCAGCACCAGCGAATGTGGCCGTTTTCTGGGGTCTGCTGGGACCAGGTGGCTTCAACCGTCTCTACCAAATGTCCTTCTATCAGTGGAACCGCTTTTCCCCGTGTGGCCCGCGAGAACCTTCCGGACCCCACTCTGTTCCTGGGGATTCGCCCTTCCCACCAGAGCACCACCAGGTATGGAGATGCGGAGTTGCAGCCTTTGCGCTCCCCTTGTTTACAGTCTTAATGGAATTGTTAAACCCTCTCCTTTCTCCTTTCTCCCTTTTTAATTTAGTTCCTGTGGCTGTTTCCAATTTTCCACATTCTCTCCACCTGTTTTGGGGGATGGGTGCTTTTCCCCTATGCTCCCCCGCTCCCCAGTCTCCGTCCTCTCTTGCCCACAAAAGGGGTTACCTACCTTTTGGGGCTTCTTGCTCCCCAAGTTCAGCTCTTCGTTTCGCATACCTGCTGAATTCTGTGGTTCAGGTTGTGCAGATTGTTGTGTTAATCTTCCAATCGGTTTTCTAGGTGTGTAGGATGGTTTAGTGTCGGTCTGGCTGTATTTCATGGACACGTGACACAAAAGCTTCCATGCTGTTTTGCCATCTTGGCCTCCTTTTCCTAATTCTTGTACCTCCATCCTCACCAAAGGTAACTGCTATCTCGACTTTTAACACATAGATTGGTTTTGTTTCTGAACTTTATATAAATAGGCTAACACAATGGGTCTTCTTTTAAGGTCTGTTTTTTTTTTTTCCTCCTTCTCAATATTATGTTTGTGAGATTCATCCATGTTCTTGTATGTAACAGCAGGTACTTTTCATTGCAGGGTAGTATCCCATGTAATGTTACCATACCACAATTGTATTTATTCATTCTGCTGTTAATGGACTTTTGGATTGTTTCCAAGTATCATGTTGCTATGAGCATTCTTGTTCATGCTTTATGATGCGGGTATTTGTTTTGGGTGTATCCCTAGAAGTGAAATTGATAGGTCAGAGGATGTGCCTATTTTTATTTTGTCAACTGATGCTGTCAAAGTGGTTGAGTGAGTTTACATGCCCTCCGCACTGTAGGAATGTTCCTGTTGCCCTCCTTTCTGGTATTGATATCATCAGTCCTTATTTTTAGTCATTCTGGTGAGTTTGTAGTGGTATTGTGTTGTGGTTTTAATTTGGATTTTCCTGATTGCAATTGAGGTTGGGTGCCTTTTATACGTTTATTGGCCATTTGGATATCTTATTTTGTGAATTTCCTTTTCCAGTCTCTGGTCTGTGTTTCTCTTGGATGGTCTGATTTTTTTCTTATTGCTTTATAGGCATTATTTATAAATTCTGCATGTGAGGCCTTAGTTGGTGTATGTAGTACAAGGATCTTTCTCCACTTGGTGGCTTGCTTTTTCACTCTCTTAAAGGTGTCTTTTGATCAATGGAGGTCCTTCTTGTAGTCCATTATCAATTTCCTTTGAGGCAGTAGTTCTTAATGGATGTGATTGTCAGATACAGGACATCTAGTTAAACCTGAATACCAGATAAACAATAAAATAAATAAACAACAAAATAAATAAACAATAAAAAAATTGAATGTAAGTACTTCCCAGGTAATATTTGTGACACATACAATTTTGTTGTTGTTGTTTATCTGAGATTCAAGCTTAACTGGGTGTTCTGTTTTTTTCCCCTAAATCTGCCAGCTGTACCCATAAGGGACATTTAACAATGTCTTTGAGGCATTTTTGATTGGCATAACTGGGGTGGTATTGGCAGAGGTACTGGCACCTAGTGGGAAGCCAGGGATGATGTTAAACATCTTATAATGCACAGGACAGCCCCCATAACAAAAATTTATCCAGTTCAAAATGTCAGTAGTGCAAGGTTGAGAAACTTGCTTTTAAGTTAGTGATTTTTGTGTGCCTTGAAGAAATCTTTCTAAACCCCAAAGTGAAGAGATACTGTCTTGTCAAATTGTCTACAAGTTTTATTGTTTTACCTGTCATGTATGGATCACCTGGAACTGACTGTTTTTTTTTTTAAGTTTATTTATTTAATTTTGAGAGAGAGAGAGAGAGAGAGAAAGAGAGCATGGCAGCAGAGCAAGAGAGAGAGGGAGACAGAGAATCCCAAGCAGGCTCTGTAATGTTGGCACAGAGCGCAACGTGGGGCTTGAACTCATGAACCATGAGATCAGGACCTGAGCCAAAATCAGGAGTAAGACACTTGGGGCTCCTGGGGTGGCTCATTCGGTTAAACGTCTGACCTCGGCTCAGGTCATGATCTCACGATTCGTGAGTTTGAGCCCTGCATGGGGCTCTGTGCTGACAGCTCAGATCCTGGAGCCTGCTTTGGATTCTGTGTCTCCCTCTCTCTCTGCCCTTCCCCTGATAGTACTCTGTCTCTGTCTCTGTCTCTCTCAAAAATAAATAAAAAACATTAAAAAAAATTTAAAAGCTTATTTTGAGAGACAGAAAGAGAGAGAAAGGCAGAGAGAGAGGGAGAGAACTCCAAGCAGGCTCTGCTCTGGCAGTGCAGAGCCCAATGTGGGGCTTAATCCCATGACCTGAGTCCAGACCAAGAGTCAGGTGCTTAACCGACTGAGTCACCCAGGTGCCCCCTTGGAATTGATGTTTGTGTGTTTGTGAGATAGGGGTCAAATTTCATTTTCCCCGTTGATCTTCACCTGGCCCAGCAATAAAAGGACAAAGGACTGTCCTTTCCCACTGCCCTGAATTTCCTCCTTTGCCAGGAAATGTGTCCCTGGAGTTACAGAATGTGTTAATGAGCAGATCACTGCTGTGGACACCTGGAGCTTCATGTCACCAGGGACTTTTGGGAGATGGTGTAAGACACGCCTCAGACTTGTCTCCCCAGTAGAGTGATGACACTGGGTTAATCACTCACCAGTTCCCATCCCTTTTGCGTTGAGGCCACTTTAGGGGCCACTTCTGGTCTCCTGTGAGCACTGGCTGAGCATGCTTCTCCACCAGAGCAAGCCTTTAGGGAAAGAGTTGTGATGAGCTGGATAAGAAGCCTTGAGTGGAAGTTCCCTTCAGTCAGCAGTTACAGAGTAGGGACACTGTCAGCCACTCTCCTCCTTCTAAAATGGCTGGGTCCTCTGCTGCCCCACATTCAGGTCATTTCATCTTGTCATTGATTCTTCAAGGTAGTGGTTCTTTCTTTCTTTCTTTTCTTTCTTTCTTTCTTTCTTTCTTTCTTTCTTTCTTTCTTTCTTCCTTTCTTTCTTTCCTTTCTTTTTTTTCTTTCTTTCTTTCTTTCTTTCTTTCTTTTCTTTCTTTTTTTTTTTCTTTCTTTATGTTTCTTTCTTTCTCTCTCTGTTCTTTCTGTTTGTTTCTTTTTTCTTTCTCTATTATCTATCTATCATCCTGGCATCTACCTATCTATAAGAGATATTTATTTTAAGGAATTGGCTCACGCCACTGTGGAGCTGGCAGGTTTGAAATCTGTAGGGCAGTCAGCAGGTGGGAATTCAGGTAAGGGTGACATTGCAGTGTGAGTCTGAACTCCTCAGGGCAGCCATCTGGAGACTAAGACAGGCTTTCTATGTTGTAGTCTTTTTTTTTTTTTTTTTTTAATGTTTATTTATTTTTGAGAGAGAGAGAGGAAGAGAGTGAGTGGGGGAGGAGGAGCAGAGAGAGAGGGACAGAAGATCTGAAGTGGGCTTCACCCTGACAGCAGCCAGCCTGATGTGGGGCTTGAACTCAAGAACCACAAGATCCACGACCCGATAGCCAAAGTTGGACGCTCAACGACTGAGCCACCCAGGCGCCCACTCTATGTTGCAGTCCTGAGGAGAGTTCCTTTTATGTCAGGAAACCTCAGTCTTTGTTCATAAGGCCTTCACCTGATTGGATGGAGCCCACCTGCGGGTGGAGAACGTCACGTCTGCTGATTAGATGTTAATCACTTTATAAGGATAACCTACAGTCCCTGCCAGTTGCAGTTGGTCCTGGGGCCATTAATACTAGTTGTTGCCTTCCTCCTCTGGCACCCATTCCCCGCCTCCCTCCTGCTCCACCACATGGCAAGCTCTTCTGTTGGTTTAAATTGTTTACCCAGTAGGGTAACCCAGACCTTTATCTCAGAGGTTACTGTGCTTTTTTTTTTTAAGGGAAGGGTTGCTGCAATTACCTGATAACCAGGTTGTAGGTTATCACTGGGCATAAAAGCACCAAAGAGTACCTCATACTCCTCCCTGCCCTTATTACATGACCAACTCTATCTTTGCATGATAATAAGGGCGAGTTATTTATGGTAGTGAGGTAAATTCACTGTTGCCTAGAGATTCACTCATTATCAAGACAGGCTTGGCATGACAGCTGGCAGCCATAACTTTAGATTTAGTGGAACCCTTACTATACCCTCAGCCCCGGCAGGAGCAAATCCCCTGGTCTATTTCTGGGAACCAGGGCCCTGAATTCAGTAGGTCTGATCACAGACACTTGATGTCCCAAGATCAGATACTCAGTGTCTATTAGGGTCCAGTAGCTTCCCAGGAGCTACTTTTTGTATGATAAATAACTCTGTGCTACAGATGGCAGGCTTTACTACAGACCCTTCGAGGTCTGTTCTGTAAATCAGGCTTGTCAGTCACTTTGTAGGGTCCCCACTCTTATCTATCGGGGGTACCTATAACACCATGGGTTCTTCTGGGGTTCTTTGAGTTCTGCCTGAACCTGCTACAGATTGCTCTCTTGCCTTGGAAGACTTTCTCTTGAAACTGTCATAGATTTTGAGGACATCTATTAAATGGGCCAGAACAATATTCTCAAGTGTTTATATGCTGTCTCCAAAATTCAAAGAGGCCTACCATGCACTATTCCTCTCAGTGGCCCATGCCATCACTATAGCGGGCCAGTTTTATGTTCTGGGCAATGTCCAGACATAAAGGCCTCTTTGGGCTCATCCTGTAAGAGAACTGGAGAGTTGCCATAATCTTGAGACAAGATGGTGAATGCAGACTGCTTTTCTTCTCCGGTGAATGCAAACTGCTCTGACCTTTCTGCCTGGTGCAGACTGAAAGAACACGTTTGCCTGATCCAAAGTCACATATAAAATGCTACAGGCTGTGTTGATCTGTTCTTGCAAACATATGACATACAAAATAGCAGCAGCAGTTGGGGCTACTACGCGGTGAAGTTTATGGTGGTCCATTGCTGTTTGCCATGGTATATCTGGCTTTCCAGGATACTATCCCCTGCACCTTTAAATCTTAAAAAAAATTTTGTTTTTAACGTTTATTTATTTTTGAGACAGAGAGAGACAGAGCATGAAAGGGGGAGGGGCAGAGAAAGAGGGAGACACAGAATTGGAAGCAGGCTCCAGGCTCCGAGCCATCAGCCCAGAGCCCGACATGGGGCTCACACTCACGGGCCGCGAGATCGTGACCTGAGTCGAAGTCGGACGCTTAACCGACCGAGCCACCCAGGCGCCCCTTAAATCTTTAAGAGTGCCACTACACTATGCCATTTCATCTGGGATGTTGTATTGTTTCTGATTTATCATTTTGGCCAGATGTGGGGATGCAGCTACACATGCTTCCTCATAGCCTTTCTTTTTTTTTTTTTTTTATTTAAAATTAATTAATTATTTATGTATTTATTGATTAAAAAATTTTTAAGGTTGATTTATTTTTGAGAGAGAGAAACAGAATGTGAGTGGGGGAAGGGCAGAGAGAGAGAGGGAGACACAGAATCCTTAGCAGGTTCCAGGCTCTGAGCTGCCAGCACAGAGCCTGATGCGGAGCTTGAACTCACAGACCATGAGATCATGACCTGAGCCAAAGTTGGATGCTTAACCGACTGAGCCACCCAGGTGTCCCCAAAAGATTTTATTTTTAAGTAGTCTCTACCCCCAATGTGGGGCTCAAACTCACATGCTCTATCCTCTGACTGGGCCAGCCAGGTGCCCTTCCTCTTAGCCTTTCTTACCAAAATGGACCTTATTTCATAAATCAGGGAATCATTATGAGAGTTCCGTCAGCTTCTAAGTCCCGAGTATACATGCCAAGTATGTGCTCGGAGTCCAGGGAATTGACCATAGTGTGGGGTCAAGAACCCAAATGACCTACTGTGACACAGACACGAACGAGGACTTCATTTGTCACTTGGCACATAGGTCTCAGCTCTAACAGATGGGGCGCGGCTGCATATCAGGTTTTCAAGTATTACTCCCCACTCATATCCTATATGCAAGAGCCCTCAAACGTTCTGGACATTTTGTAGGTTCCCTTGGCCAAGGATGAGAAGATATCTCCTGAAGTTCAGATCAAGGGTGGTAGGAGGACCTGAGGTCAGCAGCTCTCTCAGATGCAGCTGGGGCAGGGGGAGACTAGAGAAGCTGTTTATAAAATGCTGAACAAAGGGGGCAAAACACAAGGCAGAAGAGACAGCAAACACTCTGTTCTGAAGCTGTTAGCTGAGTTTCCTTTGGTGGTCCCTTATGTTTCCCAGCATGAGAGTGTGTCCCCTTTTGGGATGGAGTGGTGGGATCTAGGTTATATCCCTGTCTGTAGGAGCCAGTTATAGCCCTTCATTGTTACCCAGTGATGGAAAGGTGTCTCTCTGGCTCCTACAATGGCTTTGCCCTGTTGGTGGCCTCTGTCACCTAGGTGCCAGAAGTCTCCCTCTTGAGGGGTTGCCTTAAAAAAAAGTAGCGGTCCCTGCCTCTCACATAGAAATGAATCACAAAGGTATCCCTCCTGGGCCGGCTACCTCTCCTGCACCTGAAACTACTTTAGCACAAGCTTGAGGCTATGTAAGGCTCAGTGATGTGATCTTTGCCTTTTCTTCTGTCAAGCAAGAGGAAGAGTTAGGGAGGATGCTGGGAATAGAATAGGGTGTGGCTTGAGAACTTTCAACCTGGGGTAGTTTGGTGGCATCTGACTCTTGATTTTGGCTCAGGTCATGATCCCAGGGTCAGGGGATGGAGCTCTGTGGGCCCTGGGCTGACAGCACAGAGACTGCTTGGGATTCTCTTTCTCCCTCTCTTTCTGCCCCTCTCCTACATTCTCTCTCTCTCTCTCTCTCTCTCTCAAAATAAATAAATAAATTTAGGATAAAAGGATTGGCCAATGGGAGCACGGTCAGGAATTCAGGAGCAGAAGGAGAGTGATACAGTAGGATCTATTCACACAGTGCTTTCCTGGGAAACCACTTAGAATCAGTTGGCTGTGGGTCCTTCCATGGCCCACAGCTCCTGTCCTGCAGCTACAGCTAGAGCAAGCGGAGGTGGAGCTCCAGCTGTCTTTCTGGGTTCCAATAACCACTCCTTACCCAACCCCCTTCATGACAAAGGGACGGTGGTAGCTCCGTACTCTTGCCACCTCTGGGATGTGTCACCACACCCTATTGGTTTCCTGTTCCCTTTGCACATAGATAGATCCTCCATCAAACTTTTCCTAAATTATCCTCTGTGATTGTGCCATCTGCCAATACTGGGACCTGACAGACAGACCCTTTGAGGATAAAGGCCCAAAGAATACACGGATGTGGCTGTTTCACAGCCCAGAGGTGGGGCTGGCGATGGAAAATCATGCTGCACTTTTCAGAGCCTGCAAGCCCAGCACAGATAAGCGCATACGTGAGATGAAAATCAGAGAAGATGGTCATCAGGAAAACCATCACAGAAACTAGCAAAGATCTCTGCTTCTTGGCTACCATTGCCTGATAATGCAATCATTTCCTGATTGATGAGGAAATGAACTCAGACGAATGCAGCCAAATCCTCTTCTGGGGAGCTGTGGTGTTTCACAGCCCTAAAGCCACGTAACAAAAACACAAACACAAAACTCCAAACACTTTTAAACTATCCAAATAAACTGAAAGTACCAAAAAGTTGAGTAGGGACAGAAGCCTTTCAACATTTAATAAAAAACATAGACTCAGAAAATAATGCCCCAAATGTCACAAATCACATAATCCAGGCAAAGATCTGTTAGCGTCTTCTTAATCCCTCGTGGCCCGGTGGAGGGACATTCAGTCAAGGGGTATTTCACAGTGGGAAGAGGAAGAGTCCAGGGTCTTCCCAGGAAAAACAAATCCTGCATTACATTACATTGAAGTTTTGCATTTTCCCACATGACTGAATATTTTTGAAAACAAATTTTTAACGAATTCAAAATATTCAATAAAAAATATTCAATCATTTGAATTTACCATTTTTTTCAATTTTTTAAAATGTTTATTTATTTTTGACAGAGAGACAGAGCATGAGTTGGGGAGGGGCAGAGAGAGAGGGAGACATAGAATCTGAAACAGGTTCCAGACTCCAAGCTGTCAGTACAGAGCCCGACGCGGGGTTCCAACTCACGAGCAGCAAGATCATGACCTGAGCTGAAGTCGGACGCTCAACCGACTGAGCCACCCAGGCGACCCTGAATTTACCATTTAAACTTTGTTCCATGACTGGGATTCCAAGTTTTCCATTATTAACAATGCTGAGGTTAAAATCCTTGTTCATGAATCTTTGTGTAAGACGTAATCAGAGACATAACCTCTGATTATGTTTTTCAGGCAAATTGCTAGAAAGAGTTCGCTCGAGGCAGCGATTCACCATACCCTCAGAAGCCAGGAGGGCTATAGGCCTCAGGCTCCTGTTGTGCCTGTCTCCTGTCCTTCTGACCTGTTTTCTCTTCTCTAGCCAGTCTCTCAGCTGGCAAGACTT